>NC_060146.1:68432892-69057892 GCF_021461385.2 Schistocerca piceifrons | reverse complement strand
GAAATTAATACACAACTTGGACACTGATTCCCGTGAGTACGTCTTAGCACCCAAGACGGCTTCCCTACGATTGTGCCTCTGACTATTTTGAGAGGCACAGAATTTTAATACCAGATAGTGACTTCGATAACCAGAAGCACACACTGCATGATTACGAATTGTAACTGGCCTTCACGTACCACTGAACATTTGGTCTATACACCTGAGAATCCAAACGGGAAGTAAATTAATACCTGGTAGTGTTGTAGATATTTTGTTAAAAATATTGGGGTAGCAACTTCTCTCGCCAAAAAGTTTCCATTCAAGTGATCAGATATTACTCAGTCCTAATAATTTAACTTCAGTTTAATGAGGAGAGAAATTAAACCGTGTCCACCACTGGACACATGGATCCCACTGGAGGCCTACTATTCTACACAAGACACGGCAGATATGGTCTTCTGCTACGGGCAAGTAGATGGAACCAGCCTACGACGCTGTACTCCATCTATAAAGATTTTAAGTACCCTGTTCCAACGACTTCTCGAAAATGGAAAATGAACACGGGATCGTGACAAGCCTCTAGTAATTCGCCCATCTGACATGGAGCAATGGGTGTTAGACGATGTGGAGGACCACCATGGAATGAGTGTCCAAAGAATAGCTGCAGTGGAAGGTGTTGCTTAAGTCTGTTGCCTGGACGGTCCTCATAAACAGTTGCTCTGTCCGTACCATGTGCATCGAGTCGAAGCTCCGCTTCCCCTACGGTCGGCCAACCCGATTGCATCTCTTCCAGTCGTTTCTCCAAAGGCATGTTGATGATCTGCAGTTCACAGCTACGTGTTGTTTACTGATGAGGCGCACTGCACGAGAGAGTAAGCACGTACAGGGCGATGCCAACGCGCTTACACTTCAGAGATGCGACACCAGCACACAACCAGTATCAACGTTTAGTCAGGCATCCACAGGGTCAGACTGATAGGTACCAACGTTCTATACAACACGTTGAATGGCTCTAGGTATTGTCACTTCCTTTGAAAACAATTACCTGTGTTCTATATCTACGTCTACATAGATACTCCGCAAGCCACCGTACGGTGCGTGGCGGAGGGTACCCTGTACCACTGCTAGTCATTTCCTCTCCTGTTCCACACGCAAAGAGAGCGAATTGAAAACGTCTATCTACACTACTGGCATATTAAAATTGCTGCACCAAGAAGAAATGCAGATGATAAATGGGTATTCATTGGACAAATATATATTACACTAGAACTGATGTGTGATTACATTTTCACCCAATTTGAGTGCATAGATCCTGAGAAATCAGTACCCAGAACAACCACCTCTGGCCGTAATAACGGCCTTGATACGCCTGGGCATTGAGTCAACCAGAGCTTGGATGGCGTGTACAGGTAGAGATGGCCATGCAGCTTCAACACGATACCACAGTTCATCAAGAGCAGTGACTGCCGTATTCTAACGAGCCAGTTGCTCGGCCACCATTGACCAGACGTTTTCAATTGGTGAGAGATCTGGAGAATGTGCTGGCCAGGGCAGCAGTCGACAATTTCCGGAAAGGAGAAATGGCCATACAGAACCTGCAACATGCGGTCGTGCATTCTCCTGCTGAAATGTAGGGTTTCGCAGGGATCGAATGAAGGGTAGAGCCACGGGTCGTAACACATCTGAAAGGTAACGTCCACTGTTCAAAGTGCCGTCAATGCGAACAAGAGGTGACCGAGACGTGTAACCAATGGCACCCCATACCATGACGCCGGGTGATACGTGAAGACGAATACACGCGTTCACCGCGATGTCGCCAAACACATGATGCGACCATCATGTTTCTGTAAACAGAACCTGGAATCATCCGAAAACATGACGTTTTGCCATTCTGCACCCAGGTTCGTCGTTGAGTACACCGTCGCAGGCGCTCCTGTCTGTGATGCAGTCGTGGTCTCCGAGCTGAGAGTCCATGCTGCTGCAAACGTCGTCGAACTGTTCGTGTAGATGGTTGTTGTCTTGCAAAACAGCCCCATCTGTTGACTCAGGAATCGAGACGTGGCTGCACGATCCGTTACAGCCATGCGGATAAGATGCCTGTCATCTCGACTGTTTGTGATACGAGGCCGTTGGGATCCAGGACGGCGTTCCGTATTACCCTCCTGAACCCACCGATTCCATATTCTGGTAACAGTCATTGGATATTGACCCACGCGAGCAGCAATGTCGCGATACGTTATACCGCAATCGCGATAGGCTACAATCCGAGCTTTATCAAAGTCGGAAACGTGATGGTATGCATTTCTCCTTCTTACACGAGGCATCACAACAACGTTTCACGAGGCAACGCCGGTCAACAGCTGTTTGTGTGTGTGAAATCGGTTTGAAACTTCTCTTATGTCAGCACGTTGTAGGTATCGCCACCGGTGGCAGCCTTGTGTGAATGCTCTGAAAAGCTAATCATTTGAATCACAGCATCCTCTTCCTGTCGGTTAAATTTCGCGTCTGTAGCACGTCATCTTCGCGGTGTAGCAATTTTAATGGCCAGTAGTGTATATGCTTTCGTATGAGCCGTAATTTCTCGTATCTTTTGCCACGCGGGGTAGCCGCGCGGTCTTGGGCGTCTTGTCACGGTTCGTTTGTCTGAGCTTCCAGTCCTCCCTCAGGCATGTGTGTGTGTGTGTGTTGTCCTAAGCGTAAGTTAGTTTAAGTTAGATTGAGTAGTGGTTAAGCTTAGGGACCGATGACCTCAGCAGCTTGGTCCCATAAGACCTTACCACAAATTTCCAAATGTCCCGTATCCTTTCACGCAATGCATGTTGGCGGCAGTAGAATCGGGTGGTAGTCGGCCTCAAACGCCGGCTCTCTATATTTTCTCAGTAGCATTTCTCGAAAAGAACGTCACCTTCCCTCCAGGGATCCCCATTTCTGATCCCGATGCACCTCCGTAACTCTTACTGGTTGGTCTAACCAGTCGGTAGCCCGCCTTTGGATTTCTTCGATGTCTCCCTTTAATCCGACCTGGGTCGGATTGCAAATACTCAAGAATAAGTCGCACCGGCGACCTATATGCGGTGACCTTAGCAAATGGACCACTCTTTCATAAAACTCTCGCAATAAACCGAAGTCGACCGATCGTCTTCCCTACCACAGTTGTCACATGATCTTTCCATTTTGCAACGTTATACCGAGGTATTTCAACGACTTGACTGTGTCATGCACGACAGAAGTAATACTGTATCCGAACATTACAGTTTTTTTCCTTCCTACTCATCAGTATTAACTTACTTGTTCCCGCATATAGAGCTAGCTGTCACTCATCCTATTAACTGTAAATTTTGTATAAGTAGTCTTGTATTTTTCTAGTCACTCAACTTCTCAGCCTTCCTGTACACCACGGTATCATCAGCAAACAACCGCAGACTGCTGTCCACCCTGCACGGACAATCATTTATGTGTACAGAGAACAACAGTGGTCCTATCACGCACCCCTGTGGCACTGCTGATGATATTCTTGTCTCTAATGAACACTCGCTGTAGAGTACAACATACTGGGTTCTGTTACTTATCAAGTCCACTCTCATACTTCCGAACTTATTGCGTATGCTCATATACTCGTTTACAGACTGTAACGAGGCACCCTGTCACATGCTTTCCGGCAATCTAGAAATGTGGAATCTGCCTGTGCCCTTCATCCATTGTTCGCAGTATGTTATTTGAGAAAAGGGCAAGCTGAATATCGCACGAGGGATCTTTTCTAAAACCATGCTGATTCGTGGACATAAGCTTCTCAGTGTCAAGATATTTTGTTATATTCGAACAGAGAATACATTCAAGGATTCTCCAACAAAACGAAGTTCCGATAGGTAATTTAGCTGATCCGTTCTTTTATCCTTCTTACATACTGGAGTCACGTATGCTTTTTTGCAGTCACTTCGGGTTTTCTGTTAGGTTAGTGAGCCGTGTATCGACTCGTGCTAACCTTGTGTTTAGATTGCATTGGTTTTCCTTTTCTGCCGGCCGGTGCGACCGAGCGGTTCTAGGCGCGTCAGTCTCGAACCGCGAGACCGCTACGGTCGCCGGTTCGATTCCTGCCTCGGGCATGGATGTGTGTGATGTCCTTAGGTTAGTTAGGTTTAAGTAGTTCTAGGTTCTAGGGGACTGATGACCTCAGATGTTAAGTCCCATAGTGCTCAGGGCCATTTTTTTCCTTTTCTTCCCCTGTCATGTTTGTTTGGTATGTTGTCTGTCATTAAGTGGCTGCTTGATTGTCTTTTCCTTCTGCTATCGATATCTGCGTTTTTGCTTCCGGGAAACTGCTATGGAGGAAGTGAGATCTTTGACCGGTGGTAACTTCGTGTGGTAGCGCGGAAGTAGGGGCGTTGCGTGCAGAGAGTGTGGTGGACACGAGAGGGCAGTGTGGCTCTCCAGCGCGAAGCAGGCGTGGTCGGTTGTACCGAGTCGCCACGTGATGTATGTCGGTTGTGTGTAACGAGCGGGTGGGGTTGACGGAAGAACTCCCCCCGGGTTTGTTGTATACAGAATCGACCCACGAGTAGTTGCTGTTCTTTTCGCCTTGGTGGGACGTTAACAAGCTTCTTTAACTCCTCCGTTTCAACACTGGACTTTAAAAGGAGACACCTAACATGAAGGAGCGGTCACTATCCGTCAATGTTGCAGAGAAGACGAGAACTCCGGTGACAGAGCGTGTTGTCGCATGACCGTGGCGTGTGGGGTACGCTGGCGACGCGTGCGCGGTCGGATGTGTGGATCCTTGCCATCGGAGGTCGTGTACTGCCTGTTCGAGCATAATTGGGGGTTAAGTTCGTGGAAGGTTTAATCATTAAGTAATAATTTCCTGCAACCAGCGTCTCTTCTGCCTTGTGGCCTCCGGCGACCGGGTTTCTTGTCCCCGGCACCGGTGTAATTGAAGACAGTGATCTTTCCTCCTCCTCTCGTTACTGTCCGATGAGAGGTGTAGTTTTGGCAGTTTTATTGTTTCCCTATTCTGTCGTGGGTTATGAGTAAATTCATGCTTCTTGTTGGTTGATCATGTGGTCGCTCAATCAGGACTGTGTGGTGTAATGTTTCCTTGCAAAAGGTTAGCTCTAATTCTGTCAGCAAGTTAAGCCATCTTATAACAAGTTTTTGCTGGCTAAAAGTCGGTGCAGTGACCAGCCTGACAGTGGCAATTGTGTTTACGGGCGTATTTAAATTGGTCAGTATTCTGTCTAGCCTGGCCATCCCTGAGTGGGTGATTTGTGGCCGCCTTACACGGGTCCGTCATATCTGTTATGTTCTAATGATATTCCAGGACACTTTTGTTTAAATTTTTTTTTTCAAAATTCCTCCAAGTTTGTAAATTCCTTTTATTGCCATTAATCGTGTGTTTGCTGAGACCTGTTTAATTTTTTTAATGGCGGTGTTAGTAGCTTCACTACCTCACCGTACTTTATTAACAAAGTTCTGTATTTACTTTAGTAGCCTGTTTACTAATGTTTTTTAATGTTTTAAATTGTTCTATTGCTATAAATTACTTTGATTGGCGTTAGCGGTGTGTTTTAAAAGGTAGTTTATTGTCGTACTGCTAGCTTTTGTGTTCTTAAAAAAAAATTTTAACTGTTGTATTGCTATAAATTACTTGATTGCCGTTAGCGGCGTGTTTTGAAAGGCTGTTATTGCCTTACTGCTAGTTTCTGTAAGATACGAATAAAAAATTTGTGAAAATCTCAACTCGACAGTGAACTTCTAGAAATTTGGCCCCGTTTCCCAACTTGTGGTATGGCTTGTAGTAACCGTAACCACTGTGTGTGTCAGCTAGAGATTCACGATAAATAAAGGCTACATAAGGGGCCAATGCCCATGTATAATGTGCCATTACTTGAACTACTGCTCTGCGGTGCATGCGTGATAGGGCACCGGACCATTTTCAACTGTGTGTGATGCGAGGTGACACCCAACACCAGTCTTTCAGGGCCGGTGGGTTTGTTGGGGAGTCCAATACCTTGGCCTCCCCGTTCTCCGTTGTCCCCGTTGTCCAATTGAGGACATGTTAAGACCTCAGGCTATGTTGTCCCCATAAACGATGTGGACACGCTACGAGAACGCATGTTCAGTGCCCGTGACGCGATCCGGCAATAACCGGCGTGCTCCAGCGAATTCGTGATTCCATGAGGCGTAAGATGGAAGGCTACACTCCAGTGGATGCCGGTCACAATGAGCGTACGTTGTGAAGAGTAGCGCGGAGACATAGTGATCACTGATAGTGGTAGCAGACCATAACTCCGGAGATATAATGTTTATAGAAACCCTTGGTCTTCACTTATTGCAACCTCTAAATATGGAAGCCATTTCTTCGGGCACCCTGCAAATATACATTCATATGCGGCCATGAAGCCCGTCAAAAATCCTGCAAGATGTGAAGCTTAGGCACGAAAAGTTATTTGGATGTAATGTATGAAAAGGTTCATATGACGAAACATGGAGGAGTGGAGAAAATAGAATTGTCAGCAAGCAGTCTTTGGGTTCAGATTCAAGACGTCTGTGTTATGTTGGATACACTGGTTCCTGCGTGATGAGGAAAAGTAAAAGAACCTTGGCCTCGGTTAACATTTCCGTGGGTGATCTTCTAACGTTTACATTGCATAAATTTTCTCACATGTTCCACATCAACATGAAACTCTTTGATACGGATCCATTGACAATAGAGTTCGTGTAATCTTACTGAAAGAAGTTGTCTCCAGCATTAGGAGACGAAGCAAAAATTATTCCATTCCGTTGTGGCAGGATGCTATATCTAACAGTTTTGAATTATTTAAGGATATAACAGTCTTGGTTGCAAAATTATTTAATATGAAGAACGCGTTTCACCCTTTTGGGGCACAATCAGATTGTGTAAAAGCAGCTAGATATGTAACCCAACAGTCATAGAGCCATATAGAGTGGAAAACGGAAGAAACAGAAACTTCATATGTAGTCCGCCTGTTACCGATGGGTTACATACACTGCTACTTTTACACAATCTGATGATGACCTAAAAGGCTGAAACATGCCATTGAAATTAAATTATTTCCAAACTAAGACTGTTTCTATAACTAAATAAAAGGAGACGAAGCATTAGGCACGAGAACATGCAATAGACTACACGGCCTATTGCATATACAATTACGATGGGCATTCAATCAGTAAAGGAACACATTTTTTCCTGAAAGCAGGTTGGTTTTATTCAGAATACAACGTATTATTCCCCACTCTTTTGTGTACGAAGGCCGGCTGGAGTGGCCGTGCGGTTCTAGGCGCTACAGTCTGCAACCGCGCGAACGATACGGTCGCAGGTTCGAATCCTGCCTCGGGCACGGATGTGTGTGATGTCCTTAGGTTAGTTACGTTTAAGTAGTTCTAAGTTCTGGGGGACTGATGACCTCAGACGTTAAGTCCCATAGTGCTCAGAGCCAATTTTTGCGTACAAAACACTAGTTTTTCAACATAATCACCCTGCAGTGCCACGGCATTGCACCATCTTGTGGGAGCCTCTTCACCACCCACGCACTGCTCCTCCCGAAGTCCATTCTTCATTAGGCCAAACAGATGGAATATGAGAAATCCAGGCTGTACCAGTGGATCAGGAAGAACGGTCCCATTAACTTTTGTGAGCATCTCTAGGGTGAACAGAATTGAGTGAGGCCTCACATTGTCATGGAGAACGGGAAGCTGGTTTGCATTTTTGTGTGGCTGAACACGCTGAAGTCGTTTCTTCGATTTCCTGAGACTAGCATCACACGTGTCACAGCTGTGTGTGACCGGTCGGCACGCGGGAGAACGGACAGGTTTGAGCGACCACGTAGCGACCAAAACAGACGCCTTGCCCAACGACTCACCGTGCTTTTGTTCACGGCAGGGTCTCCGCACACATTGTGCAAGCCAATCTGCAAGCGAATCTGGACATCTGTGATGCTCTGGTTTTCTGGTCAACACGCGGGAGATCGGACAAGTTTGAGCGACCATGTAGCGATGAAAACAGACGCCTCGGCCAACGAGTCGCCATGCTTTTGTTCACGGCGTGGTCGCCGTTCACATTGTGCAAGCCATTCTGCAAGCGAGTCTGAATATCTGCGACTCCCTGGTTTCCGGTCGGCACGCGGGAGATCGGACAGGTTTGAGCGACCAGGTAACGATGAAAACAGACGCCTCGCCCTACGACTCGCCATGCTTTTGTTCACGGTGAGGTCTTCGTACACATTGTGCAAGCCATTCTGCAAGCGAGTCTGCATATCTGCGATGCCCTGGTTTTCCGGTCGGCACGCAGGAGATCGGACAGGATTGAGCGAGAAGGTAGCGATGAAAACAGACGCCTCGCCCTACGACACGCCATGCTTTTGTTCACGGTGAGGTCTTCGTACACATTGTGCAAGCCATTCTGCAAGCGAGTCTGCATATCTGCGATGCCCTGGTTTTCCGGTCGGCACGCAGGAGATCGGACAGGTTTGAGTGAGCAGGTAGCGATGAAAACAGACGCCTCGCCCAACGACTCGCCATGCTTTTGTTCACAGTGAGCTCTCCGTACACATTGTGCAAGCCATTCTGCAAGCGAGTCTGCATATCTGCGATTCCCTGGTTTTCTGGTCGGCACGCAGGAGATCGGACAGATTTGAGCGAGCAGGTAGCGATGAAAACAGACGCCTCGGCCTACGACTCGCCATGCTTTTGTTCACGGCGAGGTCTCCGTAAACATTGAGCAAGCCATTCTGCAAGCGAGTCTGCATATCTGCGATGCCCTGGTTTTCCGGTCGGCACGCAGCAGATCGGACAGGTTTGAGCGAGCAGGTAGCGATGAAAACAGAGCCTCGCCCTACGACTCGCCATGCTTTTGTTCACAGTGAGGTCTTCGTACGCATTGTGCAAGCCATTCTGCAAGCGAGTCTAAATATCTGCGATGCCCTGGTTTTCCGGTCGGCACGCAGGAGATCGGACAGGTTTGAGCGAGCAGGTAGCGATGAAAACAGACGCCTCGCCCAACGACTCGCCATGCTTTTGTTCACGGCGAGGTCTCCGTTCACATTGTGCAAGCCATTCTGCAAGCAAGTCTGAATAGACAGGTTTGAGCAGTAGGTAGCGATGAAAACAGACGCCTCGCTCAACAACTCGCCATGATTTTGTTCACAGCGAGGTCTCCGTTCACATTGTGCAAGCCATTCTGCAAGCGAGTCTGCATAACTGCGATGCCCTGGTTTTCCGGTCGGCACGCAGGAGATCGGACAGGTTTGACCGAGCAAGTAGCGTTGAAAACAGACACCTCGCCCTACAACACGCCATGCTTTTGTTCACAGTGAGGTCTCCGTACAAATTGTGCAAGCCATTCCGCAAGCGAGTCTGCATATCTGCGATGCCCTGGTTTTCCGGTCGGCACGCAGGAGATCGGACAGGTTTGAGCGACGATGTAACAATGAAAACAGACGCCTCGCCCTACGACTCGCCATGCTTTTGTCACTTTGAGGTCTTCGTACACATTGTGCAAGCCATTCTGCAAGCGAGTCTGCATATCTGCGATGCCCTGGTTTTCCGGTCGGCACGCAGGAGATCGGACAGGTTTGAGCGAGCAGGTAGCGATGAAAACAGACGCCTCGCCCAACGACTCGCCATGCTTTTGTTCACAGTGAGGTCTCCGTACACATTGTGCAAGCCATTCTGCAAGCAAGTCTGCATATCTGCGATGCCCTGGTTTTCCGGTCGGCACGCAGGAGATCGGACAGGTTTGAGCGAGCAGGTAGCGATGAAAATAGACGCCTCGCCCAACGACTTGCCATGCTTTTGTTCACAGTGAGGTCTCCGTACACATTGTGCAAGCCATTCTGCAAGCGAGTCTGCATATCTGCGATGCCCTGGTTTTCCGGTCGGCACGCAGGAGATCGGACAGGTTTGAGCGAGCAGGTAGCGATGAAAACAGACGCCTCGCCCTACGACTCGCCATGCTTTTGTTCACGGCGAGGTCTCCGTACACATTGTGCAAGCCATTCTGCAAGTGAGTCTACATATCTGCGATGCCCTGGTTTTCCGGTCGGCACGCAGAAGGTCGGACAGGTTTGAGCGAGCTGGTAACGATGAAAACAGACGTCTCGCCCAACGACTCGCCATGCTTTTGTTCACGGCGAGGTCTCCGTTCACATTGTGCAAGCCATTCTGCAAGCGAGTCTGCATATCTGCGATGCCCTGGTTTTCCGGTCGGCACGCAGGAGATCGGACAGGTTTGAGCAAGCAGGTAGCGATGAAAACAGACGCCTCGCCCAACGACTCGCCATGCTTTTGTTCACAGTGATGTCTCCGTTCACATTGTGCAAGCCATTCTGCAAGCGAGTCTGCATATCTGCGATGCACTGGTTTTCCGGTCGGCACGCAGGAGATCGGACAGGTTTGTGCAAGCAGGTAGCGATGAAAACAGACGCCTCGCCCAACGACTCGCCATGCTTTTGTTCACGGCGAGGTCCCCGTTCACATTGTGCAAGCCATTCTGCAAGCGAGTCCGAATATCTGCGATTCCCTGGTTTCTGGTCGGCACGCGCGAGTTCGGACAGGTTTGAGCGAGCAGGTAGCGATGAAAACAGACGTCTCGCCCAATGACTCGCCATGCTTTTGTTCACAGTGATGTCACAGTTCACATTGTGCAAGCCATTCTGCAAGTGAGTCTGCATATCTGCGATGCTCTGGTTTTCCGGTCGGCACGCAGGAGATCTGACAGGTTTGAGCAAGCAGGTAGCGATGAAAACAGACACCTCGCACAACGACTCGCCATGCTTTTGTTCACAGTGATGTCTCCGTTCACATTGTGCAAGCCATTCTGCAAGCGAGTCTGCATATCTGCGATGCCCTGGTTTTCCGGTCGGCACGCAGGAGATCGGACAGGTTTGAGCGAGCAGGTTGCGATGAAAACCGACGCCTAGCCCTACGACTCGCCATGCTTTTGTTCATGGTGAGATCTTCGTACACATTGTGCAAGCCATTCTGCAAGCGAGTCTGCATATCTGCGATGCCCCGGTTTTCCGGTCGGCACGCAGGAGGTCGGACAGGTTTGAGCGAGCAGGTAGCGATGAAAACAGACGCCTCGCCCAACGACTCGCCATGCTTTTGTTCACGGCGAGGTCTCCGTTCACATTGTGCAAGCCATTCTGCAAGCGAGTCTGAATATCTGCGATTCCCTGGTTTCCTGTCGGCACGCAGGAGATCGGACAGGTTTGAGTGAGCAGGTAGCGATGAAAATAGACGCCTCGCCCAACGACTCGCCATGCTTTTGTTCACGGCGAGGTCTCCGTTCACATTATGCAAGCCATTCTGCAAGCGAGTCTGCATATCTGCGATACCCTGGTTTTCCGGTCGGCTCGCAGGAGATCGGACAGGTTTGAGGGAACAGGTAGCGATGAAAACAGACGCCTCGCCCAACGACTCGCCATGCTTTTGTTCACAGTGATGTCTCCGTACACATTGTGCAAGCCATTCTGCAAGTGAGTCTACATATCTGTGATGCCCTGGTTTTCCGGTCGGCACGCAGGAGATCGGACAGGTTTGAGCGAGCAGGTAGCGATGAAAACAGACGTCTCGCCCTACGACTCGCCATGCTTTTGTTCACGGTGAGGTCTTCGTACGCATTGTGCAAGCCATTCTGACAGCGAGTCTGCATATCTGCGATGCCCTGGTTTTCCGGTCGGCTCGCAGGAGATCGGACAGGTTTGAGCAAGCAGGTAGCGATGAAAACAGACGCCTCGCCCAACGACTCGACATGCTTTTGTTCACGGCGAGGTCTCCGTTCACATTGTGCAAGCCATTCTGCAAGCGAGTCCGAATATCTGCGATTCCCTGGTTTCCGGTTGGCACGCGAGAGATCGGACAGGTTTGAGCGAGCAGGTAGCGATGAAAACAGACGCCTCGCCCAACGACTCGCCATGCTTTTGTTCACGGCGAGGTCTACGTTCACATTGTGCAAGCCAATCTGCACGCGAGTCTGCATATCTGCGATGCCCTGGTTTTTCGGTCGGCACGCAGGAGATCGGACAGGTTTGAGCGACGATGTAGCAATGAAAAAAGACGCCTCGCCCAAGGGGTCGCCATGCTTGTGTTCACGGCGAGGTCTCCGTACACATTGTGCAAGCCATTCTGCAAGTGAGTGTACATATCTGCGTTGCCCTGGTTTTCCGGTCGGCACGCGGGAGATCGGACAGTTTTGAGCGAGCAGCTAGCGATGAAAACAGACGCCTCGCCCTATGACTCGCCATGCTTTTGTTCACGGTGGGGTCTTCGTACACATTGTGCAAGCCATTCTCCAAGCGAGTCTGCTTATCTGCGATGCCCTGGTTTTCCGGTCGGCACGCAGGAGATCGGACAGGTTTGAGCGAGCAGGTAGTGATGAAAACAGACGCCTCGCCCAACGACTCGCCATGCTTTTGTTCACAGTGAGGTCTCCGTACACATTGTGCAAGCCACTCTGCAAGCGAGTCTGCATATCTGCGATGCCCTGGTTTTCCGGTCGGCACGTAGGAGATCGGACTGGTTTGAGCGACGATGTAACAATGAAAAAAGCCTCCTCGCTCAAGGACTCGCCATGCTTTTGTTCACGGCGAGGTCTCCGTTCACATTGTGCATGCCATTCTGCAAGCGAGTCTGCATATCTGCGATGCCCTGGTTTTCCGGTCGGCACGCAGGGGATCGGACAGGTTTGAGCAAGCAGGTAGCGATGAAAACAGACGCCTCGCCCAACGACTCGCCATGCTTTTGTTCACGGCGAGGTCTCCGTTCACATTGTGCATGCCATTCTGCAAGCGAGTCCGAATATCTGCGATTCCCTGGTTTGCGGTCGGCACGCGTGAGATCGGACAAGTTTGAGCGAGCAGGTAGCGATGAAAACAGACGCCTCGCCCAACGACTCGCCATGCTTTTGTTCACGGCGAGGTCTACGTTCACATTGTGCAAGCCAATCTGCACGCGAATCTGCATATCTGCGATGCCCTGGTTTTCCGGTCGACACGCAGGAGATCGGACAGGTTTGAGCGAGCAGGTAGCGATGAAAACAGACGCCTCGCCCTACGACTCGCCATGCTTTTGTTCACAGTGAGGTCTCCGTACACATTGTGCAAGCCATTCTGCAAGCGAGTATCCATATCTCTGATGCCCTGGTTTTCCGGTCGGCACGCAGGAGATCGGACAGGTTTGAGCGACCAGGTAACGATGAAAACAGACGCCTCGCCCTACGACTCGCCATGCTTTTGTTCACGGTGATGTCTTCGTACACATCGTGCGAGCCATTCTGCCAGCGAGTCTGCATATCTGCGATGCCCTAAGTTATCCGGTCTGCACGCAGGCGATCGGACAGTTTTGAGCGAGCAGCTAGCGATGAAAACAGACGCCTCGCCCTATGACTCGCCATGCTTTTGTTCACGGTGAGGTCTTCGTACACATTGTGCAAGCCATTCTCCAAGCGAGTCTGCATATCTGCGATGGCCTGGTTTTCCGGTCGGCACGCAGGAGATCGGACAGGTTTGAGCGAGCAGGTAGCGATGAAAACACACGCCTCGCCCAACGACTCGCCATGCTTTTGTTCACAGTGAGGTCTCCGTACACATTGTGCAAGCCACTCTGCAAGCGAGTCTGCATATCTGCGATGCCCTGGTTTTCCGGTCGGCACGCAGGAGATAGGACTGGTTTGAGCGACGATGTAACAATGAAAACAGCCTCCTCGCCCAAGGACTCGCCATGCTTTTGTTCACGGCGAGGTCTCCGTACACTCTGTGCAAGCCATTCTGCAAGTGAGTCTACATATCTGTGATGCCCTGGTTTTCCGGTCGGCACGCAGGAGATCGGACAGGTTTGAGCGAGCAGGTAGCAATGAAAACAGACGCCTCGCCCTACGACTCGCCATGCTTTTGTTCACGGCAGGATCTCCGTTTACATTGTGCAAGCCATTCTGCAAGCGACTCTGAATATCTGCGATTCCCTGGTTTCCTGTCGGCACGCAGGAGATCGGACATGTTTGAGCGAGCAGGTAGCGATGAAACTAGACGCCTCGCCCAACGACGCCATGCTTTTGTTCACGGCGAGGTCTCCGTTCACATTGTGCAAGCCATTCTGCAAGCGAGTCTGCATATCTGCGATGCCCTGGTTTTCCGGTCGGCACGCAGGGGATCGGACAGGTTTGAGCGAGCAGGTAGCGATGAAAACAGACGCCTCGCCCAACGACTCGCCATGCTTTTGTTCACGGCGAGGTCTCCGTTCACATTGTGCAAGCCATTCTGCAAGCGAGTCTGCATACCTGCGATGCCCTGGTTTTCCGGTCGGCTCGCAGGAGATCGGACAGGTTTGAGGGAGCAGGTAGCGATGAAAACAGACGCCTCGTCCAACGACTCGCCATGCTTTTGTTCACAGTGATGTCTCCGTACACATTGTGCAAGCCATTCTGCAAGTGAGTCTACATATTTGTGATGCCCTGGTTTTCCGGTCGGCACGCAGGAGATCGGACAGGTTTGAGGGAGCAGGTAGCGATGAAAACAGACGCCTCGTCCAACGACTCGCCATGCTTTTGTTCACAGTGATGTCTCCGTACACATTGTGCAAGCCATTCTGCAAGTGAGTCTACATATTTGTGATGCCCTGGTTTTCCGGTCGGCACGCAGGAGATCGGACAGGTTTGAGCGAGCAGGTAGCGATGAAAACAGACGCCTCGCCCTACGACTCGCCGTGCTTTTGTTCACGGTGAGGTCTTCGTACACATTGTGCAAGCCATTCTGACAGCGAGTCTGCGTATCTGCGATGCCCTGGTTTTCCGGTCGGCTCGCAGGAGATCGGACAGGTTTGAGCAAGCAGGTAGCGATGAAAACAGACGCCTCGCCCAACGACTCGTCATGCTTTTGTTCACGGCGAGGTCTCCGTTCACATTGTGCATGCCATTCTGCAAGCGAGTCAGAATATCTGCGATTTCCTGGTTTCCGGTCGGCACGTGCGAGATCGGACAGGTTTGAGCGAGCAGGTAGCGATGAAAACAGACGCCTCGCCCAACGACTCGCCATGCTTTTGTTCACGGCGAGGTCTACGTTCACATTGTGCAAGCCAATCTGCACGCGAATCTGCATATCTGCGATGCCCTGGTTTTCCGGTCGACACGCAGGAGATCGGACAGGTTTGAGCGAGCAGGTAGCGATGAAAACAGACGCCTTGCCCAACGACTCGCCATGCTTTTGTTCACAGTGAGGTCTCCGTACACATTGTGCAAGCCATTCTGCAAGCGAGTCTCCATATCTCTGATGCCCTGGTTTTCCGGTCGGCACGCAGGAGATCGGACAGGTTTGAGCGACCAGGTAACGATGAAAACAGACGCCTCGCCCTACGACTCGCCATGCTTTTGTTCACGGTGAGGTCTTCGTACACATTGTGCGAGCCATTCTGCCAGCGAGTCTGCATATCTGCGATGCCCTAAGTTTTCCGGTCTGCACGCAGGCGATCGTACAGGTTTGAGCGAGCAGGTAGCGATGAAAACAGACGCCTCGCCCAACGACTCGCCATGCTTTTGTTCACGGCGAGGTCTACGTTCACATTGTGCAAGCCAATCTGCACGCGAATCTGCATATCTGCGATGCCCTGGTTTTCCGGTCGACACGCAGGAGATCGGACAGGTTTGAGCGAGCAGGTAGCGATGAAAACAGACGCCTTGCCCAACGACTCGCCATGCTTTTGTTCACAGTGAGGTCTCCGTACACATTGTGCAAGCCATTCTGCAAGCGAGTCTCCATATCTCTGATGCCCTGGTTTTCCGGTCGGCACGCAGGAGATCGGACAGGTTTGAGCGACCAGGTAACGATGAAAACAGACGCCTCGCCCTACGACTCGCCATGCTTTTGTTCACGGTGAGGTCTTCGTACACATTGTGCGAGCCATTCTGCCAGCGAGTCTGCATATCTGCGATGCCCTAAGTTTTCCGGTCTGCACGCAGGCGATCGTACAGGTTTGAGCGAGCAGGTAGCGATGAAAACAGACGCCCCGCCCAACGACTCGCCATGCTTTTGTTCACAGTGAGGTCTCCGTACACATTGTGCGAGCTATTCTGAAAGTGAGTCTGCGTATCTGCGATGCCCTGGTTTTCCGGTCGGCACGCAGATCGGACAGGTTTGAGCGAGCAGGTAGCGATGAAAACAGACGCCTTGCCCAACGACTCGCCATGCTTTTGTTCACAGTGAGGTCTCCGTAAACATTGTGCAAGCCATTCTGAAAGCGAGTCTGAATATCTGCGATTCCCTGGTTTCCGGTCGGGCCGCGGGAGATCGGACAGGTTTGAGCGAGCAGGTAGCGATGAAAACAGACGCCTCGCCCAACGACTCGCCATGCTTTTGTTTTCGGCGAGGTCTCCGTTCACATTGTGCAAGCCATTCTGCAAGCGAGTCTGAATATCTGCGATTCCCTGGTTTCCGGTCGGCACGCAGGAGATCGGACAGGTTTGAGCGAGCAGGTAGCGATGAAAACAGACACCTCGCCCAACGACTCGCCATGCTTTTGTTCACGGCGAGGTCTCCGTTCACATTGTGCAAGCCATTCTGCAAGCGAGTCTGCATCTCTGCGATGCCCTGGTTTTCCGGTCGGCACGCAGGAGATCGGACAGGTTTGAGCGAGCAGGTAGCAATGAAAACAGACACCTCACCCAACGACTCGCCATGCTTTTGTTCACAGTGAGGTCTCCATACACATTCTGCAAGCCATTCTGCAAGCGAGTCTGAATATTTGCGATTCCCTGGTTTCCGGTCGGCATGCGGGCGATCGGACAGGTTTGAGCGGGCAGGTAGCGATGAAAACACACGCCTCGCCCAACGACTCGCCATGTTTTTGTTCACGGCGAGGTCTCCGTTCACATTGTGCAAGCCATTCTGCGAGTGGGTCTGAATATCTGCGATTCCCTGGTTTCCGGTCGTCACGCAGGAGATCGGACAGGTTTGAGCAGCAGGTAGCGATGAAAACAGACGCCTCGCCCAACGACTCGCCATGCTTTTGTTCACGGCGAGGTCTCCGCTCATTTTGTGCAAGCCATTCTGCAAGCGAGTCTGCATATCTGCGATGCCCTGGTTTTCCGGTCGGCACGCAGGAGATGTGACAGGTTTGAGCAAGCAGGTAGCGATGAAACCAGACGCCTCGCCCAACGACTCGCCATGCTTTTCTTCACAGTGATGTCTCCGTTCACATTGTGCAAGCCATTCTGCAAGCGAGTCTGCATATCTGCAATGCCCTGGTTTTCCGGTCGGCACGCAGGAGATCGGACAGGTTTGAGCAAGCAGGTAGCGATGAAAACAGACGCCTCGCCCTACGACTCGCCATGCTTTTGTTCATGCTGAGATCTTCGTACACATTGTGCAAGCCATTCTGCAAGCGAGTCTACATATCTGCGATGCCCTGGTTTTCCGGTCGGCACGCAGGAGGTCTGACAGGTTTGAGCGACGATGTAACAATGAAAACAGACGCCTCGCCCAAGGACTCGCCATGCTTGTGTTCACGGCGAGGTCTCCGTACACTCTGTGCAAGCCATTCTGCAAGTGAGTCTACATATCTGCGATGCCCTGGTTTTCCGGTTGGCACGCAGGAGATCGGACAGGTTTGAGCGAGCAGGTAGCGATGAAAACAGACGCCTCGCCCAACGACTCGCCATGCTTTTGTTCACGGCGAAGTCTCCGTTCACATTGTGCAAGTAATTCTGCAAGCGAGTCTGCATATCTGCGATGCCCTGGTTTTCCGGTTGGCACGCAGGAGATCGGACAGGTTTGAGCGAGCAGGTAGCGATGAAAACAGACGCTTCGCCCAACGACTCGCCATGCTTTTGTTCACAGTGAGGTCTCCGTACACATTGTGCAAGCCATTCTGCAAGCGAGTCTGCATATCTGCGATGCCCTGGTTTCCGGTCGGCACGCAGGAGATCGGACAGGTTTGAGCGAGCAGGTAGCGATTAAAACAGACGCCTCGCCCCACGACTCGCCATGCTTTTGTTCACAGTGATGTCTCCGTACACTTTGTGCAAGCCATTCTGCAAGCGAGTCTGGATATCTGCAGTGGCCTGGTTTTCCGGTCGGCACGCAGGAGATCGGACAGGTTTGAGCGACCATGTGGTGATGAAAACAGACGCCTCGCCCTACGACTCGCCATGCTTTTGTTCACGGTGAGGTCTCCGTTTACATTGTGCAAGCCATTCTGCAAGCGAGTCCGAATATCTGCAATGCCCTGGTTTCCGGTCGGCACGCACGAGATCGGACAGGTTTGAGCGAGCAGGTAGCGATGAAAACAGACGCCTCGCCCTACGACTCGCCATGCTTTTGTTCATGGCGAGGTCTCCGTACACATTGTGCAAGCCATTCTGCAAGCGAGTCTGCATATCTGCGATGCCCTGGTTACGGGTCGGCACGCGCGAGATCGGACAGGTTTGAGCGAGCAGGTAGCGATTAAAACAGACGCCTCGCCCAACGACTCGCCATGCTTTTGTTCACAGTGGGGTCTCCGTACACTTTGTGCAAGCCATTCTGCAAGCGAGTCTGCATATCTGCAATGGCCTGGTTTTCCGCTCGGCACGCAGGAGATCGGACACATTTGAGCGACCATGTGGCGAAGAAATCAGGCACCTCGCCCTACGACACGCCATGCTTTTGTTCACAGTGAGGTCTCCGTACAAATTGTGCAAGCCATTCTGCAAGCGAGTCTGCATATCTGCGATGCCCTGGTTTTCCGGTCGGCACGCAGGAGATCGGACTGGTTTGTGCGACGATGTAACAATGAAAACAGACTCCTCGCCCAAGGATACGCCATGCTTTTGTTCACAGCGAGGTCTCCGTACACATTGTGCAAGCCATTCTGCAAGTGAATATACATATCTGCGATGCCCTGGTTTCCGTTCGGCACGCAGGAGATCGGACAGGTTTGACCGAGCAGGTAGCGATGAAAACGGACGCCTCGCCCAACGACTCGCCTTGCTTTTGTTCACAGTGAGGTCTCCGTACACATTGTGCAAGCCATTCTGCAAGCGAGTCTGCATATCTGCGATGCCCTGGTTTTCCGGTCGGCACGCAGGAGATCGGACAGGTTTAAGCGAGCAGGTAGCGATGAATGCGAACGCCTTGAACAAGGACTCGCCATGCTTTTGTTCACAGTGAGGTCTCCGTACACATGGTGCAAGTCATTCTGCAGGCGAGTCTGCATATCTGCGATGCCCTGGTTTTCCGGTCGGCACGCAGGAGATCGGACAGGTTTGAGCGAGCAGGTAGCGATGGAAACAGACGCCTCGCCCAACGTTTCGCCATTCTTTTGTTCACAGTGAGGTCTCCGTACACATTGTGCAAGCCATTCTGCAAGCGAGTCTGCATATCTGCAATGGCCTGGTTTTCCGGTCACACGCAGGAGATCGGACATGTTTGAGCGACCATGTGGCGATGAAAACAGACGCCTCGCCCTACGACTCGCCATGCTTTTGTTCACGGCGAGGTCTCCGTTTACATTGTGCAAGCCATTGTGCAAGCGAATCCAAATATCTGCAATGCCCTGGTTTCCGGTCGGCACGTGCGAGATCGGACAGGTATCAGCAAGCAGGTAGCGATGAAAACAGACGCCTCGCCCTACGACTCGCCATGCTTTTGTTCATGGTGAGATCTTCGTACACATTGTGCAAGCCATTCTGCAAGCGAGTCTGCATATCTGCGATGCCCTGGTTTTCCGGTCGGCACGCAGGAGATCCGACAGGTTTGAGCGAGCAGGTAGCGATGAAAACAGACGCCTCGCCCAACGACTCGCCATGCTTTTGTTCACAGTGAGGTCTCCGTACACATTGTGCAAGCCATTCTGCAAGCGAGTCTGCATATCTGCGATGCCCTGGTTTTCCGGTAGGCACGCAGGAGATCGGACTGGTTTGAGCGACGATGTAACAATGAAAACAGATTCCTCGCCCAAGGACACGCCATGCTTTTGTTCACAGTGAGGTCTCCATACACATTGTGCAAGCCATTCTGCAAGTGAGTCTACATATCTGCGATGCCCTGGTTTTCCGTTCGGCACGTAGGAGATCGGACAGGTTTGAGCGAGCAGGTAGCGATGAAAACGGACGCCTCGCCCAACGACTCGCCATGCTTTTGTTCACAGTGAGGTCTCCGTACACATTGTGCAAGCCATTCTGCAAGCGAGTCTGCATATCTGCGATGCCCTGGTTTTCCAGTCGGCACGAAGGAGATCGGACAGATTTGAGCGAGCAGATAGCGATGAAAACAGACGCCTCGCCCAACGACTCGCCATGCTTTTGTTCACGCCGAGGTCTCCGTTCACATTGTGCAAGCCATTCTGGAAGCGAGTCTGCATATCTGCGATGCCCTGGTTTTCCGGTTGGCACGCAGGAGATCGGACAGTATTGAGCGAGCAGGTAGCGATGAAAACGGACGCCTCGCCCAACGACTCGCCATGCTTTTGTTCACAGTGAGGTCTTCGTACACATTGTGCAAGCCATTCTGTAAGCGAGTCTGCATATCTGCGATGCCCTGGTTTTCCGGTCGGCACGCAGGAGATCGGACAGGTTTAAGCGAGCAGGTAGCGATGAATACGGACGCCTTGAATAAGGACTCGCCATGCTTTTGTTCACTGTGAGGTCTCCGTACACATTGTGCAAGCCATTCTGCAAGCGAGTCTGCATATCTGCGATGCCCTGGTTTCCGGTCGGCACGCAGGAGATCGGACAGGTTTGAGCGAGCAGGTAGCGTTTAAAACCGACGCCTCGCCCAACGACTCGCCATGCTTTTGTTCACAGTGAGGTCTCCGTACACTTTGTGCAAGCCATTCAGCAAGCGAGTCTGCATATCTGCAATGGCCTGGTTTTCCGGTCGGCACGCAGGAGATCGGACAGGTTTGAGCGACCATGTGGCGATGAAAACAGACGCCTCGCCCTACGACTCGCCATGCTTTTGTTCACGGTGAGGTCTTCGTACACATTGTGCAAGCCATTCTGCACTTGAGTCTGCATATCTGCAATGCCATGGTATTCCGGTCGGCACGCGGGAGGTCGGACAGGTTTGAGCGATGATGTAACAATGAAAACAGATGCCTCGCCCAAGGACTCGCCATGCTCTTGTTCACAGTGAGGTCTTCGTACACATTGTGCAAGCCATTCTGCAAGCGAGTCTGCATATCTGCGATGCCCTGGTTTTCCGGTCGTCACGCAGGAGATCGGACAGGTTTGAGCGACCAGGTAATGATGAAAACAGACACCTCGCCCTACGACTCGCCATGCTTTTGTAGACGGTGAGGTCGTCGTTCACATTGTGCAAGCCATTCTGCAAGCGAGTCTGAATATCTGCGATGCCCTGGTTTCCCGGTCGGCACGCAGGAGATCGGACAGGTTTGAGCGACGATGTAACAATGAAAACAGACGCCTCGCCCAAGGACTCGCATGCTTGTGTTCACGGCGAGGTCTGCGTACACATTCTGCAAGCCATTCTGCAAGTGAGTCTACATATCTGCGATTCCCTGGTTTTCCGGTCGGCACGCAGGAGATCGGACAGGTTTGAGCGACCATGTGGCGATGAAAACAGACGCCTCGCCCTACGACTCGCCATGCTTTTGTTCACGGTGCGGTCTTCGTAGACATTGTGCAAGCCAATCTGCAAGCGAGTCTGCATATCTGAGATGCCCTGGTTTTC
This sequence comes from Schistocerca piceifrons, assembly GCF_021461385.2. Lineage (NCBI taxonomy): Eukaryota > Metazoa > Arthropoda > Insecta > Orthoptera > Acrididae > Schistocerca > Schistocerca piceifrons. Next base: position 69,036,236 of record NC_060146.1, on the reverse strand, counting down.
CGGTCTGCACGCAGGAGATCGGACAGGTTCGAGCGACGATGTAACAATGAAAACAGACGCCTCGCCCAAGGACTCGCCATGCTTTTGTTCACGGCGAGGTCTCCGTACACATTGTGCAAGCCATTCTGCAAGTGAGTCTACATATGTGCGATGCCCTGGTTTTCCGCTCGGCACGCAGGAGGTTGGACAGGTTTGAGCGAGCAGGTAGCGATTAAAACAGACGCCGCGCCCTACGACTCGCCATGCTTTTGTTCATGGTGAGGTCTTCGTACACATTGTGCAAGCCATTCTGCAAGTGAGTCTACATATCTGCGATGCCCTGGTTTTCCGGTCGGCACGCGGGAGTTCGGACACATTTGAGCGACGATGTAACACTGAAAACAGATGCCTCGCCCAAGGACTCGCCATGCTTTTGTTCACAGTGAGGTCTTCGTACACATTGTGCAAGCCATTGTGCAAGCGAGTCTGCATATCTGCGATGCCCTGGTTTTCCGGTCGGCACGCAGGAGATCGGACAGGTTTGAGCGACCAGGTAGGGATGAAAACAGACGCCTCGCCCAACGACTCGCCATGCTTTTGTTCACGTTGAGGTCTCCGTATACATTGTGCAAGCCATTCGGCAAGCGAGTCTGCATATCTGCGATGCCCTGGTTTTCCGGTCGGCACGCAGTAGATCGGACAGGTTTGAGCGACGATGTAACAATGAAAACAGACGCCTCGCCCAAGGTCTCGCCATGCTTTTGTTCACGGCGTGGTCTCCGTACACATTGTGCAAGCCATTCTGCAAGTGACTCTACACATCTGCGAGGCCCTGGTTTTCTGGTCGGCACGCAAGAGGTCGGACAGGTTTGAGCGAGCAGGTAGCGATGAAAAACAGACGCCTCGCCCTACGACTCGCCATGCTTTTGTTCACGGTGAGATCTTCGTACACATTGTGCAAGCAATTCTGCAAGCGAGTCTGCATATCTGCGATGCCCTGGTTTTCCGGTTGGGACGCAGGGGATTGGACAGGTTTGAGCGACGATGTAACAATGAAGACTGATGCCTCGCCCAAGGACTCGTCATGCTTTTGTCCACGGCGAAGTCTCCGTGCACATTGTGCAAGCCATTCTGCAAGTGAGTCTACATATTTCCGATGCCCTGGTTTTCCAGTCGGCACGCGGGAGGTCGGACAGGTTTGAGCGACGATGTAACAATGACAACAGATGCCTCGCCCAAGGACACGCCATGCTTTTGTTCACGGCGAGGTCTCCGTACACATTGTGCAAGCCATTCTGCAAGCGACTCTGCATATCTGCGATGCCCTCGTTTTCCGGTCGGCACGCGGGAGATCGGACAGGTTTGAGCGACGATGTAACAATGAAAACAGATGCCTCGCCCAAGGACTTGCCATGCTTTTGTTCACGGCGAAGTCTCCGTACACATTGTGCAAGCCATTCTGCAAGCAATTCTGCATATCTGCGATGCCCTGGTTTTCCAGTCGACACGCGGGAGATCGGACAGGTTTCAGCGACGATGTAACAATGAAAACAGATGCCTCGCCCAAGGACTCGCCATGCTTTTGTTCACGGCGAGGTCTCTGTACCTATTGTGCAAGCCATTCTGCAAGCGAGTCTGCATATCTGCGATGCCCTGGTTTTCCGGTCGGCACGCAGGAGATCAAACAGGTTTGAGCGACGATGTAACAATGAAAACAGATGCCTCGCCCAAGGACTCGCCATGCTTTTGTTCACGGCGAGGTCTCCGTACACATTGTGCAAGCCATTCTGCAAGCGAGTCTGCATATCTGCGATGCCCTGGTTTTCCGGTCGGCACGCGGGAGATCGGACAGGTTTGAGCGACGATGTAACAATGAAAACAGATGCCTCGCCGAAGAACTCGTCATGCTTTTGTTCACGGCGAGGTCTCCGTGCACATTGTGCAAGCCATTCTGCAAGTGAGTCTACATATTTCCGATGCCCTGGTTTTCCAGTCGGCACGCGGGAGATCGGACAGGTTTGAGCGACGATGTAACAATGACAACAGATGCCTCGCCCAAGGACACGCCATGCTTTTGTTCACGGCGAGGTCTCCGTACACATTGTGCAAGCCATTCTGCAAGCGACTCTGCATATCTGCGATGCCCTCGTTTCCGGTCGGCACGCGGGAGATCGGACAGGTTTGAGCGACGATGTAACAATGAAAACAGATACCTCGTCCAAGGACTCGCCATGCTTTGGTTCACGGCGAAGTCTCCGTACACATTGTGCAAGCCATTCTGCAAGCGATTCTGCATATCTGCGATGCCCTGGTTTTCCGGTCGGCACGCAGGAGATCGGACACGTTTGAGCGACGATGTAACAATGAAAACAGATGCCTCGCCCAAGGACTCGCCATGTTTTTGTTCACGGCGAGGTCTCTGTACCCATTGTGCAAGCCATTCTGCAAGCGAGTCTGCATATCTGCGATGCCCTGGTTTTCCGGTCGGCACGCACGAGATCGGACAGGATTGAGCGACCAGGTACCAATGAAAACAGACGCATCCCCCCACGACTAGCCGTGCTTATGTTCATGGTGAGGTCTCCGTACATACTGTGCAAGCCATTCTTCAAGGGACTGTGAAATTCTGCGGTGCCCTGGTTTTCCGGTCGGCACGCGAGAGATCGGGCAGGTTTGAGCGACCATGTGGCGATGAAAACAGACGCCTCGCCCAAGGACTCGCCATGCTTTTGTTCACGGCGAAGTCTCCGTACACATTGTGCAAGCCATTCTGCAAGCGACTCTGCATATCTGCGATGCCCTGGTTTCCCGGTCGGCACGCGGGAGATCGGACAAGTTTGAGCGACGATGTAACAATGAAGACAGATGCCTCGCCCAAGGACTGGCCATTCTTTTGTTCTCGGCGAGGTCTCCGTACACATTGTGCAAGCCATTCTGCAAGCGAGTCTGCATATCTGCGATGCCCTGGTTTTCCGGTCGGCACACAGGAGAACGGACAGGTTTGAGCGAGTAGGTAGCGATGAAAACAGACGCATCCCCCAACGACTAGCCGTGCTATTGTTCACGGTGAGGTCTCCGTACATACTGTGCAAGCCATTCTGCAAGGGACTCTGAATATCTGCGATGCCCTGGTTTTCCCTTTGGCACGCGGGAGATCGGGCAGGTTTGAGCGACCATGTGACGATGAAAACAAATGCCTCGCACAACGACTCGCTGTGCTTTTGTTCACGGCGAGGTCTCCATACACATTGTGCAAGCCATTCTGCAAGCGAGTCTGCTTATCTGCGATGCCCTGGTTTTCTGGTCGGCACGCGGGATATCGGACAGGTTTGAGCGACGATGTAACAATGAAAACAGATGCCTCGCCCAAGGACTCGCCATGCTTTTGTTCACGGCGAAGTCTCCGTACACATTGTGCAAGCCATTCTGCAAGCGACTCTGCATATCTGCGGTGCCCTAGTTTTCCAGTCGGCACGCAGGAGATCGGACAGGTTTGAGCGACGATGTAACAATGGAAACAGATGCCTCGCCCAAGGACTCGCCATGCTTTTGTTCACGGCGAGGTCTCCGTACACATTGTGCAAGCCATTCTGCAAGTGTGTCTGCATATCTGCGTTGCCCTGGTTTTCCGGTCGGCACGCACGAGATCGGACAGGATTGAGCGACCAGGTAGCGATGAAAACAGACGCATCCCCCCACGACTAGCCGTGATTTTGTTCACGGTGAGGTCTCCGTACATATTGTGCAAGCCATTCTGCAAGGGACTGTGAATATCTGCGATGCCCTGGTTTTCCCATCGGCACGCGGGAGATCGGGCAGGTTTGAGCGACCATGTGGCGATGAAAACAGACGCCTCGCCAAGGACTCGCCATGCTTTTGTTCACGGTGAGGTCTCCGTACACATTGTGCAAGCCATTCTGCAAGTGAGTCTACATATCTGCGATGCCCTGGTTTTCCAGTCGGCACGCGGGAGATCGGACAGGTTTGAGTGACGATCTAACAATGAAAACAAAGTCCTCGCCCAAGGACACACCATGCTTTTGTTCACGGCGAGGTCTCCGTACACATTGTGCAAGCCATTCTGCAAGCGAGTCTGCATATCTGCGATGCCCTGGTTTTCCGGTTGGCACGCGGGAGATCGGACAGGTTTGAGCGAGCAGGTAGTGATGAAAAATGACGCATCCCCCAACGACTAGCCGTGCTTCTGTTCGCGATGAGGTCTCCGTACGTACTGTGCAAGCCATTCTGCAAGGGACTCTGAATATCTGCGATGCCCTGGTTTTCCCTTTGGCACGCGGGAGATCGGGCAGGTTTGAGTGACCATGTGGCGATGAAAACAGACGCTTCGCACAACGACTCGCTGTGCTTTTGTTCACGGCGAGGTCTCCGTACACATTGTGCAAGCCATTCTGCAAGCGAGTCTGCATATCTGCGATGCCCTGGTTTTCCGGTCGGCACGCGGGAGATCGGACAGGTTTGAGCGACGATGTAACAATGACAACAGATGCCTCGCTCAAGGACTCGCCATGCTTTTGTTCACGGCGAAGTCTCCGTACACATTGTGCAAGCCATTCTGCAAGCGACTCTGCATATCTGCGGTGCCCTGGTTTTCCGGTCGGCACGCAGGAGATTGGACAGGTTTGAGCGACGATGTAATAATGAAATCAGATGCCTCGCCCAAGGACTCGCCATGCTTTTGTTCACGGCGAGGTCTCCGTACACATTGTGCAAGCCATTCTGCAAGCGAGTCTGCATATCTGCGATGCCCTGGTTTTCCGGTCGGCACGCGGGAGATCGGACAGGTTTGGGCGAGCAGGTAGCGATGAAAACAGACGCATCCCCCAACGACTAGCCGTGCTTTTGTTCACGATGAGGTCTCCGTACATACTGTGCAAGCCATTCTGCAAGGGACTCTGAATATCTGCAATGCCCTGGTTTTCCCGTCGGCACGCGCGAGATCGGGCAGGTTTGAGCGATCATGTGGCGATGAAAACAGACGCCTCGCACAACGACTCGCTGTGCTTTTGTTCACGGCGAGGTCTCCGTACACATTGTGCAAGCCATTCTAGAAGCGACTCTGCATATCTGCGGTGCCCTAGTTTTCCAGTCGGCACGCAGGAGATCGGACAGGTTTGAGCGACGATGTAACAATGGAAACAGATGCCTCACCCAAGGACTCGCGATGCTTTTGTTCACGGCGAGGTCTCCGTACACATTGTGCAAGCCATTCTGCAAGTGTGTCTGCATATCTGCGTTGCCCTGGTTTTCCGGTCGGCACGCACGAGATCGGACAGTATTGAGCGACCAGGTAGCGATGAAAACAGACGCATCCCCCCACGACTAGCCGTGATTTTGTTCACGGTGAGGTCTCCGTACATATTGTGCAAGCCATTCTGCAAGGGACTGTGAATATCTGCGATGCCCTGGTTTTCCCGTCGGCACGCTGGAGATCGGGCAGGTTTGAGCGACCATGTGGCGATGAAAACAGACGCCTCGCCCAAGGACTCGCCATGCTTTTGTTCACGGTGAGGTCTCCGTACACATTGTGCAAGCCATTCTGCAAGTGAGTCTACATATCTGCGATGCCTTGGTTTTCCAGTCGGCACGCGGGAGATCGGACAGGTTTGAGTGACGATGTAACAATGAAAACAAAGTCCTCGCCCAAGGACGCACCATGCTTTTGTTCACGGCGAGGTCTCCGTACACATTGTGCAAGCCATTCTGCAAGCGACTCTGCATATCTGCGATGCCCTGGTTTTCCGGTCGGCACGCAGGAGATCGGACAGGTTTGAGCGACGATGTAACAATGAAAACAGATGCCTCGCCCAAGGACTCGCCATGCTTTTGCTCACGGCGAAGTCTCCGTACACATTGTGCAAGCCATTCTGCAAGCGACTCTGCATATCTGCGATGCCTTGGTTTTCCGGTCGGCACGCGGGAGATCGGACAGGTTTGAGCGACGATGTAACAATGAAAACAGATGCCTCGCCCAAGGACTCGCCATGCTTTTGTTCATGGCGAGGTCTCCGTACTCATTGTGCAAGCCATTCTGCAAGCGAGTCTGCATATCTGCGATGCCCTGGTTTTCCGGTCGGCACGCGGGAAATCGGACAGGTTTGAGCGAGCAGGTAGTGATGAAAACAGACGCATCCCCCAATGACTAGCCGTGCTTTTGTTCACGATGAGGTCTCCGTACGTACTGTGCAAGCCATTCTGCAAAGGACTCTGAATATCTGCGATGCCCTGGTTTTCCCTTTGGCACGCGGGAGATCGGGCAGGTTTGAGTGACCATGTGGCGATGAAAACAGACGCTTCGCACAACGACTCGCTGTGCTTTTGTTCACGGCGAGGTCTCCGTACACATTGTGCAAGCCATTCTGCAAGCGAGTCAGCATATCTGCGATGCCCTGGTTTTCCGGTCGGCACGCGGGAGATCGGACAGGTTTGAGCGACGATGTAACAATGAAAACAGATGCCTCGCTCAAGGACTCGCCATGCTTTTGTTCACGGCGAAGTCTCCGTACACATTGTGCAAGCCATTCTGCAAGCGACTCTGCATATCTGCGGTGCCCTGGTTTTCCGGTCGGCACGCGGGAGATCGGACAGGTTTGAGCGACGATGTAACAATGAAAACAGATGCCTCGCCCAAGGACTCGCCATGCTTTTGTTCACGGCGAGGTCTCCGTACACATTGTGCAAGCCATTCTGCAAGCGAGTCTGCATATCTGCGATGCCCTGGTTTTCCGGTCGGCACGCGGGAGATCGGACAGGTTTGAGCGAGCAGGTAGCGATGAAAACAGACGCATCCCCCAACGACTAGCCGTGCTTTTGTTCACGATGAGGTCTCCGTACATACTGTGCAAGCCATTCTGCAAGGGACTCTGAATATCTGCGATGCCCTCGTTTTCCCGTCGGCACGCGGGAGATCGGACAGGTTTGAGCGACGATGTAACAATGAAAACAGATGCCTCGCCCAAGGACTCGCCATGCTTTTGTTCACGGCGAGGTCTCCGTACACATTGTGCAAGCCATTCTGCAAGCGAGTCTGCATATCTGCGATGACCTGGTTTTCCGCTAAAAAAAATTCAGTGACAGCTCACTGCTTGGAACGCACCTCTGTACTTCCATTGTAGGCTATGTACAGGGAACATCATGAAACTATGGGGTCTGAAGCGACCATATGCCACGATGTCTCACAACAAATTCCACATTTTTCAACCGAAACTGCCTAGGAGAAAGAATGTTTTGCATTACTTATTTAACGCCCCTCGTAAAAACTTCGAGAATGCACGTGCGAGCCACGAAAAGCCAGCATTGTATCATCAAAAGACATGTTATCTGCAAATGGTAAGTTAATGCGTACACCTTCGTCACTGCAGCACAAAGCTGCACCTAACCTAGCAATGCACCGCGGTGCCGGATACACAGCGGTAGACCGAAATCTACGACAGAGCGACCAGGTAGTGGGGCGGAAACTTCATTTCACGGTTGACGGCGCGAGTAAACCACGTCGGGCGTAGCCCGGCCCATTGAGAGGCGTGGAGGGCGCCGTCGACGTGCGCGCTGTCGACGCCGGATTCAGCGGCGCAGACCGGCCCAGATTCGATTAGGCCGCGTCGGCGACGTTTTGTGCCGATCTGTGAGATTCAATTACCGCGACGTCTGCCGTCACGGTGGCGACAGCCACGCAGTCTGCCCAACACCACTCCAGTACTCCAGTGCTCTCCCCCACAGACGCGGTTCCTCCTCTTCCTTCGCTAGCCAACCCAAGCGACCGCGTCCTCCTTATCGAAGTGGTGCCTGGAGCACAGCAACAGGTCGGCTTGCGCGCAACGTGCGTGGTGTTAACTTCAACAAGTTCATAAATAACGAACACTGTGCTTGAGGCGGTAACAAAGCTTAAATTACCATACCCAAAAAAAAAATAAAGGTACATAATGAATAATGTTTCAGGAAACTCAGGAATACAGATATACAAGTCGCTGAGGAAGGAAATAAATAGAAAGTGCAGGGAAGCTACAGGGCGCCCGAAAAGTCTTTCCCTGATTACATAAATTGATAACTCAGGCTAGAAGTAAGATACAAATATGAAATTGTCTAATACAGGGTGCGTCAAAAAAAAAGTATGCACACTTCGAACTGTCATAGACAATTTATTTCCCGTTCTACAAGGTTAAATATCTGTGAGAAAGTAATGTTATGTTTCTTAAACAGGTGGCAGCAGTGGCAAGGAAGTAACTGCAACATGACGAACGTTCATTTGAGCTTTGAAGGGCGGAAGCAGATAATTAATTGCTACTGGAAGTTTGAGAATGTAGCTGCGGTTCGAAGACAGTGGAGAAGTGAGTATGGTACAGAACCACCTTCAAGGTTAACAATTACACGTCTACGAGACAAATTCGAAATTCGTGGAACAGTGTGTGATGTGCGTAAAGGTCGATCAGGGCGACCTCGTACAGCTACAAGTGATGATTCCACAACTGCAGTCTTGGAACTGTTTCAGCGTTCGCCTCAAAAATCTTCAAGACAAGCGGCACGTGAGAGTAATGCAAGTGCTAGTAGTGGGCTACGCATTCTGAAGAAAGGCAAGTTTCCTGTGTACATTCCAAGGCTGGTGTAACAGCTAAGTGACGACGATCCAGATCGAAGGTTAGAATTTTGTGAATGGGTTCGGGAGATGGTGAGACGTGAACCGGGATTTATGGGTAGCATAATTTGGTCGGATGAAGCCCAATTCAAACTCAATGGAACTGTCAATAGGCACAATTGTGTGTACTGGGCTGAAGATAATCCTCACATTACAGTTGAAAAGGCTGTGAATTCGCCTGGTGTAAAAGTGTGGTGTGGCTTGTCTGCAAGGGGATTCATTGGGCCTTTCCGCTGTGAAGGTACTGTTACTGGAGAAACGTACCTAACAATGCTTGCTGACTCCATATTCCCTCTGCCATTCGTGCATTATACGGTAATGATGAGTTTTATTTCCAACAAGATGGCGCCCCGCCGCACTATCATAGGGACGTACGAGCATACCTGTGTCACAATGTGCCAGGCCAGTGGATAGGACGCAGGGGACCAATCGAGTTTCCTGCACGCTCTCCAGACCTCACGCCTCTGAATTTCTTCTTATGGGGCACAGTAAAAGACGAGGTGTACAAACGTAAACCACGTAATCTGGACACACTCTGGAATGAGATTCAGGCGGTGTGTGCAGAAATCTCATTGGACACTTTGGTACGACGTACGGAATCAGTGGTGACTCGTACTCAGAAATGTATTGATGCTGAAGCCCACCAGTTTGAACTTTAATCACATTTGCAAAGTAAATTTGTTTTTCCAACTGGACTTTAAGCTTTCCATTTCCAGAAATTTAACATTGTAGAGGGGGAAATAAATTTTCTATGACGCTTCCAAGTGTGTATACATTTTTTAAGCACTTTGTAGTTTACAAACTATCAAAGTTTTTTTCACACATCAGTAAACTTGCACATGAGCAGCCTTGGTAGCACGTAGCACATCTAGGTGATATTCAGTTTCCGTCCACACATTAGCCAACATCACTACAGGAATCGATTCAACGACTGTGGGTATCCGTTGCCGCAGGGTTTCAAGATCTGGTACACGTGTTCGTTAGACCTCGTCTTTGACATAACCCGCGGTTATGACAGGAGAGCGTGGAAGCCAAAGCGTTGGCCCATCACGACCAATGCATCGCCCAGGAAAGGTCATATCGAGATAGGCACGGACGTGCAAACCCCAATGAGGCGGTGCACCGTCTTGCTGAAACAAGACATCGGGGTGATACTGAAGCAGCTGAGGAACAGCATACAGTTGCAACATGTCCAGATTCACTGCAGATGTGATGGTAGCCTCAGCGAAGAAGATTGGTCCGATAATTCGATCGTGCAATAGCGCGCACCAAACATTCACCTTTGGACTGCCTCTGGTGCACTCCATGACCTCGCCAGGGGGTTGTGAATCCCAAATGCGCACATTATGGCGATTCACTACTCCACTGACAAAAAAGGTCGCTTCGTCGGAAAAGGCAATTCGTCTGAGATAACCATCATCGTCCTCAATACGTGATAGCATTTAGACCGCAAAGTCATATCGACGTGTACTGTCATTGGGCAACAAGGCCTGAACGATTTGCACTTTGTATGAACGAAACAATAGACGTTTGTGTAAAATGTCATGGAGAGAGCTTTTCGGCATCTGTAGTTCACGTGAGGCCCTGCGCACCGATTTCTTCGGACTTGGCAGAAAAGACTGCCTTACAGCTTCCACCCTGTCTGCTGAGGTTCTTGGTCGACCAGACCTCGGAAGGTCAGCAACCGATCCTGTGTTCTTGAACCTCTCATACCAGGCTTTAATGGTTTTGACATCAGATGGATTCCTTCCAGATGTTGTCTGGAAGTGTCTCTGCACTGTGGCTGGTGATCGTGTGTCATGGTACCACAGGACACACTGTGCCTTCTCCTGATTGGTTAACATGGCTTCTTGGGCACTGCACCTCATCCACTATTTACGTACTGCGAACCTAAAACAGAAAAAAAACTTTGATAGTTGTAAACAATTCGACACAAGTTTCATATTTGTATCTTACTTCTAGCCAGAGTTATCAATTTATGTAATCAGGGAAAGTCGTTTCGGACACCCTGTAAGACAAAATGGCTGCAGCAAAAATGTGAAGACGTCAGAAAAGAAATGGTTACCGGAAGGACTGACTCAGGATACAGAAAAATCAAAATAACCTTCGGTCACATTAAAAGCAAGGGTGATAACATTAAGAGTGCAACTGGAAATCAACTGTTAAATGCAGAGGAGAGAGCGGATAGGTGCAAAGAATACATTGAAAGCCTCCATGAAGGGGAAGATTTGTCTAAACAAGAAACGGGAGACGTTGTAGAAGAGATATGGGATCCAGTATTAGAATCAGAATTTAAAAGAGCTTTGGAGGACTTAAGATCAAATAAGGCAGAAGAGATAGATAACATTCAATTAGAATTTCTAAAATCATGGGGGGGGGGGGGGGAGGGGCAAAGAAACAACTATTCATGTTGGTGTGTAGAATGTATGAGTCTAGTGACATGCCATCCGACTTTCGGAAAAATATCATCCACAGAATTCCGAAGACGGCAAGAGCTGACAAGGGCGAGAATTATCACACAATCACCTTAACAGCTAATGCATCCGTTGCTTACAAGGATAATATACAGAAGAACCATGAATTACATGACGATCAGTTTGGCTGGCACCAGAAAGAGAATTTTGACGTTGCAGTTGATAATGGAAGCAAGACTAAATAAAACTGTAGACATTTTCATAAGATTTGTCGACTTAGCAAAAGCGTTCGACAAAGTAAAATGATGTCATATGTTCGAAATTCCGAGAAAAATATGGGCAAGCTATAGGGAGAGATGGGTAATATACCATACGTACTATAGCCAGGAGCAAATAATAAGAGTAAACACCAAGGACTAACTGCTCGTATTAAAAGTGTGTGAGACAGGGATGTAGTCTTTCACCCCTACTGTTCAATCTGTACATCGAGGAAGCAATGATGGAAATAAAAGGAAGGTTCAGGAGTGGAATTAAAATACAAGGTGAAAGGATATCAATGTTACGATTTGCTGATGACATTGTTATCCTCAGTGAAAGTAAAGAAGAATTACATTATCTTCTGAACGGAATGAACAGTCTAATGAGTACACAGTATGGACTGAGAGTAAATCGAAGAAAGACGAAGGTAATGAGAAGTAGTAGAAATGAGAACAGCGAGAAACTTAACATTAGGATTGGTCACGAAGTAGATGAAGTTAAGGAATCCTGCTACCTAGGCAATAAAATAATCAATCACGGACGGAGCAAGGAGGACAGCAAAAGCAGACTAGCAATGAGAAAAAGGGCATTTCTGGCCAAGAGAAGTCTACTAATATCAAATATCGACCTTAATTTGAGGAAGAAATTTCTGAGAATGTACGTCTGGAGTACAGCACTGTGTGATAGTGGAACATACACTGTGGGGAAACCGGAACATAAGAGAATCGAAGCATGCGAGATGTGGTGCTACAGGCGAATGTTGAAAATTAGGTGGACTGATAAGGTAAGGAATGAGGAGGTTCTGCGCGGAATCGGAGAGGCAAGGGATATGTGGAAAACACTGATAAGGAGAAGGGACAGGATGATAGGACATCTGCTAAGACATGAGGGAATGACTTCCATGGTACCAGAGGGAGCTGTAGAGGGCAAAAGCTGTAGAGATTGGAATACATCCAGCAAATAATTGAGAACGTAGATTTCAAGTGCTACTCAGAGATGAAGAGGTTGGCAGAGGAGAGGAATTCATAGCGGGTGCATCAAACCAGTCAAAAGACTGATGACAACAACAAAAAGAAGAAAGGAGTCTACTGGGGTACACTAGTATGTGAGACCCAAATATGATAAATTTATTAATGTAAACTATTATATTATAAACGATGTATGTCTCTGATGGGCTCTATAAAGCGAATCGCTGATTTTTTTGCCAGTGCGTTAGTATAGATGAGTGGACTGATAATCTGTATTTGTCGAGTAACCCCAGACTGTACGTAAACTGATTTGATGAAAGGGCTAGTTAGATACTTACCTTTTGTAATGTTTCTAAGATTTGTAACGCAGATATATGTAATTTGATGATTTGTATTAATGCCTTTTTAGTGAAATTAGATAATACTTGTATGTAAATGTATTTGTTTGTGGATCAATTAGTAAATATGATGTAATTTTCAGAGTAATTTAATTTCAGTTGTTAGATGTTTCTGAAAAGCCAAATTTAACTTGGAATAGAATTCACTAAAATTCAATACCATCAGTACCGCTTCCCTGTCCAGATCATGTGTTTTCCAAAGATGTTGAATTTTTCTTCATTTATCAGCCAAATGAATTTCATGTGCGTTTAAAAGCATTACGGCCATCATTGCACACCGCTGAGACTGTAGCTAGCATATTTTTATTTTTTTCGTGAGAGACCGGAATATATAGCACCCCACCGTTGCTGCTTTAGAGGTTAAGACAATTTAATTTATTTGTTATGTGCACAGGGAGCAAAGTTACCAGTTTTGAACAGGGCTTGAGGATTCAGTGTCTAATGGGCTGGATGTATTTTGGAGTTACTGTATTTCTTTAATGGTACTGTGAGTTGCTTTGTCCAATCAGTTCGTATAAAGTTTTTGCTAACAATAACACAGAGTAAGTACACCACTTGCAGTTACAACACGCTACACGATAACTCCAGTTCGTATCCATTCCTCAGTCACGGATTCACACAAAAAATTATTTCAATACGGTTACAATAACATTTATGAAATATTCCGTTGATATTTTCCGGAATAATATTTATTTTATACTTCGTTGTGGATCGGCTTTCTAAAGACTTCTTCAGACAACCCAAGCCTAATCACATAGTCCATGCAACAACAGGGAGAGTTTATACCAGAAAAAAGGTTATTTATAAAAGACCGGTGTCCCCTTACGACTATAAAGCTGTACATAAAACACAAGTGTACTGAAATACACAAGGAAGCTTTGAAGAAATAAACCTTAATTTACCTTACATTCAGAGATTAAAACTGTAAGAATATAAAAAGCGAGTACTGCCAGAGATTATTATGTTAAATGGACAAAATAAATGGTGTATGTGATGAAGAGGCAAAGCAGAGTGGGGGAGGGGGTGCAAGTAGTCACTGGAATGCGGTTGGCGAACAGATATACTTTTTACAACAGGGGTACAATTTCTGGTAATAGCAGTCACTTAATATTAGCACACCCTAAGACAATATGCTTCTTGTAAATAGCACAACTGTTCCCCACCCACATTCCACCGACATCTTCCTTCCCAATGCTTCCCCTCGCACAGCCCACACTCCTAGTGGTCTTGTTTTTTATCTGTTCATACGTTTACTGCTTTGGCTTCTATACTCTTATGGTTTTAATATTTCAGTATAATGTAACACAAGGTTGATTTTTTCACAGCTTTTTTGCGAATTCATTGTGCCTGTGGGTTTTGTACAGATGAACAGAGCGTTACGGATATAAGTCTGGGAGGTTATCTCGGATTCCGATTGTGAATTAATCTGTGTGAAGTTAAGTATCAAAATGGTTCAAATGGCTCTGAGCACTATGGGACTTAACTTCTGAAGTCATCAGTCCCCTAGAACTTAGAACTACTTAAACCTAACTAACCTACGGACATCACACACATCCATGCCCGAGGCAGGATTCGAACCTGCGACCGTAGCGGTCACGCGTTTCCAGACTGTAGCGCCTAGAACCGCACGGCCACCCCGGCCGGCTAAGTATTAAAGATGGGTCAAAAATGGTAAATAGGATATTTTTATAGACCACATGAGTCAGGAGATTTAGTGGGAGAGCGTTTCATACAGAACTTCCAGAATATCGTTAGCAATTTTCCTGATCACCCCGTTGTAATAGGGGGTGACTTCGACTTGCCAGGTATAGATTGGAAGTGTCTTGCTATCAAAATTGGTGCAAGAGACAGGAATTCGTGTGAAATTGTTCTGGATATCTTGTCCGAAAATTAGTTTGACCAGACAGTTGGGGAACCATCTCGCGAGGGTAACGTCTTAGTTACCTGCCGTTATGTAGACAGGAGTGACACCACCAGCAGTCGACCAATGGTGTAAACGCCCAGAAGATGACCCCTACGTCGGGTTGAAATCGGTTGGCGGTATTATAACAATAATAAATGCGATTAAGACTGTTCTTGAGTTATTGATTAATCATACTAACCGCTGCTTCTCTCCACAACCATGTTGTCCAAAAATCTAACGTCTTGGACCTAATGGCAGCAAACAGACCTGAAATTACCGAATAAGTTAACCTAGAGAAAGGTATCAGTGATCATAAGATTCCGATAGCATCTATGACAACGGGTCTGATAAAGAACGTTAAGAAAGGTAGGAAGTTATTTTTCTTAGCAAGAGTGACAGGATACAAATTTCAGAGTGTCTGAGCATTCAACATCAAATATTCAGTGATGAGGAGGAAATGTGAAAACAAATGATAAGAATTCAAAGGAACCGTGCAACATGCCCTAGACAAGTATGTTCCGAGTAAGGTTGGTTGGCTAGTTGAATAGAGATGAGGAGACCAGACAGCGAGGTCATCGGTCCCATCGGATTAGGGATGGAAGGGGAAGGAAGTCGGCCGTGCCCTTTCAAAGGAACCATTCCAACATTTGCCTGAAGTGATTTAGGGAAATCACGTAACACCTAAATCAGGATGGCCGTCATCCCCCCCCCCCGAATGCGAGTCCAGTGTGCTCACCACTGCGCCACCTCGCTCGGTCCCGAGTAAGGTCTTCAGGGATAGGAAAGACCCATCATGGTATAATAGCCATGTTAGAAAACTGCTACGTAAACAAAGAGAACTTCACTTCAGATTCAAGAGAAGTAAAAACGTAGCTGACAAACAAAAGCTGAACGAAGCGAAAATGAGCGTAAGGAGACAAACGGGAGAATAGTTCAAAGACTTTGAAAGTAAAACTTAGTCAACCGATCTGAGTAAGAACCTTAAGAGGTTTCGGTCGTATATAAAATCACTTAGTGGGCCAAAATCATGTATTCATTCAGTCTGTGACCACACAGGTTCCGAAACGAAAGATGACAGAGAGAAGGTCGGAATATTGAATTCGGTCGTCCGAAATTGTTCCACCGCGGAAGATCGTAACACAGTCCGTCCTTTCGACATGGCGGATATTGAGACAGCCGATCGCGAAACGGTATTGAAAACTCATCTTGCTACCCCCGCCAACAAAAAATGGCATATTTCAGAGCGATGCTACACCGAATTAAAAAAGTACGAATGAGTGACACAGACCAACAAAATGAAATCAATATAATTAAAACAGTTGCTCATAATAATGGATACAAACCCATAATAATAGAAAAACTCTACAACAAAATGCAGACAAAATCCCCATATCCACTTCACAGCAATCCAAGCAACATGCACTCCAAGCCAAATCAGTGTGCCACGGAACGCAAACCTAAATATGCTACTCTCCCATACATAGGCCCACTATGATACCAAATAGCAGACTTATTTAAAAAGAAAAATATCAAAATCAGCTTTTCCACAAATAATAAATTACAACAAAAAGTAAACCATGATGTAAATACCTCCAAGAGTCCATACGGTAAATAAGGAATTTACAAACTCAAATGCGATACATACCCTAAATTCTACATTGGACAGAGAGACAGAAGTTTTGAAGTTAGATACAAAGAACACAATGATGCTTTAAGGCTTGGTAACTTGAACAAATCTGCATTTGCAGCTCATATTGCTGAAGAAAATCATTCAGTGAGAAACACTGAGAACAACTTAAAAATTTTACATCTAGCAGAAAAAGGAGCCACTATGAATATATTAGAAGAAATTTAAATAAACACACACAATAACAGCACCCCAGACTATATCTTTAATGAACAAACCGAGTTAGCTAACACCCGTTTCCTGAAAAATTTCCAAAAATTAGTTTCCAGTCTCCAAAGCAAACAATATTCCTACGCCTATCTGCAGATCAAGTAGCAAATTTATATGTTACTACAATTCTCATGATGCTAAATGTAAATAAATAATGTACTGTCTTAATATACAGTACTCAAAAAAATATTGGATCAATTTTGTAATTAATGCAACGGTATTCGCTCTAAAACTCACAAATTCAATGTCTCTCTGTACTAGTGTAAAAGGCGTTTCAGTTGCATAAGCGAATTTATGATCTTTTTCCTAACATGGGACATCTTCCTGATGTTACGATAAATCACAACATCTTTGTCACTCATATGTTTGTAAGCACTTTGTATTGTATCAAAACATGTGGTGTGTGCTAGAAATCTTTTTTGTGACAGATCTACAGTGTTCAGCGAGAAAATTTTACGTGTGCAACGATAAGAATGCAGTGGGAATAAATTCACATCTGCTGGATGAATGTAATAAAAACAAACACTACAAACCGACATTCAATGAAAATCTGTAACGCAACCATCTGTGTGGCGTGCTTATAATTATGGATTATTTATATTTTAGGACAATTAATCTTTAAAAGAACGTTGTAATGAAAGCATGAAAACCGTCTGAAGATGAATCCTAACGATTCGAAACCGGTAATTTTACCGTTTGAATAAAGGTTCAAATGGCTCTGAGCACTATGGGACTTAACTTCTGCCTCGGGCACTGATGTGTGTGATGTCCTTAGGTTAGTTAGGTTTAAGTAGTTCTAAGTTCTATGGGACTGATGACCTCAGATGTCAAGTCCAATTGTGCTTAGAACCATTTGAACCATCACGCACATCCATGCCCGAGGCAGGATTCGAACCTGCTACCGTAGCAGCCCTGTGGTTCTGGACTGAAGCGCCTAGAACCGCTCGACCACAGCGGTCGGCTGTTCGTGTTGTGGATTGGCAGGAGACCAACCCACTAAATTGAGAGGAAGCCGAAAGACACGCGTTTAAGCTCACGTAGGCTGGCGTGAGGTCTGAAACAGGACAAGGTAATTAGAACTTAGAAAAAAGGAGGTAACTGGTAGAATACTTAACTTTAATCCATTAATGTTGAACGTAGCTCTTGTCTGTACATTATTTACAATATCAATAGCAACTGAACATGGCGCCTTGCTAGGTCGTAGCAAACGACATAGCTGAAGGCTATGCTAACTATCGTCTCGGCAAATGAGAGCGTAATTTGTCAGTGAACCATCGCTAGCAAAGTCGCCTGTACAACTGGGGCGAGTGCTAGGAAGTCTCTCTAGACCTGCCGTGTGGCGGCGCGCGGTCTGCAATCACTGACAGTGGTGACACGCGGGTCCGACGTATACTAACGGACCGCGGCCGATTTAAAGGCTACCACCTAGCATGTGTGGTGTCTGGCGGTGACACCACAGTTCGTCCGTCTGCGATCCCTACCAGACAGGACTGGTAGAAGAGATAGAGAAGGTCCAACGCAGAACGGCACGTTTCATCAGGGGATCGTTTTGTCTGCACGAGAGTGTAACGGAGGTGCTTGAAAAAACTCCGTTGACAGACGTTACAAGAGAGGCGTTGTGCAACACGGAGAGATTGACATTTCCAGAGAGCACTTTCCGGGAAGGGTCGGACAGCATATTACTTCCCCTTACAAACGTCTCCCGTAGTGACCATGAGGAGGGAATTCGAGAAACTACAGCAATTGCAGAAGCTTACCGACAATCATTCTTCGCGAATGGAACAGGGCTGGATGGCTCAGTGGTACAAAAAATACTCTCCGCCACGCACCATTACAGTAGGTGGCTTGCAGTGTATAATGTAGATGAGGTGCGGATATTTTTGTTGCTGCCTGAGGACAATGTACTGATCAACACTACGTCAGTATTTACTTTATTTGCAGACTAATAGTTACAGCTATTAGGAGTAGTATGTTTTTAGGTTGGCTAGTAACTCAAAGTACATGTGGTAACAGCTAGCCATTAAAGCTTATTTTCCTGCAGGCAGCAGTACAGTTGTTAGATGTGTGGACGTAAAACGGTTGGTCTATAGAGAAAGGCGTGATCGACTTACGGGCGCAGTTACGATCGCGCGGAAAACACCAGGTAGTAAACTGTGTGACGTGTCTGCAGGAAGACTTCTAGACATAGAGAAAAAACAACTACCACACTGAAGTCGGTACATGTTAACAAACCAATGGTCACAATATCTTGTCCTAAGTACGCGCAATATGTTACATTTATTTACGTTCACCTCTAACCGTATGTAGTAAAAACTCGCATATCTTTTGGTTGATTGGTTGGTTTGCGGAAGGGTACCAAACTGGGGCATCCCATCGGATTAGGCAAGGATGGGGAAGGAAGTCGGCAGTGCCCTTTCAAAGGAACGATCCCGTCATTTGGATGAAGCGATTTAGGGACATTACAGATAACCTAAGTCAGGATGACCACACGTGGCTTTGGACCGTCGTCCTCCCGATTGAGAGTCCAGTGAAGCTAACCACTGTGACCCCTCACTCGGTCACATATCTTTTGAAAAACAGTCTTTGCACAGCTATAAACTCTTGCCGATGTCGTATGGACTATCTGTTTAGTCTTCAGTTGTCTAAGGACAGATTAGAAAGCCAAAGCAGATACGCAACGGCACTATAACACAAATACAATCGTTATAAGTAAGAGTGATTTCATATGCACTATCAAACCAATTGTGTGATTGGATTCAAGAGTTCCTAGATAACAAAACGCAGCATGTCATTCTCAATGGAGAGAAGTCTTCCGAAGTAAGAGTGATTTCAGGTGTGCCGCAGGGGAGTGTCGTAGGACCGTTGCTATTCACAATATACATAAATGACCTTGTGGATATCATCGGAAGTTCACTGAGGCTTTTTGCGGATGATGCTGTGGTATATCGAGAGATAGTAACAATGAAAAATTGTGCTGAAATGCAGGAGGATCTGCAGCGAATTCACGCATGTTGCAGGGAATGGCAGTTGAATCTCAATGTAGACAAGTGTAATGTGCTGCGAATACATAGAAAGAAAGATCCCTTATCATTCAGCTACAGTATAGCAGGTCAGCAACTGGAAGCAGTTAATTCCATAAATTATCTGCGAGTACGCATTAGGAGTGATTTAAAATGGAATGATCATATAAAGTTGATCGTCGGTAAAGCAGATGTCAGACAGATTCATTGGAACAATCCTAAGGAAATGCAATCCGAAAACAAAGGAAGTAGGTTACAGTACACTTGGTCACCCACTGCTTGAATACTACTCACCAGTGTGGGATCCGTACCAGATAGGGTTGATAGAAGAGATAGAGAAGATCCAACGGAGAGCAGCGCGCTTCGTTACAGGATCATTTAATAATCGCGAAAACGTTCCGGAGATGATAGATAAACTCCAGTGGAAGACTCTGCAGGAGAGACGCGCAGTAGCTCGGTACGGGCTTTTGTTGAAGTTTCGAGAACATACCTTCACCGAGGAGTGAAGCAGTATATTGCTCCCTCCTACGTATATCTCGCGAAGAGACCATGAG
This sequence comes from Schistocerca piceifrons, assembly GCF_021461385.2. Taxonomy (NCBI): domain Eukaryota; kingdom Metazoa; phylum Arthropoda; class Insecta; order Orthoptera; family Acrididae; genus Schistocerca; species Schistocerca piceifrons. The sequence goes on along the minus strand of NC_060146.1, from coordinate 69,016,198 downwards.
GATAAAATCAGAGAGATTAGAGACCACACAGAGGCATACCGACAATCCTTCTTTCCACGAACAATACGACATTGGAACAGAAGGGAGAACCGATAGAGGTACTCAAGGTACCCTCCGCCACACACCCTCAGGTGGCTTGCGGAGTATGGATGTAGATGTAGATGTAGAGGTTGTGAAAGATCAGCAATGGATGTTACAGTTTTTAAAAGTTACATAATTAATTTTTTCTTTGTTTTCATGTACGTGTCAGTAGTCCAGGTACACAACGTTATTCCCACGGTCGCAGTACCGTAACACACCGCCAGAAAAACCAAACCAAAAGTGCGCAGACCATTGATAAGTTGGAATAACGTGCTGCATCTTATTTTCTTCGCTGTAATGGAACCACAGTGCAACAATTCACGTCAAGTTGGTGGAACTGTAGGGCAACCATGTTAAAGTGTTCAAATGTGTGGGACCAAACTGCTGAGGTCATCGGTCCCTACTTAAACTGACTTATACTAACTTACGCTAAGAACGACACATACACCCATGCCCGAGAGAGGACTCGAGCCTCCGGCGGGAGGGGCCGCATCCGTGACATGGCGCCTCAAACCGCGCGGTCACTCCGCGCGGCAAACAATGTTCTATTATACAACAGCGACATAGGCACTTTGTAGGTAGCAGGTCGTCTACTAAAGTGAAAGCACGTAAACTGGGCCCTATGATCTGATGTGAATTAAGTAGTGACCGTCCAAAATAATGGCTATTAAAAGAAACATGAGCCACAGTTAATTCGATTTACCCCGTTAAAGTAACTCGTAAGACAATTGATAAGCAATAACAAAATTAAATTAAAACCTTGGTAGTTGTGGTGTGAGGTCAGAGGGGTGTTCTGAACACAATTTCGACACAAAGCAGCTCAATAGGCTGTGGAGTGGAAGGGGTAGGCTAGCAATAGAACAGTGCATCACCATTGACTAGACACATTTATTGAACACATGTCAGGTATTACCCAAAAGGAACAGTCAGTACCAAACTACAAAATAATATTCTTTTCCTTTAAGTCACTCAAACATTTAAACAGGCAAATAGCAATCATTTAACTGAACGCTTTTTAAGAAAGCCAGACTAGAATATTTGAATGATGAGTTAAAATCATATTTAAATAGGCTCTGACCTTTAAGGAACCAGCGATCAAAATTAATTACATAATCCTCAACAACCATATTACATGCAAGACATTTAAGATTAAACAGTAATATATAACATCAGAGAGCTGCAGTCCCAAGTTTTAAGCAGCACGTTTCGGATGGACTCCACTGCAACAGTACAAGTCCTCAGAGGATCTCCCCACACAGGAAGTTATTGCCGCAATCGACAAAACATCAACATCATTCCATGTACAGACCTAAAACAAACTAAAAGCTCTCTTAAGTTTGGTACAGTTAATTCCCTTTCAACATAACACACATCACTAGTCTAGCCCTAGGATGGCACCGACACCCCGCACTTTAGCACGCGAGAAACTACAGCGATGCACTCATCACGTATCATTACAAAATACAAGAACAGAGAGCCGGCTCCCGAATAGCGGAACATTTAACCACGCGCAGCGTGCGGGTTTGCGGGATGCTGATCTCGCCCTTAACCTCAACACCAGTTCAAATACTAGTCAGCCCACAATCTTGAACCACCACACACATTCCTCCAGTTACTGCACAGAAAGCCAATGTGATAAGCAAACAGACCAGCATATGATAAAAGCTTAAGCAATTTCATTACTAGACAACCCTTATAAATAGTAGCCGTAATTTTTTTTTTCAACGTGAGTACACCCACAAGCAAAAGACAAACAACGCCAATCATAAGGACAGTAGCACATAAGCAAGTAGCAATGGTAACTTCCGCTTGGATTGGCTACAAATCAACGAGTGATTTAATACACCAGAGAACAGTCTTTACAACACAACCATCAATACAATAGCAAATCACTCACACGTGTACTCCCCCACAATTTCGATTCGCAATGCCATAGACAAAACGTGGAGAACGTATCACTTAGACCAACATAATGGTGTTCCCTCGGTCACCCCAAATAACGGAATCCCTTAGTTGCACAGCAAAGAATCAGACCTAATGAAACCACCACAGTTTTCGCCTCTAAATTGTCACAATACAAGTGAGACTCAATCACAAATGTAATTTTACATCACCAGTTCCCGTATAGTCAATACAAGCGCCTGATTTTCACCTGTTTATAACAGCAGGCAGCAACATCGTACGGAAAAGAGCGTAGACGCAAGCTCTTACCAATTCTCTTCTCCGAAAGCAGGCACCGCAACTCTCGGGAGCCACTGGGACATCCAATGCAAAAATCGTCACTCCTTCACACAAATTACAGGACACCCGCTTCCCGCTGCTTGCTACGGCGCCTTCCGTTCAGAGCCAACTTGTATATCTTCGTGCGATAGGTTCGGTCCCACACTCGCTGCGTCAACCCGACAACCGTCTTCCACCACGTCCCGGAGCACACCCTCCATAGGACCTCGCCTCGTTACTCCTCGCGTAGGCCACAGAGGGCGCTGCTTACCGCCCTGACCGTGGCAGGAAAGATAAACCACCAGAGTGGCACTAGCTATGATAAAAAGTTCTAAGGTAAGATTCTGAAAATGGCATACAGGAAACAGTTGCAGTCGCGAAGTTGTACCATGATTGTTGTGATTTTAGTACAAAAGACAAATATTACTCAAGAAATGTAGGCGCTGCATCTGTGCTCGGAGTGGAAAACAAACGGACCATTTGAGTCTGAATGCAGTTCTTCAAAGTGAAGGTTGAAAGAACTCGAATTCGATGAAAATGACTTAACTTCCCATACACGTCATCTCGCGATCACAGCCCGCTCTCACTGCATCAAACTGTAGCTGAAGCTGAAACGGCTGCACGATCAGTCATTGGCCGCACACCTGGGACTTTCGTCAGCGGCTCCTTTCAAATCAGTCATCTATACTGGCGTTGCAGGCGGAGGCTTACAGAGAGGAACCAACGGAGGCTCTGGGCGATCAACACTCGAAGAATGCTTACCAAAGGGAAAATTCGTATTTATACATTTTGCACTTTTCGCTCTTTTCAGCTTGGCTGGGCTACGGCCCTTCCTGGCGCCAACCTCTAAAAATATTCCTCAGAAAATGCTCGTCCCCTCCCCTGAGCTGTCCTTCTGGCTGTTAACCAGCAATGCACTTCGTACCATTTAAAATGGGATCTCAGTGTATTTGTCTCCTTATGTGACCAATGATGTGAATCTTCATCAGCACAGTCGAGTTTCTCTCTCTAGACACAGTCCCGTCCCTTAATTATCTGGACGTAACGTTGCAAAGCGGCATGAAATGGAACGACTATGTGAGAACTGTGATAGGGAACGCAATGGTCTGCTCTGGTTTATTGGGAGAATTTTAAGAAAGATTGGTCCGCCTGTACAAAAGACCGCATACAGGACTCTGCTGCGACTTATTCTCGACTACTGATCGCGTGTTTGGGATACGTTCGAGGTCGAATTGAAGGAAGACATCGAAGTAATTCAGAGTTGGGATGCTACATTACTGGCCATTAAAATTGCTACACCACGAAGATGACGTGCTACAGACGTGAAATTTAACCGACAGGAAGAAGACTCTGTCATATGCAAAAGATTAGCTTTTCAGAGCATTCACACAAGGTTGGCGCCGGTGGCAACACATGCAACGTGCTGACATGAGGAACCGATTCTCATACACAAACAGCAGTTGACCGGCGTTGCCTGGTGAAACGTTGTTGTGCCTCGTGTAAGGAGGAGAAATGCGTACCATCACGTTTCCGACTTTCATAAAGGTCGGATTGTAGCCTATCGCGATTGCGGTTTATCGTATCGCGACATTGCTGCTCGCGTTAGTCGAGATTCAATTACTGTTAGCAGAATATGGGATCAGTGGGTTCAGGAGTGTAATACGGAACGCCGTGCTGGATGCCAACGGCCTCGTATCACTAGCAGTCGAGATGACAGGCATCTAATCCGCATGGCTGTAACGGATCGTGCAGCCACGTCTCGATCCCCGAGTCAACGTTTCCAAGACAACAACCATCTGCACGAACAGTTCGACGAGTTTTGCAGCAGCAGGGACTATCAGCTCGGAGACCATGGCTGCGGTTACCCTTGACGCTGCATCACAGACAGGAGCGCCTGCGATTATCTACTCAACGACGAACCTGGCTGCACGGATAGCAAAACGTCACTTTTTCGGATGAATCCAGGTTCTGTTTACAGTATCATGATGGTCGCATCCGTGTTTGGCGACATAGCGGTGAACGCACATGGGAAGCGTGTATTCGTCATCGCCATACTGGCGTATCACCCAGCGTGGTATGGGGCGCCATTGGTTTCACTTCTCTGTCACCTCTTGTTCGCATTGACGGCACTTTGAACAGTGGACGTTACATTTCAGATGTGTTACGACCCGTGGCTCTACCATTCATTCAATTCCTGCGAAACCCTACATTTCAACAGGATAATGCACGACCGCATATTGCAGGTCCTGTACGGACCTTTCTGGATACAGAAAGTGTTCGACTGCTGCCCTGGCCAGCACATTCTCCAGATCTCTCACCAATTGAAAACGTCTGGTCAATGGCTCGTCACAATACGCCAGTCACTACTCGTGATGAACTGTGGTATCGTGTTGAAGATGCATTGGCAGCTGTACCTGTACACGCCATCCAAGCTCAATGCCCAGGCGTATCAAGGCCATTATTGCGGCCAGAGGTGGTTGTTCTGGGTACTGATTTCCCAGGATCTATGCACCCAAATTGCGTGAAAATGTAATCACATATCAGTTCTAGTATAATATATTTGTCCAATGAATACCCTTTTATCATCTGCATTTCTTCTTGGTGTAGCAATTTTAATGGTCAGTAGTGTCTGTGTGTATATGTATATTTGTGTTTATATGTTACGTTATATAAATTTACGATGTCAATACCGCACTTGCACTGGTAAAGCCATACGATAAATAAATAAATAATTCATCCATTTGAGATCATTTCGAATAGTCACTCTCAGATACTTGACGGATGTTACCGCATCCAAAGACTGGGTATTTATTTTGTACTCGTACATCAAGGAGGATTTTCGCCTTGTTATACGCAGTAGGATACACTTACTAACATTGAGAGATGTAGGCGAACAGGGGAACTACCCCCAGAACAGTTCTCAGAAGTATATGAATGCGTGGTCCATGACTGAAAGGACAGACACCACACATTCATACACTTTGAAAGGCTTAGCTGGGCAATGGATCCACCTGCTTCATTGTGGATGCATCAATACGTCGGACCTACCGTGGAAATCTTTGAGTAGCGGACGTGGAGAACGTGGACGTGGAACAAAAAAAAAACAAAAAAAACAAAAAATAAGTGGCTCTGAGCTCTATGTGGGATTATGGGAGTAATATCAGACCAGCTGTGTGGCTGGATTGAAGACTTTTTAGCAAACAGAACACAGCATGTTGTTCTCAATGGAGAGACGTCTACAGACGTTAAAGTAACCTCTGGCGTGCCACAGGGGAGTGTTATGGGACAATTGCTTTTCACAAAATATTTAAATGACCTAGAAGGTAGTGTAGGAAGTTCCATGCGGCTTTTCGAGGATGATGCTGTAGTATACAGAGAAGTTGCAGCATTAGAACATTACAGCGGAATGCAGGAAGATCTGCAGCGGACAGGCACTTGGTGCAGGGAGTCGCAACTGACCCTTAACGTAGACAAATGTAATGTATTGCGAATACATGGAAAGAAGGATCCTTTATTGCATGATTATATGATAGCGGAACAAACACTGGTAACACTGCTGTAAAATATCTGGGAGTGTGCGTGCGGAACGATTTGAAGTGGAATGATCATATTAAAATTAATTGTTGCTAAGGCGGGTGCCAGGTTGAGATTAATTGGGAGAGTCCTTAGGAAATGTAGTCCATCAACAAAGGAGGCGGCTTACAAAACACTCGTTCTACCTATACTTGAGTATTGCTCATCAATGTGGGATCTGTACCAGGTCGGGTTGACGGAGGAGATAGAGAAAATCGAAAGAAGAGCTGCGCGTTTCGTCACAGGGTTATTTGGTAACCGTGATAGCGTTACGGAGATGTTTAGTAAACTCAAGTGGCAGACTCTGCAAGAGAGGCGCTCTGCATCGCGATGTAGCTTGCTGTCGAGGTTTCGAGAGGGTGCGTTTCTGGATAAGGCTCGGCCACCATTGACCAAAGATTTTCAATTGGTGAGAGATCTGGAGAATGTGCTGGCCAGGGCAGTAATAGAACATTTTCTGTATCCAGAAAGGCCCGTACAGGACCTGCAACATGCGGTCGTGCATTACCCTGCTGAAATGTAGGGTTTCGCAGGAATCGAATGAAGGGTAGAGCCACGGGTCGTAACACATCTGAAATGTAACGTCCACTGTTCAAAGTGTCGTTAGTTCGAAGCGGTGACCGAGACGTGTAACCAATGGCACCCCATACCATCACGCCGGGTGATACGCCAGTATGGCGATGACGAATACACGCTTCCCATGTGCGTTCACCGCGATGTCGCCAAACACGGATGCGACCATGATGATGCTGTAAACAGAACCTGGATTCATCGTGCAACCAGGTTCGTCGTTGAGTACACCATCGCAGGCGCTCCTGTCTGTGATGCAGCGTCGAGGGTAAACGCAGCCAAGGTCTCCGAGCTGATATCCATGCTGCTGCAAACGTCGTCGAACTGTTCGTGCAGATGGGTGTTGTCTTGCAAACGTCCCCATTTGTTGACTCAGGGATCGAGACGTGGCTGCACGATCCGTTACAGCCAAGCGGATAAGATGCCTGTCATCTCGACTGCTACTGATACGAGGCCGTTGGGATCCAGCACGGCGTTCCGTATTACTCTTCAAAACCCACCGATTCTACTAACAGTCATTGGATCTCGACCAACGCGACCAGCAATATCGCGATACGATAAGCCGCAATCGCGATAGTCTACAATGTCTGTGATGCAGCGTCAAGGGTAACCGCAGCCATAGTCTCCGAGCTGATAGTCCCTGCTGCTGCAAACGTCGTCAAACTGTTCGTGCAGATGGTTGTTGTCTTGCAAACGTCTCCATCTGTTGACTCAGGGATCGAGACGTGGTTGCACGATCCGTTACAGCCAAGCGGATAAGATGCCTGTCATCTCGACTGCTAGTGATACGAGGCCGTTGGGATCCAGCACGGCGTTCCATATTACCCTCCTGAACCCACCGATTCCTCATTCCGCTAAGAGTCATTGAATCTCGACCAACGCGAGCAGCAATGTCGCGATGCGATAAACTGCAATCGCGATAGGCTACAATCCGACCTTTATCAAAGTCTGAAACGTGATGGTACGCATTTCTCCTCCTTACACGAGGCATCACAACAACGTTTCACCAGGCAATGCCGGTCATCTGCTGTTTGTGTATGAGAAATCGGGTGGAAACTTTCCTCATGTCAGCACGTTGTAGGTGTCGCCACCGGCGCCAACCTTGAGTGAATGCTCTGAAAAGCTAATCATTTGCATATTACAGCATCTTATTCCTGTCGGTTAAATTTCGCGTCTGTAGCACGTCATCTTCGTGGTGTAGCAATTTTAATGGCCAGTAGTGTACATAATGATATAAACAGAACAAACACCAGTCATTATTAAATCTGAGCAAAGTTGAAATATAATCACAGCTACAATTCGTCAAAAAGTCATGTCCAAATGTGACAGCCATTTAATGGTCTCTCCAGGCACCACAGAATCTTCGCAGTGGGCAATCTTGCACTAGTTGTTGTAATGTTTGTTCATCAGTTTCACAGTCACACATTGGGTTATCATTGGCGCCCCATTTGTACAGCATGGATTTAGTTCTCGCGTGTCCAGTTCTCACACGGTTAAGCTGGCATCAGATTTTACGAGGAAGCTGCATTCCTGGGAGTTATTGGCTGGGGTCCTCTATATTGTGTTGGTTAGTGTATTGTTCCACTTGGTTTTCCAGGATTTATGGCAGTCATAGGTATTTCCTTGGGCAAGTGTTCTGTCTACCCATGTTGGCGCTCTTGATTTAAGGCGATATCGACAGCGGTCGTCTAGTGCTTGGTGTATCGGTAGTACTCTTGCCTTATCTGCATGATTTATTTTTTGCCATTCCTGAATTGTTTCCTGCTGTCTACGGATTTCAGGCGGGGTGATGTTTGAGAGGACATGAAGCCATTCTAGAGATGTTGACTTTACTATCCCTGTTATTGTCCTCATGGCTTCATTGATCTGGGCGTCAATCTTCTTTACATGAGCACTCCTACTCCACACAGGGGCACAGTACTCTGCCACGGAATAGACGTGTGATACTGCTGCAACACGTAGTGTATTTGCATCCGCTCCCCATGTGGTACCTTCTAATCTCTGGATGATGTTATTTCGGGTTTTCAGGTTTCTGGCTAGTTAGTTCCAGGTGTTTCTTGAAGGTCAAGAGTTATGCCTAAATATTTGGGAAATTTGTTAAGTTTAATTCGTTTTCCGCAGAAATTAGTATTTAGTTCTCTGTCTGCTAGTCTGTTATTTAAATGGAAGGCGCAGGTCTCTGTTTTATTTGGGTTTGGGCACAGTGTCCATTGTAGTACTGGTTTAGTACTTCTAGGTCAGCAGTTAGAGTTCTTTCACCAACTTCTAGCCATTTGTTTTGAGTAGGTATAGCCATGTCAGCGTAGAAAAACTTACTTGATTCAGTGTCTATCATGTCACTGATGTAAACATTTAAAAGCAGTGGAGCCAACACAGATCCTTGAGGGAGTCCGTTTTTTATTCTTTTTGACTTGCTGCTTTGTGACCCCAGGTTTACTTTGAAATATCGGACTTTCAGCATTTATTCCAACAGGTTTGTCAATTTCAAGCATGGAATCATGTTGGCAAATTTCAGGATAAGACCATCTATCCATACCGTATAAGCTGCACTGAGGTCGACAAAGACTGCTGATGTTTTCAATCCTTTTTGGAATCCCGATTCTATGTATGATGTGAGGGCTAATACTTGTTCGCAGCAACTTCGATTACTTCTGAATCCGGCTTGTTCGTGAGGCAGGTGTTTGTCTGTCGTTGGGTATATCGTATTGTGGATCAGTCTCTCCTGCAACTTATAGCAAATGCTCAATAATGCTATTGGGCGGTAGATTGCAGGGTTTTCACCAGATTTCCCTGGTTTAAGGATGGCCAGAGTAAGAGATATTCTAAATTCCTTCGGGATATCTCCAGTTTTTAGTATGTCATTGAAGTAGTCTTTAAGTCAGGTTCTTTTTTATAAATTCAGGAAATTATTATCAGCTCCAGCTGCTTTCCGTAGTTTGAGGTTTTTTATACCTTTGTTTACCTCCCTGATGGTAAAATTTTTGAAAACTGTCTGTTTTCTTGTAGCCGGCCAAAGTGGCCGCGCGGTTCTAGGCGCTTCAGTCCGGAATCGCGCGACTGCTGCGGTCGCAGGTTCGAATCCTGCCTCGGGCATGGATGTGTGTGATGTCCTTAGGTTAGTTAGGTTTAAGTAGGTCTAAGTCTAGGGGACTGATGACCTCAGATGTTGAGTCCCATAGTGCTCAGAACCATTTGAACCATTTGTTTTCTTGTAGGGTGTTCTTTACTTCTTTGAGTGACTCCTTAACGGATGTTCTATTCTCTCGACTCAACATTACATTTTACATTTTCAGCTCTCTCTTTTATATGTGCGGCAATCTGGTTTGGTGATATTGGTGGTTTCGGAGGTGGTGTATGAGTAGCTGCACCCAGACGTCTTAACAATGACTAACTTTTCCGGCTACAATGCGTGAAGTTCATATTTGCAGTGGTTTCTTCCCAGCTTTTCTTCCTTTGCTCATTGAGCGACTCTAGCAATTGGCTTCCTAGCTGTGGGTTGCTTGTTTTCTGGTATTCTCTGTACAGTTCTTCAGTTTCAGAGTTCCAGCATGGTATGTACTGCTTTCTATATCCCTTTGGTATGTTTCTCTTCGCCGTCGCTGTTATAAGGCCAGCAAATCTTGCATAACTATCTCTCTTTGCTGGAATAAACCGTATGTTGGTATCAATTTCTCTTTTATATGTTATCCAATTTGCTTTTCTAAAGTTCCATCTTGGCTTCTTGACTAATTCCATCAGTGGGAGTTCTATGTCCACATTTACTGAGGTTGCACGATGTTGGGTATTGGGAAAACCGGGCAGTACCTTTCTCGTGTGGACTATAGGAATTCCCTCATTGTTGGTGGTCACAATACATAGGTCGGGATTAGTATCTGTCTGCCAGTGTGCAGAGTGGGTGGTTTTTTGGTCTTTAGCGTCATAGCTGAGGTATAAATTTTGTTCTTCGATCCACTGCTGTAAAGCTTCGCCATTCTGGTCATTAGTACTGTATCCCCAGTTGGTGTGGCGGCTATTGAAGTCCCAAAGGAAGATTGTTGGTTTACCTTCAACTTGCAGTGAAGTATTTGGCCACGTTGTGTTTGGTGGTTTATATACTGACACCAAGTCTAGCTTGGGAAGTTCTACTGTTATCGTTTCAATATTGCAGGTGTTAGACTTCTTTACCACTTCATAGTTATTGATGCCATTACGTATGTAAATAATTGACCCATACATTTCTGAGAGAACTGTTTCCACCACTGTATATCCTTGAATTTTGGCCCTGGTTAAGATATCTGTTCCCTCAGCTAAATGTGTTTCTTGCAGTGCAATTACATCAACTTGGTGTTCCTTAGCCATTCTACCTAGGTGCTCACAATTACTGCGACTGATTCTTTCTATGTTTAACTGCATAATATGGACTGATGGTCCGATATTAATTGTCTTAGCGCTCAGACGGTTTCTTCGCTGAGGATCCACTGGCTGCTGTTGACCGTGAGGGACTCTCCGTCCAGCTAGGTCGCCGTTTGTGTAAACTTTCTGCCGTCCTGCTGACGCAGCCCGTTGCCCGGGAGCCACCATCTTGGAGGCTGTTTGTACAAGTCTGTGGAACGACCAGGTTACACAAGTAACGCGAAGGCGAACCCTAGATTGCGGTTTATTGGTAGAATCCTGAAGCGATACAGTCCTTCAACAAAGGAAATTGCTTACAATACTTTAGTTCCTCCAGTCTTAGAGTATTATTCGTCTGCAATGGGACCCTTATCAGTTGGGTCTGATTCAAGGGGTTGAGAAGGTCCAAGGAAGAGCGGCAAGATTCATGACTGGTACATTTAGCCATCGTGAGAACGTTATAAGTGTCATAGAAAGTTTGAAGTGTGACGCACTTACAGTCGTTTTTCCCTCGCGCGATCCCCGAATCAAACACGGGGGAGGGGGGGGGGGGCGGGGGGGGGGAATTTACTTTGGCGCGAATAGTGCCCTCCGCAACACACCGCTTGGTGGCTAGCGGAGTATATATGTATATAAGAAGGGTAGAGGGACTGATCCTCAAAATTACAGACCAATATCCTTAACATCGGTTTGTTGCAGGATTCTGGAACATATTCTCAGTTCGAATATAATGAATTTCTTGAGACAGAGAAGTTGCTGTCCATGCATCAGCACGGCTTTAGAAAGCATGGCTCCTGCGAAACGCAACTCGTCCTTTTTTCACATGATATTTTGCGAACCATGGATGAAGGGTATCAGACGGATGCCATATTCCTTGACTTCCGGAAAGCGTTTGATAGGTTGAAAATGGTTCAAATGGCTGTGAGAACTAAGGGACTTAACATCTGAGGTCATCAGTCCCCAAGAACTTAGAACTAGTTAAACCTAACTAACCTAAGGACATCACACACATCCATGTCCGAGGCAGGATTCGAACCTGCGACCGTAGCAATCGCGCGGTTCCGGACTGCAGCGTCTAGAACCGTGTGGCCACCGCGGTCGGCGGAAAGCGTTTGACTCGGTGCCCCACTGCAGACTCCTAACGTACGAACATATGGGATTGGTTCCCAAGTATGTGAGTGGCTCGAAGACTTCTTAAGTAACAGAACCCAGTACGTTGTCCTCGATGGTGAGTGTTCATCGGAGGTGAGAGTATCATCTGGAGTGCCCCAGGGAAGTGTGGTAGGTCCGCTGTTGTTTTCTATCTACATAAATGATCTTTTGGATAGGGTGGATAGCAATGTGCGCTAACTCTAAATATAGATAGATGTAAATTAATGCAGATGAATAGGAAAAATAATCCTGTAATGTTTGAATGCTCCATTAGTAGTGTAGCGCTTGACACAGTCACGTCGATTAAATATTTGGGCGTAACAATGCAGAGCGATATGAAGTGGGACAAGCACGTAATGGCAGTTGTGGGGAAGGCGTATAGTCGTCTTCGGTTCATTGGTAGAATTTTGGGAAGGTGTGGTTCATCTGTAAAGGAGACTGCTTATAAAACACTAATACGACCTATTCTTCAGTACTGCTCTAGCGTTAGGGATCCCTATCAGGCCGGATTGAGGGAGGACATAGAAGCAATTCAGAGGCGGGCTGCTAGATTTGTTACTGGTAGGTTTGATCATCACGCGAGTGTTGCGGAAATGCTTCAGGAACTCGGGTGGGAGTCTCTAGAGGAAAGGAGGCGATCTTTTCGTGAATCGCTACTGAGGAAAATTAGAAAACCAGCATTTGAGTCTGACTGCAGTACAATTTTACTGCCGCCAACTTACATTTCACGGAAAGACCACAAAGATAAGAGAGATTAGGGCTCGTACAGAGGCACATAGGCAGTCATTTTTCCCTCATTCTCTTTGGGAGTGGAACAGGGAGAGAAGATGCTAGTTGTGGTACGAGGTACCCTCCGCCACGCACCGTGTGGTGAATTGCGGAGTATGTAGGTAGATGTAGATTTAGATGCAGATGTAGACTCTGCTACTTGCCTGAACACTGTTACCTCATCCCAATCTGCCATCAGTGTCCTCTTACTTACATAAAGCATGAAAATTCGAATAAAAATATAAAGTGCGGTAACTGATTGCTATCGTTATGCATTACATATCTCAGAGTCGATGAATTATTTCGGTCTAATAAACCTTTATATTCTTTTTTTTTTTTGTATGTTATGTGCCAGTTTCGGAATTAAAAGTCGTGTTACACCTCCCAATGTATACGAACAAGTGTAAGTTGAGCATATTATTTTGATTTTTGTACGTTATCGATGTGCAAGTCAGATAGAGAGCAAACTATGTTAGTGTTAAACAACCTTCGGCCTTGTTGTGGCACAGTGTTTGCTCTGCGCAGTCTGATACACTCTTAGATGAAGTGCAGTACACATTCAGTAGCGCTGTGATCGTCTCTATTAGATGAAGGAAGTGCTATTGTAAAAGAGAACTTGGACGAATATAATGTATGTACTGGAATGCGGAAAGAATAGAAATTTTGTATAATGTTATTATTTATGAACACAAGAATTTTGAGGTAATAATGCCGTACTGCACAGCTAATTTTTTAGAATTATTGTCAGCCAGTCAACTTTAACTTGCTCAGAGCTGAGAAAGAGACTACCCCACTTCCCTGGGGCATGCATTAACTTATTAACTGATTAAACTGTTTGATTTTCATAGAAATTATCTGTAAACATTGTGCCCTTTTCAAATCATTGTTCACGTTGTTAAGCATAGTATTGTGGAGACCAATGTTACAGCTGAGGATTACGCGAAGACTTGCTGTGTCTTTCTGAGTATATACTTCATTCTAAAATCGTTGTAAGTAGGCTGCTTAGGTTTTTATGTTGGTAACGTCACGTAGCGCTCTGTATGAAAATCACTGGCTGTGCTGTGTGCAGTCCGTAGCTGGTTGGCATTGTTGGGATATTCGCTATTGTAGTGTTGGGTAGTTGGATGTGAACAGCGCGTAGCGTTGCGCAGATGGAGGTGAGCCGCCAGCGGTGGTGGATGTGGGGAGTGAGATGGCAGAGTTGTGAGAGCGGATGATCTGGACGTGTGTCCATTGGAGAGAGTTAATCTGTAAGACTGGATGTCATGAACTGATATATATATATATATATATATATATATATATATATATATATATATATATATATATATATGACTTTTGAACACTGTTAAGGTAAATACATTGTTTGTTCTCTATCAAAATCTTTCATTTGCTAACTATGCCTATCAGTAGTTAGTGCTTTTAGTAGTTATAATCTTTTATTTAGCTGGCGGTATTGGCGCTCCCTGTATTGCAGTAGTTCGCGCAACGAAGATTTTTGTGCGGTAAGTGATTCATGAAATGTATGGGTTATTGTTAGTCAGGGCCATTCTTTCGTAGGGATTATTGAAAGTCAGATTGCGTTGGGCTAAAAAAAATATTGTGTATCAGTTAAGTGATGATCAGAATAAGTAAAGAGAGAAATGTCTGAGTACGTTCAGATTTGCTCAGCTATTTGACAATCAAATAACGTAAGGGGTTATCCAAGCACAGTAATTCATAAATTTTTCTGAGGGGACGTTTCAGTCTTGGAATATCATTTCGCAGGAATAGTCACACTCTCGATCGCACTGTTTGAAGAAGGCTTATCATTGCGTATTACCACACCGCATTATATGGCATGCAACAGTTTCAATATTGTTTGGTAATTTTATTTAAAAATAGAAATCTAGCTTAGTTGCCGCCAGCTTGCTGTTGTTTACTTCAGTTGCGCATTTAGCATAAACAACTTTTATTCAGACAAGTTACAGTTCAACTGAAACTATGTTCCGTTTAGTCAAAGCTTGGTTTTGGTAATAAGTACACTATCTGTAGAGCGGGAGGTCAATTCTGGGATAAATGGGAAGCTTACACGAGAACGAATGACAAGGTACAAAATGGCCTGCAATGCCTTTGTAAAGAAAAGGGACTCGCCGGCAGAGACCGTAGTGCTCAGAGACTGGTGTGTTAGAATCGGGGCGAGAATGATAAAAGCGGAAATCAGTCACGGATTTGTTTTACAGGCATTCATCGACATTCTGAGCACGACAATGGACGCCGCCCACTGCGCTGTCGCCACACATTCAAAAACTCCGATGGGCCAAGACAGCAGCGCAAATGTTTCAGCTGTATTTGGTCGATCCAGGTATCTTCTTTAGACGGCTAACCAACATGCACGAGTGCTGGGTGCACCACTATGACCACCAATAAAGGTGCAGAGCAATCAATGCGAACATGTGGATTCACCACCGCCAGGAACAGCGAAAACACAACCGTGATCGGGCATAGTGTGTTGTTAGTGTACTATATCCGAAAAGGCCAAACCATCACAGAAGAATACTATCAAAAGCTCTTGATAATGAATAAATGAATGTCGTGTGATTAGGGCATCCCGTTGGGTAGACCGTTCGCCGGGTGCAAGTCTTTCGATTTGACGCCACCTCGGCGACTTGTGCGTCGATGGGGTTGAAACGATGATGATTAGGACAACACGACACCCAGTCCGTGAGCGGAGAAAATCTCCGACCCAACAGGGAATCGAACCGGGACCCTTAGGATTGACATTCTATCGCACTGACCACTCAACTACCGGGGCGGTCTCTTGATAATTTTATGAGAGATTCTCACGACAGAGCATCGCAGGGTTGCTTCTTTTATCATCTTGTGTAGCATACTCGCACGTGCTGCTCCTGTGGACTATTAAATTTCGCCTCATCCATCAGCCAACCCCTGTATTCTCCTAAAATGGCACACACAGAATTTTTCCTGAATGAGATTTTCACTCTGCAGCGGAATGTACGCTGATATGAAACTTCCTGCACGATTAATACTGTGTGCCGGACCGAGACTCGAACTCGGGATCTTTGCCTTTCCGGGCAAGTGCTCTACCAACTGAGCTACCCAAGCACGACTCAGTGGCAGAAGTAAAGCTTTGAGGACGGGCCGTGAGTCGTGCTTGGCTAGCTCAGTTCGTAGAGCACTTCCCCGGGAAAGGCAAAGGTCCCGAGTTCGAGTTGTAAGGAGGCTGTTTACGTTATTGGCAACGTTACGTAGCGCTCTGTATGAAAATCACTGGCTGTGCTGTGTGCAGTCTGTGGCTAGTTTGCATTGTTGTCTGCCATTGTAGTGTTGGGCAGCGGCAGCTGGATGTGAACAGCGCGTAGCGTTGCGCAGTGGAGGTGAGCCGCCAGCAGTGGTGGATGTGGGCAGAGAGATGGCGGAGTTTTGAAATTTGTAAGACTGGATGTCATGAACTGCTATGTATATTATGAGTTTTCAACACTATTAAGGTAAATACATTGTTTGTTCTCTATTAAAATCTCTCATTTGCTAACTATGCCAATCAGTAGTTAGTGCCTTCCGTAGTTTGAATCTTTTATTTAGCTGGCAGTAGTGGCGCTCGCTGTATTGCAGTAGTTCGAGTAACGAAGATTTTTGTGAGGTAAGTGATTTGTGAAAGGTATAGGTTAATGTTAGTCAGGGCCATTCTTTTGTAGGGATTATTGAAAGTCAGATGCGTTGCGCTAAAAATATTGCGTGTCAGTTTAAGCACAGTCTTGTATAATTGTTCAAAAGGGGACGTTTCAGAGTCTCGGTACAGCACAGTTGTAATCTGCCAGGAAGTTTCAGAATTTTTCCTGTTACCGCCACTAAAAATACCAGTGCCTGGGAGGCATTCCCATACGACAATGATACGATCGATGATGCGATTTTCATAGCGAATCCTATTCTGAGCAGCGAAAATGCCGACTTCTGCAATTAATTTCCCATATGGTTCGGAAAAAAAATGTCTCATTGGAGGATGAATACTGAAGCCATCTACCTGCCACGGCCCAGCTTGTCTATGTCGAGGTACCATTGTTGTGAATCTTCAGTCTTTTGACTGGTTTCATGTGGCACGCCACGAATTCCTCTCCTGGTCCCACCTCTTCATCTCAGAAAAGCACTTGCCTACTACGACATCAATTATTTGTTGGATATATTCCAGTCACTAACTCCAGACAAACTTGTGGTTCCTGAAGAGGGGCAAAAGCCTTTTAAGTAGTGGCAAGGGCAACAGTCTGGATGATTGACTGATCTGGCCTTGTAACATTAACCAAAACGGCCTTGCTGTGCTGGTACTGCGCACGGCTGAAAGCAAGGGGAAACTGTGGTGTCACCGTCAGGCACCACACTTGCTAGGTGGTAGCCTTTAAATCGGCCGCGGTCCGTTAGTATACGTCGGACCCGCGTGTCGCCACTATCAGTGATTGGAGACCGAGCGCCGCCACACGGCAGGTGTAGAGAGACTTCCTAGCACTCACCCCAGTTGTACAACCGACTTTGCTAGCGATGGTTCACTGACAAAATACGCTCTCATTTGCCGAGACGATAGTTAGCATAGCCTTCAGCTACGTCATTTGCTACGACCTAGCAACGCGCCATGTTCAGTTACTATTCAGATTGTAAATAATGTACAGACAAGAGCTACGTTCAACATTAATGGATTAAAGTTAACTATTCCACCATCTGCTTCCGTTTTTCTAAGTTCTAATTTCCTTGTCCTGTTCCAGACCTCACGCCAGCCTGCGTGAGCTTAAACGCGTGACTTTCGGCTTCCTCTAAACTTCGTGGGTTGGCTCTCCTGCCAATCCACAACAGAAACTACAGCCGTAATTTTTCCCAAGGGCATGCAGCTTTACTGTATGGTTAAATGATAATGGCGTCATGGGTAAAATATTCCGGAGGTAAAATAGTCCCCCGTTCGGATCTCCGAGCGGGGACTGCCCAGGAGGACGTTGTTACCAGGAGAAAGAAAACTGGCGTTTAACGGATCGGGGCTTGGAATGTCAGATCCCTTAACCGGGCAGGTAGGTTAGAAAATTTAAAAAGGGAAATGGATAGGTTAAAGTTAGATATAGTGGGAATTAGTGAAGTTCGGTGGCAGGAGGAACAAGACTACTGGTCTGGTGAATACAAGGTTATAAATACAAAATCAAATAGGGGTAATGCAGGAGTAGGTTTAATTATGAAGAGGAAAATAGGAATGCGGGTAAGCTACTACAAACAGCATAAGGAACGCATTATTGTGGCCAAGATAGATGCGAAGCCCATGCCTACCACAGTAGTACAAGTTTATATGCCAACTAGCTCCGCAGATGACGAAGAAATTGATGAAATGTATGATGAGATAAAAGAAATTATTCAGATGGTGAAGGGAGACGAAAATTTAATAGTCATGGGTGACTGGAATTCGATAGTAGGAAAAGGGAGAGAAGGAAGTAGTAGGTGAATATTGATTAGGGGGAAGAAATGAAAGAGGAAGCCGCCTGGTAGAATTTTGCACAGAGCATAACTTAATCATAGCTAACACTTGCTTCAAGAATCATAAAAGAAGGTTGTATACATCGAAGAAGCCTGGAGATACTGACAGATTTCAGATAGATTCTGTAATGGTAATACAGAGATTCAGGAACCAGGTTTTAAATTGTAAGACTTTTCCAGGGGCAGATGTGGACTCTGACCACAATGTATTGGTTATGAACTGTAGATTAAAACTGAAGAAGCTGCAAAAAGTTGGGAATTTGAGGAGATGGGAACTAGATAAACTGAAAGAACCAGAGGTTGTAGAGAGCTTCAGGGAGAGCATTAAGGAACGATTGACAAGAAAAGGGGAAAGAAATATAGTAGAAGAAGAATGTGTAGCTTTGATAGACGAAATAGTGCAGGTAGCAATCAAATAGGTAGAAATACGAAGACTAATAGAAGTCCTTGGGTAACACAAGAGATATTGAATTTAATTGATGAAAGTAGAAAATATAAAAATGCACTAAATGAAGCAGGCAAAAAGGAATACAAGCGTCTCAAAAATGCGATCGACAGGAAGTGCAAAATGGCTAAGCAGGGATGGCTAGAGGACAAATGTAAGGATGTAGAGGCTTATCTCACTAGGGGTGAGATAGATACTGCCTACAGGAAAATTAAAGAGACCTCAAGAGCTCAGACGGAGACCCAGTTCTAAACAAAGAAGGGAAACCAGAAAGGTGGAAGGAGTATATAGAGGGTCTATACAGGGGCGATGTTCTTGTTGACAATATTATGGAAATGGAAGAAGATATACAAGAAGATGAAATGGGAGATATGATACTGCGTGAAGAGTTTGACAGAGCACTGAAAGACCTAAGTCGAAACAAGGTCCCGGGAGTAGACAACATGAACTACTGACAGCCTTGGGAGAGCCAGTCCTCAAACACTCAACCATCACGTGAGCAAGATGTATGAGACACGCGAAATACCCTCAGACTTCAAGAAGAATATAATAATTCCAATCCCAAAGAAAGCAAGTGCTGATAGATGTGAAAATTATCGAACTATCAGTTTAATAAGTCACAGCTGCAAAATACTAACGCGAATTCTTTACAGACGAATGGAAAAACTGGTAGATGTCGACCTCAGGGAAGATCAGTTTGCATTCCGTAGAAATGTTGGAACACGTGAGGCAATAGTCATACTACGACTTAACTTAGAAAATAGATTAAGAAAAAGTAAACCTACGTTTCTAGCGTTTGTAGACTTGGAGAAAGCTTTTGACAATGTTGACTGGAATACTCTCTTTCAAATTCTGAAGGTGGCAGGGGTAAAGTACAGGGAGCGAAAGGCTAATTACAATTTGTACAGAAACCAGATGGCAGTTATAAGAGTCGAGGGTTATGAAAGGGAAGCAGTGGTTGGGAAGAGAGTGAGACAGGGTTTTAGCCTTTCCCCGATGTTATTCATTCTGTATATCGAGCAAACAGTAAAGGAAAGAAAAGAAAAATTTGGAGTAGGAACTAAAATCCATGGAGAATGAATAAAAACTTTGATGTTCGCCGATGACATTGTAATTATGTAAGAGACAGCAAAGGACTTGGAAGAGCTGCTGAACGGATTGGACATGGTCTCGAAAGGAGGATATATGATCAACATCAACAAAAGCAAAACGAGGATAATGGAATGTAGTCGCATCAAATCGGGTGATGCTGCGGGAATTAGATTAGGAAATGAGACGCTTAAAGTAGTAAATGAGTTTGGTGTTTGGGGAGCAAAATAACTGATGATGGTCGAAGAAGAGAAAATATAAAATGTATACTGGCAAAGGCAAGGAAAGCGTTTCTATAGAAGAAAAATTTGTTAACATCGAGTATAGATTTAAGTGTCAGGAAGTCGCTTCTGAAAGTATTTCTATGGAGTGTAGCCATGTATGGAAGTGAAACATGGACAATAAATAGTTTAGACAAGAAGAGAATAGAAGCTTTCGAAATGTGGTGCTACAGAAGAATGCTGAAAATTAGATGGATAGATCACATAACTAGTGAGGAGGTATTGAATAGAACTGGAGAGAAGACAAATTTGTGGCACAACTTGACTAGGAGAAGGGACCGGTTGGTAGGGCATATTCTGAGGCATCAAGGGATCACCAGTTTAGTATTGGAGGGCAGCGTGGAGGGTAAAAATCGCAGAGGGAGACAAAGAGATGAATGCACTAAACAGATTCAGAAGGATGTAGGTTGCAGTAGGTACTGGGAGATGAAGAAACTTGCACGGGATAGAGTAGCATGGAGAGCTGCACAACAACAAGAACAACTCCTCCTTCAATTTCTACCTTCTGCAGATCCCTGTAGTGCCACGAAAGTAATTCACTGACGTCTTAACACATGACCTATCGTCCAGTCCCTTTTCTTTTCAGTATTTTCGTCATACATTTTTCCTTTCCGATTCTGCGACGAACCTCATTTCTTGTTTCATCATTCCATCTAATTTTTCAGCATCCTTTTATAGCACCAAATCTCTGATACTTCAGTTCTCTTCTTTTGCTGGTTCCCACAGTCCATGATTCGCTCCCACACAATCTTGTGCTCCAGACGCACATTCACAGACATTTGTTCCTCAAATCAAGTCTAACGTTTCGTACTGGCAGAATGCCCTCTTCGACTGCGCTGGTCTCCTTTTCATCGCCTACTTGCTTCGTCTGTCATATTTTATTTTGCTTCAGAACTGCAAGAATCTCTGAACTTTGTCCACTTTGTGTTCCCCAGTTTTGATGTTATGTTTGTTACTAATCGTGTTACTCAATATTCTCCGATACTGCACATTTTTATTGTGTACTCAGTACACTTTTCGTTTAATTCAATATGACCTGCAGTTCCTCCTCACATTTACTGAGGTCAGGAATGTCATCATTCAGTCTTAGCGGTTTTACTCTATCGAGTTACAATAATGTGATTACAATAATGTGACCTCAAATAGAAGCCTGTACAACCATCTTTTGAAATGCGCACCGCAGCGAGACGTGCAGGAAGAGAGTCAGTGACATTCTGGAAGCTACTGGCAGGAGTGTGGAAGCATGCAGACTCGAGTCCCGTGGCCATCTGCGCCGGGTTTTTCGGTTGAGAACACACGGTGTGAACAGCTCGACTACGGTGGTCCCGCAGATTCTCGATTGGGATTAATCCCAGGATGTTGGGTGGCCAAGGGAGAACGGTAAACACATCCTGCTGCTCTTCGAACCATGCATGTACACTGCGAGCTGTTTGGACTTTGAATCGTCCTACTGGTAGATGCCATCGTGCCGGAGGAAAACAAACTGATTGTTGGGGTAGACGTGGCCTGACTGATCCTCTGTGCCTTCCAGAACGACAAAATCGCCCAGGAAATGCCACGAAAATATTCCTCAGAGCATAATGCTCAATAATCTGGCATCGACCCAATTTGTTTACACATGTTTCAACACCGTATACGCCGACGCCCATCTGTCCGATGGAGCATGAAACGTCATTCAATCGGAAAGGTTACCTATCACCCAGTGGATGTCCAGTTGCATGCAAATTCTATCCTTCATCGCCAATGAACAGCAATCAGCATGGGTGCATAAACCAGGTGCCCACTTCAGTGGTCCATATAGAGCAACGGTCGCTGGATGGTCGTTGAGCAGACATTGTCGGTAGCAACTCGATTCATCTGCGCAGTCAGTCGCTCGACAGTTGCACGACTATTCGCCCGTACACATTTCCACTGCCGTCATTCACCCCTGTCATCTATGGCCCATGGTGCACGGCGGTTGTCATGGCGCCGGTTTCCGTAAGTGCCATTTTGTCATCTACGGTATACTTTAACCAAGGCACCATAGAAACTGTTTACAAACTTAGCTTTTTCGGTAATGCTTCCACTCTTGGCCTGAAGCCCAGTCACCATGCCCTTTTGGCGTAACATAAATCGCTACTTTTCCACAATGCGCCAACAACTGCACTGTTTTTCTGTGTTTCCCCCGACTCGCTTCTTATGCTATCCACTACGCTAGCGCTGCCAGCCGCCGCCAACGTGTGGTTACTGCACGTTGACGTCGAACGTAGATATCAGTCACACTAATGTGACTGGACCGTGTATTATTTCCTTCTGACTTTCGATTCCACTCAACCTATAGTTTATTTCCCTCGTTGCTTCTTCCATTTACAGATTTAACAATAGCCGAAAATACTGTATTTCTAATTCGAACATTTCATTCTTGGTTTTCATTTTTTACGGTTCCCTCTTGGTTCTAGGACACGCCGTACGTCACCCACCTTTCCTCACAGTTCAGTCCTGCGTTTCTGAGAATTTCGAACATCTTGCACCATTTTACATCGTGAAACTCTTTTCTTTAGATTAACAAATTATATGAAAGTTTCTTGATTTTTCTTTAGTCTTTCTTCCATTGCCAAGCACGACATCAGGTCTCTCTGATGCCATTACGTTTCCGAAAGCCGAACTATTATCATCTAGACTGCACAGTTAGCCGTGCAGTCTAACGCACTGCTTTCCAGGCTGGAAGGCATGCCGGTCCCCGGCACGAATCCTCCTGGTGGATTAGTGTCGAGGTTCGGTGTGCCGACCAGCCTGTGGATGGTTTTTCAGGCGGTTTTCCATATGCCTTGGTGAATTCGGTCTGGTTCCGCTTATTCCGCATCAGTTAAACTATGTCGGCGATTGCTGCGCAAACACTGTCTCCACGTAAGCGTACACCATAATTACTCCGCCACGCAAACGTTTAGGGTTACAGTCGTCCGGTTGGGGGGGGGGGGGGGGGGGGGGAGAGGGGGGTTGATTTGGTGGCAGAGACCATTGTCTCATTGGATTTGCGAAGGATAGAAAGGGAGTCGGCCAAGCCCTTTCAAAGGAACCGTCCCAGCATATGGCTGAAGCGATTTAGGGAAATCACAGAAAACCTAAATCAGAATGCCCGGACACGAGATTGAACTGTCGTCCTCCCGAATGCGAGTCCAATGTGCTAGCCACTGCGCCACCTCGCTCGGTACACTCGTCTGCTATGAGAGGTTCACGGGGGGTCCACTGGGGGCCGAACCGCACAATAACCCTCTAGTCAAGTTGTGCCACAGACTTCTCTTCTCCCCAATCCTATTCAATACCTCCTCATTAGTTATGTGATCTACCTATGTAACCTTCAGCATTCTTCTGTAGCACATTTCGAAAGCTTCTATTCTCTTCTTGTCTAAACTATTTAACGTCCACGTTTCACTTCCATACATGGCTACACTCCATACAAATACTTTCATAAACGACTTCCTGACACTTAAATCTATACTTGATGTTAACAAATTTCTCTCCTTCAGAAACGCTTTCCTTGCCATTGCCAATCTACATTTTATATCCTCTCTACTTCGACCATCATCAGATATTTTGCTCCCCAAATAGCAAAATTCCTTTACTACTTTAAGTGTCTCATTTCCTAATCTAATTCCCTCAGCATCACCTGATTTTAACCGACTACATTCCATTATCCTCGTTTTGCTTTTGTTGATGTTTATCTTATACCCTCCTTTCAAGACACTATCCATTCCGTTCAACAGCTCTTCCAAGTCCTTTGCTGTCTCTGAAAGAATTACAATGTCATCGGCGAGCCTCAAAGTTTTCATTTCTTCTCCATGGATTTTAATAACTACTCCGAATTTTTCTTTTGTTTCCTTTACTGCTTGCTCAATATACAGATTGAATAACATCTGGGATGGCTACAACCCTGTCTCACTCCCTTCCCAACCACTGCTTCCCTTTCATGCCCCTCGACTCTTGTAACTGCCACCTGGTTTCTATACAAATTGTAAATAGTCTTTCGCTCCCTGTATTTTACCCCTGCCACCTTCAGAATTTGAAAGAGAGTATTCCAGTCAACATTGTCAAAAGCTTTCTCTAAGTCTACAAATGCTAGAAACGTAGGTTTGCCTTTCCTTAATCTAGCTTCTACGATAAGTCGTAGGGTGAGTATTGCCTCACGTGTTCCAACATTTCTACGGAATCCAAACTGATCTTCCCCAGAGGTCGGCTTCTACCAGTTTTTCCATTTGTCTGTAAAGAATTCACGTTAGTATTTTAGATCCCTGATTTATTAAACTGATCGTTCGGTAATTTTCACATCTGTCAGCACCTGCTTTCTTTGGGATTGGAATTATTATATTCTTCTTGAATTTCTTGAATTCTGAGGGTATTTCGGCTGTCTCATTCATCTTGCTCACCAGATGGTAGAGTTTTGTCAGGACTGGCTCTCCCAAGGCCGTCAGTAGTTCTAATGGAATGTTGTCTACTCCCCGGGCCTTGTTTCGACTCAGGTCTTTCAGTGCTCTGTCAAAGTCTTCACGCAGTATCGTATCTCCCATTTCATCTTCATCTGCATCCTCTTCCATTTCCATAATATTGTCCTCAAGTCCTCATATGCGTCAATATCGACTCATATGAGGCGCGAATGAGTCCCTATGCTACAGCCATCCATGCTGCATTCACCTGGTTCCAAAGTTCATGTGTGGTGGTTGGTATTGGGTCACAGTGCTGCACCCGCCGTTCACCAAATCCCATCCATATTCAATTGGTGGAAAATTCAGGTGATCTGCCGGACCGGGACAAAAGATTGATATCGTGTGACACGGAAAGGGCACATGTTCGTGCAGCAACGTGTCACCGTGCCTTGTCTTGCTGGAAAATGACATCTGGTGTGTTGTGCAGACAGGGTGCAGCTACAGGTCAGAGGATGTCATTCACGTAGGTCACACTGCTCACAGTGTCCTCGACACGCACCAACTGCGTTTTGTGGTTGTACCCAAAAGCGCCGCACACCATAAGGCCTTGAGTTGGCACAGTATGTCTTCTGCGAATGCAGTCACTGTGTTGCCGCTCCCCCTGTCTGTTGGCATTTACGACTCGTATGTCTTCTGGCAATGCAGTTAGTGTGATGCCCCCTCCCTCCCCCCTGTCCGCATCGAATCAAAATCCGGCCGTCATTTTCAAATAAACAGTACCTCTATTCGTCCAAAAACACTAGCTGACGTCATTCCTGTCCCCGGTGACGTCGTTCCATACACCACCATTGCCATCTAGCATATACAAGGTGGTCCATTGATAGTGACTGGGCCAAATATCTCACGAAATAAGTGACAAACGAAAGAACTACAAAGAACGAAACTCGTCTAGCTTCAAGGGGGAAACCAGATGGCGCTATGGTTGGCCCACTAGGTGTTTTTTAAACAGGAACCCCCATTTTTTATTACATATTCGTGTAGTACGTGTAAAGTACGTAGTTGGACCACTTTTTTCGCTTTGTGATAGATGGTGCTGTAATAGTCACAAACGTACAAGTACGTGGTATCAGGTAACATTCCGCCAGTGCGGACGGTATTTGCTTCTTGATACATTACCCGTGTTAAAATGGACCGTTTACTAATTGCGGAAGAGGTCGATATCGTGTTGATGTATGGCTATTGTGATCAAAATACCCAATGGGCGTGTGCTATGTATGCTGATCGGTATCCTGGACGACATCATCCACATGTCCGGACCGTTCGCCGGATAGTTACGTTATTTAAGGAAACAGGAAGTGTTTAACCACATGTGAAATGTCAACCACGACCTGCAGCAAATGATGATGTCCAAGTAGGTGTTTTAGCTGCTGTCGTGGCTAATCCGCTCACCAGTAGCAGACAAATTGAGAGAGAATATGGAATCTCAAAAACGTCGGTGTAGAGAATGCTACTACATCAACATCGATTGCACCCATACCATATTTCTATGCAACAGGAATTGCATGGCGACGACTTTGAAAGTTGTGTACACTTCCGCCACTGGGCAGAAGAGAAATTACGGGACGATAACAGATTTTTTGCGCGCGTTCTATTTAGTAACGCAGAGTCATTCACCAAGAGCGGTAACGTAAACCTGGATAATATGCACTACTGGACAACGGAAAATCCACGATGGCTGCAAGTGGAACATCAGCGACCTTGGCGGGTTAATGTATGTTGCGGCATTATGGAAGGAAGGATAATTGGCCCCCATTTTATCGATGGCAATCTAAATGGTGCAATGTATGCTGATTTCTTACGTAATGTTCTACCGACGTTACTATAAGATGTTTCACTGCATGACAGAATGGCGATGTACTTGCAACATGATGGATGTCCGGCACATAGCTCGCGTGTGGTTGACGCGGTATTGAATAGCATATTTCATGACAGGTGGATTGGTCGTTGAAGCATCATACCATGGCCCTCACGTTCACCGGATCTGACTTCCCCGGATTTCTTTCTGTGGGGAAAGATGTAGGATATTTGCTATTATGATCCACCGACAACGCCTGACAACATGCGTCAGCGCATTGTCAATGTGTGTGCCAACATTACGGAAGGCGTACTACTCGCTGTTAAGAGGAATGTCGTTACACGTATTGCCAAATGCATTGAGGTTAATCGACATCATTTTGAGCACTTATTGCATTAATGTGGTATTTACAGGTAATCACGCTGTAACATCATACGTTCTCAGAAATTGTAAGTTCACAAAGATACATGTATCACATTGGAAAAACCGAAAAAAAATGTTCAAACGTAGCTATGTTCTGTGTTTAATTTTAAAAAACCTACCTCTTACCAACTGTTCGTCTAAAATTGTGAGCCACATGTTTGTTACAGTGCCATCTATCACAAAGTGAAAAAATTGGTCCAACTAAAACATTCATGTTTCTTTACGTACTACACGAATATGTAAAAAAAAAATGGGGGTTCCTATTTCAGAAAAAACGCAGTTGATATCCGTTTGACCTAGTGCAGCGCCATCTAGCGGGCCAACCATACCGCCATCTGGTTTCCCCCTTCAAGCTCGACAAGTTTCATCCTTTGTAGTTTTTTCGTTTGACGCTTATTTCGTGAGATATTTGGCGCGGTCACATTATTCCTCGACTACAGCTATTGTTGAGGAATGATGGTGGACATATTGAGAATTTCCTGTAAAGAACATCATCTTTGCTTTGTCTTACTTTGTTTTGCTAATTATTGCTACTCTGACCAGATGAAGCGCCATCTGTTGGACATTTTTTCAACTTTCGCATTTTTTTGATTCTAATGAAACTCCATGTCATTCCAAGCATGTGTGTCAATTTGTACCTCTCTATCTACATTATTCCGTGATTTATTCAGTTTTCAAATTTATACTGACTTTTTTATCACCCAGTATTTTGATTATTCATTTGACACCACTGAAATTAATACTGTTCCAAAGTAAACAAATCTCATAGGCTCTCTGCCTCCTGAGTACCAAGACTAAGGATGGCGGTTATCGCTGAAACAACCGTATTTCGGCTATATCGTTTTTTCTCCACCCCAGTTTAACCGGAGTGTTAAAACCGCTCAAAATAACCAGTTCTTGGAATAACCGATTTTTAGATTGTTATTGCTCTTAATTCCTGTAGTAAGCTTAAAAACCGAGGAGACATCGAAAATTTTTGACTCACTCATTTTGAAGATAGATAGAACCAAAACATCAAATTAAATAGAGAAAAGAAAATTTACGCCATTCTCCCCTCGCTGCTGTTCTCAAAAAATCACCAGTACTCTCTTATTGGTGCTAATTTCTTTTCAAATCTGCTTAAAAATCACGTTGTAATCGGGGATCATATCGTCATTTGTGAATTACGAATAATTAGTGCTAAAGGCTGAAAACTGAGTCCGAAGTAATCTACTTTTCCTATTAATTTCTCCTTTCACCAGGCCTCTTTTTTATTTTATTTTTTTTCGTCAGTCTTTTAACTGGTTTGATGCTGTCCGCCACGAATTCCTCTCCTGTGCCAAACTCTTCATCTCAGAGCAGCACTTGCAGACTATGTCCTCAATTATTTGCCGGATATATTCCTATCCTCTTTCATGAAAGTGACGAGATTGGACTGAGTAACGGTTGGGAATTAGTACGGGCGCTGCTAAACGGGCAGTTGAGCGCCTCACGAACCAAACTTCGTCAGCATCATCATGTATTCCGATCTCTGTCTTCCTCTACAGTTTATGCCCTCTACAGCTCTCTCTAGAAGATTGTAAGTTATTCCCTAATGTCTTAACAGACGTCCTATCATCCTGTTCCTTCTCCTTGTCAGTGTTTTCCACATATTCCTTTTCCCCTTTGATTCTGCACGGAACTTCCTCATTCTTTACCTTATCCATCAACCTAAATTTCAATATTCGTCTCAAATGCTTAATTATCTTCCGGTTTTCTCACAGCCCTTGTTTCACTACCGTGTAATGGCATGCCCCAAGCGTGCATTTTCAGAAGTTTCTTAGTCAAACTAAGGCCTATGTTTGATACTATTAGACTTCTGTTGGGCAGGAATCCCGTTTTTGCTACTGCTAGTCTGCTTTTGATGTCTTCCTTGCTCCGTCCGTCATTGATTATTTTGCTGTCTAGGAAGTGGAATTCCTTAACTTCGTATATTTCGTGACCCTCAATCCAGATGTTAAGTTTCACGCTGTTCCCATTTCTGCTACTTCTCATTACTTTCTTCTTTGTTTGATTTTCTCTCAATCCGTTTTCTGTGCGCATATGGCTGTTTATTCCATTCAGCATATCATGTAATTCTTCTTCACTTTCACTCAGGATAGCAGTTTCATCAGCAGATGGTACCACTGATATCCCTCCAACTTGAATTTTTAAACTCCTGAACCTTTCTTTATTTCCATCATTGCTTCTTCGATAAACTGACCGAGAGCAGTGGCGAAATTCTTCCTCCCTATCTTACACCCTCCTTAATCCAAGCGCTTCGTCCACTCTTGGCTCTTTACTTATTGTATATTACCAGTCTCTCTCTCTATAGTTTATGTCTTTTTTCTCACAATTCCGAACATGTTGCACCATTTTACGTTGCCGAACACCTTTTCCAGGTAGATAAATAATACGAACGAATTTTAATTTTTCGTTTGTCTTGCTCGCATTATCAACCGCAACGCCAAAATTGTCTTTCCTAAAACCAGAGATCCTCAATTTTCTTTGCCATTGTTCTGTATATTATTATTGTCAGCAACTTGGATCCATGAGCTGTTAAGCTTATAGGGCTATAATTCCCGTACTTGTCAGCTCTTGCAGTTTTCGGAATTGTGTGAACGATAATTTTCGGAAAGTCATATGTTGTGTCATCAGATTCTTATGGTCTACACACCAACGTGACTAGTCGTCTTGTTGTAACTTCCCACAACTATCTTAGAAATTCTGATGGAATGTTATCCATTCCTTCTGCCTTATTTGATCTTAAGTACTCCAAAGCTGGCCGGCCGAAGTGGCCGTGCGGTTAAAGGCGCTGCAGTCTGGATCCGCAAGACCGCTACGTCGCAGGTTCCAATCCTGCCTCGGGCATGGATGTTTGTGATGTCCTTAGGTTAGTTAGGTTTCACTAGTTCTAAGTTCTAGGGGACTAATGACCTCAGCAGTTGAGTCCCATAGTGCTCAGAGCCATTTTGAACTCCAAAGCTCTCTTAAATTCTGATTCTAATACTGGATCCCCTATCTCTTCTAAATCAACTCCTGTTTCTTCTTCGATCAGACAAATCTTCCCCCTTATAGAGGCCTTCAATGTACTCTTTTCACATATCCTCCCTCTGCTGTGTGTGGAATTCCCATAGCACTCTTAATGTTAGCACCCTTGCTTTTAATTTCATCGAATGTTATTTTGAGTTTCCTTTTTGCTGAGTCAATTCTTCCGACAATCATTTCTTTTTCGTTTTCTTCGCATTTGTCTTGTAGCCATTTCCTCTTATCTTTCCCGCACTTCCTATTTATTCCATTCTTCAGTGACTTGTATTTCTCTGTATTCCTGATATTCCGTGAACATTTTTGTACTTCCTTCTTTCAACGATCATCTGAAGTATTTCATCTGTTATACATGGTTTCTTTGTGGTTACATTCTTTGTACCTATGGTACCAATTTCTGTGTCCCCGTTTTAGATATGTCCATTCCTCTTCAACTGTACTGCCTACTGTGCTATTCCTTATCGCTTTATCTACGGCAACAGAGAACTTGAAGCGGTTCTCGTCATTCTTTAGCACTTCCGTATCCCACTTCTTCGGGTATTGATTCTTCCTGACTAATCTCTTTAACTTCAGCCTACTCTTCATCACTACTACATTGTGATCTGACTCTATATCTGCTCCTGTGTAGGCCTTGCAATCCAGAATCTGATTTCGAAATCTCTGACTCACCATGATGTAATCTAACTGAAATCTTCCCGTATTACCAGACCTTTTCCAGGTATACCTCCTCATGATTCTTGAACAGAGTATTCGCTGTTACTAGCTGAAATTTATTACAGAACTCGACTTTCTCCTCCCTCACTCCTGGTCCCAAGCCCTTATTCTCCTGTAACCTTTTCTTCTACTCTTTCCCCTACAACTGCATTTCAGTTCTCCATGACTATTAGATTTTCATCTCCCTTTACGTACTTTATTACCATTTCAATATCCTCATGTACTGTACGTTCTCTATCTCTTCATCTTCAGCTTGCGACGTCGGCATGTATACCTGACCTGTTGTTGTCGATGTTGGTTTGCTGTCGATTCAGATAAGAACTACCCTATCACTGAACTGTTCACAGTAACGCACTCTCTACCCTACCTTCTTATTCATCACAAATCCTACTCCTATTGTACCATTTTCTACTGCTGTTGATGTTACCTCATATCTTTCGACGAGTACAAGCAGATAGAGGCGTATTATGCAGACACAGACAGCAGATCATGTACTTCCTGTTTTTATCGTATATTATGAATAAGCTGTTAAATTTTTAATTTATTACTGTTACCATAACAGGAGGTGGCAAGTGAAATGTATCTGGGAGGGGAAGGGGGACAAGATAATTTCAATTTCCGTAGTAGTCGATACCAGTTTTTATAAAACTTCCGATAATACTTTATATCTGCATTATGAGATACATGTCGACACGAATAAGTAATTATTTCATTTAGAAGGTGTTGTACCGGATGAAAGCATTTCATTTGAGCGGTAGTCAAGTACGACTTACATTTAACGTACACACTAAAGCGCCAAAGAATCTGCTTATGCCAGAAAAAGATCCTGCAAGAACGGGACCAATGGCGACTGAAGATAGTCGTTCATTGTGACAGATGGTTCAAATGGTTCTAAGCCCTATGGGACTTAACATCTGAGGTCATCAGTCCCCTAGACTTACAACTACGTCAACCTAAAAGGACAGTACACACACATCCATGCGCGAGACAGTATTCGAACCTGCGACCGTAGAAGCCGCGTGGTTCCGGACTGAAGCGCCTAGAGCCGCTCGGCCACAGCGGCCAGCATTGTGACAGAAGTGCAGCCCTTTCGCAGATTGCTGAAGATGTCAATGCTGGGCTATTATAAAGTGTCAGAGTGCGAACCATTCAACGAAACATCATCAATATGGACTTCCCGAACCGAAGACCCACTCGTGCACCCTTGCTGACTGCACAACAAAAAGCTTTACGCCTCGCCTGGACCCGTCAACACCGACATTGGACTGCTGATGGCTGGAAGCATGATGCCTCATCAGACGAGTCTCGTTTAAAATTGTATCGAGTGGATGGACGTGTACTTTTGTGGAGACAACTTCATGAAACGATGGACACTGCATGTCAGCAGAGGACTGATCAAGTTGGTCGAGGCTCTCCAATGGTGTGCGACCCCTGACACATCTAGATACCACTTTGACAGGAGATACGTACGTAAGCATCCTGTCTGACCACCGGCATTCATTCATGTCCATTGTGCACTCTACATCTACATCTACATTTTTTCTCCGCAAGCCACCCAATGGTGTGTGACGCAGGGCACTGTCATTACCTCCCTTTCCTGCTCCAGTCGCGTATGATTCGCGGGAAGAACGACTGCCGGAAAGCCTCCCTGCCCCCTCGAAACTCTCTAATTTTACATTCGTGATCTCTTCGGGAGGTATAAGTAGGGGGAAGCTATATATTCGATACCTCATCCAGAAACACACCCCCTCGAAACCTGGACAGCAAGCTACGCCGCGATGCAGAGCGCCTCTCTTGCAGAGTCTGCCACGTGAGTTTGCTAAACATCTCCGTAACGCTATCACGCTTACCAAATAACCCTGTGACGAAACGCGCCGCTCTTCTTTGGATCTTCTCTATCTCCTCCGTCAACCCGACCTGGTACGGATCCCACACTGATGAGCAATACCCAAGTATAGGTCGAACGAGTGTTTTGTAAGCCACCTCCTTTGTTGATGGACTACATTTTCTGAGGACTCTTCCAATGAATCTCAACCTGGCACCAACCTTAGCAACAATTAATTTTAATACGATCATTCCACTTCAAATCGTTCCGTACGCATACTCCCAGATCTTTTACAGAAGTAACTGCTACCAGTGTTTGTTCCGCTATCATATAATCATACAATAAAGGATCCTTCTTTCTCTGTATTCACAATACATTACATTTGTCTATGTTAAGGGTCAGTTGCCACTCCCTACACCAAGTGCCTATCCGCTGCAGATCTTCCTGCATTTCACTGCAATTTTCTAATGCTGCAACTTCTCTGTATACTACAGTATCATCCGCGAAAAGCCGCATGGAATTTCCGACACTATCTACTAGGTCATTTGTATATATTGTGAAAAGCAATGGTCCCATAACACTCCCCTGTGGCACGCCAGAGGTTACTTTAACGTCTGTAGACGTCTCTCCATTGAGAACAACATGCTGTGTTCTGTTTGCTAAAAACTCTTCAATCCAGCCACACAGCTGGTCTGATATTCCGTTGGCTCTTACTTTGTTTATCAGGCGACAGTGCGGCACTGTATCGAATGCCTTCCGGAAGTCAAGGAAAATGACATCTACCTGGGAGCCTGTATCTAATATTTTCTGGGTCTCATGAACAAATAAAGCGAGTTGGGTCTCACGATAGATGCTGGGTTTCCAGAAATGACATGATACGCGAGCAAAAAACATGTTCTAAAATTCTACAACAGACCGACGTCAGAGACATAGGCCTATAGTTTTGCGCATCTGCTCGACGACCTTTCTTGAAGATTGGGACTACCTCTGCTCTTTTCCAATCATTTGGAACCTTCCGTTCCTCTAGAGACTTGAGGTACACGGCTGTTAGAAGGCGGGCAAATTCTTTGGCGTACTCTGTATAGAATCGGATTGGTATTCCGTCAGGTCCAGTGGACTTTTCTCTGTTGAGTTATTTCAGTGGCCTTTCTATTCCTTGGAGTCTTATTTCGATGTCAGCCATTTTTTCGTTTGTGCGAGGATTTAGAGATGGAACTGCAGTGCGGTCTTCCTCTGTAAAACAGCTTTGGAAAAAGGTGTTTAGTATTTCAGCTTTACTCGTGTCATCCTCTGTTTCAACGCCATTATCATCCCAGAGTATCTGGATATGCTGTTTCGATCCACTTACTGATTTAACGTAAGACCGGAACTTCCTAGGATTTTCTGTCAAGTCGGTACATAGAATTTTACTTTCGAATGCACTGAAAGCTTCACGCATAGCCCTCCTTACGCTAACTTTGACATCGTTTACCTTCTGTTTGTCTGAGAGGTTTCGGCTGCGTTTAAACTTGCAGTGAAGCTCTCTTTGCATTCGCAATAGTTTGCTAACTTTGTTGTTGAACCACGGTGGGTTTTTCCCGTCCCTCACAGTTTTACTGGGCACGTACCTGTCTAAAACGCATTTTATGATTGCCTTGAACTTTTTCCATAAACACTCAACATTGTCAGTGTCGGAACAGAAATTTTCGTTTTGATCTGTTCGTTAGTATGAAATCTGCCTTCTATTACTCTTGCTAAACAGATGAAACTTCCTCCCTTTTTTTATGTTCCTATTTACTTCCATATTCAGGGATGCTGCAACGGTCTTATGATCACAGATTCCCTGTTCTGCGCGTACAGAGTCGCAAAGTTCGGGTCTGTCTGTTATCAGTGGGTCCAAGATGTTATCTCCACGAGTCGATTCTCTGTTTAATTCATATGGTTCAAATGGCTCTGAGCACTATGGGGCTTAACTTCTGAGGTCATCAGTCCCCAAGAAGTTAGAACTACTTAAACCTAACTAACCTAAGGACATCACACACATCCATGCCCGAGGCAGGATTCGAACCTGCGACCGTAGTGGTTGCGCGGTTCCAGACTGTAGCGGCTAGAACCGCTCGGCCGGCTCTGTTTAATTGCTCGAGGTAATTTTCGGATAGTGCACTCAGTATAATGTCACTCGATGCTCTGTCCCTACCAACCGTCCTAAATATCTGAGTGTCCCAGTCCATATCTGGTAAATTGAAATCTCCACCTTAGACTATAACATACTGAGGAAATGTATGTGAAATGTATTCCAGATTTTCTCTCAGTTGTTCTGCCACTAATGATGCTGAGTCGGGAGGTCCGTAAAAGGACGGGCATGGGCAATTCCAGCAGGACAATGCGACACCCTACAGGTTCTGAATTGCTGCGTCGTCTTGCGGATTTCTACTTGCTCGCGGGGCCAATTATTTCCCCCAATGATAATTAATTAACGCAAGGCTAGTGAATACTTGTACCTAAAATGCACTTGTGTTTAACCTCATTACATAATGATTGGAATGGAGTATTACACGGGACATTTTAAGTGACCGCGTTCTGGAAGTGACGAGTGGTCAGGTGAAACAGAAGATGACACGCGTAAAGCTGAAATACTAAACACCTTTTTCCAAAGCTGTTTCACAGAGGAAGACCGCACTGCAGTTCCTTCTCTAAATCCTAGCACAAACGAAAAAATGGCCGACTTCGAACTAAGTGTCCAAGGAATAGAAAAGCAAATGGAATCACTCAACAGAGGAAAGTCTACTGGACCTGAGGGGATACCAATTCGATTCTACACAGAGTACGCGAAAGAGCTTGCCCCCCTTCTAGCAGCCGTGTACCGCAAGACTCTAGAGGAACGGAAGGTTCCAAATGATTGGAAAAGAGCACAGGTAGTCCCAGTCTTCAAGAAGGGTCGTCGAGCAAAACTATAGGCCTATATCTCTGACATCGATCTGTTGTAGAATTTTAGAACATGTTTTTTGCTCGCGTATCATGTCGTTTCTGGAAACCCAGAATCTACTCTGTAGGCATCAACATGGATTCCGGAAACAGCGATCGTGTGAGACCCAACTCGCTTTATTTCTTCATGAGACCCAGGTAGATGCCATTTTCCTTGACTTCCGGAAGGCGTTCGATACAGTTCCACACTGTCGCCTGATAAACAAAGTAAGAGCCTACGGAATATCAGACCACCTGTGTGGGTGGATTGAAGGGTTTTTATCAAACAGAACACAGCATGTTGTTGTCAATGGAGAGACGTCTACAGACGTTAAAGTAACCTCTGGCGTGCCACAGGGGAGTGTTATGGGACCATTGCTTTTCACAATATATACAATTGACCTAGTAGATAGTGTCGGAAGTTCCCTGCGGCTTTTCGCGGTTGATACTGTAGTATACAGAGAAGTTGCAGCATTAGAAAATTGCAGTGAAATGCAGGAAGATCTGCAGCGGATAGGCACTTGGTGTAGGGAGTGGCAACTGACCGTTACATAGACAAATGTAATGTATTGCGAATACATAGAAAGAAGGATCCTTTATTGTATGATTATATGATAGCGGAACAAACACTGGTAGCAGTTACTTCTGTAAAATATCTGGGAGTGTGCGTGCGGAACGATTTGAAGTGGAACGATCATATAAAATTAATTGTTGGTAAGGCGGGTGCCAAGTTGAGAGACCTTAGAAAATGTAGTCCATCAACAAAGGAGGTGGCTTACAAAACACTCGTTCGACCTATACTTGGGTATTGCTCATCAGTGTGGGTTCCATACCAGGTCGGGTTGACGGAGGAGATAGAGAAGATCCAAAGAAGAGCGGCGCGTTTAGTCACAGGGTTATTTGGTAAGCGTGATAGCGTTACGGAGATGTTTAGCAAACTCAAGCGGCAGACTCTGCAAGACAGGCGCTCTGCATCGCGGTATAGCTTGCTGTCCAGGTTTCGAGAGGGTGCGTTTCTGGATGAGGTATCGAATTATTGCTTCCCCCTACTTATACCTCCCGCGGAGATCACGAATGTAAAATTAGAGAGTTTCGAGGGCGCAGGGAGGCTTTCCGGCAGTCGTTCTTTCCGCGGACCATACGCGACTGGACCAGGAAAGGGAGGTAATGACAGTGGCACGTAAAGTGCTCTCCGCCACACACCGTTGTATGCTTGCGCAGTATAAATGTAGATGTAGACGTCCCCGTAGAGGGAAGAGAATAATGCGAGGCCGTGCAGACGCGGAAGAGACGAGCGGCAGGTGGAAGGGGGGGGGGGGGGGCTGGCCTGACATTTGGAGACCCAAGGCTGCAGTGGGCGGCCTCGCCGTGGACTTGAATAGCCAAGCGAGCGGCCGCGTGTGGCCGAGTGTAGGTCACACGCGTGCAGCAGGCAGCCGCGTTTGGCTGTTCTGTGGAGAGACACGTTCTCCTATACTGGAAAGAGTACTAGCACAGTCGCACAACGCCGAAACACAATCACTTCAGACTACGTGGACTGATCTCAACGACAGTGCAGGCAGAAAACCTGCAGCGCTACATAAAATTTGCTACGACGAGATACAAGCGCAGGTGAAGAGTGCCATCACAGACAACAGTGCACGGTCCAGTTACATTAAAAGACCACGCCCTATGCTCGACGCCAAAGTGCAATAAGCGTAGTGATCAGGGCTGAATGATGCCTGCGGAGTTGGGTACAGGCGAATAGAGGTGCAACTTTTGAGCAACAGACAGCCCGGATGAACAAAGGGGCTACCAACGGTGTCTCCGCAACGACCATTCAGCGAACGCGTATGGCCATCTGCAGCGAGCACCTGGTTCGTGCACCTGAGCTGTTAGTTGTCGACAGAGGATGGAATTTGTACACCACCACCGCGACAAGAGACCTTTTCACCTGAATCAGGTTTCATGCTCCAGAGTACAGATGGTTGACGTGTACGTCGCGAAATTTCTGAAAGCCTGCAACCAGTGTAATGGTACTTGAATTACGTAACCATTACGGCACCCCTCCTCAACCTCTCGATAGCAGCAATATTCTACTGTATTTCTGTAAAACAGTTCACATATTTCTGTGACAACATTCAGATTTGATTTCATTAATGTAGAGGTAATTCGGTACATCGATATGTATACAGGGTGTTACAAAAAGGTACGGCCAAACTTTCAGGAAACATTCCTCACACACAAATAAAGAAAAGATGTTATGTGGACATGTGTCCGGAAACGCTTACTTTCCATGTTAGAGCTCATTTTAGTTTCGTCCACCTACGCACAATGGAGCACGTTATCATGATTTCTTACTGGATACTCTACCTGTGCTGCTAGAACATGTGCCTTTACAAGTACGACACAACATGTGGTTCATGCACGATGGAGCTCCTGCACATTTCAGTCGAAGTGTTCGCACACTTCTCAACAACAGATTCGGTGACCGATGGATTGGTTGAGGCGGACCAATTCCATGGCCTCCACGCTCTCCTGACCTCAACCCTCTTGACTTTCATTTATGGGGGCATTTGAAAGCTCTTGTCTACGCAACCCCGGTACCAAATGTAGACACTCTTCGTGGTCGTATTGTGGACGGCTGTGATACAATACGCCATTCCCCAGGGCTGCATCAGCGCATCAGGGATTCCATGCGACGGAGGGTGGGTGCATGTATCCTCGCTAACGGAGGAGATTTTGAACATTTCCTGTAACAAAGTGTTTGAAGTCACGCTGGTACGTTCTGTTGCTGTGTGTTTCCATTCCATGATCAATGTGATTTGAAGAGAAGTAATAAAATGAGCTCTAACATGGAAAGTAAGCGTTTCCGGACACATATTCACATAACATATTTTCTTTCTTTGTGTGTGAGGAATGTTTCCTGAAAGTTTGGCCGTACCTTTTTGTAACACCCTGTATATCGCGATGATATTATTCTTATCTGTATCACTGACGTACTTGTAACTCTGATTTTTGGGCGCGTAAGCGGTTATTAGGGAGTCAAGCTTTGGTCGTCGTGTTAAAAAGACGCAAAATGTAGTCAGTTTATGAAATGAGAACTTTAACAGTGAGGAAGATATTTTCAAGTATGTTTTATATTGCGAAGTGATGTTTTGGAACGAGTTACTTGATGTTGCAACAAAAGTAATAAAAAAGAAGTGTAACTTAAATTCGGAGTGCTGATTACTTCTTTACATCACCATTGTCCTAACTTGGAAAAGTTTAATCTTCAAGAATGGTTTATGAAACACATCTATAAACTGTTGAATACCGCAGAATAACACACAGGCCTCTTTGCATCCGAGCTTCGAATCATCACTACCTAGATTTTCGACGATTGAGCCATGAGTTCACCACGAGACCAGCGTGGGAAACACGAAAGGATGACTGCCAAGTTTATCCATTATTTCAAGAAATTATTAACTGTGCTCGAATGACACCTGCCACATAATATAACTTTGTTGTTGCCCGAAAATGCAATATTTAACAGCGTGAGCAACACTACAATCATAATTAATTTTTGACCTTTGTTGTGGTAGGGTTGTTAGACCAGGAATTAGCATTACTGTCCGGGGAATGTTTTCGTGGCATCGTGGCATCGTCCCACCCTTCTGAAAGGCATCATGGATCATCGCAAGTATGTATATGTCCAGTTTGTTCTTCCTCAGCACTATGGCATCTTTCAACAGAACAATGCAAAGTGTCACACAGATCGCAGTGTACGGGCGTTGTTCTAAGAGCACCAGAAGAAGTTTAACGTTTTCCCCTGGTCACTAAACGGATTTAAACTCAATGTAGAATATGTGGGATCACCTCGATGGGGCTGTTCGCGCCTTGGGTCCCCAGCCGACAAACCTAGCCCAGCTGGCCACAGCACTGCATGGCTTGAACATCCCTGTCAGTTCCTTCCAAAACACCCTTCACGCACGTCTTGCAGTCCAGAGGTGGTTATTCAGGCTTCTGGCAGGTGGTCACATGAATGTGACTCGACATTGTAATAGTAGAGTTTGGTCATTAAAGGGTATAGTAAAGGCGATGATACGCTGAAGATCCAAAGAAACTGGCATACCTGCCTAATATCGTGTAGGGCCCTCGGGAGCATCCACAACTGCTGCAACACTACGTGACATGGACGCGACTAATGCCTCCAGTACTGCTGGAGGAAATTGACACCATCAATCCTGCAGGGCTGTCCATAAATCCGTAATATTACGAGGGGTGGAGATCTCTTCTGAACAGCACGTCGCGACGGATCCCGGATATGCTCTATAATGTTCATGTCTGGGGAGTCTGGTTGCCGGCGGAAGTGTATAAACTCATAAGAGTGTTCCTGGAGCCAGTCTGTAGCAATTCTGCTATAATTGCCGAAGTCCGCCGGAATCCAGAATGGACATGAATGGATGCAGGTGTTCAGACAAGATGCTTACGTACGTATCACTTGTCAGAGTGGTATCTAGACGTATTAGGGGTCAAGCCTCCACCGGCTTGAACAGTCCCCTTCTGACATGCAGGGTCCATGGTTTCATGAGTTTGTCTCCATACCTGTACACGTCCATCCGCTCGATACAATTTGAAAAGAATGTTAAAAAATATATCGGCTCAACCACTTGTTTATAGTGTAAAACACTAAGATTGACGCGTTTCGGAAATCAA
Source organism: Schistocerca piceifrons (assembly GCF_021461385.2). NCBI lineage: Eukaryota > Metazoa > Arthropoda > Insecta > Orthoptera > Acrididae > Schistocerca > Schistocerca piceifrons. The sequence continues at coordinate 68,976,267 of NC_060146.1, read as the reverse complement.
GCTTCCATCATCAGAATAATAAAAAGTAAAACAACCTGTTAAAACTCGCTAAAATGGAACATGCACCAGGCACAATAAAATTGATAATAAAATTGTGCCTGGTGCATGTTCCATTTTAGCGAGTTTTAACAGGTTCTTTTACTTTTTATTATTCTGATGATGGAAGCTTGACTTCCTAAACGCGTCAATCTTAGTGTTTTACACTATAAACAAGTGGTTGAGCCGATATATTTTTTAACATTGACATTCACAACCACGACCTCTCATCCAGTATGGCTAAAATCAAAATTTGAAAAGAGACTCGTCCGACCAGGCGACATGTTTCCAGTCATCAACAGTCCAATGTCGGTGCTGACGCGCCCAGTCGAGGCGTAAAGCTTTGTGTCGTGCAGTCATCAAGTGTGCACGAGTGGGCCTTCGGCTCAGAAAACCCATATCGATTATATTTCGTTGAAGGGTTCACACGCTGACACATGTTGATAGCACTGAAATCTGCAGCAATATGATGAAGGGCTGCACTTCTTTCAAGGTGAGCGATTCTCTTCAGTCGTCATTATTCCCATGCTTGCAGGATCTTTTTCCGTAGTGAAGTGGTGGTATAGGAAAATCCCCCGGAGATGCTGTTTCCCATCGCACGTGCACCGGCTATAACGCCACATTCAAACTCACTTAAATCTTGACAACCTGCCATTGTAGCAGTAACCACTCTAACAACTGCGCCAGACACTTGTTCTCTCACATAGGCGTTGCTGATTGCAGCGCAATATTCTGACTGTTCACATATCTCTGTATATGAATACGCACGCTTCTACCAGTTTATTTGGCTCTTCAATTTGTACTCTGTCAAACAGACTATTTTTAGTTTCATTATCGTTTTGCTTAAACTTAACAGTAATATAACCTACATTTTTTAAGTTCAGTAACTTTTACATTCCCTGATTCCTCTTGAATCTACGGCGACACACTTTCGCAGTTTGCAGGTTGCTCAACGCTTTTTCCGATCAGTTTAGTGACATATTGTTCGTGAACAAGCGCAGACCTTTGGTTAAACGGAGCGCAGTTCCTGAAGATAATGTTGGTGGCACGTGCCTGATTTGCGAACAGGAAGTTGCTCACTGAAACACACCTCTGAGTCAGGCCACAGGTGGTGACTAAGCCAGCGATTAACAGGTGGACTTGTCACAATAACCTGCTCTCACTCTTCTGTCGACAGTACACGTGTGTTGTCGACAGACAATATCACACTTGTATAATATAAGGCTGCTGACTGGCATAGACCGCAGACAGTACAAGAGGGTCGTAAAGTGTAATAGGCAGACATCTATCACATATTAAATGCAAACAGCATCAGTATCCACTTCAAGAACTATGACAGTTAGGTGGGAGGTGAGAAAACTTAGATTTCATGGTCGTGCGGCTGCTCATGAGCTACACATAACGCAGGTAAATGTCAAACCACGCCTCGCTTGGTGTAAGGAGCGTAAACATTGAACGACTGAACAGTGGAAAAGCGTTGTGTGGAGTAGCGAATGTGGCGATCCGATGGCACGGTGTGGGTACGGCGAATGTCCGGTGAACGTCATCTGCCAGTGTCTGTAGTGCCAACAGTAAAATTCGGAGGCGGTGGTGTTATGATGTGGTCGTGTTTTTCATGGAGGGGGCTTGCACCCCTTGTTGTTTTGCGTGGCACAATCACAGCACAGGCGTACATTGATGTTTTAAGCACCTTCTTGCTTCCCACTGTTGAAGAGAAATTCGGGGGTGGCAATTGCATCTTTCAACACGATCGAGCACCTGTTCATAATGCACGACCTGTGGCGGAGTGGTTACACGACAATAACATCCCTGTAATGGACTGGCCTGCACAGAGTCCTGACCTGAATCCTATAGAACACCTTTGGGATGTTTGGGAACGCCGACTTCGTGCCATGCCTCACCGACCGACATCGATGCCTCTCCTCAGTGCAGCACTCCGTGAAGAATGGGCTGCCATACCCCAAGAAACGTTCCAGCATATGACTGAACTGCGAGAGTGGAAGCTGTTATCCAGGCTAAGGGTGGGCTACCCCCATATTGAATTCCAGCATTACCGATGGAGGGCGCCACTAACTTGTAATTTTCAGTCAGGTGTCCGGATACTTTTGATCATTTAGTGTATATCCTTCGCTGCTAGTGCCGACGCCTGCCGTCTGTGATGATTATTGTCGATCAACAAAGGCGGTGGGCACACTAATGTGATTGAACCGTGTACTTTCTCACGGTAATTGTCATAATTCTAACCAGAACAAAGCTGCAATTAATCTGCTTTTAAAGAAAGGCGATAAACAACGTAAAAAAAGCTACAGACTCGTCAGCGCTTTTTCTGTAATTCACAGGATATTCACTGAAATTGCTGTGAAGCGCATAGATGAAACAATATTTTGAATTCGACAGAGTAACAAGTTGATTTTTAGAAGTGTATGGAGATTACTCTTTCCCTAGCAAGTCCTGAACGATATTTGCAGAAAGTATCAGAGAAAGTTATTTACCACTTTCACTAGGATTAACAGATAATAAACTATCTACTAAAGACAAATGCACTGAATCCGTGGTTTACATAATAGAGTGCGTCGACTGTGAAGCTTCATATCTAGCCACACTGGTAGAAAGTTTGGAACAATGTTCAGTGAACATTTTCTTAACAAGTATGGACAAGTTAAAGAGAATTCGTCCTTTGCAGAAGCACTTAAAATCTAGTGGCCACCGCTCCCGACGTTGAGCGATTTACACCGCCAGCAAAGCGAAGAGGCTTTTAGAGAAAAACGTAATACTGAAACACTCCGGTATAGGGAAATGCATTATATTGAACGATCAATTGGTTAGCAGAAACCAGTGTTATTATGATGCTATGGTACCCACTATTTCGACCCACCAATAGCTTTCCTTGTGACTGTGATGCTACGTTCTTCTATTACTTATCTTTTAACTATTTTTATCTGTCTGACTAATGTTTTAGCGTCATTTTAAATTTTACTGCTTGACAGGTTTAAAAAATTTTACACTTTCTGTACCTATTTTACTAATATTCTTGCACTAAATTAAATTTTAATAATACACTGTTTTACCTAATTTGTCTCCCGCATATGTAATTTAGTTTCTCAATGGCTAAGCACATTGGTTAGCCAACGCCATCTACCTTTAATGTCTGCTGCTACTGCGGTATAATCTTGCCTCTACGGCTCTATGTTTCTGTGGCCGGCATGGAGGGCTGGCGTATCCTTGTTCTCGACCGCACTATCCATTATTTGTCAGCTGTACGCAGCGCTCCATGGTGTACACACCACACGCGGTTGGCTCCGTGTTACGTGAGATTTCTTATTTTTTTCTCGGTTTGTCATAGTTTTCCAGTCCAGCAGACACAGTAGTTATACTTGACACTGTATTCCCGGTTCCCTAATGCATTTATTCATCCCGTGACGATAGGTAAGTGATTCTTAGTAAAATTTGATCTTAATCCCATATGTGGGCATTAGTGGACGAATGTTGATTTTCCACATTAATTTTCACGTAAGTTCACGTTATGCTTAACTGTAGAGATGGCTGCCCAGCCTGGAACTTTGCCTCTTTTGTGTTTTTACGACGGTTGGAACTTAAATAGTGGCAACTATTTATTCACAACCGATGCAAAACAGTTATACGTTTGCACCTGTTACTGTCGTCCAAAGTAGTCACCAGCGTTATTTAGAACCCGTTGCCAGGGATGTGGGAGGCGTTGTATACTGTTAGCAGAGCCCGTTCTGTTGATGGTGGGAATGGTGCGGTCTACTGCTTGTCGAATCTCTGAAACAGTTCTGAAGTGAATGCCATCTTCGGAATCAAATCAAAGTCACAAGGACTTAAGTCCAGGGAGTATGATGGATGGTACAGTACTTTCCAGTCCCATCGACCGAACAGAGCAGCTACAGCTTGCGCTGTATACGCCCGCGCGTTGTCGTGCAAAATGATGGGTGGGTTGCGCAGAAAGTGTTGCCGCTTCTGTGGTGTCACCGCCAGACACCACACTTGCTAGGTGGTAGCCTTTAAATCGGCCGCGGTCCGTTAGTATACGTCGGACCCGCGTGTCGCCACTGTCAGTGATTGCAGACCGAGCGCCGCCACACGGCAGGTCTAGAGAGACGTCCTAGCACTCGCCCCAGTTGTACAGCCGACTTTGCTAGCGATGGTTCACTGACAAATTACGTTCTCATTTGCCGAGACGATAGTTAGCATAGCCTTCAGCTACGTCATTTGCTATGACCTAGCAAGGCGCCATTATCATTTGCTATTTATCTTGTGATACATGTTCCGTCAGACCGATGTTTACTAATTATGGATTAAAGTTAAGTATTCCAGAAGCTACGTACTTTTTTTACTAGACTCAACTCCTTTAACTGTTCCAGACCTCACGCCAGCCTGCGTGAGCTTAAACGCGTGCCTTTCGGCTATCTCATAGTGGCTTGGCTGTCTTGGCAAGTCACAACAGTTTGGCGACGAGGATGGGATTCGAACCCACGCGTGCAAAGCACATTTGGAACTGAAAGTAAACACGCAACCGAAATTTTTCAGAGCGCGCAATGTTCCCCACGCATTGCGTAATGAGGTCGCAAGAACATTAAACGATTTGGAATCACAAGGTGTAATTGAACATGTGCAGGCTTCTCTCTGGGCATCACCCTTAGTAATTTTCCCAAAACCTTCCGGAAAATTGAGACTTTGTGTGGACTTCAAGGCAACAGTGAATCCACAACTAGTGATTGCAACTTTTCCTTTACCCCGCCCGGAAGATCTTTTTGACAAACTGTGCCCGGGTAAATATTTTTCGAAGTTGGACCTAGCAGATGCGTACTTGCAAATATCGGTCGACGAAGAATCCCAGCGCGTTTTGGTGGTTAACACGCATCTTGGTTTGTATTGATTCAAACGACTGCCATTCGGGTGTGCATCCGCCCCTCCATTGTTTCAGCAATATCTACAAACTGTTTGTGCGTCGGTCCCTACTGCAGCAAACTATCTGGACGATATTGTGATCTCCGGAAAGACGGAAGACGAACATTTAGCTAATCTCAGAACATTATTTCAGGTCTTGCGACAAAATGGTCTTCGCTTGCGGAAGGACAAATGTGTGTTTTTTGCTCGGGACTTACCCTATCTGGGACATGTAATCAATGCCCAAGGCGTACATCCCAGTCCCGAGCACCTCCGTGCCATACAAGATTTGCCTTCGCCGCAGAATTTGAAGCAGCTACAGAGTGTGCTGGGAAAAATCAATTATTATCATCGCTATGTGCGCCACGCCTCTTCCATTTCAGCTCCGCTTCATCGCTTACGCCGTAAAGGTGTTCCGTTCGTCTGGACGACGGAATGCGAACGCGCCTTTCGCCAGTTGAAATCGGCGTTGCTTTCCAATACTTGCCTTACGCCATTCGATCCCCAGAAACCCCTTTTGTTGATGGTAGATGCATCGGATTTCGGGATCGGTGCTGTGCTTGCGCACAAAGATGGATCGCATGATCGCCCTATTGCCCTTGTGTCCAAATTGCTCTCGTCTGTGCAAAGAAATTATTCACAGATAGAGAAAGAAGCTTTGGCTCTCGTCTTTGGTGATACTAAGTTTCATGATTTCTTGTATGGTCGTCACTTTACCATAATCACAGACCACAAACCTTTGACATCGCTTTTTCATCCGAACAAGCCTGTACCTCCACGTACAGCGCAGAAATTCATTCGCTGGTCTATTTTCCTCTCGCAGTACCGCTACGATATCTTGTAAAAAAGGAAACGCCGATGCGTTGTCCCGTTTGCCTGTTACTGAGGATAGAGCATTCGATTCTTCCGAACTTGCTTGCATGTTCATTGATGCGGAAACCGATGACGTGGTCGAATCGTTTCCGATTGATTTTCGTCGTGTAGCTACAGCCACAGCTGCTGACCCTGTCCTTGCTACCGTTCTGCGTTTTGTTGCTACGCAATGGCCCTTGTCAAAGTCACGGATCGAGGATCCGTTGGTTCGCCGATTTTTTGCTCACAAGGAGAGACTTTTTGTACGACGTGGTGTTTTGCTGTTGCGTTCTGATAATGATCAGTCCAGGGTCGTGGTCCCTCGTTCGTTACAGTCCTCTGTCTTACGGCTCCTCCACCAAGGACATTGGGGTGTAGTGCGTGTGCCGAACAACAATCCGCACCACCGCGGAAATTCTTTGCATGGCCAAAAGCCACTTCCCCTTGGCAGCGCTTACACGTCGATTTTGCTGGTCCATTCTGGAATGCTCGATGGTTGGTTGTGGTAGATTCATTCAGTAATTTTCCTTTTGTTGTCCGGATGTCTTCCACAACGTCTTCTGCCCCCATCCAAGCGTTGTCCGCTATCTTTTGCATTGAAGGTCTTCCACAGACTATCGTTTCCGACAATGGCCCACAATTCATGTCTGCAGAATTTCAGTCATTCTGCAAGGGCAATGGTATTCAACATCTGACGTCCGCGCCGTTTTCGCCGCAGTCAAACGGTGCCGCTGAATGTTTGGTCAGGACTTTCAAGTCACAGATGTTGAAGTTGAAAGAGTCGCATTCTCAGGAGGACGCGTTATTGCTCTTTTTGTCCACGTATCGCTCTCAGCCCCGAGATGGTCGCTCGGCGGCTGAGTTGCTCCACGGTCGTCCTCATCGAACCTTGATGTCTTTGCTGCATCCGCCGCATCAGGTTCTTGTGCAGCGGCAGACTCCTGCTTTTGCTCCAGGCGACGTTGTATTCTATCGCAACTATCGCGGTTCACGGCGTTGGCTCGCAGGGCGCGTTCTTCGCTGCCTCGGCCGCGCAATGTATTTGGTTTTGGGGGCCTCTGGTGAGGTGCGTCGGCGTCTCAATCAGCTGCGCCTCTGTCGTCGCACAGATTCTGCCGCTCCCCGTCTATTTTCAGCGACGGTGCCGTCCGGTCAGCGCCCTGGGGACCCATCTACTGGTTCGCCTCATCCCCAGGTGTTACCGACGCTGCCTTCCATTTTGCCCCATGGCGACGCGCCGCCGCCGCCGCCTGTTCTCCCACCGGCGACGCCCGCTGTGGACGCGTCGCTGCAACCGCCGGGCGCCTCCCTGGGTCACGCGCCGCCGATCGCTTCCCGTGACCCGTTGTCCTCCGCCATGGACTTCTTGCCCGCTCCGGACCACATGGCGTCTTCGCCCGTCGGGTGCCCCGACCTGATGGAGGTCGACCCTTCGGCCCCCTCCTCTCTCTCTACGGGCACATACACCGCATGTTGGCGTGCACCCTGGAGTAGGTTTTCAGGCGTTTCCTAGCTCCCCTCGGACCGAATGGCAGGATGCGGGTGGCACAGCCTCGCCTGTTGTTAGGCTCCCCACCTCGGACGCATACGTCAACATGGGGTCCTCTCCACGGCGGGCGGAAGCCTTATAACACAACCGTACGCCGATTTGCGGGGGAGGAATGTGGTGTCACCGCCAGACACCACACTTGCTAGGTGGTAGCCTTTAAATCGGCCGCGGTCCGTTAGTATACGTCGGACCCGCGTGTCGCCACTATCAGTGCTTGCAGACCGAGCGCCGCCATAGCCTTCAGCTACGTCATTTGCTACGACCTAGCAAGGCGCCATTATCATTTGCGTTTTATCTTGTGATGCATGTACCGTGAGACCGATGTTCACCAATTATGGATTAAAGTTAAGTATTCCAGAAGCTACGTACTTTTTTTACTAGACTCAACTCCTTTAACTGTTCCAGACCTCACGCCAGCCTGCGTGAGCTTAAACGCGTGCCTTTCGGCTATCTCATAGTGGCTTGGCTGTCTTGGCAAGTCACAACAGCTTCTTTCGAAAAGCCGGTCCCTAACAACCCTACCACAACAAAGGTCAAAAATTAATTATGATTGTAGTGTTGCTCACGCTGTTAAATATTGCATTTTCGGGGAACAACGAAGTTATATTATGTGGCAGGTGTCATTAGAGCACAGTTAATAAAGTCATTTCTTGAAATAATGGATAAACCAGTCATCTTTTCGTGTTTCCCACGCTGGTGTCGTTGTGAACTCATGGCTCAATCGTCGAAAATCTAGGTAGTGATGATTCCAAGCTCGGATGCAAAGAGGCCTAGGTGTTACTCTGCGATATTCAAAAGTTTTATGGATGTGTTTCATAAACCATTCTTGAAGATGAAACTTTTGCAAGTTGGGACAGTGATAATGTAAAAAAGTAATCAGCACTCCGAATTTAAATTACACTTCTTTTTAATTACTTTTGTTGCAATATCACGTAACTCGTCCCAAAACATCACTTCACAATATAAAACATACTCGAAAATATCTTCCTCACTGTCAAAGTTCACATTTCATAAACTGACTACAATTTGCGTCTTTTTAACGTGACGACCAAAGCTTGACTCTCTAATAACCGCTTACGCGCCCAAAAATCAGAGTTACAAGTACGTCAAAGATCGTAGTGACAAAAGAAAGAATGCACATAAGAATAATATCATTGCAATATATACATATCGATGTATCGAAGTACCTCTACGTTAATGAAATCAAATCTGAATGTTGTCACAGAAATATGTTAAGTATTTTACAGAAACACAGTAGAATATTGCTGGGATCGAGAGGTTGAGGTGAGGTGCCGTAATGGTGACGTAATTCAAGTACCATTACGGGTCGCAGGTGATGCTCCAAAAACGAACAGTATTATTGCCCATAGACGTTCAGCCGTGGAGGAACGTAATGCGTTAGGATAACACCATCACAGTCGTGCACGAATATCACCATAACTTTCACCATACTGCGGCTCTAACGCACTTACGAGTTTCGCGACGACCCGTAATGACGCCATTCGTTCGATTAGCGTTTCAGTTTTGGCTCGTACGATGTGGCCCATGTCTCATCCAACGTTACGATACGGCATAAGAAAGCCTCTCCTTCGCGCTCATACCGCTCCAAGTGCGTCTGAGCAACGTCGTAACGCATCCATTTCTGCATTCCCGTCAACTCCTGCGGAACCCATCGTGACGCAATTTTTCGCATTTCCAGGCTTTCCTTCAGGACACGAAGCACAGTCGTATACGCTAATCCTGTTTCGTGGGCGACCTCACGAATCGTATGGCGTCGATCAATGTCCGCTAACGCGGCAACAGCATGCACGTCTTCTTCAGAGACGCTAGGACGACCTGCCCGATGCATTTCTGCCACAGTTTGCCGACCTTCGTTGAAGGCTTTTACTCCACGTGCCATTGTTCTGTACGGCAATGGCGATTCCCCGCACGCCTCTTGAAGACCTTGATGACACTGTCGTGCTGTACGACCTCTGGCACATTCAATCTCGATCCAGTTCCTTTGTTTCTGTTTCGAAAACGTAGTGACATTGTTCGCTCCTTGTGTTTCCCTCGATTGTGCGCACGCCGGTGACGTGAGACGGGCGAGTCCATTTGCTCGGAGGTAAGGTAGGTAAGTCAACAACGTGTGCTATCAGCGACAATAGTAGATTCCATTCATAGCGTGTCCACAGCAGTGTTGCCACTATTTAAGTTCCAACCTACGTTTCTACATTTTAATCACCCCCATGAACCATAGATCTTGCCGTTGGCGGAGAGGCTTGCGTGCCTCAGAGATACAGATAGCCGTACCGTAGGTGCAACCACAACAGAGGGGTATCTGTTGAGAGGCCAGACAAACGTGTGGTTCCTGAAGAGGGGCAGCAGGCTTTTCAGTAGTTGCAGGGGCAACAGTCTGGATGATTGACTGATCTGGCCTTGTAACACTAACCAAAACGACCTTCCTGTGCTGGTACTGCGAACGGCTGAAAGCAAGGGGAAACTACGGCCGTAATTTTTCCCGAGGGCATGCATTTACTGCATCAAACCAGTCTCAGGACTGAAGACCACAACAACAACACCACATTTTAAACTTTATATGTCTCACCATCGTCATTTTTACCCATAAGTGAATTCCGCGTAAATAAGAAAGTGTTTGCAACAGACACTGTCTTATTTCAAGAGATTACAAAATCGAGCCAAATCTACAAAGAGTATTGCAATGTGCCCACTTTTCAGTATGCAGTTTCAATGCCTCTGTCCTGGATGGGTACACTGACTCAGTTAGGAGGGGTTCCATCGTGCCGCTGTATCCTCTCCTGAAGCAAGCCGGCACACAGTGTAAGTTGGCTGTTTAGGTTTTTATGTTGGTAACGCCACGTAGCGCTCTGTATGAAAATCACTGGCTGTGCTGTGTGCAGTCTGTGGCTGGTTGGCATTGTTGGAATATTCGCTATTGTAGTGTTGGGCAGTTGGATGTGAACAGCGCGTAGCGTTGCGCAGTTGGAGGTGAGCCGCCAGCAGTGGTGGATGTGGGGAGAGAGATGGCAGAGATTTCAGAGCGGACGATCTGAACGTGTGTCTGTCAGGGAGAGGAAATTTGTAAAACTGGATGTCATGAACTGATATATATATTATGACTTTTGAACATTATTAAGGTAAATACATTGTTTGTTCTCTGTCAAAATCTTTCATTTGCTAACTATGCCTATCAGTGGTTAGTGCCTTCATTTGTTAGAATCTTTTATTTAACTATCAGTAGTGGCGGTCGCTGTATTGCAGTAGTTCGAGTAACGAAGATTTTTGTGAGACAAGTCATTCATTAAAGGTATAGGTTATTGTTAGTCAGGGCCATTCTTTTGTAGGGATTATTGAAAGTTAGATTGCGTTGCGCTAAAAAAATATATTGTGTGTCAGTTTAGTGATGATCAGAATAAGTAAAGAGAGAAATGTCTGAGGACGTTCAGTTTTACTCAGCTGTTTGTAATTCAAATAACCTAACTGGTTTACCTGCACTGTCATTCATAATTTTTCTGAGAGGACGTTTCAACAGCTGTCGAATGGTTCTCTGTATCCGGGCTATAGGCACCGGGACGGAGTTGGCGTCTAACCTGGAGCCACACGTGGTCTGATGGAGACAGATCTGGGGACCTTGTAGGTCGTGGGAGTGTCTCAACGTGTGGACGAGTATCGTCCTAGTGGAAAATGCCGCCCTGCAGTTTGCTGCAACTATTTACAACAAATTCAATGAATGTGTGTAACACCCCAAATATGGAACACCTAATGAAAGCCCTTTGGTAGTAAAAGAAATATCAAAATTGATAATACTCTTCTCGGGTGTGCAGCCGGATCATAACTTCATCTTGACACAATATTTCCGCGGTTCAACTGGCCGCCATTTTCAGGTGAGAGCACTGACACATGATCTCGCCGGAACTATCAGCGCAAGCGGTGGCCCCTATACAGGGTGTTACAAAAAGGTACGGCCAAACTTTCAGGAAACATTCCTCACACACAAATAAAGAAAAGATGTTATGTGGACATGTGTCCGGAAACGCTTACTTTCCATGTTAGAGCTCATTTTAGTTTCGTCAGTATGTACTGTACTTCCTCGATTCACCGCCAGTTGGCCCAATTGAAGGACAGTAAGGTTGACTACGGTGCTTGTGTTGACATGCGACTCATTGCACTACAGTACTAGCATCAAGCACATCAGTACGTAGCATCAACAGGTTAGTGTTCAGGCACTGTCAGGAGCTGATTGGCCTCCACGGGTACACTCCTGCGAATGGTTCATCCAACAATGTGTCAATCCTCATTTCAGTGCAAATGTTCTCTTTACGGATGAGGCTTCATTCCAACGTGATCAAATTGTAAATTTTCACAATCAACATGTGTGGCCTGACGAGAATCCGCACGCAACTGTGCAATCACGTCATCAACACAGATTTTCTGTGAACGTTTGGGCAGGCATTGTTGGTGATGTCTGGATTGGGTCCCATGTTCTTCCACCTACGCTCAATGGAGCGCGTTATCATGATTTCATACGGGATATTCTACCTGTGCTGCTAGAACATGTGCCTTTACAAGTACGACACAACATGTGGTTCATGCACGATGGAGCTCCTGCTCATTTCAGTCGAAGTGTTCGTACGCTTCTCAACAACAGATTCGGTGACCGATGGATTGGTAGAGGCGGACCAATTCCATGGCCTCCACGCTCTCCTGACCTCAACCCTCTTGACTTTCATTTATGGGGGCATTTGAAAGCTCTTGTCTACGCAACCCCGGTACCAAATGTAGAGACTCTTCCTGCTCGTATTGTGGACGGCTGTGAAACAGTACGCCATTCTCCAGGGCTGCATCAGCGCATCAGGGATTCCATGCGACGGATGGTGGATGCATGTATCCTCGCTAACGGAGGACATTTTGAACATTTCCTGTAAAAAACTGTTTGAAGTCACGCTGGTACGTTCTGTTGCTGTGTGTTTCCATTCCATGATTAATGTGATTTGAAGAGAAGTAGTAAAATGAGCTCTAACATGGAAAGTAAGCGTTTCCGGACACATGTCAACATAACATATTTTCTTTCTTTGTGTGTGAGGAATGTTTCCTGAAAGTTTGGCCGTACCTTGTAACACCCTGTATAGGCCGCAGAAGGCCCACAACGCGTGCGCGAGAAGGTGCCGCAACTGCCCTCTAGCTCAAGTAAACATACCGCGCCGCCAGTGGTGGGAACAGGCGAAATCGAGATATCGCTATCAAAAATTAAAAATTTATTCCGACCATCGAAACACAGACCGTTGTTTCTGAATGTCTGATAACAGCGGGCTCCAAGTCTTGCTTAAAAGATAACCCTTGTCCCTATTAATAAGATTATCAGATAAACGACTCTCTATGGATTCTTTTAAAACACAGTCCCAATAGCGAGATGCAGGGGCAACCGTTTGTGGCTCGTCATACAGTATTCGATGTCCCTCGGTGAGACAGTGCTCCGCCACTGCAGATTTCTCAGGCTGAAGCAATCGTGAGTGCCGCTGGTGCTCAACACATCGGTCCTGAATGGTCCGGACTGTCTGACCAATATAAGCCTTCCCACAGTGGCAAGGGATCTTATACACACCGGGCTTCCTCAAAACCAAGCCATCCTTCACAGAGCCAAGAAGCGCTCTAATTTTGGCTGGTGGACGAAAAATACTTTTGATATGATATCTTTTTAGAATTCTTCTTATCTTCGAGGAAATGCTCCCAGCAAAAGGCAGAAAAGCCACCGATTTGCCGGTATCTTCCAGTGGTTCAGGCGAAGGTCCAAACTGGAAAGCACGACGGATCTGTTTACCTTTATAGCCATTCTGCTTGAACACAACCTTAAGATGGTCCAATTCTTGTGTCAAGCTTTCTCCATCTGAAATGGCATAAGCTCTTCTCGCCAACGTCCGCAGGACCCCCGTACGCTGGAACGATGGATGACAGCTAGAAGCATGCAGGTAACGGTCCGTGTGCGTAGGCTTTCGATAAACACTGTGTCCCAGTGTCCCATCATCCTTTCTGTACACCAGAACATCCAGAAACGGAAGCTTTCCATCACTTTCCACCTCCATGGTAAACTTGATGCAAGGATGCTTGAATGTATGTGTGTAAGCCAGCCTCGAGTAGTTCAAACACGGTGCGCTTACTTGTTATTTGCATATCGTTTACATGAATTCATACAACATTGACTTGATCTTATCGAGTTTGGGTTCGAATGAAGCGTTTTGATGTGCGGAATATGATTGTTAGGGCGGAATATGTAAGCAATGAAGGTCAGGAGACCACGATGTCTTACATATGGCGACATGATTACCAAATGCGCCCAAACAGGACCTATAGCACAGCCTCCTATAAAAAAAAAAGGAGTATCGCTACGCAACAATAAAGAATCGTGATCTGCTCTCCGAGTCGAAATAATTATGAACTTAGTCCATTTGTATAGAGAGTTTTTTGTTTCATTGTCTTCTCGATTCTGATGCTCTAGCTGACGGACGCTTATTGTTCACGGTCTGTACTTCATACAATTATCTGCAGCAATATTAGAATTTGATTGAACATATACGAAACTACTGGTTATAAAACGTGTTTTTGTCAGTAGCGAGAACGCTTCCTAAATATGATTCAGTTTCGTAACAATTATATGTTTCCCTGGCCATTGTTGTGTAGGTTCATTGTTGTAGCGACGCCATTAATGATTAAAATATCAGGTATTTTAATAGTCATTTCGCCGGCCGGAGTGGCCGTACGGCTCTAGGCGCTACACTCTGTAACCGAGCGACCGCTACGGTCACAGGTTCGAATCCTGCCTCGGGCATGGATGCGTGTGATGTACTTAGGTTAGTTAGGTTTAATTAGTTCTAAGTTCTAGGCAACTGATCACCTCCGAAGTTAAGTCGCATATTGGTCAGAGCCATTTGAACCAATAGTCATTTCATGATAAAAATATTAAAAAGAATAATCTCACTAAATTGAAAACGGCGTCTTGTAATATTTTCCAATTCATTTTAGGCCAGAGGTAAAGTTGTTTTATTAAAAGCAATTTTATTAATGCTTCTCACCAATTGCACTTGGGCAGAAGTCCTGGAGAAAAAAAAAACTTGTGTTGAATGGAGTATCGCTTAATAGTAAAGAAAGATTTTTAATCCATCGTAAGGCGAATGTCTTCACATTGGGATACGTATGATATTTCTGGTGATAACGCCCTGAGAATATTTAGCTGTGGCTTTTAACAAACAATAGAGAGTATTTTCAAAACCATTTCATACAATAGGAATAACGGCACAGTTTTCGCTGTATGAATTGACAGAATTTTCAAAAAGTTAGGCTGTAGACCAACGTGCTGTTATTCTTTCCTTGCCAGTCGAGAAAAAAAAACCGTAAAACATTCATCGGAGAATGTACAACGTGTATGGAACAGCATATCCGTATAATACCACCATTATGGAACTGTGAGCCACGTTCAGAGCTGGTCGTGAGACGACACAAGGCACCGCTCCATCTGGGAGGTCAGCTTTACATATTCTAAGAACCTGATGTCTACCCATCACTGGGGAACGTCACAGCGCCACGCTGGAGGAATTAAGGCGTGCCATTAAGGCGAAACATGCTGGAAAACTGCTACAAGAGATACTGCTGCTTTGTGATAACACACGTCACCATACCGCAAACGTATCGCACAAGTTGCACTCTAGCACCTCCCCTTTATCTCTCCCCAGGCGATTATCAAGCCTGCGATCTGAAATTACCTTACGCAGACTACATACGTGAGGTGGAGGGTCACGCAAAACCGACAATGGCAAGAGTTGTGGAACGTTCTCCAGCAAACGGAAGGCGGTTCTTACACAGTGCTCCAACCTCGGAACCCTTCATAGCCGTGGTTCATGAGGACACATTTTGGCCGATACACAGTTTCTGCTATGATACGATTTTGCTTCAGTCACGCCTCTTTTCCTCAACATCGTATCAACGTTTTCGCCGCACCGGCCTGTGAGTGTGATCCTGAATCGGAAGCTGACGTCAACAACATCTTGTTTATGTGTACCCAATCTGAATGCGAACCGTTGGACTTTCTGAAGACATGGCTGAGTATAGAATACCTCATTCCTCAGTCAGCTACCTTTTTTTGTGTACCAAAGACATTCTCCTTTATAAAGTGATTATTAAGTTACTTAAGAGTGCTGGGAACGAACTGTAGATTTTAATATATTCTATTTTTCTGTCTTGCTTTTTACGAATGCTGTGAGCCGTGGCACAACACAACTTTAACGACCTTCTAATCTAATTGTAGTAAAAATATAGCTGTGCCGGTTTGAGCTTTCTCTACTTGTAAATATGCATTTCTGTATTATTTTATTCAGTTCTATCTACACTGTAACTATGTGTTATTGATGGTTAACCCGAATTGATACTCGGAAGGCCAAATAAATAATATATATATATATATATATATATATATATATATATATATATATTGCATGGGGGCTTAATTAAATAAAATGCAAATATTTTTAGTTTTTAGTAGCAACTATGAAACCTACGAAACCAAAGCATAAGTATAACTGTTCTGTATGTGGAAGTATGACTCAACGGACATCTGGCACGGTTCTTCTTCAACAAGACAAGAATTTTCAAATACCATTTATACTGACGTGATAAAAGAAAATTAGAAATACGACAATTGCGTAAGGAAAGCAGAATTACACTCTAATACAAGAACACACGCCAGATGCTTTGTTGACTGAACCTGTAATGACGCATTATTTAGGACACTAAAATAAAAACAAACTGAGTTAATTACCTCATTTATATTGATGAAAATCATTCTAATCCTTACATTATATCTCAACCAGAACTCTCCAATATCACATCTCAGCAAGCACTGCCTAATAGCACATCTCAACAAACACTCTCTGCTACAACAACTCAGCACAGACTACTACGAGTTCTCACCAAGCACTGACTTCTACGAGTTCTTAACAGGCACTCCCTTCTACGAGCTCTCGACTAGCACTGTGGAGGCGGCTTAATAATACTCTTTGGCGCAATCTCTGGCGCAGTGGCTCAGTGTAGCCACCTTTCAATATATATATATATATATATATATATATATATATATATATATATATATATATATATATATAACTATTTACTATATATTTACTAACAAGGGAACCTCCCCATCGCACCCCCCACAGATTTAGTTATAATTTGGCACAGTGGATAGGCCTTGAAAAACTGAACACAGATCAGTCGAGAAAACAGGAAGAATTTGTGTGGAACTATGAAAAAATAAGCAAAATATACAAACTCAGTAGTCCATGAGCCACATAGGCAACATCAAGGATATTCTGGACGTAGTAGCGCCGTGGTCACGTGCTTAGCGCGAGCAGCTGCGGAGCGAGAGGTCCCTTGGTTCAAGTATACCCGCGAGTGGAAAGTTTACATACTTTGTTTTTGCAAATTTATGATCAGTCGTTTGTTCATTGACATCTCTGTTCACTGTAATAAGTTTAGTGTCTGTGATTTGCGACCGCACCGCAAAACCGTGGGATTAGTAGACGAAAGGACGTGCCTCTCCAATGGGAACCGAAAACATTTGATCGCAAGGTCATAGGTCAACCGATTCCTCAACAGGAAAACACGTCTGATATATTTTATACGACACTGGTGACGGCATGTGCGTCACATGACAGGAATATGTTGTCGACCAACATAACTTGCACACTTGGCGAATGGGTAAAAAGATTCTTCTACCTTGCCCGATTTAGGTTTTCTTGTGGATGTGATAATCACTCCCAAAAAAGTGATGACAACATAAGAGTTTATCACATAAACTGCAACAAATGAATGCAACAGTTTCACAGTAGCACAGTTTTCCCTGTGCTATGTCAAAACATATGTTTTTAACGTTTTCAAATTTTTCCGTGTGTAGCCACGCATATCTTGCATATGTCCAAGCAAATCTGAATATGTCCTGGAATTTTGGAGAGCGAAATTGATTATGTGTGAGTGCCTGAACTCTGATAAATGTCTGAGAATAAAAATTTGAACATTTTACTGGAGGGAGAACTTGAACCAAGGACCTCTTGCTCCGCAGCTGCTGACGCTAACCACGGGACCACGGCGCTCCTGTGCCCACATCATCCTTGATGTTGCCTATGTTCCTCATGGACAACTCAGTTTCTATATTTTGCTTATTTTTCCATAGTTCCACACAACTTCTTCCGGTTTTCTCGATGATCTGTGTTCGGTTTTTCAAGGCCTATCCACTGTGCCAAATTATAACTAAATCTGAGGGGGGTGCGATGGGGAGGTTCCCTCGTAAGATGGTATCTGTTCTTTCGGACATGTCCGAAAGAACAGATACCATCGGTGACCAAGCAGCTCGTTAGAATGAATTTACAATGAAATGAACACCCTTAGCTGCTTACAGGCGTTGACATACGTCGACGGGGACAGATAAAAATGTGTGCCCCGACCGGGACTCGAACCCGGGATATCCTGCTTATATGGCAGACGCTCTATTCATCCGAGCCACCGCGGACAGAGAGAATAGCGTGAGTGCAGGGATTTATCGCTGGCACGCCTCCCGCGAAACCCACATTCTCAGCGTGTTGTCCCGCACTACATTCGTAGTGTCCCCGCCCATAATACTCATTACTCGCGGCGCGTAACCGATTTTGCTTGATTGGCGTACCGATTCGGAACTGTGAGGCCTTCGAAAGCAAACTTTCTGATTGCCCTTCATAGTATCACATATAGGCCTTAATTTCAGGAAGAAATTTCTGACACTGTGCGTCTGGAACACAGCATTCTATGGTAGGATGTCATGGATAATGAGAAAACCGGAACTGAAGGGAATAGAAGCGTTTGGGATGTGGTGCTACTATAGAATGTTGAAAATTAGGTGGACTGATAAAATAAGACATGAGAAGTTTCTGCGCAGAACATGTGAAAAACACTGATAAGAATAAGGAACAGCCGGCCACTGTGGTCGAGTGGTTCTAGGCGCTTCAGTCCGGAACCGCACGCCTACTACGATCGCAGGTTCGATTCCCGCCTCGGGCATAGAGGTGTGTGATGATGTCCTTAGGTTAGTTAGGTTTAAGTAGTTTGAGAAAGGGATAGGATAACAGGACATGTGTTAAGGCATGTTTATTTACTCTGTCGTTATCTCGAAAATATTCGTAATTAATTCTGTTTCTTGAGTCTCTGTTTTGTTTAAGTATAATAATGAGTAAAAGTAAAGTTATTAGAAATCCTCTGAAGGCTTTTAAGAAAAGGAGAAATGTTGGAAAGCCAAAGGTATGTGTTATTACTGTAAACAATAAAGACGATAACCAAGTGAGTGAACCTAACCTCTCAAGTACACCTGCCCACAGCAGTCAAAGTGGGAAAGAAAATACTTCACAGAAGAAGCTTGGTTCAATGAGTGAAAACTATGAATGTTTTATGGGCGAATCGGATGTGAATGAAATATTTGATATGTCGGTTCTCAAAGGAATTTTTTCAAACTGTGTAAGATGTATTCATTGTAGTGAAGTTGGTCTGGAACTCTCCATAATAAAGCACGTAGGACTTGCTAGTGAAATACAACTGAAATGTGATAAGTGTTCATACATGACCACCTTTTGGAACAGTGTTGCAGTAGCTGCAACTGAAGAAAATGGTAGCAAAATCTACGAACACAACAACGAGCGATGCTTGCTTTAGACAAGCAACGCCTTCGGGCTGCAGACAGGGCTGTAAAGAGTCTAGAAATACAAGCAAGAGCAAACAGGAGGAGGAACAAGAGGAAGCTGGAGGAGGAGATTGCAGAGGATGAAGATAATCCATCCTATGGACCTGGAATGCACTAAAAAGTTAATCCAATCTTTGTCGCTCGATTCCCAAAACTTTTATTTTCTCATACTAATTACATGTTTTCTAAGGATCTTCCAAACATATTTGTTTCAAACTTTCAGTAAATGTTACACAGTACCTTCTGCATAATTTAACACAGCCTTTTTCCAAAAAAACTGTATATTTTTGAATATATAAAAATTGCAAAAAAAATGTTGTGAATTTTCATTACAATTAAAAAAAAACATCTTTAATAACTGAACTAAAATTTTGTAAAATCCCTGTGTTAAGTTGTAGCCCATATTCCAATAAATAATCTGTAAAAAGTTCAACTTCCTACCTCAAATACTTTGTGAGGAAAGATGTAATTTATAAGCGTTATTTTAACATTGCAAGTATAGGGCGTTCCGGAGCCCCTTAAGTAGTTCTCAGTCTAAGGGACTGATGACCTCAGATGTTAAGTCCCACAGTGCTCAGAGCCATTTGAACCTCGTCTTGCCCCGTCAACACCGACATTGGATTGTTGAAGACTGGAAACATGTCGCCTGATCGGACGAGTTTCGTTTCAAATTGTATCGAGTGGATGGTCTTGTATGGGTATTGACAGAACCTCACCAATCCATGGACCCTGCATCTCAGCAGGAAACTGTTGAAGCTGGTGGAGGCTCCGTAATGGTGTGGGGCGTGTGCAGCTGGAGTGATATGAGAACCACGATACATCCAGATACGATTGTAATAGGTGACACTGTAATGGTACTTGAATTACTTAATCATTACGGCACCTCACCTCAACCTCTCGATACCAGCAATATTCCACTGTGTTTCTGTAAAATACTTAACATATTTCTGTGACAACATTCAGAATTGATTTCATTAATGTAGAGGTACTTCGATACATCGATATGTATATATTGCAATGATATTATTCTTATGTGTATTCTTTCTTTTATCACTGTCATCTTTGACGTACTTGTAACTCTGATTTTTGGGCGCGTAAGCGGTTATTAGAGAGTCAAGTTTTGGTCCTCATGTTAAAAAGACGCAAATTGTAGTCAGTTTATGAAATGTGAACTTTAACAGTGAGGATGATATTTTCAAGTATGTTTTATATTGTGATGTGATGTTTTGGAACGAGTTACGTGATATTGCAACAAAAGTAATAAAAAGGAAGTGTAACTTAAATTCGGAGTGCTGATTATTTTTTTTACATCACCACTGTCCTAACTTGCAAAAGTTTAATCTTCAAGAATGGTTTATGAAACACATCTATAGACTATTGAATATCGCAGAATAACACATAGGCCTCTTTGCATCCGAGCTTGGAATCATCACTACCTAGATTTTCGACGATTGAGCCATGAGTTCACAACGAGACCAGCGGGGGGAACACGAAAAGATGAGCGCCCAGTTTATCCATTATTTAAACAAATGACTTTATTAACTGTGCTCTAATGACACCTGCCACATAATATGACTTTGTTGTTGCCCGAAAATGCAATATTTAGCAGCGTGAGCAACACTACAATCAATATTAATTTTTGACCTTTGTTGTGGTAGGCTTGTTAAAACACGTACGTAAGCATCCAGATCTGATCACCTGCATTCATTCCATTGTGCATTCCGACGTACGTAGGCAATTCCAGCAGGATAACGCGACACCCCACACGTCGAGAATTGCTGTAGAGTGGCTCCAGGTACACTCTTCCGAGTTTAAATACTTCCGCTGGCCACCAAATTCCCCGGAGATGAACATTGAGTATATCTGAGGAGCGCCGCAACGTGCTGTTCAGAAGAGATATCGTACTCTTACGGATTTATGGACAGCCTTTCAGGATTCATGGTGTCAGTTCCTTCCATAACTACTCCAGACATTAGTCGAGTCCATGACACCTCGTGTTGGGGGCATTTCTGAGTGCTCGCGGCAGCCCTACGCAATATTAGACAGGTGTACCAATCCCTTTGTCTCTTGAGTGTAGCTAAACAGTAGATGACATCGATCTGCATTAAGAGATGAAAAATTTACGGCCGATGCTGACTTTCCTCTTTCCTTGTAGGGGAAGACATATATTGGAAAGCATTCAACAAATAACTGACGACATAGAGAGAAAGTGATAATCGCAGACGTTGGCGCAGAAGAGGAATTCGTCGCGGTCTGTATCTAACCAAAAATATAAAATAAAATAAAAAATTTCGGCCTTTGTGAGTACTTTTGTGGTCTTTCGGCGAAATGTAAGTTGGCGGCAGTAAAATTGTACTGCAATCAGCCTCAAATGCTGGTTCTCTAAATTTCCTCAGTAGCGATTCACGAAAAGAACGCCTCCTTTCTAGAGACTCCCACCCGAGTTCCTGAAGCATTTCCGTAACGCGTGATGATCAAACCTACCAGTAACAAATCTAGCAGCCCGCCTCTGAATTGCTTCCATGTCCTCCCTCAATCCGACCTGATAGGGATCCCAAACGTTCGAGCAGTACTCAAGAATAGGTCGTCTTAGCGTTTTATAAGCGGTCTCCTATACAGATGAACCACGTCTTCCGAAAATTCTTCCAATGAACCGAAGACGACTATCCGCCTTCCCCACAACTGCCATTACATGCTTTTCCCACTTCATATCGCTGTACAGTGTTACGCCCAAATATTTAATCGACGTGACTTTGTCAAGCGCTACACTACTAATGGAGTATTCAAATATTACAGGATTCTTTTTCCTATTCATCTGCATTAATTTACATTTATCTATATTTAGAGTTAGCTGCCATTCTTTACAACAATCACAAATCCTATCCAAGTCATCTTGTATCCTTCTACAGTCACTCAACGACGACACCTCCCCGTACACCACAGCATCATCAGCAAACAGCCCCACATTGCTATACCCCAATCCAAAAGATCATTTATGTAGATACAAAACAACAGCGAACCTATCACACTTCCCTGGGGCACTCCAGATGATACCCTCACCTCCGATGAACACTCACCATCGAGGACAACGTACTGGGTTCTGTTACTTAAGAAGTCTTAGAGCCACTCACATACTTGGGAACCAATCCCATATGTTCGTACCTTAGGAGTCTGCAGTGGGGCACCGAGTCAAACACTTTCCGGAAGTCAAGGAATATGGCATCCGTCTGACACCCTCCATCCATTGTTCGCAAAATATCATGTGAAGAAAGGGCGAGTTGCGTTTCGCAGGAGCGATGCTTTCTAAAGCCGTGCTGATGTATGGACAGTAACTTCTCTGTCTCAAGGAAATTCATTATATTCGAACTGAGAATATGTTCGAGAATCCTGCAACAAACCGATGTTAAGGATGTTGGTCTGTAATTTTGAGGATCCGTCCTTCTACCCTTCTTATAGAGGGTGTTACAAAATGGTACGGTCAAATTTTCAGGAAACATTCCTCACACACAAAGAAAGAAAATATGTTATGTGGACATGTGTCCGGAAACTCTTACTTTCCATGTTTGAGCTCATTTTATTACTTCTCTTCAAATCACATTAATCATGGAATGGAAACACACAGAAACAGAACGTACCAGCGTGACTTCAATCACTTTGTTACAGGAAATGTTCAAAATGACCTCCGTTAGCGAGGATACATGCATCCACCGTCCGTCGCATGGAATCCCTGATGCGCTGATGCAGCCCTGGAGAATGGCGAATTGTATCACAGCCGTCCACAATACTAGCACGAAGAGTCTCTGCCGGCCGAAGTGGCCGTGCGGTTAAAGGCGCTGCAGTCTGGAACCGCAAGACCGCTACGGTCGCAGGTTCGAATCCTGCCTCGGGCATGGATGTTTGTGATGTCCTTAGGTTAGTTAGGTTTAACTAGTTCTAAGTTCTAGGGGACTAATGACCTCAGCAGTTGAGTCCCATAGTGCTCAGAGCCATTTGAACCATTTTTGAAGAGTCTCTACATTTGGTACCCGGGTGGCGTAGACAAGAGCTTTCAAATGCCCCCATAAATGAAAGTCAAGAGGGTTGAGGTCAGGAGAGCGTGGAGTCCATGGAATTGGTCAGCCTCTACTAATCCATCGGTCACCGAATCTGTTGTTGAGAAGCGTACGAACACTTCGACTGAAATGCGCAGGAGCTCCATCGTGCATGCACCACATGTTGTGTCGTACTTGTAAAGGCACATGTTCTAGCGTATGAAATCATGATAACGTGCTCTATTGAGCGTAGGTGGAAGAACATGGGGCCCAATCGAGACATCACCAACAATGCCTGCCCAAACGTTCACAGAAAATCTGTGTTGATGACGTGATTGCACAATTGCTTGCGGATTCTCGTCAGCCCACACATGTTGATTGTGAAAATTTACAATTTGATCACGTTGGAATGAAGCCTCATCCGTAAAGAGAACATTTGCACTGAAATGAGGATTGACACATTGTTGGATGAACCAATCGGAGAAGTGTACCCGTGGAGGCAATCAGCTGCTGATAGTGCCTGCACACGATGTACATGGTACGGAAACAACTGGTTCTCCCGTAGCACTCTCCATACAGTGACGTGGTCAACGTTACCTTGTACAGCAGCAACGTCTCTGACGCTGACATTAGGGTTATCGTCAACTGCACGAAGAATTGCCTCGTCCATTGCAGGTGTCCTCGTCGTTCTAGGTCTTTCCCAGTCGCGAGTCATAGGCTGGAATGTTCCGTGCTCCCTAAGACGCCGATAAATTGCTTCGAACGTCTTCCTGTCGGGACACCTTCGTTCTGAAATCTGTCTCGATTAAACGTACCGCGCCACGGCTATTGCCCCGTGCTAATCCATACATCAAATGGGCATCTGCCAACTCCGCATTTTTAAACATTGCACTGACGGCAAAACCACGTTCGTGATGAACACTAACCTGTTGGTGCTACGTTCTGATGTGCTTGATGCTAGTACTGTAGAGCAATGAGTCGCATGTGAACACAAGCACCGAAGTCAACATTACCTTCCTTCAATTGGGCCAACTGACGGTGAATCGAGGAAGTACAGTATATACTGACGAAACTAAAATGAGCTCTAACATGGAAAGTAAGCGTTTCCGGACAGATGTCCACAAAACATCTTTTCGTTATTTGTGTGTGAGGATTGTTTCCTGAAAGTTTGGCCGTACCTTTTTGTAACACCCTGTATACAGGCGTCACCTGCGCTTTTTTTCCAGTCGCTCGGGACTTTACTTTGGGCAAGTGCACGTCTTTCACAGTGTTTCCGGACATAATTTCATTAGACGCTTTTTGTTCCGTGTTATCTCATCGACCACTCCCTAGAGTTTCTGTTCCGGCGTAAGGTCAAGAGCGGACACTCCAGTCGGAAACGCCAGTGAAGAACACGTCAGCCAATAGCACGCTGACCGACCCCTCTCCAGGACGACAACGAGACAGCAGCGGCCTCTACGCGGAGGGAACGTAAGCGCCGCTCCCTACTGCTCGCGGCGCACTTCTACTTAAGCTACTGGATATAAGCATCCAATGTATTACTTCACTTTGTATTGGAATCGTTATACTGAAGGACATTGACTATACTGGGTGAAAAGTATTTAAACCGACAAACTCTGGGTGGTTGTAGGGGACATCAAAACAAATATTTTCCCTAGTGTCATTTTTTCCTATGAGGAGTATTTAAACCGGTAGAGGAAGATTTCTCTGGCGGCAAATTAATTAAACCAAAAACACTTTTCCATTTTTTATGCCCAAGAGACAACACATTAACACAACCCAATTTCAATTGCAGTACATTTTAAAAAATGCATCCATTGACACGTAAACAAAGGTTACACGATCGGATCATGTTCTGTCTGACACGGGCAAAAACCCCAGGAGTATCCTGAATTGTTCCTGCTGCTGCTACTATCCGGGCAACGAGATCCTCTTCTAATGCCTGGGGATCGAGCAGGCCATGGTACAGGACCACCTCTGCCAATCCACGTTTCTGAGAACCGACACACGACCGAAATGTGCTGGCGCCCCGTCATATTGGAACCACATGCGTTGTCTTGTAGGGAGCGGGATGTCTTCCAGCAATTCTGGCAATGCTCTGGCGAGAAAATTGTAATAGTGCCTGCCATTTGATGATCTAGGTAGCAGATACGGCCCAGTTAAACAGTCCCCAACAACACCGACCCACATATTAACGAAGAACAGCACTTGATGAGCGGTAGTAACTGTGGCATGTGGGTTATCCTCGCTCCAAACATGCGAATTGTGCATGTTGAAGACTCCATCACGCCCGAACGTTGCTTCATCGGTAAAGATCACAGCGGATGGAAATGTAGAATGCGTTTCACACTGTTCCAGGTACCACTGCGAAAACTGTGCTCTGGGTGGGTAATCAAGTGGTTCCAGGTTGTGGACACGCTGTAAGTGAAATGGACTTAACAACTGCTCTCGAAGGACTGTTCTTACATTCGTCTGATTCGTCCCCATGTTACGTGCAATTGTACGAGTGCTGATTGAAGGATCCCGCTCCACATGCTGCAAGACAGCTTCCTCAAATTGCAGCGTTCTTACCGTGCGACGGCGTCCCTGTCCAGGTAGTCTGCTAAATGACCCGGTCTCACGCAGACGCTCGTACACAGCAGCAAAGGTCGTATGACACGGGATACGGCGATGAGGATATTGTTGTTGATACACCCGCTGTGCAGCTCGTCCGTTGTGGTGCGCTACGTAGTACGCACCAGCCGTATCAGTGTACTCACTCCATGTGTACCGCTCCATTAGTAAACAGAGACAATGCTCTACTAAACTGGTGGACAGCAGTTGCCTGCAACTGAAGAGCGTAATACGGCCTCTAACAACTGAAGAGCGTAATACGGCCTCCACTGGTTTAAATAATCCTCACAGGAAAAAATGATATTAGGGAAAAATATTTGTTTTCATGTCCCCTACAACCTCCCAGAGTTTTTCGGTTTAAATACTTTTCACCCTGTATTGCATGTCACCGTTTGCTTGCGACACTTCTATGTTGTTGTCAAAGTTAGGTATTGTCATTGATTCATTTCGTAATAAAACGCTTTATTTGTTGTCTAGCAATCCGCGAAAGCAGGTTTCATTGACACCGCACATTTGACAAGTAGGCAGGATTCAACTGTTTGTACACGGTGGAAAAAAAGCACCTTGTATTTAGGACTTTTGTGGTCGGTGGAAACATTAGGACTATTGATATGGCGCGCACCACTAACCGGTGATCTTGTTCAGAGCGCGCACTGTAATCAATTATATTTGGCTGTCCTGGTGCGAGTGGCGCTCCGGTGGCGATCTGCTATGACGTCGCTGGCGTGTGTTTGCGGTGGCCGGCTGAAAGCGAGAGAGTTGGTTGGTTTTCCGGGTATTGCACGGAACGTGAAGTTCGCTCTGCCTGACCTGCTAGTGACTAGCGCTAAGGCTGTTGTGCCTCGCAATATGAGCAGAGTGGTCTGGGGCGGAGGCGACTCGCCGCTGTGCTGGCCATGCGGTGGCGATTAACTGGAGTCGGCGTACTTGTTCTGATGTGTAGGTCCGGTGGGGTCCTGCCCGGAGACAAATAGTTGCTGAATTTTGGAGTCGTCTGCCAGGTTAGGGTGTAGGCTCGGTTGGCTCTTCAGATTTTCCCCTGGAAGTTCCAGCAGCGGTTTCTGAACCGTCTGAATTGGGACGGTGCTGTTGGAACTTTTTGCAGTGTGTGTGGCTAGTTACGATATTTGTTGGTACTACTTTATTTGCTCAACTTGAGTCCTGCCCGGAGTTGCGTTCATGTATGGTACATTTGGCAGTCGATGTGCTAGGTAAAGTCTGCCTAAGAAGGGCGGTTTTCTACAGTATATACATAGTGAATTACTGCTGCCTGGTATATGTGGTCTTCTGGGACCTGAACAACAGAATCTCGTCAATCTGGTTGTGTAACAGCCTTTAATAGTATGTTCTGTATTTTTTTTACTGTGCGGAGCGTGGAATGTCAGATCACTTAATCGGGCAGGTAGGTTAGAAAATTAAAAAGGGAAATGGGTAGGTTAAAGTTAGATATAGTGGGAATTAGTGAAGTTCGGTGGCAGGAGGAACAAGACTTTTGGTCAGGTGATTACAGGGTTATAAATACAAAATCAAATAGGGGTAATGCAGGAGTAGGTAGGTTTAATAATGAATAAAAAAATAGGAGTGCGAGTTAGCTACTACAAACAGCATAGTGAACGCATTATTGTGGCCAAGATATACACAAAGCCCATGCCTACTACAGTAGTACAAGTTTATATGCCAACTAGCTCTGCAGATGATGAAGAAATAGATGAAATGTATGACGAGATAAAAGAAATTATTCAGGTAGTGAAGGGAGATGAAAATTTAATAGTCATGGGTGACTGGAATTCGTCAGTAGGAAAAGGGAGAGAAGGAAACATAGTGGGTGAATATGGATTGGGGGGAAGAAATGAAAGAGGAAGCCGTCTGGTAGAATTTTGCACAGAGCATAACTTAATCATAGCTAACACTTGGTTCAAGAATCATAAAAGAAGGTTGTATACATGGAAGAATCCTGGAGATACTAAAAGGTATCAGATAGATTATATAATGGTAAGACAGAGATTTAGGAACCAGGTTTTAAATTGTAGGACATTTCCAGGGGCAGATGTGGATTCTGACCACAATATATTGGTTATGAACTGCAGATTGAAACTGAAGAAGCTGCAAAAAGGTGGGAATTTAAGGAGATGGGACCTGGATAAACTGAAAGCACCAGAGGTTGTAGAGAGTTTCAGGGAGAGCATAAGGGAACAATTGACAGGAATGGGGGAAAGAAATACAGTAGAAGAAGAATGGGTAGCTCTGAGGGATGAAGTAGTGAAGGCAGCAGACGATCAAGTAGGTAAAAAGACGAGGGCTAGTAGAAATCCTTGGGTAACAGAAGAAATATTGAATTTAATTGATGAAAGGAGAAAATATAAAAATGCAGTAAATGAAGCAGGCAAAAAGGAATACAAACGTCTCAAAAATG
Source organism: Schistocerca piceifrons (assembly GCF_021461385.2). Lineage (NCBI taxonomy): Eukaryota > Metazoa > Arthropoda > Insecta > Orthoptera > Acrididae > Schistocerca > Schistocerca piceifrons. The sequence continues at coordinate 68,948,116 of NC_060146.1, read as the reverse complement.
AGATCGACAGGAAGTGCAAAATGGCTAAGCAGGGATGGCTAGAGGACAAATGTAAGGATGTAGAGGCTTGTCTCTCTAGGGGTAAGATAGATACTGCCTACAGGAAAATTAAAGAGACCTTTGGAGAGAAGAGAACCACTTGTATGAATATCAAGGCAACCCAGTTCTAAGCAAAGAAGGGAAGGCAGAAAGGTGGAAGGAGTATATAGAGGGTTTATACAAGGGCGATGTACTTGAGGACAATGTTATGGAAATGGAAGAGGATGTAGATAAAGACGAAATGGGAGATAAGATACTGCGTGAAGAGTTTGACAGGGCACTGAAAGACCTGAGTCGAAACAAGGCCCCGGGAGTAGACAAAATTCCATTAGAACTACTGATGGCCTTGGGAGAGCCAGTCATGACAAAACTCTACCATCTGGAGAGCAAGATGTATGAGACAGGCGAAATACCCTCAGACTTCAAGAAGAATATAATAATTCCAATCCCAAAGAAAGCAGGTGTTGACAGATGTGAAAATTACCGAACTATCAGTTTAATAAGTCACAGCTGCAAAATACTAACGCGAATTCTTTACAGACGAATGGAAAAACTGGTAGAAGCGGACCTCGGGGAAGATCAGTTTGGATTCCGTAGAAATGTTGGAATACGTGATGCAATACTAACCTTACGACTTACCTTAGAAGAAAGATTAAGAAAAGGCAAACCTACGTTTCTAGCATTTGTAGACTTAGAGAAAGCTTTTGACAATGTTAACTGGAATACTATCTTTCAAATTCTGAAGGTGGCAAGGGTAAAATACAGGGAGCGAAAGGCTATTTACAATTTGTACAGAAACCAGATGGCAGTTATAAGAGTCGAGGAGCATGAAAGGGAAGCAGTGGTAGGGAAAGGAGTGAGACAGGGTTGTAGCCTCTCCCCGATGTTAACATCGAGTACAGATTTAAGTGTGAGGAAGTCGATTCTGAAAGTATTTGTATGGAGTGTAGCCATGAATGGAAGTGAAACATGGACGATAAATAGTTTGGACAAGAAGAGAATAGAAGCTTTCGAAATGTGGTGCTACAGAAGAATGCTGAAGATTAGATGGGTAGATCACATAACTAATAAGAAGGTATTGAATAAAATTGGGGAGAAGAGAAGTTTGTGGCACAACTTGACTAGAAGAAGGGATCGGTTGGTAGGACACGTTTTGACGCATCAAGGGATCACAAATTTAGCATTGGAGGGCAGCGTGGAGGGTAAAAATCGTAGAGGGAGACCAAGAGATTAATACACTAAGCAAATTCAGAAGGATCTAGGTTGCAGTAGGTACTGGGAGATGAAGAAGCTTGCACAGGATAGAGTAGCATGGAGAGCTGCATCAAACCAGTCTCAGGACTGAAGACGACAACTACAATTATTAACTTGGTGGAATAGTCGCGTTTGGTGCCGTTAAGGCACTTCTAAGACTGTGGTTTGACTATTCATGTGCGCTTGGCTTTTATTGTTTCGTTTTAGGAAGCGAGAATTGTTTGAGATTTGTGTGTGTTGGCTTCCGGCACTTGTGAAGAGCGCCCGAGTTAACGGTGCTGTGGTTATCATGTGCTCTCGGGATGTTATACTGTATTTCTGAATTTTATCTTGTGTTGATATTATCTGTCGTGCGTTATAGAACATAACCAAGGCGCGTAAGTGATGGGCAGTTGTGGGAGGCATGTCGGGGAGCTCTCAGCGGTTTATTTCGGGGACCGTTTCTAGTGGGAAGGCTCCCAAGTGTTGTGAGCTCGCTCGTCTGCGATTGCGTTGCGAGTTGCCCTCGCCCTTTGGTTGTATCAAATTATTACTTTGTTATTATATTTATAGGTTGTGTATTGCGCTTCTTTCATTTTATGGTGCCAAGCGCCATTATCTTTCTCAAAGTTTTTATATAAGTCATTTTAAATTGTAATGCCAAGTTAACTTATTATTCGATTTTGCCTTTTGGATAAACTCTAAAAGCACTATTGTTAAAGGTTCTTGGTTTTATGGTGGCAAGACGCCGATATTGTTTCTAAAGCTCACCCTTTAATCATTTGTTAAGTTTTGTTGTTATTTAAAAGAGTTTAGTATTGGAAATTTAATAAATTGTGTACAGAGTCTGCTGTTTGGATATTATTGGGCGGAACTCCTTGGATAGTAGTCCTATAAGAATACACATTTCAGACGATGTCTGCTGTTGTTGATAATCCTTCCGGGTTATATGTCTGTGGTCCATGGAATTCTTCTATTCCTAACGTTTCGTCCAATACTACGTTGAACATCCTCAGAGGTATGGCTGGTCCTGCTGAGTCCTGCCGACTGAGGAGTCGGGCGTCGGAGGGCGGCCTAAATACCGAGGAAAGTGGCCGTGGTATAGCTTGCACATAGTAGCAGAGACAAAAGTAGTCAAAGATGAAATGTAACTATCCATAATAGTCCGTCATAGATAAAAATCACTTATCGATTCTGTAACGCTACTGTCCAAATCTCGCTTAATTTCAAGGCCTCTTCTTTTCTATCAAAATTATCTTCATGTTTATATATTTCAATAGCCTCCCTATACAGTCGTAGATAATAGTTCGTGGTAGCACTTAAAACTGTAGTTTCAGAAAACTTAACTACATGGTCACCGGACTGAAGTGCATGTTCCGCAACGGCCGATTTATCTATTTTTCCCAGTCGGCCAAGACTTTTATGCTCCTTTACCCTCGTATTCACACTTCTTTTCGTAGTACCAATATAGACCTTGCCACAAGTACACGGAATTTTATACACACCGCTCGATGATAATGGTGGCCTTCTATCTTTAACAGAACGAAGTACTTGTCCTATTTTTCTGGTAGGTTTGAATACCGGTTTCAATTTATGTTTCAGCAAAATTTTGCCGATTCGATCAGTAACCTTACTAATGAAAGGTAAGGACACCGTGTTCTTCCATTGCTGTGTACCATCCTTGTCCTTTGGTCTGCTGTAATTAGGTCTTAAAACTCTATTAATTTCTTTGTTTGAGTACCCATTCTTTTCGAAGGCCTGTTTCTGATGCTTCAGTTCTGTATCCAGATGTTCCGGCGTACAAATCCGTTTTGCCCTGTCCACAAAAATTTTGATTACACCTCTTTTTTGTTGTGGGTGATGACTGGAGTTCTTATATAAGTATCTATTAGTATGTGTGCTCTGTCTCATGACTAACACATCGAGAAACGAAATAGCCTGGTCCCTTTCCACTTCGCCGGCCGGTTCTAGGCGCTACAGTCTGGAACCCGCTACGGTCGCAGGTTCGAATCCTGCCTCGGGCATGGATGTGTGTGATGTCCTTACGTTAGTTAGGTTTAAGTAGTTCTAAGTTGTAGGGGACTGATGACCTGAGAAGTTAAGTCCCATAGTGCTCAGAGCCATTTCAACCAACTTCAATGATAAACTGAATTTTAGGGTTTATATTATGAAACGTCCCCTTAGAAAAATTAATGAATTAGTCTGCTGATAAACCTCTTACGTTATTTGCTTTTCAAACACCTGAGCAAAACTGAACGTTCTCAGACATTACTCTCTTTACTTATTCTGATCACCACTAAACTGACACACAATATTTTTAGCGCAACGCAATCTGACTTTCAATAATCCCTACAAAAGAATGGCCCTGAGTAACATTAAACTATACCTTTCACAAATCACTTACCTCACAAAAATCTTCGTTAGTCGAACTACTGCAATACAGCGAGCGCCACTACTGCCAGCTAAATAAAAGATTCTAACTACTGAAGGCACCAACTACTGATAGGCACAGTTATCAAAAGAAAGATTTTGATAGAGAACAAACAATGTATTTACCTTAATATTCCAGAATGAGATTTTTCACTCTGCAGCGGAGTGTGCGCTGATATGAAATTTCCTGGCAGATTAAAACTGTGTACCCGACCGAGACTCGAACTCGGGACCTTTGCCTTTCGCGGGCAAGTGCTCTACCATCTGAGCTACAGAAGCACGACTCACGCCCGGTACTCACAGCTGTACTTCTGCCAGTACCTCGTCTCCTACCTTCCAAACTTTACAGAAGTCGCCGCTTTGGATATCGCCGTCGCAGACGTATGCTGGTCTACAAAGATTTGTTGAATATTACTGGCACTTATGGTTCCGTTCCAGCGCCTGGTACCAGTAAGAAGGTGACTAATCTGAAGAAGATTGCCAGTATATCTGTATTGTCAGGTCCTAAATACTTTTTAGGTCTGAAATTGAATTTTTCTATTGCTAAATCATCCGAATCAAGTAGTATTGGTAATGGTTGGATTACATTTGCTGTTGTTGTTTGTCATGATGCTTCTAGGACTGGATTGGAAAGTTTTACATCTCGTGAAGTTTTGTCATTTCGTACTGTACATTTGTCAGAAATTATTGTTATTAATGAAGGTTCCTATTTAGTACCTTATGGTTCATTGTCTCTTAATTGTAGGTCTAGACGTAAGATTAATTCTGACGAAAAAATTTATATTTGGTCCATAATAAGTGGTACCTCTAATATGGAAGATTGTAAATTTGTTGGTGATTGTATGGTCTATTATCATTAATGAAGACTACACATTGATCTTGCCAAAAGTCGAGAAGCGATTCTTCTTAGTGTTGTAGCTTCACAGAAGCAGGAGAGCTTCTGTAAAGTTTGGAAGGTAGGAGACGAGGTACTGTCAGAAGTAAAGCTGTGAGTACCGGGCCTGAGTCTTGCTTGGGTAGCTCAGATGGTAGAGCACTTGCCCGCGAAAGGCAAAGGTCCCGAGTTGGAGTCTCGGTGGGGCACACAGTTTTAATCTACCTTAATATTGTTCAAAAGTCATAATATATATAGCAGTTCATGACACCCATTCTTACAAATGTACTGTTTCTGATGGACACACGTCCAGATCATGCGCTCTCAAAAATCCGCCATCTCACTCCCCCCCCCCCCCATATCCACCACTGCTGGTGGCTCACCTCCGACTGCGCTACGCTACGCGCTGTTAACATCCAGCTGCCCAACACTACAATGGCAGACAACAATGCAAACTAGCCACAGACTGCACACAGCACAGCCAGTCATTTTCATACAGAGCGCTACGTGGCGTTACCAATATAAAAACCTAAACAGCCTACTTACAATATATTAAGATAATCAAAAAATTCGTCTAAGGCTTTTTTATCGTGTGTCCAAACCTCGAATGTGTCGTCTACATAAAGATTCCAACAACGTGGTTTCTTATTTGCTTTATTCAAAGCTAATTATTCAAATTTCTCCATATAAAAATTGGCAACCGCAGGGCTCAACGGATAACGGGAATACTATGGACTACGGCCATATAACCAGGAAAAATTATCAACTACAGTACCATCCGGTCGTGAAAGCCTTCATTGTATGATGTCTGCTGTGTTTCTGTCCGAGTAGTTCTCATTGTGTAAGTCGGCTCCAGCGAGGTGAGCCGTTTGGTGTGGAGCTTGTCAGCAGGCACTGGAGCGAACAGCTCCTCTCGCGCCTGGAGCCAGCCGTAGTGTGCCGGCTCGTTGACGCGCTGACCCCCTGCCCCTGTGTCTGCGTGGCGCACAGACGGGCGTAGCAGCCAACAGCCTGTGGGCAGCTGCGTTGAGCCGAGCTGGGGTCAACTCGCGGTTAACCTCGGCTGAGGGACGCCTCCAGAACTCTGCCCACAGAGCGACGGAGAGGCGAGGCAGAGCCGCGCCGCGCTGCGCCCAGCTTGCTGGAATATTCCAGCAGGGGGCCAGTTTTCCAGCTCCACGGACGTGTTTACCCAGACCCAAACACACTGCATGCCGTGCCTCGTACAAGCTGCGACAAGGTCGCGAATAAAGTCAGTGATCCAGGAAGTAGAGGATTTCTCTCTTTCAATTGCTTGCTGATCTAGCGATGGAGAAATCAGACCGGTTAAAACCGACACCGGTAATTCAGTTATGAATAACCAGTACTTCGTGGTATTTGATTAGTTTACTACTAACCGAGTAAAAATCAGAAACATCAATCAGCCATAGCAGGAGTGCAAAACTTTTTCGTTTGTAAATAAATGTAGAAATGTTGGAACACGTGAGGCAATACTGACCTTACGACTTATCTTAGAAGAAAGATTAAGGAAAGGCAAACCTACGTTTCTATCATTTGTAGACTTAGAGAAAGCTTTTAACAATGTTCACTGGAATACTCTGTTTCAAATTCTGAAGTCGCAGGGGTAAAATACAGCGAGTGAAAGGCTATTAACAATTTGTGCAGAAAACAGATGGCAGTTATAAGAGTGGAGGGACATGAAAGGGAAGCAGTGGTTGGGAAGGGAGTGAGACAGGGTTGTAGCCTGTCCCCGATGTTATTCAATCTGTATATCGAGCAAGCAGTAAAGAAAACAAAAGAAAAGTTCGGAGTAGGTATTAAAATTCATGGAGAAGAAGTAAGAACTTTGAGGTTCGCCGATGACATTGTAATTCTGTCAGAGACAGCAAAGGACTTGGAAGAGCAGTTCAACGGAATGGACAGTGTCTTGAAAGGAGGGTATAAGATGAACATCATCAAAACGAGGATAATGGAATGTAGTCGAATTAAGTCGAGTGATGCTGAGGGAATTAGATTAGAAAATGAGACACTTAAAGTAGTAAAGGAGTCTTGCTATTTGGGGAGCCAAATAACTGATAATGGTCGAAGTAGAGCGAATATAAAATGTACACTGGCAATGGCAAGGAAAGCGTTTCTGAAGAAGAAAAATTTTTTAACATCGAGTATAGATTTAAGTGTCAGAAAGTATTTGTAAGGAGTGTAGTCATGTATGGAAGTGAAAGATGGACGATAAATAATTCGGACAAGAAGAGAATAGAAGTTTTCGAAATGTGGTGCTACAGAAGAATGCTGAAGATTAGATTGGTAGATCACATAACTAATGAGGAGGTATTGAATAGAATTCGTGAGAAGAGGAGTTAGTGCCACAACTTGGCTAGAAGAAGGGACCGGTTGGTAGTACATGTTCTGAGACATCAAGGGATCACCGATGTAGTATTGGAGGGCAGCGTGGAGGGTAAAAATCGTAGAGGGAGACCAAGACATGAATACACTAAGCAGAATCAGAAGAATGTAGGTTGCAGTAGGTACTGGGAGATGAAGAAGCTTGCACAGGATAGAGTAGCATGGGGAGCTGCATCAAACCAGTCACAGGACTGAAGACCACAACAACAACAACAAATAAACTATTGATAAAAAAAGGTGTAAGTATTATTATTTTAATTCTGCATCGGCTTTAAATATATAAAGTGGGAAAAGTGATGAGTGCTTTAATAGCGATGCTGACTCACAAGGGCAAGAAACACGTGACATGACAGTTGGTACAGCACTGCTGAAACAATGCTGCTCCTTTGTTGTATAAACTGTACGTGGAGTGGGGAGAAAGGAAAGGAAAGTGGAGAAACTACTGATGTCAGCTGCATCGGCACCTTGTGCGGAGTCAGCGGCTACGAGATAAAATGTGTACCGGATGGGGATTCGAACCCGGTATCTTGTTCTTACTAGGGAGCTGCGTTAACCACTGCACCATCTTTTTTATTTCATTTTTTCGTTATTGTTCGCTGCATACACTATGTGATCAAAAGTATCCGGACACCAGACTGAATATGATTTACAAGTTCGTGGCGCCCTCCATAGTTAATGATGGAATTAAGTATGGTGTTGGCCTATCCTCAGCGTGGATGACAGCATCCACTCCCGCAGGCATACGTTCAATCAGGTGCTGGAAGGTTTCTTGTGGAATGGCAACGCATTCTTCAGTTCAGGACTATGGGCAGGCCAGTCCATTACAGGGATGTTATTGTGGTGTAACCACTGCGCCTCAGGCCGTGCGTTATGTACAGGTGGTCGATCGTGTTGAAAGATGCAATCGCCATCCCAGAATTGCTCTTCAGCAGTGGGAAGCAAGATCGATCTTCAACCATCAATGTAGGCTTGAGCTGTGATAGTGTCACGCAAAACAACAAGGGGTGCAAGCCCCCTCCATCATAAGCACGACCACACCATAGCACCACCTCTTCCGAATTTTACTGTTGGCACTACACACGCTGGCAGATGACGTACACCGGGCATTCGCCATACCCACAGCCTGCCATCGGATCGCCAAATCGTGTATCGCGATTCATCACTCCACACATCGTTTTTGCACTGTTCAATCGTCCAATGTTTACGCTCCTTACACCAAGCGAGGTGTCGTTTGGCATTTACCGGCGTGATGTATGGCTTATGAGCAGCCGCTCGTCCATGAAATTCAAGTTTTCTCACCTCCCGCCTAACTGCATAGTAAATTGGATTCTGATGCAGTTTGGAATTCCTGTGTGATGCTCTGGATAGATGTCTGCTATTACGCATTACGATCCTCTTCAACTGTCGGCAGTCTCTGTCAATCAACAGACGAGGTCGGCCTGTTCGCTTTTGTGCTGTACGTGTTCCTTCGCGTTTCCACTTCACTATCACATCGGGAACAGTCGAACTAGGCATGTTTAGGACTGTGGAAATCTCGCGTACCGACGTATGACACAAGTGACACCCAATCACCTGACCGCGTCAAAATCCGTGAGTTCTGCGGAGCGTCCCATTCTGCTCTCTCACGAAGTCTAATAACTATTGAGATCGCTGAAATGGAGTGCCTGGCAGAAGGTGGCAGCACAATGCACCTAATATGAAAAATGTATGTTTTTGGGGTTGTCCGGATACTTTTGATCACATAGTGTACGTCCCATGACACCCATTCAAGTTCATCATTAATCCATTTCACTCAGATTTTTTATTACGGACAGTAAATCGCCATTCGGACACAATGTTCAAAGCCATTGCGCGGACTATCTACGCACGCCTCTCCGCCGACGCACACCGAAACCCAGCTCCACCTATCCACAGTCCCTTACGCGTCCTGCTTGCTCGCTACTTTGAGATTCCTGCAGGAGGTCGAAAGTAACAGGGGAATTAACAATGAACGCAGTGGATTCTTTGCCCATCGAGGTAAGTGAATTATATGGATGTCTAGTGTCTCTTCTTTTGGACGGGTCCGAAGGAGCAGACATGACGCAATCATATAACATATGAAAGGGCCCTGTAGCCACCTTTCATTAGTCCAGTAGCCCATTTTCACTAGCATTTCTCTTTGTTTTCCTTGTTTATCTTTTCTCATAATTCTCATAGCGGTGTGATTGAATGAATGTGGTTGTGTGTCACGCTGCTAGACGGTGGCGTGGTATGCTGCAGAAAGTCTGCGATAGTCGTACAGATTCAGCAGCAGTTGTACAGAATAGCCAACTCTCGTAGTGGTCAAGTAGGCAAAGAGGTTTGCGCTACTTGTGAGAAATCCGCCTGCGTTAGATTGGTGGCGGAAATGGCATCTTTGGGTTTTCCGGGCCACGTGGAGCGTGGAAGAGGCTGGAGATGAAAAAGGGAGGCAGTCTGCCGCCGGTACGGGAAGAGTCCACAGCTGTGCTCCAGTCGAAGAAGGGTGAGTTAGACAGACCGCGTGGCGCGTTGTTACTTGGCGAGGGGAGAGCTGTCAGCTTTTGGTCTCGCTCTTCAGCTCTGAAAGATTGCTTTGCCTTGTCGCAGCAGGGAATGCAAAACTTTGGCAGATTTTTCCTTTAGTAAATTTCTGTAGCAGACTTGGATCCGCCTGAAGAGCGCCGCACAAAGGCGTCGATAAGAAGTGAGCACTCGCTTCTTTATGAATGTCTGTTTGCCTTCAGCTGTGCCTGTATAAGCTTTCATTTTTCTAAATATTTATAGCTTTGCCTTCTCGTAAATTTTCCTTGCTTTATGAATCTTTCGTCCGTGGGGAGCCGACCATGTGGTTGAACATTAGAGTTTGTTGGGCTACCGTCATCACTAACTGTCTGGTCTCACGTTTGTTTTGAAGAATGTTAACTGTTCATGACTGTGTGATGTGATATTGCTGCAACTTGGCCACGGTACCTAGAAATTGGGTCTTCACAAACCACGTGGGCACGCGGGTGTACTGCGAAACGTGTACCGTTTCATGAGTTATTGCGATCAGTTATCAGGCAACAGCAGTTGTATGAATGATTCACACCAATGATTTTAGGTGTAGATTATAACGGTGAATGTATCGATGTTTTTCTTTAATGTTTTTGGGAATTCATGTTATCAGGAATTGTGTACATGCCTCACACCCGTATCTTAGGAATTAATGATTTTATACATAATTTTCTCCTGTATTCTGAGATTACGTTTTTGCACCTAAGCCACTCACCTCGTAGCTTTCCTGTTAGCACATCCAACGCGTTTCCTTACGCACAGGTCCAGTGATTACTTTCACCTTTTATTTTACAACAAATGCTTTATATTCAGTCTTATTTTCAGGTGTGTTGCTGGGAGCTGATCTTCTGCACAGTGTTCATGCATGTACTATTTTATTTTAAATGTTTGATTCTCGTGAACAGTGCATGGGAAATACTATTAATTACATCCCCTATGAGCGATATCACGACGTACGTATTTTTATGAGTTTTTGGTCTGTGATCAAATTAATTTATTTTCCGACTCAGCCATACCTTTGATGTATGGGTAGAGTCGGTGGCGACTCTAATCTTCTCACGTTAACTTCACAATCAATAAGCATTTCCATTTCCACTCTTAATGTAATAATCCGTAGAAACAGGTCAGTTACACATATACTGTCCCAGTTGCCCTGTGTCGTGGCTCAAGGTACGTGTGTACATGCTTTGACTTGTTCCAACCTGATGTATACGGTAGTTTCTCGCTGTCGTCACCGAACATCCATTATACTGCCGAATGGCATCAACCCTACGCTAGAAGTATTTTTACGATGTAGCAATGAAGTACACCGCTTCATTTAAAAGTGAACACGAGCAGTTAGCGTTTGTCGAGTCGTAGCGCCTGCTCCGTTCACCGACACCGTCTGCCATCGTGGTGTGAGGTCTAAAGATGGTCTAAAACAGATCGGAACCAGTAGCCCCATAAAGAAGTTTCTCGCTGTTGTGACTGTTCATGTTCATTTTTAAGTAATTAAAAAACCTCTGTTCAGCAAGAGAAATGTTCTCAAAAGACATTCATGATTCATTTGTTTTAAAAGATCAAGGATCTCTCTGTCATTTTATATGAAATAATAAAGGAAGAAAGGAATTATGGAACAGTAACAAATAAAGAACTTAACAATTCATTCGTACTATACAATAGGCAGTAGCGGATCTGCTTCCTGTGTCTATATAATATGCCTTTATCTGCTTGTAACCCTTCAAAACGGACAAACTAACAGGAAAAACACAATTTTCACCCTTTAGCACTGACTATTCGTAATGTCCATCATCGATTACAGTATGATTTTTGAGCAGAGTTTCAAAATGAGAAAATTGCTGATTTTTTTGTTGTATTCAACCTCTGCCACTTTCCGAGAAAAGCAGCCAGTGGTGGACGAGCTAATTTTTCCATTTTTTTGCCTTTTTAACTTAAAAATTTAATTCTATACATCACAAAACATTACAGAAAGTGGCTGTTTGTAGCGCTTTTAAAAGTCAGGTTAAACGGCGGTGGTAAAAAAACTTCTACAGTCGCTTGCCGGTTGCTGCAGCGGTAAGCGCCATCCCTAGTCAGGTCACAAATATAGCAGTATTACCAGAGGACAACCGCGTCGTAGTGTTTTATTACCAGTACTGTTTTCGACATACACTGAAGCGCCAAAGAAATTGGTTTAGGCATGCGTATTCAAATACGGAGATATGTAAACAGGCACAATATGACGCTCCAGTCGGCACAGCCTCATTAAGACAACAAGTCTCTAGCGCAGTTGTTGGATCGATAACTGCTGCTACAGTGGCAGTTTGTCAAGATTTCAGTGTGTTTGAACGTGGTGTTAAAATCGGCGCACTAGCGATAGGACACAGCATCTCCGAGGTAGCGATGAAGTGGGGATTTTCCCGTACGACCTTTTCTCCACTGTACCATGAATATCAGGACTCCTTTAAAACGTCAAATCTCCGACGTCGTTGTGGCCGGAAACAGATCCTGCCAGAACGGGACCAATGACGACTGAACAGAATCGTTCGACAGAAGTGCAACATGAGCCGTGGTAAAAATTGCTGTTTTGAAGAGCGCGCCGCAGCGCTTAGTGTAAAGCAGTCGCCTTCCCTTTTTGGCGGTGGTGCCGCTGTGGCAATCGCAGCTTTGGTGTCTCCCTCTGGTGGGAAAGGGGAAAGGTTGCCTGTTCACGTACATTTAAGGAGCACTATGAGCTCGCCAGTCGGTCAGTCTGCGTCAATCTCTCGTCCCCGGGTTGCTAGTCTGTCTCTCGTCCGCATTTGTTAGGCAGTTTGTGTCTGTCTGTCGTTCGGAGTGCTAGTATGTCTGTCGTTCGGATCAACCTTTAAGGCCGGCAAAATGAGAGTCTGGCCGGTGCGAGCTGCGACGCCGTGAGACGGGAGATCGGCGCGCCTTCCTGCATCCGTTGAAGCGGCTGGCACCGGACGGTTCGGGAGAGATATTTGGGGGTGCTGCGCCAGGTCTTCTCAAGCAATAGCAGTTTATTAGAAGTTAAGTGATTGGTGATACGTTGTTTGATTTACTCTTGTTAAATTCTATTTGTTTTCTTGGTGAGGTCGCCGGCCGTTTTCCTTTGGGGTCGTCCCACCATTCTTCTCCGTTTGCTCACCCGCGTAAAGGTGGTTGTTTATAAATTGGGTGGTCCGTTTTTCCCTTGCGGAGTAGGGGCGGAGTAGAGCAACCTGCTGTTCGGGTTGTTCGGTAATCTCCCTATCAATCTACCGTACCTTAGTAGCTGCCTCTGTCATGTTTGTCGGATTTGGTGTGTTAACGAATTTATTGCTTGGAGTGTAACGGCCTAATACCTGAAATATGTTTTGACCTTTGGAAACTTTGATATTATTACCTATGATCTTGAGAGGCGGTACCTGTGTACTGTAGAGCATCTTAACTATTGTTTGGCCAACCTTGTAGAATTTTATGTAAAATTGCATTCCATGGGCTTATGATTTCACCGTAAGACTTTTCTTAGAAATTAAAATAAAGTTGCAACTTCGGTGGCGAGGTTAATATTTTAATTGTAGGTGTTTTGTACCACTTCCATCCCTCCTACGGGAGGGGGTGCATAGTTTGTGTGCTTGTGTAAATTGTTAAATCTGTTAGTTTAAAGTAATCTGGTGTGTTGCACATTTGCACCAGCGTAGTCTTTCAGAGGCTGTTGTGAGCGGTCGTAACTACGGCCGTGTAAAAAGGGAGCGGCAAGGTTCTCTGCCCGAAAGCTCATACAGTCAAAACTTGTTTCTTTCTGCCTCTGAATAAATTGTAACTTTGATATTTAGAGGGTCCTTTCTGATTATAATTTTAAAACTGTTTCTTTTAAGAAATGCTTTTAGGCACTATTAAAGTAAATAAAATTCCCATTTGTTAAAAGGAATCTGGGTATGATTTCATCAGTTACTCCCTGGCAGCTACTTCCATGCTTACATAGTTTGATTAAATGTGTTAATGTCCTTGTTGAATCGCTAGTAAATGAAATAAATTCTTAATAATATTCTTTGAAAATAAATCACGGTTCACAACCCTTCCGCAAATTGCTGCAGATTTCCATACTAGGCCATCAGCAAGTGTCACCGTGGGAACCATTCACCGAAATATCATCGATATGACCTTTCGGAGGCGGAAATCCACTCCTGTACCCGTGATGACTGCACGACGCAAAGCTTTACGCGTCGCCTGGTCACGTCAATACCGACATTGGTCTGTTGATGACTGCAAACATGTTGCCTGGTGGGACGAGTCCCGTTTCAGATTGTATCGAATGGATGGACGTGTACGGATGTGGAGACAACCTCATGCAAGCATGTATCCTGCATGTCAGCAGAGGACTGTTCAAGCTCATGGGGCTCTCTAATGGTGTGGTGCGTGTGCAGGTGGAGTGATATGGGGTCCCTGATACGTGTAGATACAACTATGACAGGTGAAACGTACGTAAGCATCCTGTCTGATCACCTGCATCCAGTCATATTCAAGTATATTCCGATGGAGTTGGATAATTCCAGCAGGACAATATGACACCCCACACATCCAGGGTTGCTACAGGGTAGCTTCAGGAACACTCTTTTGAGTTGAAACACTTCCGCTGGCCACCAGACTTCACAGACATGAAAATTATTGAGCATATCTGGGATGCCTTGCAACGTTTTGTTCAGAAGAGACCTCCATCCTCTCGTACTCTTGCAGATTTATGAACAGCCCTGCAGGATTCATGGTGTCAGTTCCCTCCAGCACTACTTCAGACATAAGTCCAGTCCATGCCATGTCATGTTGCGGCACCTCTGCGTGCTCGCGGGGGCCCTAAACGATATTAGGCAGGTGTACCAGTTTCTTTGGCCCTTCAGTGTACATACTAGTCTGAGTCTGTGACCTGGATTGCGCGAGTGAACGTATACGTTATGAAACAGCTGGTAGGTCTAAGTGATTTGATACTAGTAATTTGCCCAAGATACTGTCGCCCTTTAAGAAATGTCTTAAGATTAGTCGGTTGTAATATAGTACAGAGTTTATATTTAAAGAACTACCATGTGCTATTGTTGTTGTTTTAAAGTACATTAGACATTTTGTGCTGTAGAGGGAGCTCTTTTCACACAATTATTACGTAAAGATTAGCGGGGAGGATGATCGCTGAATTTTTTATAATTATAGTACGATTAAGTAGGGTGACCCTGTTGCTTGTCGTAAACCGAGGAGGTGTTTGTGATCTAGCTGTTGGCCTACTGAACGCATGTGGAATACGAGTAACTGGCTTAAACTTTTTGCACTGCTGTTAATCTGGAAATGTTTCTAAGGTCGAGTGCTCTTGTATGCATTGGTGTAATTATTACTTCTTAATTGAAATACCTGAGAGGCATTTAAATTGTTGATTTGTTAAGTTAGTATGAGGGAGCAATGACCTACTGGATTAACTCACCGACGACTAAATTGAAAGGTTAAAATTAAATGGGTGTGTGATGTATAATGCCAAGGGATACTTCTAATACTTTTAATTGCATTTCATTGGTAATTTCCTGGGTGTGTGCACGTGGGATTACGTGTGTTTGTTGCGGTTATTAGACATCGTAATTAACCGCTGTGACTTCTTGCCTATGCCTGGTGCTAACAGCTTTATGTTGTAGGTATCATAAGTTATTCTAACCAGAAGGGCCAAGACATGGAGTGTTGTAAAGAGAAATCTTGGCATTGTTTGTACATATTGCTTATTGTCAACAGTATTTTACTGTCAGCGGTCAGAGTTGTAAGGCTAATACTGTTGTTTAATGCTGGTTATCAGAGTTTCTGAACTGACTATCTTTGCTCAAGTGTTTGAAGAGACTGACAATAAGCCTGTGCCTTGGCACCTTAACATTCCCCCCCCCCCCCCCCCCGCTCCTACTATTTCAGCGAGTCCCGCTTCGGACTGAGCCCAGGTGATCAGCAAAGATGTGTCTGCAAACGGCACGGACAGCGATGGAACGCCATCCAGCATGGCTACTGGATCCGTCCCCAAGTGAGAACTGCTGGAGCATTACGAGCAAGGCCTTCCAAACAGGTCTATATTTTGACAATCTAACGCACCAGTTGGGCTGAATTTGGCACGTTATCCCTCAGGAGGTCGCCCAACAGCCCTATCAGTCATTACCAATTCGAATAACTGCTTGCATAAGGGCCAGAGGAGGCCAACGCGTTATTAACCTGCTCAATTTGTGGAGATGTTTCTCCTGAGTAAACCATAGAATTTTTCTGAAATTTTAATCATTTGTTTGTCTGCACATGTACATCACAGTTACTGATCTAGGTCCCATTCGCATAATTCCTTTTAGGTGTGTCGTTTATTTTTATTTTTGGTGCATCAGGAAAATGCAGGATGCCCCCTTATTCCACAAAGAAATTTGAAACGGTTTTGTAAGGCCTGTTAGCGTTTTTAGCATTGACAGGCTATCCCACTCTCCGATAGTTCAATAAACTGACGCCAGATAGACCCCGCTCACAATATAGGTACCTGTTTCCATTTTCACGAAACTGACGGCTGCCCCTAGCTCCATTAAGCACTTCAATTGACTTTTCTTTGTTTGCCCAGTACCGTATGGCGTTACTAGAGCAAAAAGAAAATCTCTCAGCCAATTTATAAACTAGTATATTGTGCATAGCTCTTTTTCTGCTACTGAAGGTGAACAAAGCAACAACAGTCCAAACTCAGTTCCAAGTGTACATTAAGAATGCACCAACATACGATACACTGGTTAGGTGGCGCAGCGGCTTCCTATGTGGTCAGACAGGCCTGAATGACGAAGGACCAAGTGGAAGACCATATTCTCAGAGGAGAATTGGGCATCCACAGGGGGGGTGGCAGCTTGGTGCTCGAACAGCGGCGTACCCCAATCCAGGCGACAGTGGAAAAAGTGAAACTCAGTTTTCAACATCTTGCGATACATTTCGACCATGAAAAAATTTCCCATTCGCGTCAACAGTATGATTAGCCGTGTTACTAGATTAGATTAGTACGTGTCCCATAGATCATGAACACGACACTTCGTAATGATGTGGAACGTGTCAGGTTAATAAAAGGTGTCCATACAAAGTATTACATTACACAAAATATTACATGACACTCAGTATTTTTAATTTTTTTGTAGGGGATGGGGAAATTACCCACTTACTACATCCAAAAATTCACCTGATGAGTAGAAGGAGGTGCCATTAAGAAATTCTTTTAATTTCCTTTTACATGCTATTTGGCTGCCAGACTTTTGATGCTATTAGGTAAGTGACCAAAGACTTTTGTGGCAGCATAATTTATCCCCTCCTGAGCCAAAGCTAGACTTAACCTTGAGTAGTGAAGATCATCCTTTCTCCTAGTGTTGTAGCCATGTACACTGCTATTACTTTTGAATTCGTTCGGATTGGTAATAACAAATTTCATAAGTGAATATACACTCCTGGAAATTGAAATAAGAACACCGTGAATTCATTGTCCCAGGAAGGGGAAACTTTATTGACACATTCCTGGGGTCAGATACATCACATGATCACACTGACAGAACCACAGGCACATAGACACAGGCAACAGAGCATGCACAATGTCGGCACTAGTACAGTGTATATCCACCTTTCGCAGCAATGCAGGCTGCTATTCTCCCATGGAGACGATCGTAGAGATGCTGGATGTAGTCGATCGGCTTGCCATGCCATTTCCACCTGGCGCCTCAGTTGGACCAGCGTTCGTGCTGGACGTGCAGACCGCGTGAGACGACGCTTCATCCAGTCCCAAACATGCTCAATGGGGGACAGATCCGGAGATCTTGCTGGCCAGGGTAGTTGACTTACACCTTCTAGAGCACGTTGGGTGGCACGGGGTACATGCGGACGTGCATTGTCCTGTTGGAACAGCATGTTCCCTTGCCCGTCTAGGAATGGTAGAACGATGGGTTCGATGACGGTTTGGATGTACCGTGCACTATTCAGTGTCCCCTCGACGATCACCAGTGGTGTACGGCCAGTGTAGGAGATCGCTCCCCACACCATGATGCCGGGTGTTGGCCCTGTGTGCCTCGGTCATATGCAGTCCTGATTGTGGCGCTCACCTGCACGGCGCCAAACACGCATACGACCATCATTAGCACCAAGGCAGACGCGACTCTCATCGTTGAAGACGACACGTCTCCATTCGTCCCTCCATTCACGCCTGTGGCGACACCACTGGAGGCGAGCTGCACGATGTTGGGGCGTGAGAGGAAGACGGCCTAACGGTGTGCGGGACCGTAGCCCAGCTTCATGGAGACGGTTGCGAATGGTCCTCGCCGATACCCCAGGAGCAACAGTGTCCCTAATTTGCTGGGAAGTGGCGGTGCGGTCCCCTACGGCACTGCGTAGGATCCTACGGTCTTGGCGTGCATCCGTGCGTCGCTGCGGTCCGGTCCCAGGTCGACGGGCACGTGCACCTTCCGCCGACCACTGGCGACAACATCGATGTACTGTGGAGACCTCACGCCCCACGTGTTGAGCAATTCGGCGGTACGTCCACCCGGCCTCCCGCATGCCCACTATACGCCCTCGCTCAAAGTCCGTCCTGCACATACGGTTCACGTCCACGCTGTCGCGGCATGCTACCAGTGTTAAAGACTGCGATGGAGCTCCGTATGCCACGGCAAACCGGCTGACACTGTCGGCGGCGGTGCACAAATGCTGCGCAGCTAGCGCCATTCGACGGCCAACACCGCGGTTCCTGGTGTGTCCGCTGTGCCGTGCGTGTGATCATTGCTTGTACAGCCCTCTCGCAGTGTCCGGAGCAAGTATGGTGGGTCTGACATACCGGTGTCAATGTGTTCTTTTTTCCATTTCCAGGAGTGTATATATTGTGAGGCTACAGTGAAGATCTCTAGCTCTGTAAATGAGTGTCTGTAGGATGATCTTCGATGAGCTCCAGCAATTATTCTGATTACACGCTTTTGTGCAATGAATACTCTTTTACTCAATGATGAGTTACCCCAGAATATGATGCAAT
Source organism: Schistocerca piceifrons (assembly GCF_021461385.2). Classification (NCBI taxonomy): domain Eukaryota; kingdom Metazoa; phylum Arthropoda; class Insecta; order Orthoptera; family Acrididae; genus Schistocerca; species Schistocerca piceifrons. Next base: position 68,929,586 of record NC_060146.1, on the reverse strand, counting down.
ACGAAAGCAGAGAATGAAAATAGACGTGGTAAGCTAATTTACTCAGATGTATATCTCCAAAATTTGCAATGACCCTAATAGCATAAGTAGCTGAACTAAACGTTTCAGCAGATCCTCAGTCTGTTTTTTCCAGTTCATCCCCTCATCAATGCATACACCTTGAAATTTTGAATATTCTACCTTAGCTGCTGATTTCTGGTCGAAGTCTATTTTTATTAATGGTGTCATTCCATTTACTGTGTGGAACTGTATATACTGTGTTTTGTCAAAGTTTAATGAGAGCCCATTTGCAGAAAACCACTTAATGATTTTCTGAAAAACATCGTTTACAATTTCACCAGTTAATTCTTGTCTGTTGGGTGTGATAGCTATACTTGTATCATCGGCAAAAAGTACCAGCTTTGCATCTTCGTGAATATAGAATGGCAAGTCACTAATATATATTAAGAACAGCAGAGTACCCAAAACCGAACCTTGCGGCACCCCATTCTTGATTGTTCCCCAGTTTGAGAAATCTCCAGTTTTTTTGCATATTATGTGAACTGTTTATTTCAACTTTCTGCACTCTTCCAGTTAGGTATGATTTAAACCATTTAAGTACTGTCCCATTCATACCACAGTTCTTGAGCTTATCTAGAAGTATTACATGATTTACACAATCAGAAGCCTTTGATAGATCACAAAAATTGCCAACGGGTGACTTCCGGTTACTCAGAGCATTTAATATTTCATTAGCGAAAGTATATATAGCAGTTGAAATACCCTTCTGGAAACCAAACTGACATTTTGTTAAAACTTTATTTTTACCAAGGTGTGAAGCTACTCTACAATACATTACTTTTTCAAGAATTTTCGATAAGGCAGTCAGAAGAGAGATTGGGCGGTAGTTGGCCAGTCTTCTCTGAAGCTGTCCCCCAACATATTTTATAACATTTTACGCTCATTTCCCGTGATCAAACACCCGACTACTGACGGTGCGAATAATAACTGCACTCGAAATTCAGTACTTTCAATGACTGTCCTTTTATGTCTTTCTGCTCACTTCTCTCATATGTGCCGTGGAGGGAACGTTCAGTTGGGAGCCTAACGGCTGGCTAGTGACAGGTAAGGACGCTTTTAAGAGGAGTTGGCTAGCATAAAAATATTACAAAGCTGTAGGTAGACGAGTAAACATTCCGTTCTGGCTCACTCCACACTACCCAGGTGAAACTTGGGAGGCCCATTTTCTGTCAAAGAAATTGACCAGCTGCAAGTAGGACTAGAGCACGGAGGGTTCCGTACCAAATTAATTATGTATAGAGATAGTTTATGCATTCCGGGAATCGAAGATATTGCAGATTTTTGCCTGTTATCGACATTAACACTGACAAAATATCGTTTCCAGAAATTCCAAGACTTTCGAGGTTTCAGTTTCAAGTATGAAGTCGAATAACAACTGATGAAATAAATATATTTTTCTTGTGATGTAATTACTAGTTAACAGTTTCGGATCTTTCCCATTACTTATGCTGTGGAACCTTTTTTCTTGGCAATTCTCACGATTCTGCCTGAATGGCAGGTAGCTTATAGATTTTGGTGAGTAAATATGCGGATTTCAACATATGTGACATAAACGGCCGTGTCTTTTGCTTGAATTATCTTAGAAGCTTACGTTTATTACACCGCTTAGTAACTATAGATCTCAGTATGCGGCACAAATTTCAACTTGATATGTCTACGCTTCCCAGTGGAAAAGATGTCTTAACAGGCAAACTGACAGACAGTTGGATAACAAATAAAAAAAGTCGTTTTTTGTAAATACAGGTTTACAATTTTAGGGTTTTTCTCTTTATTTGTGTCGTGAAACATTGCTTCTTACCAAATTTCACAACTCTACGTCAACGGGAAATAACCTGTAGGGGTTTCTTGAAATTACTGCAACCTGTCGCCTTTTTCTTTTGTTCTTCAATTCTTGTTGTCCCATTACCGGTTTCGAACCGTCTAGCGATTCATTATAAGATGGTAAATACGTATTGATTATCCACAGCAGTGTGGCAGTCGTGTAGCTACGACGAGATGTGTAAACGAAACATTTAAGCACTGAGTGTGGCGAGAATTATTCACATTACGAGATCGATTTTGTTGCGTTACTTACAGTTATTAGAATCCATTATTTAGCTTTGGTGCACACGGTATATTGGAAAGCATAATGAAAGTATTCCATTGACGTTAATTGTACTGCACTTCACGTACTTAGCCGCAAGTAACACGTTCCACGTGCTTTACAAAAGGTAGATAAACCAAGGAGTATAGCTAAAGTTATGTGAAAGAGTTTGTGTTAGGGCAAGGAGTGTCTTTGTGCAGCTCTTCTAATATACCCTCTCAATAGTAAGTATGTACCTATTTCTCTATTGCAAATATAGCATGTAGTTATAGGGCAAAATTCGAATGTGCTATTTATAAAATCTATTAAACAATGCGCTTGGAAGATATTATATCTTAGCACTGAAATTCGTTTGACAATTCATTTATCTTTTGCTTAAGTAACATTGATCAACAATTATGAAATAAATAATAAACACCACAGCATTACTTTTGTTTATTTATTTGTTTAATAATGAAACGTTAAGTTGTATGTGGAAGGAGGAGATTCTGTGTGTGTGTGTGTGTGTGTGTGTGTGTGTGTGTGTGTGTGTGTGTGTGTGCGTATGTGTGCACTAGGAAGAGAGAGAGAGAGAGAGAGAGAGAGAGAGAGTGTTGAGTAGGTATGCCGATACAGAAGAGATAAAACTTTCAGTACACTACAGGTTTGGATTACTGAGTTTTTTGAGTATCAAAATATGTGACGTAAATGACGTTATCTTGTGACTGAATTGACATAGAAGCTTAAATTCTTCACACGCTAACGGACCATAGACCCTAATATGTGACATGAATCTGAGCTTCATACGTCTTATCGTCCCCGATGAAAAGGGTCAGACAAACAGACGTTTTTAGAGGCAGGGGCACGGAACTCTCATAATTTTTTTTTATGAATTTGCCAGTCATGAACCACATACAACTTAAGAATTACTGTGTTTCTTTTTCTTCCTTTCTTCCCAGTACTTCATTTTCTCTCCAACTGCTCGTCTCAGCTCATCTGTTCACACTGTCTGGGCTCGAGGGTTTGGCTCATCTTCTTCATAGTTTGCGTTTTCTATCAGTAGCGTGAAGTGATTCCTGCCACGTATTATTTCTTGAGTTACATCTACTTTGGTGGCATACTTCTTTACTGCTTCTATCCATCCTACAGCTTTTTTTCAGCTTACTAACGTAATTAAAAATTTTCTTTGTAATCCGTGTTTCTTTCATTGTTTTTAAATGACAATAAAACTTTAGCCGTCTCTTCCTCATCGTATCTGTGATCTTTTCTGTATTTTTGTATAAATCTTCATTTCTCTCTTTAATCCACCTATTTTCATTGCTTTTCTCAGAACCTAGAATTTTTCTTAGTATTTTTTCTCTCTTTTTTTCTAGTTCTCTTAATTCTCCTTTCTTATTCAATGTTAGGCACTCTGATCCATATGTTGTTTGTGTCCCAATAACTGAATTATAATGTCTAATCTCCGCTTGTATGGATTTCTTATTGTAGTAGTTTTGTGTTAAGTTACATGCAAGTTCTAACCTTTTTATTCTTTCTTAATTTGTTGTGTTATCGACTCCACTGGCTTGGATCCACTCCCCAATCATCTCTTTTGATTTTTCCATACTTCGTTTTCATAAACTTTTCTGTGCCATGTTTGTGTTCTATATACTCGATTTCTTCATAGAATGTTATTACCCCAATCTTCTCAGCAATCTCGTGTAACAGATCGAGCCATATCATCCGCAAACGATAAACATTTCGCTTCATATTTGTTCTTTCCTTGGCCGATGTTTATACTCTTTGTGCCTCTTTTTTTTAATGTGCTTTACGGTGTTTTTACTGTTTTATCTAAAAACAAGTTAAAGAGAATTGGGGACAGTACATCTCCTTGTCGAACTCCTGTTTTGATTTTGAAACTTAATCCTTGATGTTGTATCTGTGAGCGTTTCTTCAACAGGTCTTCTGGTGTTTTCGTCTATCCCTGATTAATAAAGTATCTGGAATAGTGTTTGTCTGTCAGCTGAGTCGTAGGCCTTCTTGAAGTCTGAAAAAGTAACTACTGTATTTTTATTTTATATAGCTGTCTTTCAATTTTTTTTTTAAATTAAGGATCAGTTCTGCACATGATCTACCTTCTCTAAATCGCAGATCGTGGTCTTGCGCACGGGGTCCCGAGCTCGATTCCCGGCGGGGTCAATGATTTTTTCTGCTTCGAGATGACTGGGTGGTGTTGTGTCATCTTCATCATCATCACTCCTCCCCATTATGGTCGGAGGAAGGCAATGGCAAACCACCTCCACTAGGACCTTGCCTAGTCGGCGGTGCGGTCCCCCGCATCGTTCCCTACACTCCTCGGAGTATGGGACCTCATCACCATCATATATACCGGGTGATCAAAAAGTCAGTATAAATTTGAAAACTTAATAAACTACGGAATAATGTAGATAGAGAGGTAAAAATTGACACACATGCTTGGAATGACATGGGGTTTCATTAGAAACACCCCATATTGCTATACGCGTGAAAGATCTCTTGCGCGCGTCGTTTGGTGATGATCGTGTGCTCAGCCGCCACTTTCGTCATGCTCGGCCTCCCAGTTCCCCAGACCTCAGTCCGTGCGATTATTGGCTTTGGGGTTACCTGAAGTCGCAAGTGTACCTCTAGGGATGCTGAAAGACAACATCCGACGCCAATGCCTCACAGTAACTCCGGACATGCTTTACAGTGCTGTTCATGTTGTGTTGGCAGAAGAACCAACACCGTGTTTCTAGAGGAGGCCGAAATACACGCGTTTAGCTCACGCAGACTGGCGTGAGGAGGGAAGGACTATACTGACGTGAGGTCTGGAACATGACAAGGAATTAGAAAGCGGACGTAATTAGTTTGATACTTTACTTTAATCCTTTAATGATGAACGTCGCTCTTGAAGGTACGTGATTCACAATATCAATAGTAACTGAATATGGCGCCTTGCTAGGTCGCAGTAAATGACGTAGCTGAAGGCTCAGCAAATGAGAGCGTAATTTTTCAGTGAACCATCGCTAGCAAAGTCGGCTGTACAACTGGGGCGAGTGCTAGGGAGGCTCTCTAGACCTGCCGTGTGGCGGCGCTGAGTCTGCTAGCACTGATAGTGGCGACACGCGGGTCCGACGTATACTAACGGACCGCGGCCGATTTAAAGGCTACCACCTAGCAAGTGTGGTGTCTGGCGGTGACACCACAGTTCACAACATTACTCCTCGACTACAGCTATTGTTGAGGAATGATGGTGGACATATTGAGCACTTCCTGTAAGGAACATCATTTTTGCTTTGTCTTACTTTGTTATGCTAATTATTGCTATTCTGATCAGATGAAGCGCCATTTGTCGGATATTTTTTGAACTTTTGTACTTTTTAGGTTCTAATAAAACCCCGTGTCATCCCAAGCATGTGTGCCAATTTCCACCTCTATCCACATTATTCCGTGATTTATTCAGTTTTCAAATTTATACTGACTTTTTGATCACCCGGTATATATATATATATTCGCAGAGGCCTTTCAGCAATATAAGAGATCTCTAGACACAGAGGACCGCGTGAATTTTCGTTACGACTCCTCGAAATAATATTGGATTTAAACTTTCAGAATCCAGGGTTCTGGTTGGTTCTTGCTGGACTTTTTCGTAGAGCATGCAGTGTCTGAGCAGCGTATACGTGCCAAGCTTCTTATATGTCCTTTTGAATATTTTGCCATGTAGTGGGAGAGATTCTCTGCCCTCCTCAGAGCACTACTGGCTGAAAATAACAAAAATCCGTAAAAATAGGAGTTGGTTCAACATTTTTACTTAAATTTTATTGGTCGGAACTCTCAAACTTTGACATTACTGGCCGGAAAGTTCCTGCTATGGCGAAGAAGTAGCAAAGCGTTTGACACCGTTCCTCACAAGCGACTTTTAATCAAGCTGCGGGCCTATGGGGTATCGTCTCAGTTGTGCGACTGGATTCGTGATTTCCTGTCAGGAAGATGGCAGTTCGTAGTAATAGACGGCAAATCATGGAGTAAAACAGAAGTGATATCAGGTGTTCCCCAGGGAAGCGTCCTGGGACCTCTGCTGTCCCTGATCTATATAAATGACCTGGGTGACAATCTGAGCAGTTCTCTTAGGTTGTTCGCAGATGATGCTGTAATTTACCGTCTAGTAAGGTCATCCGAAGACCAGTATCAGTTGCAAAGCGATGTAGAAAAGATTGCTGTATGGTGTGGCAGGTGGCAGTTGACGTTAAATAACGAAAAGTGTCCACATGAGTTCCAAAAGAAATCCGTTGCAATTCGATTACTCAACTAAGTACCTGGGTGTAAAAATTACGAACAACTTCAGTTCGAAAGACCACATAGATAATATTGTGGGGAAGGCGAGCCAAAGGCTGCGTTTCATTGGCAGGACACTGAGAAGATGCAACAAGTCCACTAAAGAGACAGCTTACACTACACTCGTTCGTCCTCTGTTAGAATATTGCTGCGCGGTGTGGGACCTTTACCAGGTGGGATTGACGGAGGACATCGAAAGGGTGCAAAAAAGGGCAGCTCGTTTTTTATTATCACGTAATAGGGGAGAGAGTGTGGCAGATATGATACGCGAGTTGGGATGGAAGTCATTGAAGCAAAGACGTTTTTCGTCGCGGCGAGATCTGTTTACGAAATTTCAATCACCAACTTTCTCTTCCGAATGCGAAAGTATTTTGTTGAGCCCAACCTACATAGGTGGGAATGATCATCAAAATAAAATAAGAGAAATCAGAGCTCGAACAGAAAGGTTTAGGTGTTCGTTTTTCCCGCGCGCTGTTCGGGAGTGGAATGGTAGAGATATAGTATGATTGTGATTCGATGAACCCTCTGCCAAGCACTTAATTGTGAATTGCAGAGTAGTCATGTACATGTAGCTGAAACTACACGACCCCCAGAAAGAGGAGACAGTTCTCGACAGGGTTTTGGAGAGTTACGCCTTAACGTGAGAGTAACGACAAAGACTGCTGGGAGACTGATAAGCAGAGCCTTGCGGTTGCAAAGAAGGACGTTTCCACTCCTCTACGAAGAGCGCAAAGAAACCTGAAGTCAAAACAGCTAGCAGCTACTGCCGCTGCCTTCCGCATTACGTTGCGAGAATGGTAGAATGTGCCGTCATTGCGCTCGGCAATTCCGTAGGTACGCAATAGTAGTTGAATCCCTTCAGAAGCCGGCTATTCCGTTTTCATACTTCGCACGCAACCTGCTAATTTCTTCGGTATGCACTTTGGCGATCACACTGGTGTTCGATCCTATTTTTCCGCGTTCTACCTGTAATTTACTAATGACACTTCGTAATTGCACTTGAAGTACGCAACCATTACGGCACCTCACCTCAGCCTCTCGATACCAGCAATATTCTTCTGTGTTTCTGTAAAGTAGTTAACATATTTCTGAGACAACATTCAGATTTTATTTCATTAATGTAGAGGTACTTCGATACGTCGATATGTTTACATTGCAATGATATTATTCTTATGTGTATTCTTTCTTTTGTCACTATGATTATTAACGTACTTGTAACTCTGATTTTTGGGCGCGTAAGCGCTTTTTAGAGAGTCAAATCTTGGTCGTCATGTTGAAAAGACGCAAATTGTAGTCAGTTTCTGAAATGTGAACTTTAACAGTGAGGAAGATATTTTCAAGTATGTTTTATATTGTGAAGTGGTATTACAACAAAAGTAATAAAAAAGAAGTGTAACTTAAATTCGTAGTGCTGATTACATCACCATTGTGCTAACTTGCAAAAGTTCAATCTTCAAGAATGGTTTATGAAACACATTTATAAACTTTTGAATATCGCAGAACAACACCTAGGCCTCTTTGCATCCGAGCATGGAATCATCACCACCTAGATTTTCGACGATTGAGCCATGAGTTCACAACGAGACCAGCGTGGGAAACACGAAAAGATGAGTGCCTAGTTTATCCATTATTTCAAGAAATGACTTTATTAACTGTTCTCTAATGACACTTGCCACATAATATAGCTTTGTTGTTGCCCGAAAACGCAATATTTAGCAGCGTGAGAAACACTATAATCATAATTAATTTTTGACCTTTGTTGTGGTAGGGTTGTTAGAACTTGAAGTCGCTGGTGGTATTCGTATATTGTCGCATAACTTTTCCTTTACCCTGCCCACCCACCTGTGTCTCAGTTACAGTTCACCATTAGAAACGCCTGTCCAAGTATTCAATGGTCACTGTGTATCTTCTACCCAAAATGACAAAAGGACATGCTATTAATATTGTGGAAGAATTAGTGACATACAAGCAAACGAAAAAATCATAAAACCGATATTATCAATACACAAATCGCTCTTAAACATGAAAATTATCTAAAATATGTTATTAACATTTTGGTAAACGATAACAGATAAAAACACAGAGTAAACGAAGACAAAAAGTAGGTAAAATTATAACACAATCTCACGACACTGTCGTGCCTTTGGCAGCTGCAGCGACACTAGCGCTCCGAGCGGTGAGAAAGCAATGTTTGTTTTTAGTTACATTCTACTTAATTAAGGAAACAGTTACCTTTTTGTGTTCCATGTGTTAGTAAATTACCAAGAGATATGAAGTATCGTGAATTACAAGTGAAAACAGCCGAACTACACTGATTAAATGACAAGCTGCAACCGATTCATGAAGAAATTCTTCGAAATATGCGTGTATTTGTAGATTACTCCTCTGGAAGAAAGAAAATACAAACACATATTTCATGTATAAAGTTGGACCATTACGGAATAAGAGGAGTAGCTCACAATTGGTTCACCACTTACTTTAGCAATGGGCAGCAATAGGTCATTATTCACAATGTTGATAACGGCTGTGATGTGGGATCTGACTGGAGTACTGTCAAGTGGGGGGTGCCCCAGGGATCAGTGTTGGGGTCGCTCCTGTTCCTTATTTATATAAATGATATGCCCTCTAGTATTATGGGTAACTCTAAAATATTTCTGTTAGCTGATGACACTAGTTTGGTAGTAAAGGATGTTGCGTGCAACATTGACTAGGTTTCAAGTAGTGCAGTACATGACCTCAGTTCATGGCTTGTAGAAAATAAACTAACGTTAAATCACAATAAGACTCAGTTTTTACGGTTTCTAACACACAATTCAACAAAACCTGACGTTTTAATCTCACAGAACGGGCATATGATTAGTGAAATTGAACAGTTCAAATTTCTAGGTGTTCAGATAGATAGTAAGCTGTCATGGAAATCCCACGTTCAGGATCTTGTTCAAAGACTTAATACTGCCATTTTCACTATTCGAACGGTATCAAAATTGAGTGATACTTCGACACGTAAGTTAGTCTACTTTGCTTATTTTCATTCACTTATGTCGTATGGTATTATGTTTTGGGGTAACTCTTCCCATTCTAGAAGAATATTTTTGGCTCAGAAAAGGGCGGTTCGGGCAATAAGTTGTGTGAGTTCACGAACCTCTTGACGACCTCTGTTCACGAGTCTGGGTTTTTTGACATTGGCCTCTCAATATATATATTCCTTATTGTCGTTTCTTGTTGCCAATATTAGTTTATTTCCAAGAATAAGCAGCTTTCACTCGGTTAATACTCGGCAGAAATCAAACCTCCATTTGGATCGGACGTCCTTAACTCTTGTGCAAAAAGGTGTGCAGTATACTGCTGCATCCACTTTCAATAAGCTGCCACTCGAATTCAAAAATCTTAGCAGTAATCCACGCGCTTTCAGCTTCATGAACATTTATTTTTATCTGTTATTAATTTTATGTTGTAAGCTCATGTACTGACACGTTCCATGGTCTTGGAGATTTGCTCCTCAATTTGGTCCTACGGAACTTGACGTGTAAATAAATAAATAAATGAAAAGCATATTGCTATTGATATATGCGCTTTCCTCGATACTTAACATATTTTTTGTTGAGTATAATGATTCCCACATTCTTACGCTACAGCTCACTGCTTAATACACAAATATTTTGGTAAATAAAACAATTTGTCTTCAATTGCGAATGTGTTGAAGATTCTTGCCGTTCGTACTCAGATTTAGCAACAATTGTGCAACTGGTTTCTCCTGTGTTGTGAAACAATTTTATTCCTTTCGACGGTTTGTTGTCACGTCTGTATGGTTTTTCCTTAAGCTGCAGGTGAGGTAGCTTATTTGGCATGTTAAATAATGTAAGTATTACATTCCATATAGGTTCCCCATGTTCTGCTTCAACTGATTTAGCTGCAAGTATAGCGAAAAAAATTCCGATTTGTTGGGTATGGCTCAAATGGCTCTGAGCGTTATGGGACTTAACATCTGTGGTCATCAGTCCCCTAGAACTTAGAACTACTTAAACCTAACTGACCTAAGGACATCACACACATCCATGCCCGGGGCAGGATTCGAACCTACGACCGTAGCAGTCGCACGGTTCCGGACTGAAGCGCCTAGATCCGCTCGGCCACGGCGGCCGGCTTTGTTGGGTATATACACGATGTTTTTCTGCAGGTGGTCATGTCTTCTGGAGTTTAACAGCAGTTTCTTGTTATTAAAGGAAAACGACAATATTCAATAAATATCTGTGCGTTACAAGAGAATCGTAAATAAAATACCTTGTAATGTACTGTTTCATACTTCTCAAGGTGCTCATAGAACTAAAAGGAAGAGATATGTGGTGTCATCTTGTAGCTATTGTCGATTTTTTTAAGGCACCACATGGACTCGCTACTGTAAAAACTATGTTACAAATCAATACAAACGTTATCATTCGCACTCATCCGGTATCGTATTCCGAAGTGTCGCTTGCTGGCCCCATGGGGCGCTACTATCGCCTTGAGTAAAAAAAAAAAAAAAAAAAAAAAAAAAAAAAAAAAAAAAAAGCACGAGGCGCAGTATCGCGACTCTTTTGTTAGACTGTGATAATACCAACGAATCACAACTAACGCCGCCGACTAGCAAAGATTAGTCTTTAAAAATAAAGCGTCAATGACAATAAACTACCAATCTAGCTGCCAAAAGCAGTATTTCACGGCAAAAATTATACAAAAATAAAAACTGCGTTACTTTTAACAGTTTAGCAATAGACAGTTGACAGTTCACTAACTGATTCAATATGGGCATTTAATCCATCTAGACGTAAGTAAACATGTAAGCTGACCTTTACGCACAACTTTTATAAACGTAAGTATAATTAACAACTGTAACATGTACTGGGTTACTTGACAATGGCGCTATAGCCGAAACATGGGTTTAGCAAGGCAGAAGTGCTACTAATCCAACTGACTGCTGCTTGACTGGAATAATTCATTATATGATAACAATTTAATCCTAAATTTTAACACAAATTCGACAAGTGATTTGTAAATTTCTGTATTCATGTAATTCATTTGTGAATGTCTGTATGCTACGTAATCAAGTGTGTTACCACATCTGAAGAAAGTTTTTGGTTAATGTGGACCAATTGTATAACAATCCAGTCTGATCCTGTTATTTACTTACGGCAGCCAAAGTAGATGCAGCTGACGTCCTGGGTTTCCCCACGGTCGCAGTATGGCGATGGTATGACGCGATTCTACTGAGGGGTTGACGGCAGCGTCGGTGGTTGAATTTCAGCCTGGCGGTGGTTGTTGCGAACCGTCTCTTTTTCCCTACGCCACATGAGTTCAAATGGTTCAAATGGCTCTGAGCACTATGCGACTTAACTTCTGAGGTCATCAGTCGCCTAGAACTTGGAACTACTTAAACCTAACTAACCCAAGGACATCACACACATCCATACCCGAGGCAGGATTCGAACCTGCGACCGTAGCGGTCGCTCGGTTCCAGACTGTAGCGCCTAGAACCGCACGGCCACTCCGGCCGGCCCACTTGAGTTACACTGCTTGACAATTGCTAAGGAACAGAGACATTTTTGGACAGGAATAATCACCAATAATTATGTACGACATCAAATAATATACGAAGTAAACATAATACACACGTAACAGAGGTGGAATGGTAATTACCGGGGCAATCAAAAAGTCAGTATAAATTTTAAAACTGAATAAATCACGGAATAACGTAGATAGAGAGGTACAAATTGACACACATGCTTGGAATGACATGGGGTTTTATTAGAACCAAAAAATTACAAACGTTCAAAAAATGACCGACAGATGGCGCTTCATCTGATCATTATAGCAATAATTAGCATAACAAAGTAAGACAGGAAATGCTCAATACGTCCACCATCATTCCTCAACGATAGCTGTAGTCGAGGAATAATTTTGTGAACAGCACTGTAAAGCATGTTCGGAGTTATGGCGAGGCATTGGCGTCGGATGTTGTCTTTCAGCATCCCTAGAGATGTCGGTCTGTCACGATACACTTGCGACTTCAGGTAACCCCAAAGCCAATAATCGCACGGACTGAGGTCTGGGGACCTGGGAGGCCAAGCATGACAAACGTGGCGGCTGAGCATACGATCATCACCAAACGACGCACGCAAGAGATCTTTCACGCGTCTAGCAATACTTTGCTTTTTTTTTGTTCTAATAAACCCCCATGTCATTCCAAGCGTGTGTCAATTTTTACCTCTCTATCTACATTATTCCGTGGTTTATTTAGTTTTAAAATTTATATTGACTTTTTGATCACCCGGTATATAACTAGAAATGGTACCGATTTCACCACATCGATAAGCAGGAAAACAGATATAATTAACGTTCATGTTCGACACAGGTCAGACTCCCAACATAAAGGTCTATATCGGACATTCAGTAAGAAATATGCTGTCCTCGGGCACTAACGCACATTCTCCACCTGTACTTGATGTTGGTTACCAAACTGTTGAGGAGTCCTTAGGAGTTCTCACTCCTCTCTCAATGCAGTTTTCAGTTCTTGCACGGTTCGGTGAAGCGGTGTTCATTGATAAGTCCGTCTTTCAAGAGCATCCCAGGCCTGCTCTATAGGATTTAGGTCTGGGAAGTGTACAGGATAATTTTGGAAATTTCTGGTAAGGTCTTATGGGACCAAGCTGCTGAGGTCATCGGTCCCTAAGCTTACGCACTACTTAATCTAACTTAAACTAACTTGCGAGGAGGACTCTAACCTCCATGCAAACCCTGACAAGGCGCTTTAGACCGCACGTCTGTATGACAATTCACATGTCCAATATCTTCAATTTCCCTTGTGTCCGACACCTCAGCGGTCCTAAATGGGATGACACCGTCATTAATAAACCTGAAGTCGGGACTTACCTCACGCCTAAATAGACGGGCATAATCCAGAATATAGTATGAAAGCTTTCACGACCGGATGACATATCTTCTGGTAAACCTTACGGGATGTAAGGTCTTGCCGGCAAGACTCACCGGAGGAGAAACACCCCTTTGAAGATGTCCAGCGCAGCTCTGGACGAAACGTTAGGAGCTGAAGAGTTTCATGGACCACGACCTTACATCCCGGAAGGTTTACCAGAAGATAATCCAGAATAACCTCCCTGCAGTACCACTGTGCTGTAACTATAACTTGCGCAAAGACATACCCCGTTCTCCGCCCACACCATAAGACCTAGACCATAGCGATGACGTTCATGATTCTGTGGTTTGTAAAGTGTTCCCTCTCTGTCTCTCTCTTTCTCTCTCTCTCCATATTAACCGGTCACCAGAATGAGCTTGCCACAGCGAAGCACCCGAGAACATCATTATGCACCACTAACCTCAAGGAACATGCTTCCTACACCAATGAATTGTTTCTCGGCATGTCGTGGTTGATCTGGGATGTATTTAACAGGCTTCTGAGCATACAAATCGGCCTTATTTAAGCTTATTTAAGCGCCGCGAAATGGTCCTGGTAGAGGAATGTGTACCGGACGCAGTTGCAAGATCTTTTGCGATCTACCTGGGAGCGACATGTCTCTTCTTTTTCGCCACTATGGCTACGTATCGATCCTCTTGCGGTATGGTGGTCTGTCTGTGACAATCGTCATGCTTTCGCATATTATTTCCACCTTCAGCGGCTTTCTATGATCGCGGGATATTTTTGGACACTCCCATTATGTTGTCACAGTAGCGACACTTAAACAGGCTTCGAGCAGTCCAATTGCTCGTCCAAGATCGTAAGCACTTGAATGATGCCGCGCCGGATTGGCCGAGCGGTCTGAGGCGCTGCAGTCATGGACTGTGTGGCTGGTCCCGGTGGAGGTTCGAGTTCTCCCTCAGGCATGGGTGTGTGTGTTTGTCCTTAGGATAATTTGGGTTAAGTAGTGTGTAAGCTTAGGGACTGATGACCTTAGTAGTAAAGTCCAATAAGATTTCACACACTCACTCACACTTGAATGATATCTTGCAGATACGTTGCCATACCACACGCAATGTGATACAAACCGGTTACCAGACAACCTTTGTCAACCATCGTGCCGCATGAACAGTCGAATCCGTATAAACATTGCTGCATTTAACACGTCTTCCCTCTACATTTCCTTTTACTACCATTGGTCGGGTGGCCTGTAGTAATTTTCGGTTGTTCCGTGCAGTTGGTAGTTGTTCCTTAGCAAGTGTCAGTTGTTCCTTACAAGGCAACCTCCGCATCGCACCCCCCTCAGATTTAGTAATAAGTTGGCACAGTGGATAGGCCTTGAAAAACTGAACACAGATCAATCGAGAAAACAGGAAAAAGTTGTGAGAAACTATGAAAAAATAAGCAAAATATACAAACTGAGTAGTCCATGCGCAAGATACGTAACATCAAGGATGACGTGACGTCGGGAGCACCGTGGTCCCGTGGTTAGCGTGAGCAGCTGCGGAACGAGAGGTCCTTGGTTCAAGTCTTCCCTCGAGTGGAAAATTCAATTCTTCATTTTCACACAGTTATCAAACTTCAGGCACTCACACGTAATCAACTTCGCTCTCGAAAATTCCAGGACGTGTTCATATTTGCTTGGACATATGCAGGATTTGACGGTCTACACACGGAAAAATTTGAAAACGTTAAAAACATATGTTTTGACACAGCACAGGGAAAACTGTGCGACTGTGAAACTGTTGCATTCATTTGTTGCAGTTTATGTGACAAACTCTTATGTTTTCATCACTTTTTTGGGAGTGATTATTACATCCAGAAGAAAACCCAAATTGGGCAAGGTAGAAGACTCTTTTTACTCATTCGCCAAGTGTGTAAGTTAGGTGGGTCGACAACATATTCCTGTCATGTGACGCACATGCCGCCACCAGTGTCGTATAGAATATATCAGACGTGTTTTCCTGTTGAGGAATCGGTCGACCTATGACCTTGCGATCAAATGTTTTCGGTTCCCATTGGAGAGTCACGTCCTTTTGTTTACTACTCACACGGTTTTGCGGTGCGGTCGCAAAACACAGACACTAAACTTATTACAGTGAACAGAGACGTCAATGAACGAACGGACAGATCATAACTTTGCGAAAATAAAAAAAGTAAATTCTTCACTCGAGGGAAGACCTGAACCAAGGACCTCCTGTTCCGTAGCTGCTCACGCTAACCACAGGACCACAGCGCTGCTGAGCTCACATTATCCTTGATGTTGCCTATCTTGCGCATGGACTACTCAGTTTGTATATTTTGCTTATTTTTTCCATAGTTCCACACAACTTCTTCCTGTTTTCTAGATTGATCTGTGTTCAGTTTTCCAAGGCCTATACACTGTGCCAACTAAATGTGAAGGGGGTGCGATGGGGAGGTTCCCTTGTTAGCATTTGCTAGCAGTGTATATTTCATAGCCCAGTTTTGTGTGTAAATGTGGCTAGATTTGTCTGTGCCATGTGCCATTGATCACATCTTCGGCCGCTGACATCTTGTCCCATTCGCATTTGGCCGAGTCTCTGACTACAGTAATTAGGTCATCCGCTGGAATGAGTCGTCGTTTCATTCCTTCTTCGTTGCGTTCTTCGCCAATTGGTCAGCTTTCTAATTCCTCACAATCGCAGCCGTGTCCTTCGATTCACGCAAATGATACCTCCGTACCGTTTCCTTGCGGCTCTCCCTCGTCTTTCAATGCGAAAGTGAGACTCGCACTGGTGAGTGAGCATTGCCTCGGAGGCGGGGACAACGCGGTGACCCTGTGTGTGCGACCAAACCTGTTTCCCTGCCCGCACGAGGAACAGGAAGCTTCGACTGCGGTCGGCAGGGAGGTCGAGGAGAAACCGCGACCCTGGGCGGGGCCAGCGAAAGTCGCTGCCACCTCGCGGCCGGCGCCTTTTTCGGGAATCGGCGGCAGTTATCGGCGTCTCTCAAGTACGCACGCACCTACTCGTACCTAGTCAGGATACCTACTGCACTTGCGGTCCAACGAAGACAGGACTTCCGTATTTTTGATGGTGTCTTTCAACATCCAGTCGTATTCTTTGATACTGCCTCTCCACTCATTACAAGCTTCTGCATATACAGGGTGTTACAAAAAGGTACGGCCAAACTTTCAGGAAACATCCCTCACACACAAAGAAAGAAAATATGTTATGTGGACATGTGTCCGCGAAACGCTTACTTTCCATGTTACAGCTCATTTTATTACTTCTCTTCAAATCACATTAATCATGGAATGGAAACACACAGCAACAGTACTTACTTCAAACACTTTGTTACAGGAAATGTTCAAAATGTTCTCCGTTAGCGAGGATACATGCATCCACCCTCCGTCGCATGGAATCCCTGATGCGCAGATGCAGCCCTGCAGAATGGCGTATTGTATCACAGCCGCCCACGATACGAGCACGAAGAGTCTCTACATTTGGTACTGGGGTTGCGTAGACAAGAGCTTTCAAATGCCCCCATAAATGAAAGTCAAGAGGGTTGAGGTCAGGAGAGCATGGAGGCCATGGAATTGGTCCGCCTCTGCCAATCCATCGGTCACCGAATCTGTTGTTGAGAAGCGTACGAACACTTCGACTGAAATGTGCAGGAGCTCCATCGTGCATGAACCACATGATGTGTCGTACTTGTAAAGGCACATGTTCTAGCAGCACAGGTAGAGTATCCCGTAAGAAATCATGATAACGTGCTCCATTGAGCGTAGGTGGAAGAAAATGGGGCTCAATCAAGACATCACCATTAATGCCTGCCCAAACGTTCACAGAAAATCTGTGTTGATGACGCGATTGCACAATTGCGTGCGGATTCTCGTCAGCCCACACATGTTGATTGTGAGAATTTACAATTTGATCACGTTGGAATGAACCCTCATCCGTAAAGAGAACATTAGCACTGAAATGAGGATTGACACATTGTTGGATGAACCATTCGCAGAAGTGTACCCGTGGAGGCCAATCAGCTGCTGATAGTGCCCGCACACGCTGTACATGGTACGGAAACACTCTCCATACTCTCTATACAGTGACGTGGTGAACGTTACCTTGTACAGCAGCAACTTCTCTGACGCTGACATTAGGGTCATTGTCAACCGCACGAAGAATTGCTTCGTCCATTGCAGGTGTCCTCGTCGTTCTAGGTCTTCTGCAGTCGCGAGTCATAGGCTGGAATGTTCCGTGCTCCCTAAGACGCCGATCAATTGCTTCGAACGTCTTCCTGTCGGGACACCTTCGTTCTGGAAATCTGTCTCGATACAAACGTACCGTGCCACGGCTATTGCCCCGTGCTAATCCATACATCAAATGGGCATCTGCCAACTCCGCATTTGTAAACATTGCACTGACTGCAAAACCACGTTCGTGATGAACACTAACCTGTTGATGCTACGTAGTGATGTGCTTGATGCTAGTACTGTAGAGCAATGAGTGGCATGACAACACAAGCACCGAAGTCAACATTACCTTCCTTCAATTGGGCCAACTGGCGGTGAATCGAGGAAGTACAGTACATACTGACGAAACTAAAATGAGCTCTAACATGGAAATTAAGCGTTTCCGATGTCCACATAACAGCTTTTGTTTATTTGTGTGTGAGGAATGTTTCCTGAAAGTTTGGCCGTACCTTTTTGTAACACCCTGTATAATACGGGTGCATCGTATTTGTCCTGGCTACACGTATCTGGCAGCAGTTCCTCTTCTCACACGGAAGTATACAGTTCCAGAGACCTTTTCAAGTCTCAAGCATCTGTGATGTATACAGGGTGTTTCCGTAAGAGCGTGCTGTACTGAACAATCTGAGGTAGGGGATTTGCCGTCGGAGAAGCCAGCTTAAGGAAATAATAGGAATGGAAATGAAATGGGCGTGTGGCATCGTTGGCCGGGAGGCCCCATCCGGGGAAGTTCGGCCGCAAAGTACAAGTGTTATTTCAGTCGACGCCACGTTGGGTGACTGGCGCGTCCGTGATGAGGACGAAATGATGAGGAGGACAACACCCAGTCCCCGAACGGAGAAAATCTTCAACACGGCCGGGAATCGAACCCGGACCCGGTTGCATGGGAGGTGAACACGTTACCACCCAGCTAAGCAGGCGGACATAACAGGAATAAAATCACGTTACTTTGTAACTTTTATTTATTTATTTATTTATTTATTTATTTACTGTTCCGTGGGACCAAATTAAGGAGAAGTCTCCATGGTCATGGAACGAGTCAATACATGGAATTATAACACGATAGTAGAAACAGATAAAATGAAATACAAAAAACATTTTCATGCGATACATCTTAAGTTTAAATAAATAAAATCAACAATGTAAGACTGGAATTTGCTTAATTTTTTAGCTCTTCCAGGAGCTCCTCGACAGAATAGAAGGACTGAGCCATGGGAAAACTCTTCAGTTTAGACTTAAAAGAGTTTGGGTTACTGCTAAAATTTTTGAGTTCTTGTGGTAGCTTATTGAAAACTGATGCAGCAGAATACTGCACTCCTCTCTGCACAAGAGTCAAGCAAGTGCATTCCATATGCAGATTTGATTTCTGCCTAGTATTAACTGAGTGAAAGCTGCTAACTCTTGGGAATAGGCTAATATTGCTAACAACGAACGACATTAAAGAAAATATATACTGTGACGGCAATGTCAGAATTCCCAGACTATTGAATAGGGGTCGACAAGAGGTTCTCGAACTTACACCACATATAACTCGAACAGCCCGTTTTTGAGCCAAAAATATCCTTTTTGAATCAGAAGAATTACACCAAAAAATAATACCATACGACATAAGTGTATGAAAATATGCGAAGTAGGCTACTTTTCGTGTTGAACTGTCACTTATTTCAGATACTGTTCTAATGGTAAATAAAGCAGCATTTAGTTACCGAACAAGATCCTGGACATAGGCTTTCCACAACAGCTTACTATCTATCCGAACGCCTAGGAACTTCAACTGTTCCGTCTCGCTGTCTGATCAAAATATCGGTTCTTGTTGAATTGTGAGTTAGAAACTGTAAAAACTGAGTCTTACTGTGATTTAGCATCAAATTATTTTCCACAATCCACGAACTTATTTCCTAAACTACATTATTTGATACTGTTTCAATATTACACACAAGATCCTTCACTACCAAGCTGGTGTCATCAGCAAACAGAAATATTTTTGAATCACCTGTAATACTACAAGGCATTTCATGCATATTTATATTTTACATTAGGTATATTTTGCATTAGTTAACTTCAGGTACCATCACTGGTACAATCAACGTACTATTTGTAATGCATCTTGTAAAATGTGCTGAAACTGACGGCCACCACCTTCAATGTAAGTATGACATCGGCGAACAAGATTCTGTCGCACCCTGAAAAAATATTCCTGGTGTGTTTCGAATCACATCACAGGCAGCTACAATTCTGGCAACTAATTCGATTTCCGTATGCATTAGGCTCTCATACATAAATGACTTTAATACCCCGTAGGATAGAATAGATTCAGGTCAGGCGATCTCGCAGTCGATGGAACAGTAACTCCCCTTCCAAACGAGGGACGAGGAAATACTGTACCGGCACTGTTCCACCGTATTGTACTGTATGTCTCTGAATAGCACTGACAAGGGGAAGGGCTTAGACACGGCCAACCGATTCGGCTCAAATTTGACAGGTCGCTTGTGTACAACCTAAAACGAAGGACTCTAAGATATTTTGGGTCAACATCCCCGCAATTTTGAGAAAATCACCCCTATAGGTTATGACGAGCAATCGACTCAAAATTGGAGGGATCGATATACAATTGTAAATAGAGCATTTTTCATCATCTGGTATGCGGTCCGCAAACGCAAACTTTTCCAGAAATCGAGGTAAGAAACTTTTACTACTGCCGCTTTTGTATCCACATGGTCGACGCCATCATCGATCGAGCAGCGGCCAAGGTAATTGGCTGGGAATCGGAGAACCCTGTTTCGAATCTCGAAGAAACCTAGATGATGTTATTCTTTTCGTTTGTATTTTTCCATATCTCAATTCATAGGGATAGGAGAGTTAATAAGGCAAGTAAATCAGTAAGGAATGATAATAATAAGGTAGGCATACTAATTTCCCAAACGCTGTGAGTTACTAAAGTATTAAACTTTTAAGCCTTGTCACATGAAAACAACTCCGAGTAAGAGTGCTGCGAATTCCTCACGAGGGATCACAGGTAACCAACCGCGCGACGCTTGTTTACAGGGAGGCACGAACAGAATGCATGCGCGGAGAGTTATGTTGTCCCGGTTGCCTCTTCGTCATATCATAGTTGTGAACCTGGAAGAATGAAGGTGCCCAGCACCAGCCTTATAGAAGTAAATAGGAAAGAGTTGTTTGCCGTCATTAGGCTGCCGCGAACCTCGCGGATACATGTAGTGATTTTTCCATCGTTAATGCACCGAATGAAATACGTTTTGTGAATGAATACAGTGTTCTTCCGTAAGTAACATATGACGAGTACTGTATGTAGTTTGCAGTAATTAGCTCGTCTGTTTATGCCGTAGTCACTAGTTATCGTTTGTTGTGTCATACCTTTCAGGTGCATAATCTGAATAATGGAGAATGTACACCAGTCGACTAGCGCTGTAATATATAGTTGGGGGCAAGCGGTAAGTTACCGACGCTGTGTTTTGGTTTGTAAAAGTGTTGCAAGACAGATGCATTATTAATGCACTACCGGAAGCAGGCAGTTCTGTTTCTCGGTATTCCAGATTGATGGGAGCGGCAGTTGTAAAAGATTCTTACCACGATTTCTGGAAACGTATGCGTTTTCGGACCCCATGCCTGCTGATGAAAAATGCTCTATTTACAATTATCTATCGATCCCGCCAATTTTGAGTCGATTGCTCGTCATAACCTTTAGGGGCGATTTTCTCAAAAACGCGGGGCTGTTGATCCAAAATATCTTAGATTCCTTCGTTTTAGGTTGTACACAAGCGACCTGCCAAATTTGAACCGAATCGGTTGGCCGTGTCTGAGGCCTTCCCCTTGTGAGTAATGAAGGGGTGTGTCGTTCATTAATAGCGCTTCGTTCCAAGGTACGACTTAAATACGATACAACAGAGCTCCCTAATGGACAAGTAAAGTAAACAATACTAGCATCATGACTTGCTGGTAAACAGGCTCGTCCTCCTTTCCTGCAAGGAAACAAGGAATGTACATGTAAATAAACAGCCCAGTACGTGTCAACTATTGGCTCTGAGCACTATGAGACTTAACATCTGAAGTCATCAGTCCCCTAGAACTTAAAACTACTTAAACCTAACTAACCTAAGGACATCACACACATCCATGCCCGAGGCAGGATTCGAACCTGCGACTGGAGCGGTCGCTCGGTTCCAGAGTGTAGCGCCCAGAACCGCACGGCCACTCCGGCCGGCTACGTGTTAACTTGTCCGCATGTTAGACGTAAATATATGTTCAAATGTGTGTGAATTCGTAAGGGACCAAACTGCTTAGGTCATCGGTCCCTAGACTTCCACAATACTTAAAGTAACTTAAGTTAAGAACAACACTCATGCCCATGCGCAAAGGAGGACTCGAGCTTCCGGCGGGAGGGGCTGCGCAGTCCATGACATGACGCCTCAAACCACGCGGCCATTCCGCGCGGCTAGAGGTAAATAAGAAACTTCCTGGCAGATTAAAACTGTGTGCCGGACCGAGACTCGAACTCGGGACCTTTGCCTTTCGCGGGCAAGTGCTCTACCAACTGAGCTACCCAAGCACGACTCACGCCCCGTCCTCACAGCTTTACTTCTGCCAGTACCTTGTCTCCTACCTTCCAAACTTAGCAGAAGCGAGGAGCGAAACTTGCAGAACTAGCACTCCTGAAAGATAGGATATTGCGGAGACATGGCTTAGCCACAGCCTGGGGGACGTTTCCAGAATGAGATTTTCACTCTGCAGCGGAGTGTGCGCTGATACGAAACTTCCTGGCACATTAAAACTGTGTGCCGGACCGAGAATCGAAAGGTCCCGAGTTCGAGTCTCGGTCCGCCACACAGTTTTAATCTGCCAGGAAGTTTCATACCAGCGCACACTCCGCTGCAGAGCGAAAATCTCATTCTAGAGGCAAATAAGCTGGAAAAAGTACTGCTAGACAAAGCGTAGACAAGTTTACTTCCATATCCCCTTAAGCTGGTTTCTCCGACCTAGGTTCCCTATTTTAAAATGTTCAGTGAAACATTCTCTATGTCCTGTTACATTTTTGCACCCTCGTACGGAAGCATCCTGTCTATGCAGACTGAAGCGACTAATTAAAATTTTTACCGAGGCTGGGATTCGAAACTGGGTCTCCTGCTCAATAGGGAGACGCGCTAACAACTACACCATCCTGGAGTAGTGGCTTTGCAAAACAGCACGGTATACCCATCGTGCCTCCCTCCTCAGTCCAAAATTCCATTCGTGCCTCAGTCCACTTGGTATTCCCTCTAAACTCAACCAGCCTTTCAGGGGCTCTCCAGCTGTTTTGGAATAACAGCTCTTCTGATAGTGAGATACTTTGAACAGGGAGACCAAAAGAAAACTGTCACTGCTTTCCAAAGGTGACAAATATAGTCTTACCAAACAAGTGGTCATGACATTTTGTCTCTTCAGGGCCTGTATATAATGAAGGACATGCAAGTCTGCCTTAACTGCTTATAAAGGAAAAGCAGCTGGAGATCGACTCTGGCGCGCAGAACGTAGGCGCCAAAGTAGCTTTCGCATGGTGTGTCACTGAAAAGTAACATAACCCGATGAAATTAGGACCACACACAGAAATAAATGCTAAAGGTACCTTGAAGAAATACGCAATGAGACGAACAGAAATGACGTTTTTATTCAAAGACAATAATTAGAATGAAGACACCACGATTTATTACGAACCCTGGACATTCCAAAAGACGGGACATCTTTATAGGATGTGTGATCGCCGCAATGCGCTACCATGCTGGCCACCAGATTTTGTAGGGAGTTCCTTTGGAAGGGCGTTTCATTCTTTCACCAGTGCGGTTTGCGACTGCTGGATGGTGGCTGGTGCATGTGAACGTGCAGCAACGCATCTCCTCCAAGCACCACTCGCGTGCTCGACGGGATTTAAGTCGGGGGAACAGGCAGGTCGGTCCACTCGCCGAATTCCTTTCATGCCAAGAGCTGCTCCACCTGGGTCGTTAGATGCGGTTGCACATTTTTGACCATAAAAACGAACTCAGAGCCGATAGCAAAGACGCATAATGGAAAGGAATACAGTTTCACAATATCGCTGATCGGTCAGGGTATCGTGTTCCAGAATTTGGAAGTCAGTACGCCCATGCAACACTGCGCCTTCCCACACCATAACACCTAGACCAGAATGGCCGACAGCGTTCCTGTGCCCACTTCTTTCCATATGATTGTACGTCCAGAGTTGTTCACCATGACGTGTAACACCATAACTCTACTGCTCTACTGATTTATTTTGCCTTTTTGTTTTATTTAATATTATATCATTGAGTTTCTGTAAATGTTTTTCCATTGAATCCATACTATGGAAGTGTTTATTCTTTTCTCTGTTATAAACTTGATGTCTTTTGGAATGTGAGAACTTTGACCTATGTAATATACACTGCTGGCCACCGTAAATGCAACACCCTGAAGGAAGCATCCGAATCAAGTGAAATTTACACCATGGGTTTGCAGCGATGAGATATGCAACTGATTAGAATTTCAGCGCAGACGCACATCACGCGCGCCTGTGGCGCCACCTCATAGCGCCATTTAAGGCTTGGCGGTTTCGACGAGTGTACGTTCGGCACGTGTGTTTACCTTGTGGTTGTTTCACAAGACGATCAGTTATGCCTCGTAGACAACAGCGAACATCTTTTGGTCAAGTATCCGAGTTCGACAGAGGAAGGATAGTGGCTTACCGAGGTGGATTATCGTACAGAGAAATCGCTAGTCGTGTTGGACGAAACCAAACAACTGTAATGCAGATATGTGACCGTTGGATGCAGGAGGGTACGACGGACCGACGTGGTCGATCGCATTCATCTCAGTGCCCCACTGCACGTGCTGATATGCAAATTGAGCGCATGGCAGTGACGGATCACTCAGTGACAACCCGAACCATAGCACAGCACATTGCGTCTGTAACGCATCATCCAGTGTCTGCGCGTACGATTCGATGCCGTTTACAGCAGAGTGGTCTGTCCGCAAGACGTCCATTGCTTCGTCTACCATTGACGCAGAACCACAGACGTCTCCGTCGCCAATGGTGTGATGACAGACGGATGTGGACGGCAGAATGGAATGACGTTGTCTTTACTGACGAGGCACGCTTCTGTCTGCAGCACCACGATGGTCGGATTCGAGTGTGGAGACACCGTGGAGAGAGGATGCTGGACAGCTGCATTATGCACCGCCACACTGGTCTTGCACCGGGTATTATGGTATGGGGCGGTATTGGATATTACTCTCGCACGCCTCTAGTACGCATTGCCGGTACTTTACATAGACGGCGCTACATATCCGAGGTGCTGGAGCCAGTTGTCCTTCCTTACCTTCAGGGCTCGGCCACAGCCATATTTCAACAGGATAATGCGCGACCACACGTGGCACGCATTGTCCAAAGGTTCTTGCTTTCCTGGCCGGCTCGCTCTCCGGATCTTTCGCCGATAAAAAACATGTCGTCCATGGTTGCTCAACGAGTGACCCAGATTACATCCCCAGCTGCCACACCAGATGATCTTTGGCAACGTGTGGAAGCTTCTTGGGCTGCTGTACCCCAGGAACACATCCAACGTCTCTTTGACTCAATGCCGAGACGTGTGGCAGCGGTGATCTCCAACAATGGTGGCTACTCTGGCTACTGATTCTGGCAGGAACCACATGTCACAGACGTCTGTAAACGTAATCATTTGATACTTGGTCAACATGTTATCTACAAAATAAATTTTGTTGTGCTACCTCTTGTGTTTCTTGGTGTTGCATTTACGGTGGCCAGCAGTGTATATCATATAAGCAAATGATATGTTTGTCTTTCTCACTTAATGTCTTTGGTTATCTTTGAGATTGAATAATTTTGTTTAAACATTTTTTATAGAAATGTCAATAGGTGCAAATGTTCTGTTTTGTTTAAAATGATTGTTGGCTGTTATGTAAACTGCTGACCTTCACTTAGGGTTCTTAGTTATGTCATATGTAAAAGGTGTTGTGGTTCCCTTCGGGAACGGAAGTGTGTAGCGCGCGCAAATTGTGGTTGGCATAGGTAGAAAAGGTGGAACAAAGAGCTTCCAAACTGTGCACTGCCCATGTAAAAGTTGTATATTGTGCTTGTTCCGAGAGGGGCTTCTCCTGCTGCTTTCCAATGCCTCGGATGGATGGATAAATAGCTGGAATTATTCTGGAATTGGTATCTATCATCGCCACCAAGAAATGACAGAGTCCAGCAGTTTCTACCTGCAATTCCACCTACCAACATGCAATCGCCACCACATTGCGCAATCACTGTAATGGAGTACTATAGTAATGTACAGTGAAGGATCAGCTCATTGGATGTTTTAGTGTGCACAAATATAAGGTAACTTATAACTGATTCATGTACCTACCTTGATTTTTTCCCTATCACAACGCCTCTCAGGTTCCTCTCCATTTGAACTATGATTACCGAGTGTCCTAGTTTGTGGAAAAAGTGAAAGCCTCAAAGCCAAATATTTAATTAAATAATGTTGCTTGATCTTTGGTAAGAAGGGAGTATTCAGATTTAC
Source organism: Schistocerca piceifrons (assembly GCF_021461385.2). NCBI lineage: Eukaryota > Metazoa > Arthropoda > Insecta > Orthoptera > Acrididae > Schistocerca > Schistocerca piceifrons. The sequence continues at coordinate 68,903,406 of NC_060146.1, read as the reverse complement.
TGTGGGTTTAGTGAAATTGTGGGAGGTAGTAAATGTAGTTTTGTGAAAGCCTCCCAGTGATGGAAACAGTCCAATTTAAGGTTCTGTGGAGTTTCAGAGTCACCTAGTTAATCATTTACTTCAAAGTAGAAGACTGTGGAAATAAAGACAGTTTGCTGTTTCTTTTAAAGATTAAAAGTTCTTAAAACTGATGCTTATAAAGTTTTGCTTAGTTAATGAGTGCCTGTAGTAAATTTTAAAAGATGAGTCAGTCTCTTGCAAATTTCTCAACATTGTGTCTCACTGTAGTAAAAGTGGAAAACTACAATAGTGGAAAGTTATATACTCATGCTTGCTAAGTACTTGTTTCTTTTGGGTAATGAAAGTGCATATTAATAAATAGGATCCACAGGTTATCCTTTATGCTCATGATAAATAACAGTTAAATAGAAAGACTACTATTTATGAGAACAATAATTTCTTTATTCAAAAGACACCGAGAAGTAACCTGTTAATGAATTCCAATTAACTTCCATTCTAAATAAAATAGCATTTAGCTAAGTGAGACTTAACCTGTGATCAGTTCATAATTTTGCAGTGAACTACATTTACGATTTTATGTCAGCTAGGAAAAGGTGTGAAAAGTAATAGTGTGTAATGTTATCTGTTATATTTATGCAAATAGTCTGTTCTGCTCTGTCAGCTTCCAGTCTTATCCGTGAACATATGCAGGTGTCAGAGTTCATTGCACTCGCGTGTGGCAAAATATACGTTGTGTTTGTCCGTTGAAGTTACTCATACCTATTTTCTTAAACAAGAATGTTAATCATTCTCTTGCCTAATTAGGCTGGCGACCGTTTTCCTTATTCTTTAAACAGTGTAGCTAGGTAAAATAGTTTGTTACTGTTTAAATAAATACGTAATTCTGACTTCCACTTCCGAAAAGCCACCTCCGTTAGGTAAAACACGGTCAACATAACAAAATTCCTCTCAGAGAGTAACACTGCTCTGTTGCTTTATACCATAATTGCTCTAACAAGATAGTTTTATTTCACGACCTGCCTCCAACTTTCAGGTTATGGTATAGGAGTAGCGGAAAGAAGTGTTATAGAATGTTTTGGTCGTCCAGGTGTTATAATTTGGGGAGGCATAATGTTGCGTGGGCGTAATGACCTCCAAATCTTTCAGCACGATACACTCACTGATTAACACTATTTTTACACTTGCCAATATGTGTCTTTTGAGGGGTGCCTTTCGCACGCGACTTCAAATTTGTGTACGACAACGTGCGCCAGCATCGACCAGAGTAGGTGGAGAACTCTTGGAACAAGAGGACATTTGGTGAACGGACTGGGCAAGATCTTGCCCCGACTAAAATCCCATCGAACAGATGTGGTATGTGTTAGGAAGGTGTACTGCAGCACGTCCACATTCACCAACTGTCATACACCAGCTGTCCGCTTCGATTCCCGGCTGGGTGGGAGATTTTCTCCGCTCAGGGACAGGGTGTTGTGTTGTCGTCATCATCATTATCGTATCATCCCCATCGACGCGCGAGTCCTCGAAGTGGCGTCACCACAAAAGACTTGCACCAGGCAACCGGTCTACCCGACGGGGGGCCGTAGCCCAACCACACCTAGACTACAGCCCTGCGCACACACTTGTGACGTCACATACTGATGGCCAAGTCTGTATCGGAACGCTCCTGTTTAACACTGTGCAGCTATACGAACTTGACGAGTTTTAGAGCTGAGACCGCATAGGGTTTTTCGTGCTTTCCTCTCCTACATAGCCTTGTAATGAAAGTATGGAAATTAATATCACTGCGTAAAGTAACTGAACAAAACGGCCCTATGTTATTTCAAGATGTAAAATTATTTTGACGATTTGCCTTAAATACGCGTTTCTAGGCTCGAATACAAACTCTAATTTTAAATTCTGTCTTTTACCTCAGGAGCTACGTTTTCTTGCAGTAAAAAATCGGCAATGTGCAACAACAAGCAGACGTGTTCGTTTTTAAATAAAGCAGCTGCAGCTCCTACAGAATTTAAGAATTTGTTTCCCCGGTTATTTTCGTAAATTTTCCTCTCCACTTCAAAATTTGCTGACCTCACACGCAACTCAGATCATTCGACGAAATGGAGCACCTCCTGACATAATATTTAGTAAATCAAAAATACCCGAAAAAATATATTTTTTCCCTGTTTCTCCAGAACCTTAGAACCTTAAACATGAAAAGATTGTTTCTCCTACATCCTTGACTGAAATTCGTGTCACAGAGTGCTGTTCATTTAATCACAATGCACTTATCTCGAAATTCTGCTTTACATACTGCCTAATCTGTCGAACACTGAATTCATTAAAACAATTTTCTAAGGTAGTTTCCACAAATTTAAATTATTTTCGAATAGATGTGTATGTAAAACTGAACAAAATCATTCTGTAGCTCTTCCAAATAAAAGTACTGGAAAGTCGATAATTTGGTAGGAATGATAAGAAATACTAAACATTTTCGAGTCACACTAATTAATAAAACTAATCTGTGTGACAATATTTGCAAATATGAGAGACATTTCACAGCCAGCTTCGTATTAAACTCGCAGCAATGGTCCAGAATTAAGAAACAAATGATACTGCTACATGATAAATAACTGCTTTTAAAAACAATTGGCAAATGTGGTGCAATGGAAACAAATAACGCGCTATAAATTTTTTGTCATTTGCTTACCCTTGAATGATGCGTAGACACAAATTCCTGTCTGGGAATAGCTGCAATCCAGCTATTTCTCAACTTCACACATTTGGGAAATCGAAACATATGCACTTGCATGCCTTTTTGGGATTTATAATTTCCCTGGCAAAAGGGAAGGCAACACTTGTATCCCATACTTCGAAGAACTGTAGGCGAATACTGTATGAAGTCTATATCAGTTTCACATGGCACAAACTTTCAACACAAATGGTTCAAATGCCTCTGAGCACTATGGGACTTAACATCGATGGTCATCAGTCCCCTAGAACTTAGAACTACTTAAACCTAACTAACCTAAGGACAGCACACAACACCCAGTCATCACGAGGCAGAGAAAATCCCTGACCCCGCCGGGAATCGAACCCGGGAACCCGGGCGCGGGAAGCGAGAACGCTACCGCACGACCACGAGCTGCGGACCTTTCAACACAACATACACGTCAACAGGACTGCCGACTAAAGATAAGATGGCCAACAGTTTGTGACATCACGTGCCAATATGGCCGCTGTGCGTAGGCCTTGTATCTAGAAGACTTTGCCTGGCCACACATTTCATCCACCAGTTGTCAACCAAACTTGCGGACGAATGGAACTCCCTAGCACAAGAAGGTATTTACAGCCTTGTGGTCAGCATTGGTGGACGTTGACCAGCATGATCTGCCGCCCACGGTGATCACACAGCTTTTTAAGACTCGTGGCCAGCTGTTTGTAGCGACCAAACGACCACTGTGAATCGCGGTGACTTAAGGGGAGGTTTACTGTCTTTTGGTTCAAATAATCGATTTTTAATTACATTTTTCGAGCCATGAAAGTGTTTAGAATCCACCCCTGAAACGGTTTTTCCGAATACGGAACGGAAATGTTTGTTCAAAAATGGTTCAAGTGGCTCTGAGCACTATGGGACTTAACTTCTGAGGTCATCACTCCCCTAGAACTTAGAACTACTTAAACCTAACTAACCTAAGGACATCACAAACATCCATGCCCGAGGCAGGATTCGAACCTGGGACCGTAGCGGTCGCGCGGTTCCAAACTGTAGCGCCTAGAACCGCTCGGCCACCCCGGCCGGCGGAAATGTTTGTTATTCGCGTTTGAACAAAAAAGCGCATCAGCCTGAAATTGGCCTTTTTCACGCATAAGTTTTTTTTTTCTTTCAGAGGACGATTTATTGTACCGCTACTTGGGAGGAAACACGAAAAATTTAAATGAAAGTTTGAACGCGTGTGTTTGGAAATTAGCCCCCAAGCATTTACATTCTGGCGTGAAGGCAGTGGAGATTGTGGCTTTCCTGGCAGTGAACAGCTTCAGCGAAGGGTGTTCAGCAATTCTGAAGACCATGACAACGATGAACGTCATCCTGGGACTCTGCTCGACGCAGTTCGCCAAGCATTCGGACGACCACCGGATTCAAGCGGCCGAAAACCGCTTGTCACCGGCCGTACGAGCGGCTCTGGAGCGGCGCAGGATGGCCCGGATCGAGCAGAACGCTCTCTATGAAGAAAAGGAAGGACTAGTTTATGGGCCCGGAATAGCAGATTGAATGTAAGTTGCGTAATATTGCATTCATATGTAGTCAAAACTTCAAAACCGATTTTCTCGAAATGACTCTTTTTCGCGCGGTATGGTAATTTCAAATCTACTGAACCGATTGGCATGATTCTTTGTTTCCGACGAAGCTAACTAAATTGTCTAGGAGTTGTACCACTTTTATTCCGATCCATCAACTATAAATATTTTTACTTGGCCGACGAAGTCGAAAAATCGATGAAAAAACCCTATTTTTTTTTCAAATGGCTGCCATTTTGTTTCCTTAGGTCTAAATAACTTAAGCGATGTACAACTCCTATAGAATGTTATATATATCGCTAACGTCAACTCAATTTTGATTTCAGAAGAGCCGGCTGACCTGTGACATACCGCGCATGGAGGTGTACATACAAATTTTGTTTCGTTCCGACGGCACTTCCGCCCTTGATCTTCGACATTTCCGGTCGAAAAAATTCCAGTTTGTAGAAGAAATATCAACAAATAAGAGACTTCCTGGCAGATTAATACTGTGTGCTGGACCGAGATTCGAACTCGGGACCTTTGCCTTTCGCGGGCAAGTGTTCTACCAACTGAGCTACACAAGCACGACTCACGCTCGGTACTCACAGCCTTACTTCTGCCAGTACCTCGTCTCCTACCTTCCAAACTTTACAGAAGCTCTCCTGCGAACCTTGCAGAACTAGCACCCCTGAAAGAAAGGATATTGCGGAGACATGGCTTAGCCACAGCCTGGGGGATGTTTCCAGAATGAGATTTTCACTCTGCAGCGGAGTGTGCGTTGATATGAAACTTCCTGGCAGATTAAAACTGTGTGCCAGAACGAGATTCGAACTCGGGACCTTTGCCTTTCGCGAGCAAGTGCTCTACCAACTGAGCTACCCAAGCACGACTCACGCCCCGTCCTCGCAGCTTATGAATAAATATTTTCACTAAATTTGACATTGATATCTATAACATATCCGGAGAAAAAAGTTCTCAAAAACATGCTTCTTTCGGGCCAAAGATTGTAAACCTCTCCTAAAGTGTAATCAATGTCTTTGAATGAAAGTCTCATTTCTGTTCGTCTCATTATTTCTTTTAGTTACCCCTTGTTCTACAATAGGGCAGCTGTTTCTACGTATGGTCCAAGTTTCATCGAGTTACGTTACTTGCCAGTGGCACACGATGCGAAAGTTACTTTCATCCTTACAGTTTGCACGCCAGTGTAGTTGACAGTTGAATAGGACCGTACTCTAACGTCGACCAACCTAACAGGAACAAAATGTCTCTGATATCTAACCCATCACTGAACCAAGCTGAAATCTCCTCCACACTAAAATCTTGGTTCTGTGTCTGTGCTGCTTACATCGAGTACAGATGTCCCGAGGAGAATGGGGACGTTTCTCTTCGGAGAAACAGCTCATGCGTCAGCGCAACAGGAGCATCGCAAGCCGCGAGTGCAATGGGCCCCACGGAGCGCTCGTACCGCTGTTAGCACGGCGTCGGCCACTCGCCCAACACGACGCATCGGGCCTGGATAGAATGCACACAGAGATAGCATCGCCCTGCCTACAAGGGCGCCGGGGCACTGCTGAGCACTCCAGCAACTCACGTGCAGACAGGAACAGAGGGCGACCATGTCGCCGTAGTACTCGCAACACATACCGCCGCACTCTAGTTGTATCCCGAGCAGCAGGATTTTCGAGCTGTCTAAAACACATATCCCCTCTCAGATAAATCGCTGATGTATCGCCGCGCGGGGTGGCCGCGCGGTCTGAGGCATCTTGTCTCGGTCCGGGCGGCTCCCTCGGGCATGGATGTGTGTGTTGTCCTTAGTTTACGTTATATTAGGTACTGTGTAACCTTAGGGACCGAAGACCTTACCACAAATTGAAACGGAACTTGTTGTACCGTTCCAGTGTTTTATTAAATTGCTAGCACGCAGAAATTATTAGCAAGAGTTTCTTCTCTTGCAGGTAATACCTCAGCTGGTGTCCAAAAGGAGAGAATGAACTAAACAGTGTTATTTATTGTAATTTTTTATGTTGGAGTACCACGTTTCCCATTTTCCTTTCCTTTGTGCGGCCTGGACGGTACAAATGAGTGAGTGTGTGAACTAGCAGAAAGCTGTAGGCACAGGTTGTAACACTGCATGAATGGTCGTTCTGGTGTAGGGTAGTACCAACCCCCCAAGCGTGAACATGTTAAGCAGAGACCAAGTTTGCAGGTCAGGGCAAAGATGACACGCAGGCGCGCGAATTGGCTCTGTCAGGTTGGCGCGCCACCCCCACCACGTTTGTAAGCGCAACGGTTAGGCGAATTCGGTTGGAAGAGCACTTGTTCCTGGGTCGTGGTGCTGGACAGACATGGAGACGCAGCTCACGTTTTGGTAATGTTAACATAGGTATTAGATTGTCCGAACTCTGCTCTGTAATGAAGTCCAGATGTTGAAATCAGGTGCGAAATTACCACTGAACACCATAAGGGAATTGATTTTCTTAATTTACTCGAATTTCAGTAGACCTTGCGTTGGTGCCTTGTTCGGGCAACACACCATGTGCCTTAAGCCCACGGTCACGTTATTGCTCTGTGCTTAAAGGATATTCACTCATTCAATGTATTTTAATCTGCTCTTCCATTTACAGTAATATTTTGGGTCTTTTTATTTATTTTCCATATGTTTTCTTTGTGAACTTGCTTTCGCGCCACGTGGTCGGTTGGAGTAACCGCCGTATTGATAAATTGTAGTTTCGGTCTGAAAATATGTTGTACGCGATGAATAATCATACGATAGTGAGCGAGTCTAAAATAAGGAAGGAATAATCGCGTGTGTCCATATTTTTCTGGTTTTCTGTTGGCTACTGAAACTTGGCCATGTGGGTTGAACAGCATTGAAGTGATGTTTCCTGTGCACCCACATAACGAGTTGATTTGTTGGCGATGTTGTGCGTTAAGTAAAATACTCGTGCCACTAGGAAAAGTATCGAATTTTAATGCCTACTGATTTGATAAAGATTTGCGAAATACTCTTCTACCCTCACCTAGTTTTGCTTGTATTGTCTTTGCGGAACTCGTTCTGAGCAATCTATAGCAACTGAATGTAATAACCGAGGGTTTAGGTATAATTGTGCGGTTGTATAGAATTACACTGAAGCCAGGTCTGCGCTCCTCTGTCCCCTTCCATAATTACGTGGCGAAACTGAACCATGTTAACTAGAGACCGGTTTTGATGATGTACATTGCAAGAGAAACACGATTAGTTGTTGAAATACCGTCGGTACTGAATAAATATCAATTAATCTCTACCCTCGACTGATTATTTACTCCTTCCATCATAAAGAATAGGTGGCAGTCAGTACCACAGTCGAATTCTGGGTCATGAGAGCAAATAAAAGCTATATAATGTCTATTAAGCCCTGTATAGGTGCCTTCTGTAGTGGTTCAAAAAATGTGTTATCCGTTGCGTTCAAATTTCTACCGGTTCGTTAAAACCTTCCACTAGAAATTATTAATACCCAGCAATAACTCGCAGGGGTCAGTAATTTCGTGGACCACACGAATTTAAGAAACCATTTACTACAGACGGTAGCTTGCAGGAGCGGTAGGACAGGTCAAAGAGACGGTAATCTACCTACTTAGGTGGACTTATAGCACCACCAGTACTGGACGGTTACGTTGCAAAATATACTGATTTTCCGCTGATGTATCGAATACTAGTCGAATCACCTGAAATTTGCAACCTCGTTGTGTCATACTGGACTTCGCATTCACGTACACGAATCACAGTGAGGCTATTCAGCACTGTTACTTTTTTCAGTACGTTTTGCCATTTTGCATATCGCGATGCTCGTACACTCTAAGACAAAATAAACCACTCTTCACGAAGGAATCATCCAAATGGGAAGGAAAAAGGTACGTGTTATGTAAACCAGGCCAATATGCTTGCTGGATACACTTGGGAAGATACTAGAAAAACTACTGGCTGACAGACTGGCCGCTCACCGAGTGCAGTATGGGATGAGCAGCAGGTAGTTCGGCTTCAGGCCTGGGCGATCGGCATCCGATGCAATCGCCCTGGCGGCCGAAGTCGGTGGCTCTACCCCGCACAAGCACGTAATGGCCATCGTGGTGTGTAAGTAGGCTGTTTAGGTTTTTATGTTGGTAACGCCACGTAGCGCTCTGTATGAAAATCACTAGCTGTGCTGTGTACAGACTGTAGCTGATTTGCATTGTTGGATCATTGTTACTGTAGTGTTGGGCAGTTGGATGTGAACAGCGCGTAGCGTTGCGCAGTTGGAGGTGAGCCGCCAGCAGTGGTGGATGTGGCGAGAGACATGGCGGAGTTTTGAGAGCGGATGATCTGGAAGTGTGTCCATCAGAGAGTAAATTTGTAAGACTGGATGTCATGAACTGATCATATATATAATGACTTTTGAACACTATGAAGGTAAATACATTGTTTGGTCTCTATGAAAATCTTTCATTTGATAACTATGCCTATTAGTAGTTAGTGCCTTCAGTAGTTAGATTCTTTTATTTAGCTGGCAGTAGTGGCGCTCGCTGTATTGCAGTAGTTCGAGTAACGAAGATTTTTGTGAGGTAAGTCATTCATGAAAGGTATAGGTTATTGTTAGTCAGAGCCATTCTTTTGTAGGGATTTTTCAAAGTCAGATTGCGTTGCGCCAAAAATATTTTGTGTCAGTTTAAGCACAGTTATTTTATAATTTTTCTAAGGGGACGTTTCCTCAGACTTCGAAAAAAAAAAAAAAACACTGCAATTTTACAGTGATAAATTATCAGGACTGTCTCTATGGACTGTAAGAAAATCTTTGCTTTTGACCAACAGTGTATCAATAAGTGTGTGCATTTGATATCTTTGTTATTGTAATTATGAAAAATTTTAACAAATATATATTGACCAGTGCCCAAATCAATTTGCAAAATTTTTTGTGGGGAGCATGGGGGCTATGTAAGTAGGCTGTTTAGGTTTTTATATTGGTAACGCGACGTAGCGCCCTGCATGAAAATCACTGGCTGCAATGTGTGCAGTCTGTGGCTGATTTGCATTGTTGGAACATTGTTATTGTAGTGTTGGGCAGTTGGCTGTTAACAGCGTGTAGCGTTGCGCAGTTGGAGGTGAGCCACCAGCAGTGCTGGATGTGGGGAGAGAGATGGCGGAGTTTTGAGAGCGGATGATCTGGAAGTGTGTCCATCAGAGAGAGTAAATTTGTAATGTCTTCAACTGATACATATATATTATGACTGTTGAACACTATTAAGGTAAATACATAGTTTGTTCTCTTTCAAAATCATTCATTTGCTAACTATGCCTATTAGTAGTTAGTGCCTTCAGTAGTTAGAATCTTTTACTTAGCTGGCAGTAGTGGCGCTCGCTGAATTGCAGTAGTTCGAGTAACGAAGGTTTTTGTGGGGTAAGTGATTCGTGAAAGGTATAGGTTATTGTTAGTCAGGGCCATTCTTCTGTAGGGATTTTTCAAAGTCAGATTGCGTTGCGCTAAAAATATTGTGTGTCAGTTTAAGCACAGCTGTTTTATAATTTTTCTAAGGGGACGTTTCCTCAGACTTTTTTTTAAAAAAAAAAAGGAACACTGCAATTTTACAGTGATGAATTATCAGGACTGTCTTTATGGACTGTAAGAAAATCTTAGCTTTTGACCAACAGTGTATCAATAAGTGTGTGCATTTGATATCTTTGTTATTGTAATTATGAAAGATTTTAATAAATATCTATTGGCCAGTGCCCAAAACTATTTGTAAACTTTTTTGTGGGGAGCATGGGGGCTATGTAAGTAGGCTGTTTAGGTTTTTATATTGGTAACGGCACATAGCGCTCTGTATGAAAATCACTGGCTGTGCTGTGTGCAGTCTGTGGCTGATTTGCATTGTTGGAACATTGTTATTGTAGTGTTGGGCAGTTGGCTGTTAACAGCGTGTAGCGTTGCACAGTTGGAGGTGAGCCGCCAGATATATATATAATGACTTTTGAACACTATTAAGGTAAATACATTGTTTGGTCCCTATCAAAATCTTTCATTTGCTAACTATGCCTATTAGTAGTTAGTGCCTTCAATAGTTAGAATCTTTTATTTAGCTGGCAGTAGTGGCTGTAGTGGCTGTATTGCAGTAGATCGAGTAACGAAGATTTTTGTGAGGTAAGTGATTCATGAAAGGTATAGGTTATTGTTAGTCAGGGCCATTCTTTTGTTGGGTTTTTTGAAAGTCAGATTGCCTTACGCTAAAAATATTGTATATCAGTTTAAGCACAGTTATTTTATAATTTTTCTAAGGGGACGTTTCAAGTGGACATCAGTGGCGCCTTCGACAACCTGTGGTGGCCTTCGCTCTTCTCCTGCTTGCGGGAGAAGGAGTGTCCAGGGCCGTTGTATGGCTGTCTGAGGAGCTATTGCAAGGGACGGGAGGTCTGGCTATGATCCCCTAGCGGGGGAATTGGAAAATCAATAACTAAGGGATGCCCCCAGGGTTCTGTGCTAGGACCCCTGTTCTGGGACATCCACATCGAGCCGAGCCGCTGTTAGATACTTTACAGCAAAGTGAAGAGGTGCTAGAGGTGATAGCCTATGCAGATGACCTCCTCCTGTTGGTCGGCGGCCGTAGCCGCGAGAACATAGAACCTAAGATAGAAAGTGCCCTGAACAAACTGCAACTATGGTACCAAAACACTAAAATGAAAGTATCACCAAGTAATTAAACTTACCTGGATTCGTGATTTCCTGTCAGGAAGGTCGCAGTTCGTAGTAATAGACAGCAAATCATCGAGTAAAACTGAAGTGATATCAGGTGTTCCCCAGGGAAGCGTCCTGGGACCTCAGCTGTTCCTGATCTATATAAATGACCTGGGCGACAATCTGCGCAGTTGTCTTAGGTTGTTCGCAGATGATGCTGTATTTTACCGTCTAGTAAGGTCATCCGAAGACCAGTATCAGTTGCAAAGCGATTTAGAAAAGATTGCTGTATGGTGTGGCAGGTGGCAGTTGACGCTAAATAACGAAAAGTGTGAGGTGATCCACATGAGTTCCAAAAGAAATTCGTTGGAATTCGATTACTCGATAAATAGTACAATTCTCAAGGCTGTCAATTCAACTAAGTACCTGGGTGTAAAAATTACGAACAACTTCAGTTGGAAAGACCACATAGATAATATTGTGGGGAAGACGAGCCAAAGGTTGCGTTTCATTGGCAGGACACCTAGAAGATGCAACAAGTCCACTAAAGAGACAGCTTACACTACACTCGTTCGTCCTCTGTTAGAATATTGCTGCGCGGTGTGGGATCCTTACCAGATGGGATTGACGGAGGACATCGAAAGGGTGCTAAAAAGGGCAGCTCGTTTTGTATTATCACGAATTGGGGAGAGAGTGTGGCAGATATGATACGCGAGTTGGGATGGAAGTCATTAAAGCAAAGACGTTTTTCGTCGGGGCGAGATCTATTTACGAAATTTCAGTCACCAACTTTCTCTTCCGAATGCGAAAATATTTTGTTGAGCCCAACCTACATAGGTAGGAATGATCATCAAAATAAAATAAGAGAAATCAGAGCTCGAACAAAAAGGTTTAGGTGTTCGATTTTCCCGCGCGCTGTTCGGGAGTGGAATGGTAGGGAGGTAGTATGATTGTGGTTCTATGAACCGTCTGCCAAGCACTTAAATGTGAATTGCAGAGTAATAATGTAGATGTAGATGTAGACCTGTTATTAAAAGGACAATTAATCAGGAACCCTACTGTACGAATCGAGCGCTCACCAGTTCTTCGGTTACGTGAAACACGGTACCGAGGAATCATCGTTGACGAAAGGTGGAACTTAGGGAAACACATTGATACCGTAACCCATAAAGCCCTTCAAACACTAAACAATCTCATCTCCATCGCACACAAATGATTTCATCTCCCCCATCATTTCATAAAATTATACCACACTAGTATCTTGACCTCAGTAGTGGGTTACGGCTCGGGAGTGTGGGTACACAAGCTCACGAGGGTTGTGCCCGCCATGACAGTGAGAAGGGTACAAAGGAACATGTTACTAAGATCTGTGGGGGCTTATAGAACATCCACAAGTGGAGCCGTATTAGTCATAATGGGGCTCTGCCCCTGGACATCAAGATTAGAAAGCAGACTGCGTGGTTCTGGATTAAGAAACAGAACGTCACGAAGACAGAAGAGATATTAGGCACTGGGGCTAGGGATAAGGGTGAGATTTGGCAAAGGGGCGAACAATTGTGGCAAGAACTATGGGAGGCGGATGAAACAGGGCGTAGAACATTTGAATTTCTTCCAAGCGTTAGGTAATGACTGAAAATGAGATACTTTGAACCCACTAGATGACTGATCCATTTTCTCACTGGACATGGGCCACACCCGCGTGTGAATGTGGTGAATCAGAGGGTACCCCCGATCGTGTGATCTACGAGTTCCCCCTTTTCAATTATGTTACCTCTAGATTACCTGACCGTGACACATACCAACTAATAAGACAAGAAGACATTCTTCAAACTCTCAGTAAACTGGCAGATGAGGTATCACGAAAAGTGTTAAAGGAATATCTGAGGGACATAAATTAATGTAAAAAATTGAGACATACTGAATACTGAATATGCGCCCTACTTCTATACCACCTGCGCGTGGATAGGCCAACTTTTCTCGTAGTCTGGAATCCGCAACGTACAGGACTAGGGCGAGTGGGGAACAATATCACCCACACTAGACATAGCACCGGACTTGACTTAGGTTAGAACTAATTAGTAGGACTTAGATTAGGAAATTAGTTATTAGGAACCTGCAGCGAATAACATCTTGGCCTGCCCAGTGTCAGGGGCACGCCCATCGGGATTAGCTCGATGGGCAAGGCACTAAAGTAGGTTTATACATTTCTGACACAACTGAGACGCTGCACGCAGTAGAGAATTTAGTTAAGAGGTATTAAACAAAATACTGAAATGAAATGTCGTGTGACGAGGGCCTCCCTTCGGGTAGACCGCTCGCCTGGTGCAAGTCTTTCGATTTGACGCCTCTTCGGCGACTTGCGCGTGGATGGGGAAGAAATGATGATTAGGACAACACAACACCCAGTCCCTGAGCAGAGAAAATCTCCGATCCAGCCGGGAATCGAACCCGGGCCTTTACGATTGACAGTCTATCGCGCTGACCACTCAGCTACCGCGGACACACTAAATACTAATAATAATACTTGTACGAATTTAGCTGCGCATTGTCATTAATTATAGCTGTAGCTCAGAAATTAATTAAACTACAATTAGCTGCATTTGATGTTTAAACAAATTAGGACCCACTAATCATATAAGGAAGTGGGTTATGTTGTATAATTATCATTGTTACTGAAATAAAGAAATTTTTAAAAAAATATTTACAGTCAAACAAATGATTACAATTTCAGAAAAATTGGGCGATTTATTCAAGACAAACGGCTTCACGAATTGAGCAAGTCGATGATTCGTTGGTCTGCCTCTGGCCCTAATTTATTTATTTACACGTCAAGTTGCGTAGGAGCAAATCTCCAAGGTCATGGAACGTATCAGTACCTGAAATTAGAACATAAAAGTAATAACACATATAAATACAATGTTTATGAACCCTTAAAAAGTGAAGTCATATGTTTGAGTAAACGCAGTCAAAAATACAGCATAAGAATCTAATTTGCAAGGAACTCCTCAACAGGAGTGTCCCATGAGGAAACTCTCTGTTTCGATTTGGAATCGCGTGGATTACTGCTAAGATTTTTGAAATATTGTGATATTGGTAATGGATGCAGCAGTATACTCTACACCTTTCTGCACAAGAGTTAAGGAAGTCCGATCCAAATGCAGGCTGGATTTCTGCCGAGTATTAACTGAGTGAAAGCCGCTTATTCTTGGGAATAAGCTGACATTGTTAACAGGAAACGGCAGTAAAGAATGTCAAAATATCTAGGCTAGTGAACAGGGATCGACAGGAGGTTCGAGGACTTGGACCACTCATTGCCCAAACTGCACGTTTCTGAGCTAAAAATATCCTTTTAGAATGGGAAGAGCTATCCCAAAATATAATACCATATGGAAGAGGATGTAGATGAAAGATGAATTGGGAGATATGATACTGCGTGAAGAGTTTGACAGAGCACTGAAAGACCTGAGTCGAAACAAGGCCCCGGGAGTAGACAATATTCCATTAGAACTACTGACAGCCTTGGGAGAGCCAGTCCTGACAAAACTCTACCATCTGGTGAGCAAGATGTATGAGACCGCTGAAATATCGTCAGACTTCAAGAAAAATATAATTATTCCAATCCCAAAGAAAACAGGTGTTGACGGATGCGAAAATTACCGAACTATCAGTTTAATAAGTCACAGCTGAAAAATACTAACGCGAATTCTTTACAGACGAATGGACAAACTGGTAGAAGCGGACCTCGGGGAAGATCAGTTTCGATTCCGTAGAAATATTGGAACATGTGAGGCAATACTGACCTTAAGACTCACTTTAGAAGAAAGATTAAGGAAAGGCAAACTTACGTTTCTAGCATTTTTAGACTTAGAGAAAGCTTTTGACAATGTTGACTCAAATACTCTCTTTCAAAATCTGAAGGTGGCAGGGGTAAAATGCAGGGAGCGAAAGGCTATTTACAATTTGTACAGAAACCAGATGGCAGTTACAAGAGTCGAGGGACATGAAAGGGAAGCAGTGGTTGGGAAGGGATTGAGACAGGGTTGTAGCCTCTCCCCGATGTTATTCAATCTGTATATTGAGCAAGCAGTAAAGGAAACAAAAGAAAAATTCGGAGTAGGTATTAAAATCCATGGAGAAGAAATTAAAATTTGACGTTCGCCGATGACATTGTAATTCTGTCAGAGACAGCAAAGGACTTGGAAGAGCACTTGAACGTAATGGAGAGTGTCTTGAAAGGAGGGTATAAAATGAACATCAACAAAAGCAAAACGAGGGTAATGGAATGTAGTCGAATTAAGTCTGGTGATGCTGAGGGAATTAGATTAGAAAATGAGACAGTTAAAGTAGTAAAGGAGTTTTGTTATTTGGGGAGCAAAATAACTGATGGTCGGAGTAGAGAGGATATAAAATGTAGACTGGCAATGGCAAGGAAAGCGTTTCTGAAGAAGAGGAATTTGTTAACATCCAGTATAGATTTAAGTGTCAGGAAGTCGTTCCTGAAAGTATTTGTATGGAGTGTAGCCATGTATGGAAGTGAAACATGGACGATAAATAGTTTAGACAAGAAGAGAATAGCAGCTTTCGAAATGTGGTGCTACACAAGAATGCTGAAGATTTGACGGGCAGATCACATAACTAATGAGATCGTATTGAATAGGATTGGGGAGAAGAGGAGTTTGTGGCACAACTTGACAAGAAGAAGGGACCAGTTGGTAGACCATGTTCTGAGGCATCAGGGGATCACAGATTTAGTATTGGAGGGCAGCGTGGAGTGTAAAAATCGTAGAGGGAGACCAAGAGATGAATACACTAAGCAGATTGAGAAGGATGTAGGCTGCAGTAGGTACTGAGAGATGAAGAAGCTTGCACAGGATAGAGTAGCATGGAGAGCTGATCCAACCAGTCTCGGGACTGAAGACCAGAACAACAACAACAACGACAGAAGCGAATGAAAATAACTAAAGATACCGTTCGAGCAGTAAAAATGTCAGTATTAATTCTTTAAATAATGTTGCGGCCACATGGAGTAACTGTTGTTTCACCCAGTGGAGAATGGTGTAACAGAGGCACCCCAGCGATCGAGACGTTGCGAAGTAAAGCATGCACAGATAGCCTTGCTGACAGCAGCAGTCTACCAACAGGCTGACGCAAGGACGCACAGAGACCGGGCAAAGAGTGAAGCCTGGAGATGCTGAGTAAGGAGAAATGAGGGCAGCACGCTAAGTTACGCTGCACTATACTGCGGGAGCTGCCACCGAGGGTAAAAAACGTCCTCCTGCCGGATATAAATAGTGGAGCGCAGGCAGCAACAGACAGAAGCCATTAGGAAGCAGTTCGGATCTGAGGATGGGCGTGGTCCGTGTCCGAATGTTCAATCTTCGTAGGTCACGATTCCGGAGGTCCTGTTCCAGCTCGCAGGAGTCACCTGTTCGCCGTCAGATGTCAACTTCAGCTCTGGAGGTCGGCCCGGGTTCGGTCGGCACCATGGCTGACTAACTACAGCGAGAACTTCCAGCAGGACCGGCCGCAGCGTGGTTTCGGTCACAGGCGCCGCCGGGGACTGACGCCCGGACTTCACGGCAACCCGGCCCCACGGCGCGTGGTCCGTCCGTGACGGGACCTCGCGGACATCGCGACTGACGGCTTCCCAGCCGCCAGTGCAGCAGGCGTCGTCAGCTGACGTCACGGCGACGAGTTCATCTCAACCACAGGGCATCCTGGCTTCAGCGGAGCACTGGTGGCCTGAGGCTCCAGAGTGCGATCGGCGGCGCGCATTGCGCGCATTGTCGGAGAATCTACACAGCAGCAGCCAGGCGGAGGGATCCGCAGGGCTGGGCAGCGACGACGAGGGAGAAACTGTAAAGAAAGTTCAATAAATAACTTTAAAACTCCACGCCGTCTCATTCTTTGGCACAGGCACTGTGTCTGCTGCTAACAAGTAATGCAAGGTACGTAACAATAAGATCCTGAACGTGGGCTTTCCACGACAGATTACTATGTATCTGAAGACCTACAAATCACTAATCATTTGCCCATTCTGTGAAATTAAAACGTCGTGTTCTGTTGAATTATGTGTTAGAAACTGTAAAAACTGAGTCTTTCTCTGATTTAGTGTTAATGAACTTATAAACTGCACTGTTTGAAACCAAGTCAATGTCGCACACCACATCCTTTACTACCAAGCTAGTGTCATCAGCAAACATAAATATTTTAGAGGTACCCATAATACTATAGAGCAAATCATTTATATAAATAAGGAACAGGAGTGGCCCCAACACTGATCCTTGGGGCGGGTGCCTGTCCCCCCCCCCCCCCCCCCCACCCCCATTTGACAGTACCCCACTCAGAATCCACGTCACAGCCTTTCTCAACACTGCAAATAATGACCTATTTCTGTCTGTTGCTAAAAGATGAACGAATTGTGAGCTACACCTCGTATTCCGTTCGAGCAGATGCGCAAAACTATAGACCTATATCACTGACGTCGATCTGTTGTAGAATTTTAGAACATGTTTTTTGCTCGTGTATCATGTCGTTTCTGGAAACCCAGAATCTACTCTGTAGCAATCAACATGGATTTCGGAAACAGCGATCGTATGAAGCCCAACTTGCTTTATTTGTTCATGAGACCGAGAAAATATTAGATACAGGCTCCCAGATAGATGCCATTTTCCTTGACTTCCGGAAGGCGTTCGATACAGTTCCGCACTGTCGCCTGATAAACAAAGTAAGAGCCTACGGAATATCAGACCAGCTGTGTGGCTGGATTGAAGGGTTTTTATCAAACAGAACACAGCATGTTGTTGTCAATGGAGAGACGTCTACAGACGTTAAAGTAACCTCTGGCGTGCCACATGGGAGTGTTATGGGACAATTGCTTTTCACAATATGCGTAAATGACCTAGTAGATAGTGTCGGAAGTTCCATACGGCTTTTCGCGGATGATGCTGTAGTATACAGACAAGTTGCAGCATTAGAAAATTGCAGCGAAATGCAGGAAGATCTGCAGCGGATAGGCACTTGGTGCAGGGAGTGGCAACTGGCCCTTAACATAGACAAATGTAATGTATTGCGAATACATAGAAACAAGGATCCTTCATTGTATGATTATATGATAGCGGAACAAACCCTGGTAGCTGTTACTTCTGTAAAATATCTGGGAGTATGCATTCCAGTCGCCGATGATTATTAGATTTTCGTCCCCCTTTCATACTGCATTACCCTTTCAGTATCCTCATACACTTTCTCTGTCTGTTCATTTTCAGTTTGCGACGTCGGCATGTATACCTGAACTATCGTTGTAGGTGTTGGTCTGCTGTCGATTCTGATTAGAACAACCCGGTCACTGAACCGTTCACAGTAACACACCCTCTGCCCTACCTTCCTATTCATAATGAATCCTACACCTGCTATACCATTTTCTGCTGCTAGGGGAAGGAGTAGAAGAAAAGGTTACAGGAGAATATGGGCTTGGGACAAGGAATGAAAGAAGAGAAAGACTAATTGAGTTCTGTAACAAGTTTCAGCTAGTAATAGCGAATACCCTGTTCAAGAATCACAAGAGGAGGAGGTATACTTGGGAAAGGCCGGGAGATACGGGAAGATTTCAATTAGATTACATCATGGTCAGACAGAGATTCCGAAATCAGATACTGGATTGCAAGGCGTACCCAGGAGCAGATATAGACTCAGATCACAATATAGTAGTGATGAAGAGTAGGCTGAAGTTCAAGACATTAGTCAGGAAGAATCAATACGCAAAGAAGTGGGATACGGAAGTACTAAGGAATGACGAGATACGTTTGAAGTTCTCTAACGCTATAGATACAGCAATAAGGAATAGCGCAGTAGGCAGTACAGTTGAAGAGGAATGGACATCTCTAAAAAGGGCCATCACAGAAGTTGGGAAGAAAAACATAGGTACAAAGAAGGTAGTACAAAGAAGGTAGCTGCGAAGAAACCATGGGTAACAGAAGAAATACTTCAGTTGATTGATGAAAGGAGGAAGTACAAACATGTTCCGGGAAAATCAGGAATACAGAAATACAAGTCGCTGAGGTATGAAATAAATAGGAAGTGCAGGGAAGCTAAGAGGAAATGGCTGCAGGAAAAATGTGAAGACATCGGAAAAGATATGACTGTCGGAAGGACAGACTTAGCATACAGGGAAGTCAAAACAACCTTTGGTGACATTAAAAGCAACGGTGGTAACATTAAGAGTGCAACGGGAATTCCACTGTTAAATGCAGAGGAGAGAGCAGATAGGTGGAAAGAATACATTTAAAGCCTCTATGAGGGTGAAGATTTGTCTGATGTGATAGAAGAAGAAACAGGAGTCGATTTAGAAGAGACAGGGGATCCAGTATTAGAATCGGAATTTAAAAGAGAATTGGAGGACTTACGGTCAAATAAGGCAGAAGGGATAGATAACATTCCATCAGAATTTCTAAAATCGTTGGGGGAAGTGGCAACAAAACGACTATTCACGTTGGTGTGTAGAATATATGAGTCTGGCGATATACCATCTGACTTTCGGAAAAGCATCATCCACACAATTCCGAAGACGGCAAGAGCTGACAAGTGCGAGAATTATCGCACAATCAGCTTAACAGCTGATGCATCGAAGCTGCTTACAAGAATAATATACAGAAGAATGGAAAAGAAAATTGAGAATGCGCTAGTTGACGATCAGTTTCGCTTTAGGAAAAGTAAAGGGACGAGAGAGGCAATTCTGACGTTACGTCTAATAATGGAAGCAAGGCTAAAGAAAAATCAAGACACTTTCATAGGATTTGTCGACCTGGAAAAAGCGTTCGACAATATAAAATGGTGCAAGCTGGTCGAGATTCTGAAAAAATAGGGGTAAGCTATAGGGAGAGACGGGTCACATACAATATGTACAACAACCAAGAGTGGACGATCAAGAACGAAGTGCTCGTATTCAGAAGGGTTTAAGACAAGGCTGTAGCCTCTCGCCCCTACTCTTCAATCTGTACATCGAGGAAGCAATGATGGAAATAAAAGAAACGTTCAGGAGTGGAATTAAAATACAAGGTGAAAGGATATCAATGATACGAATCGCTGATGACATTGCTATCCTGAGTGAAAGTGAAGAAGAATTAAGTGATCTGCTGAACGGAATGAACAGTCTAATGAGTACACAGCATGGTTTGAGAGTAAATCGGAGAAAGACGAAGATAATGAGAAGTAGTAGAAATGAGAACAGCAAGAAACTTAACATCAGGATTGATGGTCACGAATTCAATGAAGTTAAGGAATTCTGCTACCTAGGCAGTAAAATAACCAGTGACGGACGGAGCAAGGAGGACACCAATAGCAGACTCGCTATGGCAAAAAAGGCATTTCTGGCCAAGAGAAGTCTACTAATATCAAATACCGGCCTTAATTTGAGGAAGAAATTTCTGAGGATGTACATCTGGTGTACAGCATTGTACGGTAGTGAAACATGGACTGTGGGAAAGCCGGAACAGAAGAGAATCGAAACATTTGAGATGTGGTGCTATAGACGAATGTTGAAAATTAGGTGGACTGATAAGATAAGGAATGAGGAGGTTCTACGCAGAATCGGAGAGGAATGGAATATGTGGAAAGAACTGATAAGGAGAAGTGACGGGATGATAGGACATCTGCTAAGACATGAGGGAATGACTTCCATAGTACTAGAGGGAGCTGTAGAGGGCAAAAACTGTAGAGGAAGACAGAGATTGGAATACGTCAAGCAAATAATTGAGGACGTAGGTTGCAAGTGCTACTCTGAGATGAAGAGGTTAGCACAGGAAAGGAATTCGTGGCGGGCCGCATCATACCAGTCAGCAGACTGATGACAAAAACAAAACAAACAAACAAAAAACTTTAGCAAACACTGATGGCATAGAAATAGATCTAAAATTATCTACACTATCCCTTTCTCCCTTTTTATAAAGCGGATTTACTACTGAGTATTTTAATCGTTCAGGTAACTGACCCTTCCTAAAGATAAAACTACAAATATGCCTAAATACAGGGCTAATATGTGCAGCACAGTACTTTAATATTCTTCTAGGCACTCCATTATATCCTCCTTGTCAGTATCACAGAGGAATATTTCAGACATCAGTCTCGGAAAGGCATTTTCCAAGAGAGTGATATGATTCCGTCTAGAAACCAAATTTTTATTTAATTCATCAGCATTGCTCAGAAAATGATTGTTACATACTGTACATACATCTTATTTATCAGTAACAGAAATATTTTTACTATGAACTAACTTTTGATCGTCAACCTTGTGCTGCTGATGAGACACTTCATTCACAACTGACCATATGATTTTAATTTTATCCTGTGAGTTAGCTGTTCTATTTTCATACCACATACTCTTTGCCTTCCTAATAACATTTATAAGCACCTTACAGTACCGTTTGTAATGGGCTACTGTTCATTGATTGTGACTACTCCTAGTATTTTGATATAATTCCCGCTTTGTTCTACATGATATCCTTATCCCACCAATCAGCCGCACGGGCTACCTTTTGCTACTGGTACCATGTTTAGAACGCGCTAATGAAAAGCATTACAAATGTGCTGAGGAAATCATTACATTTGCCATCTATATTATCGCCACTATAAACACCCTGCAAGCAGTTACTCTGCATGGTATCGATTGACAGACTTTTTGGGTGTCGTCCTGAAGAATTTCGTACCAAGTTCTGCCCAACTGACGCGTTAGGTGGTCAGAATCCCGTGATGGTTGGAGGAGCTTGCTCACAATGATCCAAACAATCTCAATTGAGAAGAGATCCGGCGATCCTGCTGGCCTAGGTAGGGTCTGGCAGGCACTAACTTGACTGTCACCGTGTGCGGATGGGCACCATCTTGCTGAAACGTAAGCCCAAAATGGCTTCCCATGAGAGGTGTAGAATATCGTTGACGTACCGCTGTGCTTTAAGACGTGTCTGCAGACTACCCTGACAACCAGGAGTGATAGCTAGACTGCCATTTCATTTCGTAGCACGACTCTTACAGCGCAGCAATTGGTCGACCATATTCTACTCCCCGTTTTGTAGCTCTTGATGGCAAGCCATCGTCGGTTTACATTTCAGAAAAAAGGTCTGCGGATTTCTCCCCAACTGAGAAACATTTAGAGCATTATGATCAGCAGGGCCCTCCAACCATCTCGGGCTATTGACAATCTAACGCCCAGTTGCACAGAATGTGACACGATAGGTTCGTTATGGACTTACTCAGTTCCTGAAGGTCGAAGCTTATTCTGTTCAATAAATCATCGTATTTTTCTGAAATTGTAATCATTTGCTTGTCTGTACACGTACATCAGCTGTATCTATCTCCTTCCTATTCTGATAATTTCTTCGTGGTAGGTCTTTTTTTCTCTCTTTCTCTCTCCCTCTTTTTTTTTTTTTTTTTTTTTTTTTTTTTGTCGTTTATTTGCGATATTCTGTGAGATTTTGGTCCAACCTGTTTCATTTTCTCGATACGATCTCTTCAGTAAGCTATTTGCTGCTCACTGTGAGAAACTTAATTCTTTGGCGAATCGGTCTTCGTGTCAGCCAAAATTATTCTTCGTTTACGGTTTCGAAAGTAAAATTCTATGTACCGACTTGACAGAAAATCCTAGGAAGTTCTGGTCTTACGTTAAATCAGTAAGTGGCTCGAAACAGCATATCCAGACACTCCGGTATGATGATGGCATTGAAACAGAGGATGACAGGCGTAAAGCTGAAATACTAAACACCTTTTTCCAAAGCTGTTTCACAGAGGAAGACAGCACTGCTGTTCCTTCTCTAAATCCTCGCACAAACGAAAAAATGGCTGACATCGAAATAAGCGTTCAAGGAATAGAAAAAAGCAACTGAAATCACTCAATAGAGGAAAGTCCACTGGACGTGACGGGATACCAGTTCGATTCTACACAGAGTACGCAAAACAACTTGCCCCCCTTCTAACAGCCGTGTACCGCAAGTCTCTAGAGGAACGAAAGGTTCCTAATGATTGGAAAAGAGCACAGGTAGTTCCAGTCTTCAAGAAGGGTCGTCGAGCAGATGCGCAGAACTACAGACCTATATCTCTGACGTCGATCTGTTGTAGAATTTTAGAACATGTTTTTTGCTCGTGTATCATGTCGTTTCTGGAAACCCAGAATCTACTCTGTAGGAGTCAACACGGATTTCGGAAACAGCGATCGTATGAAACCCAACTTGCTTTATTTGTTCATGAGACCGAGAAAATATTAGATACAGGCTCCCAGATAGATGCCATTTTCCTTGACTTCCGGAAGGCGTTCGATACAGTTCCGCACTGTCGCCTGATAAACAAAGTAAGAGCCTACGGAATATCAGACCAGCTGTGTGGCTGGATTGAAGAGTTATTAGCAAACAGAACACAGCATGTTGTTGTCAATGGAGAGACGTCTACAGACGTTAAAGTAACCTCTGGCGTGCCACAGGGGAGTGTTATGGGACCATTGCTTTTCACAATATTTATAAATGACCTAGTAGATAGTGTAGGAAGTTCCATGTGGCTTTTCGCGGATGATGCTGTAGTATCCAGAGAAGTTGCAGCATTAGAAAATTGCAGCGAAATGCAGGAAGATCTGCAGCGGATAGGCACTTGGTGCAGCGAGTGGCAACTGACCCTTAACATAGACAAATGTAATGTATTGCGAATACATAGAAACAAGGATCCTTCATTGTATGATTATATGATAGCGGAACAAACCCTGGTAGCTGTTACTTCTGTAAAATATCTGGGAGTATGCGTGTCAAACGATATGAAGTGGAATGATCATATAAAATTAATTGTTGGTAAGGCGGGTACCAGGTTGAGATTCATTGGGAGAGTACTTAGAAAATGTAGTCCATCAACAAAGGAGGTGGCTTACAAAACACTCGTTCGACCTATACTTGAGTATTGCTCATCAGTGTGGGATCCGTACCAGGTCGGGTTTACGGAGGAGATAGAGAAGATCCAAATAAGAGCGGTGCGTTTCGTCACAGGGTTATTTGGTAAGCGTGATAGTGTTACGGAGATGTTCAGCAAACTCAAGTGGCAGACTCTGCAAGAGAGGCGCTCTGCATCGCGGTGTAGCCTTGCTGTCCAGGTTTCGAGAGGGTGCGTTTCTGGATGAGGTATCGAATATATTGCTTCCCCCTACTTATACCTCGCGAGGAGATCACGAATGTAAAATTAGAGAGATTCGAGTGCGCACTGGGGCTTTCCGGCAGTCGTTCTTCCCGCGAACCATACGCGACTGGAAGAGGGAAGGGAGATAATGACAGTGGCACATAAAGTATCCTCCGCCACACACCGTTGGGTGGCTTGCGGAGCATAAATGTAGATGTAGATGTAGATGTACATGTTACGGATGAGGGCGATGTGGTCTCCCTTGCACGAAATTAGTTCGCCATCACTCTTGGTCATATCTTTTTCTTTTTTTTCCCGAAAAGGTACTTTGTGCTGAATGTTTGACATTAGAATAAAATCCGTTTTTGTCTGTCCGAGGACCACGCAACTGAGCAGACACAGTGATTTAGGATTGGATGATACCAACTCAATTTATTTTCTTGTGATGAAGTTTAACTTTACGTGACGAGATTAAGTCGGGAATGCTTGCGTGTATTACTCCCCGCGTATGTCCTTGATTGGCTTATTCAGTTCCCTGCTGTTATAAATTCATGATGTTGCCTGTTCATAGAGTGTAAGATTAACCTTTTGTTATGTATTCAGAAGATGTTGCTACAGCTTGTAAACTGAATCTGCTTTGGAATATCGTTACGGAATTGTAAAGTTTTGCTTTTGTCTTTACGGTTAACATATTCTTTTAAGACCCACATCTTATGAACTCATTTACGATAATCATGTTAAAGAATAACATGATTATCATAAATGAGTTCATAAGATATGGGTCTTAAAAGAATATTTATGACAATTGCCATAATGCTGGGCCGCCATCTTGTCACATCGAAAAAATCAAATGCAATGGTCATAGTCATTGTGTTGAATCGCAAATAAAATTAAAAGTGTGCACCGTCTGTAAATAACAATAATAACTACAACCTCTCTGCGTGACAATTGTGTTTCAGATCCTGGCAGAAACAGGAAGGTGATCGGATACTGGGATGCTGACAGCTGCCATCATAGATTTTATTATTTCGTCTGAACCATCCATGTTGTACACCATGTCGTATACCAAGGGAACTTTCTGTTGGAACTCCCCACATTTACGGTGAAGAGCCAAAGAAACTGGTACACCGCCGTAATAGAGTGTAGGGCCCACGCGAGGACAAAGAAGACCACGTGGCATGGACTCGACTAACGTCTGAAGTAGTGCTGGAATCCGTAAGAGTACGAGGGGTTGGAGATCTCTTCTGAGCAACACGTTTGCAAGGCATCCCACATAAGCTCAATAATCTTCATGTCTGAGGAGTTTGTTGGCCGGCGTAAGTGTTTAAACTCAGAAGAGTGTCCCTGCAGCCACTCTGTAGCAATTCTGGACGTGTGGGGTGTCGCAATGTCCTGCTCAAATTGCCCAAGTCCGCCGGAATGCACAATGGACATGAAAGGATGCAGATGATCAAAGATGATGCTTACGTACGTGTCACCTGTCAGAGTCGTATTTAGACGTATCGTGGTTCTCATATCACTCCAACTGCACACGCCCCACACCATTACAGGGCCTCCACGAGCTCGAACAGTCCCCTGCTGACGTGTAGCGTCCATGGATTCATGAGGATGTCTCCATACCAGTACACGTCCATCCACACGATACAATTGGAAACGAGAGTCATCCAACGAGGCAACATGTTTCCGGTCATCAACAGTCCAATTCTGGTGTGTACGGGCCCAGGTAGTCATCAAAGCTACACGAATAGGCCTTCGGCTCCGAAAGTCCATATCGATGATGTTCCGTTGAATGGTTCGTACGCTGACACTTGATGATGCCCTAGTATTGAAAGCTGCAGCAATTTACGGAAGAGTTGCACTTCCGTCACGCTGAACGATTCTCTTCTGTCGGCACTGGTCCCGTTGTTGCAGGAGCTTTTACTGCCGCAGCGACGTCGGAGATTTGATGTTTTACCGGATTCCTGACATTCACGGTACACTCGTGAAATGATCGTGCGGGAAAATAGCAACTTCATCGCTATCTCAGAGATGCTCTGTCCCAATGCTCGTGTGCCGACTATAACATCACGTTCAAACTCACTTAAACCTTGACAAGCTGCCATTGTAGCAGCAGTATCGATTAAGAACTGCGCCAGACACTTGTCTTATACAGACGTTTCCGACAGTAGCGGCGTATTCTGGCTGTATACATACACTACTGGCCTTTAAATTGCTACATCATGAAGATGACGTGCCACAGACGCGAAATTTAACCGACAGGAAGAAAATGCTGTGATATCCAAATGATTAGCTTCAAAGAATTCACACAAGGTTGGCGCCGGTGGCGACACCTACAACGTGCTGACATGAGGAAAGCTTCCAACCGATATCTCATACACAAACAGCAGTTGACCGGCGTTGCCTGGTCAAACGTTGTTGTGATGCCTCGTGTAAGGAGGAGGAATGCGTACCATCACGTTTACGACTTTGATAAAGGTCACATTGTAGCCTATCGCGATTGCGGTTTATCGCATCGCGACATTGCTGCTCGCGTTGGTCGAGATCCAGCGACTTTTAGCGGAATATGGAATCGATGGGTTTAGGAGGGTAATACGGAACGCCGTGCTGGATTCCAACGGACTCGTATCACTAGCAGTTGAGGTGACAGGCATCTTATCCACATGGCTGTAACGGATCGTGCAGCCATGTCTCGATTCCTGAGTCAACAGATAGGGACGTTTGCAAGACAACCACCATCTGCAAGAACAGTTCGTCGGCGGTTGCAGCAGCATGGACTATCAGCTCGGAGACCTTGGCTGCGGTTACCATTGACGCTGTATCACGGACAGGAACGCCTGCGATGGTGCACTCAACGACGAACTTGGGTGCACGAATGACAAAACGTCATTTCTTTCGGATGAATCCAGCTTCTTTTTACAGCATCATGATGGTCGCATCCGTGTTTGGCGACATCACGGTGAACGCACATTAGAAGCGTGTATTCGTCATCGTCATACTGGCGTATCACCCGGCATGATGGCATGGGGTGCCATTGGCTACACGTCTCGGTCACCTCTCGTTCGCATTGACGGCACTCTGAACAGTGGACGTTGCATTTCAGATGTGTTACGACACGTGGCTCTACCCTTCATTCGATCCCTGCGAAACCCTACATTTCAGCAGGATAACGCACGACTGCATGTCGCAGGTCCTGTACGGGCCTTTCTGGATACAGAAAATGTTCGACTGCTGCCCTGGCCAGCACATTCTCCAGATCTCTCACCAATTGAAAACCTTTGGTCAATGGTGGCCGAGCAACTGGCTCGTCACAATACCCCACTGACTGCTCTTGATGAACTGTGATATCATGTTGAAGCTGCATGGACAGCTGTACCTGTACACACAATCCAAGCTCTGTTTGATTCAATGCCCAACCGTAGCAAGGCAAAGCCTTCTAAATACAAGGCCTACGCACAGCGGCCATATTGGCACGTGACGTCACAAACTGTTGGCCATCTTACCTTTAGTCGGCAGTCCTGTTGGCGTGTATGTTGTGTTGAAAGTGTGTGCCACGTGAAAGTGATATATGTTTCATACACTATTCGCCTACAGTTCTTCGAAGTATGGGATACAAGTGTAGCGTTCCCTTTTGCCAGGGAAATTATAAATCCCAAAAAGGGGTGAAAGTGGACATGTTTCGATTTCCCAAATGTGTGAAGTTGAGAAATAGCTGGATTGCAGCTATTCCCAGACAGGAATTTGTGTCTACGCATCATTTAAGTGTGAGAAAATGACAAAAAATTTATAGCGCGTTATTTGTTTCCATTGCACCACATTAGCCAATTGTTTTTAAAAGCAGTTATTTATCATGTAGCAGTATCATTTGTTTCTTAATTCTGGACCATTGCTGCGAGTTTAATACGAAGCTGGCTGTGAAATGTCTCTCATATTTGCAAATATTGTCACACAGATTAGTTTTTTTAATTAGTGTGACTCGAAAATGTTTAGTATTTCTTGTCATTCCTACCAGATTATTGAGTTTCCAGTATTTTTGTTTGGAAGAGCTACAGAATGATTTTGCTCAGTTTTATATATACAGCTATTCAGAAATAATTTCAATTTGAGTAAACTATCTCAGAAAATTGCTTTAATGAATTCAATGTTCGACAGATTAAGCAGTATAGAAAGCAGAATTTTGAGGTAAGTGCATTGTGATTAAATTAACAGTACTCTGTGAGACGAATTTCAGTCAAGAATATATGACGAACAACCTTTTCATGTTTAAGGTTCTAAAATTCTGGAGAAACAGGGAAATAAAATATTTTTTCGGGTTTTTAGATTTACTAAACATTATGTCATGAAGTGCTCCATTTCGTCGGATGAAATGAGTTTTGTGTGAGGTCAGCAAATTTTGAAGTGGAGAGGAAAATTTACGAAAATAACCGGGGAAACAAATTCTTAAATTGTGTAGGAGCTGCAGCTGCTTTATTTAAAACCGAAAACGTCTGCTTGTTGTTGCATATTGCCGATGTTTTACTGCAAAAAAACGTAGCTCCTGAGGTAAAAGACAGAATTTAAAATTATAGTTTGTATTCAAGCCTAGAAACGCGTATTTAAGGCAAATCGTCAAAATAATTTTACATCTTGAGATAACATAGGGCAGTTTCGTTCAGTTACTTTACCCAATGATATAAATTTCTACACTTCCATTACAAGGCCATGTAGAAGAGGAAAGCACGAAAAACCCTATGCGGTCTCAGCTCTAAAACTCGTAAAGTTCGTACAGCTGCAGAGTGCTAAACAGGAGCGTTCCGAAACAGACCTGGCCATCAGTATGTGACGTCACAAGTGTGCGCGCAGGCCTGTAGTCTAGATGGTGTTGATCAAGGCCGTTATTACGGCCAGAGGTGGTTGTTCTGGGTACTGATTTCTCAGGATCTATGCACCCAAATTGCGTGAAAATGTAATCACATGCCAGTTCTAGTATAACATATTTGTCCAATGAATACCCGTTTATTATCTGCATTTCTTCTTGGTGTAGCAATTTTAATGGCCAGCAGTATACTTGCTGATTTGCGTTTGTATTTTAAAACTGTACCATTTTTCGGAGCTTAGTTTGCAGGGACCGCAAGCGTATCGTGGCTGGAGTGTGGAGGGCGATTGAAGGAGGTGATACGAGGGTGACGCCGCCGAGTGGGAAGGAAGAGGAAGGGGTCGGCGAGGCCGGCGACTGAGGTGGAGGTGAGGGCGACTTCCGCGTGGCGCGGCCTCGCGCCGGCGGCTGCCCGTGCCCGGAAGCTGGCGGCGGAAGCCGACCGTCGCGGCGGCACTGGGCCAAGGCGACGCGCCGCGCTGCCGTCGCCACTGTACAGCGGGGGCAGCCAGGGGCGGGCGGCGGAGCTGGCGCACCTGCTCAGCGCCCGCATGTCGGCGCCAGGGGCAGGGGCGGCCTCTACACGTAGAGGCGACTTGTCTGCGTCCAGCCCTTCCGCCTGTCCAGCGAATTATTTCACGCACCCGTGATCAGTACTAACAAAACTTTACCATCTATTGAGCAAGATGTATGAGGCAGGCGAAATACCCTCAGACTTCGAGAAGAATATAATAATTCCAATCCCAAAGAACGCAGGTGTTGGTAGATGTGATAATTACCGAACTATCAGTTTAATAAGCCACGGCTGCAAAATACTAACGCGAATTCTTTACAGACGAATGGAAAAACTGGTAGAAGCCGACCTCGGGGAAGATCAGTTTGGATTCCGTAGAAATGTTGGAAAACGTGAGGCAATACTGACCTTAGGACTTACCTTAGAAGAAAGATTAAGGAAAGGCAAACCTACGTTTCTAGCATTTGTAGACTTACAAGGGGAAGGCCTCCGACACGGCCAACTGATACAGCTCAAATTTGGCAGGTCGCTTGTGTACAACCTAAAACGAAGGAATCTAAGATATTTTGGGTCAACACCCCCGCAATTTTGAGAAAATCGCCCCTAAACGTTGTGAGTAGGAATCGACTCAAAATTGGCGGGATCGATAGATAATTGCAAATAGAGCATTTTTCATCATCAGGTATACAGTCCAAAAATGCATACTTTTCCAGAAATCGAAGTAAGAAACTGCCGCTTCTCTACCCACAAGGTAAACGCTTTACCCCGACAGCACAGATAGCGCAACGGCCGAGATAACTGTCTGGGACTCGGGGAACCCGGGTTCGAATCTCGAAGACACCCACCGGACGGTGTTCTTTTCGTTTGTATTTTTCCATATCTCAATTAATAGGAGTAGGAGGGTTAATAAGGTAAGTATTATTATCATTCCTTATTGACATTGTAAAGGAGGCCGAAAATCTAATAGTCATGGGCGACTGGAATGCAGTTCTAGGGGAAGGAGTAGAAGAAAAAGTTACAGGAGAATATGGGCTTGGGACAAGGAATGAAAGAGGAGAAAGACTAATTGAGTTCTGTAACAAGTTTCAGCTATTAATAGCGAATACCCTGTTCAAGAATCACAAGAGGAGGAGGCATACTTGGAAAAGGCCGGGACATACGGGAAGATTTCAATTAGGTTACATCATGGTCAGACAGAGATTCCTAAATCAGATACTGGATTGTAAGGCGTACCCAGGAGCAGATATAGATTCAGATCACAATATAGTAGTGATGAAGAGTAGGCTGAAGTTCAAGACATTAGTCAGGAAGAATCAATACGCAAAGAAGTGGGATACGGAAGTACTAAGGAATGACGAGATACGTTTGAAGTTCTCTAACGCTATAGATACAGCAATAAGGAATAGCGCAGCAGGCAGTACAGTTGAAGAGGAATGGACATCTCCAAAAAGGGCCATCACAGAAGTTGGGAAGGAAAACATAGGTAGAAAGAAGGTAGCTGCGAAGAAACCATGGGTAACAGAAGAAATACTTCAGTTGATTGATGAAAGGAGGAAGTACAAACATTTTCCGGGAAAATCAGGAATACAGAAATACAAGTAGCTGAGGAATGAAATAAATAGGAAGTGCAGGGAAGCTAAGATGAAATGGCTGCAGGAAAAATGTGAAGACATCGAAAAAGATATGATTGTCGGAAGGACAGACTCAGCATACAGGAAAGTCAAAACAATCTTTGGTGACATTAAAAGCAACGGTGGTAACACTAAGAGTGCAACGGGAATTCCACTGTTAAATGCAGAGGAGAGAGCAGATAGGTGGAAAGAATACATTGAAAGCCTCTATGAGGGTGAAGATTTATCTGATGTGATAGAAGAAGAAACAGGAGTCGATTTAGGAGAGATAGGGGATCCAGTATTAGAATCGGAATTTAAAAGAGCTTTGGAGGACTTACGGCCAAATAAGGCAGAAGGGATAGGTAACATTCCATCACAATTTCTAAAATCATTGGGGGAAGTGGCAAAAAAACGACTATTCACGTTGGTGTGTAGAATATATGAGTCTGGCGACATAGCATATGACTTTCGGAAAAGCATCATCCACACAATTCCGAAGACGGCAAGTGCGAGAATTATCGCACAATCAGCTTAACAGCTGATGCATCGAAGCTGCTTACAAGAATAATATACAGAAGAATGGAAAAGAAAATTGAGAATGCGCTATTTGACGATCAGTTTGGCTTTAGGAAAAGTAAAGGGACGAGAGAGGCAATTCTGACGTTACGGCTAATAATGGAAGCAAGGCTAAAGAAAAATCAGGACACTTTTATAGCATTTTTCGACCTCGAAAAAGCTTTCGACAATATAAAATGGTGCAAGTTGTTTGAGATTCTGAAAAAAGTAGGGGTAAGCTATAGGGAGAGACGGGTCATATACAATATGTACAACAACCAAGAGGGAATAATAAGAGTGGACGATCAAGAACGAAGTGGTCGTATTAAGAAGGGTGTAAGACAAGAGTGTAGCCTTTCGCCCCTACTCTTCAATCTGTACATCGAGGAAGCAATGATGGAAATAAAAGAAAGGTTCAAGAGTGGAATTAAAATACAAGGTGAAAGGATATCAATGACACGATTCGCTGATGATATTGCTATCCTGAGTGAAAGTGAAGAAGAATTAAATGATCTGCTGAACGGAATGAACAGTCTAATGAGTACACAGTATGGTTTGAGAGTAAATCGGAGAAAGACGAAGGTAATGAGAAGTAGTAGAAATGAGAACAGCGACAAACTTAACATCAGGATTGATGGTCACGAAGTCAATGAAGTTAAGGAATTCTGCTACCTATGCAGTAAAATAACCAATGACGGACGGAGCAAGGAGGACTTCAAAAGCAGACTCGCTATGGCAAAAAAGGCATTTCTGGCCAAGAGAAGTCTACTAATATCAAATACCGGCCTTAATTTGAGGAAGAAATTACTGATGATGTACGTCTGGAGTACAGCATTGTATGGTAGTGAAACATGGAATGTGGGAAAGCCGGAACAGAAGAGAATCGAAGCATTTGAGATGTGGTGCTATAGACGAATGTTGAAAATTAGGTGGACTGATAAGGTAAGGAATGAGGAGGTTCTACGCAGAATTGGAGAGGAAAGGAATATGTGGAAAAAACTGATAAGGAGAAGGGACAGGATGATAGGACATCTGCTAAGACATGAGCGAATGACTTCCATGGTACTAGAGGGAGCTGTAGAGGGCAAAAACTGTAGAGGAAGACAGAGATTGGAATACGTCAAGCAAATAATTGAGGACGTAGGTTGCAAGTGCTACTCTGAGATGAAGAGGTTAGCACAGGAAAGGAATTCGTGGCGGGCCGTATCAAACCAGTCTGTAGACTGATGACCAAAACAAAAAAATTGACACTTTCTGCGCAACCCACCCAACGCGCGACAACGCGCTGGCCCATACAGCGCAAGCTGTGGCTGCTCTGTTCTGTCGATGGGACTGGAAAGCACCGTACCATCCACCATGCTCCCCGTGATTTAGTTCTTGTGACTTCGATTCGATTCCGAACATGAAGGAACCACTTCGTGGCATTCACTTCAGAACTGTTCCAGAGATTCTACAGGCAGTAGACCACTCCATTCGAACCATCAACAGAACAGACTCTGCTAACGGTATACTACGCCTTCCACATCGCTGGCAACGGGTTCAACACAACGCTGGTTACTTCTCTACAGGACAGTACCAGATGCACACATGTAACTCTTTTGTATCACTTGTGACTAAGTTGTTGTTGTTGTTGTGGTCTTCAATCCTGAGACTGGTTTGATGCAGCTCTTTATGCTACTCTAACCTCTGGAAGCTTCTTCATCTCCCAGTAACTACTGCAACCTACATCCTTCTGAATCTGCTTAGTGTATTCATCTCTTGGTCTCCCTCTACGATTTTTACGCTCCGCGCTGCCCTCCAATACTAAATTGGTGATCCCTTGATGCCTCAGAACATGTCCTACCAACCGATCCCTTCTTCTACTCAAGTTGTGCGAAATTCCTTTCCAATTACACTTAATCTTCTCAGGATGTCACCTGTTTAAATATACGTGTACAAAGTATAAACAATATAAACTTCATCAAGAAGAGTTTGTGTTCCACTGGAAATATTTATCTAATATATTTATTCATCTACACAACCAAGATCTCCACAGTAATTTTTGTTTTCCTATTTGTTCTTTTTTATTAATTTCCAGACGCCGTCTTTGTTTAAACAGTGTGACAGGTTGTATGTGATGTACTATGATTTTGAAAGCATCCTGTGACTGGTGGAAATATTCTGCTTTAGTTATTTTACTCTCACATCTGTACTTACGTTCAGTCTTTAGTCAAAGACTTCCACAGAACCATGTTCTCAAACATTGTTGTGTTTTTCTCTAGCAGACAGGGCCATAAGTTACACTAAAGTTGTAAAGCAACAAATTTACCATAAGACAGATAAATCCACTCGATGATGGAAGTTTAAAATTTTGTAAAGCATTGTGGAAATAAATAGACAGTGACTGGTAACAGCTAACTTATTGCTTCTGTTTATGTGAGTAACAGTCACGGTAAAGCCTAACCTAGAATGTTCGCATTTAACGTACTTGATTTTAGTGATGGGGAAACCGAAGGATAATAACCTACTGATTCTGTTGATGGAAAACAGTTGACTT
This sequence comes from Schistocerca piceifrons, assembly GCF_021461385.2. NCBI lineage: Eukaryota > Metazoa > Arthropoda > Insecta > Orthoptera > Acrididae > Schistocerca > Schistocerca piceifrons. Next base: position 68,869,238 of record NC_060146.1, on the reverse strand, counting down.
ATTCAGTCGTAGCTTTACGTATTGGTTGGATTGTTCATTCATTCTGTTGAGTGAAGCATTCAGCGGCGGTCACAGAATGAAAACAGTCGTTTCAGTCGGGTAGCTTCACTTATTGCTCCGACTGTTCATTCATTTCCTTCAAGTGAAACAGTCTGTGAGAATAAAAGCGGTCGACGCAGTCCCGTGCATTCAGTTCAGAGCGGAAACATTCGATCTTTTTACCATTGTTAAATCATTATTGTTGACGGCACTCTGTTATCGCCTGTCGGCACTGCTTTTTGTCATTATTCGCTTTATATTGAGTGCCAATAAAATAGCTTTTACTTCAGTTTTTCGACCAGTTTATGAAGAACTTTGTCTGAATCAGAATCACGAAACGCTCAGTGGCGTGGGAATGCAATAAATAATACGACTGGATAAAAAACGTGCCTCGACGTAAATTCATTGCTTCATACAATGTCGGCAAGGATGACATTCATATTCTGAAAAAATATCAGTTAAAGAAATTCAAAGAAAATTCATGAAATGATTGCAAATTTTTGAACTGAAAGAACTACCCCCGACAGGTGACAGTATATGCTTAAACGCAAGCGATTAAGTCACCAAACAATTAAAGAAAATTATATCCTTTATGCCTTATGTTCACGTCGCTGCGGCATTTCCTGATCCAATGGCTCTAAGCACTATGGGACTTAACATCTGAGGTCATCAATAGCCCTAGAACTTGGAAATAATTAAACCTAACTAACCTAAGGACATCACACACATCCATGCCCGAGGCAGGATGCAAACCTGCGACCGTAGCGGGCGCACGTTTCCAGATTGAAGCGCTTAGAACCGCTCGGCCACACCGGCCGGCGCAGCATTTCCTGAATAGAATGAAAGGTGATGGGTGCAAAGCAGTGTGAAGAGAGATAGAGACAAAACTTCCATAAATTACAATAAAAGTTAATTGCTCATTTATTTAAACGTAAATTTTTAATGTAGCACCAGTTGTTAACCTTTTAAAATCAACAAAAGTCCGTACTTAATGCTAGAAGTGTGAAAAATTACTCTTTAAGTGAATAAATGCATAAATTTTGAAAATACTTAGTTTTAGAAATGTACTTTTTATTCACCTCTCCATGAAATAAAATCCGTTATTCCTCTCTAAAAAATGTTTGCAGTCATAGTCATGTCTAACCAGAAGTGCTGAAATACTTTGTAAATGAAACCACTCAAACGTGGAGACTGGTTGAAAACATTCATATAGTGTGAATCAGCTGCCCCTAACTAGGAGTTTTATGCAACCCACAACGCCTTCGAAAACCACATGTGAGATTTTCATATTCTCTCACTCTCTGTCTACAACTATTAGTCCCATAAAAAATGAGTAGGACTGTTTTGTAAGAAATTTAATGTAGTTTTCACTGAAAGAAACGGTTTTCGTGTTATTCATGAGAAACTCCTTTGGAGATCACTTTTGTTTCATTTTTCTTGAGTAATTCGAAAACTATGCCCTCTAGCGAAAACATATGCCACTACAAAATTTAAGGAGATTAAATTTCATGCAAAAATGTCCTTTTCATTTTTTGTGTAGGACTAGCAGTTTGCACATAGCAAGGGAGAGGAAATGAAAATCGTGTACGTGGTATTTAAAGGCATTGCAGGTTACATATAACTCATAGGTAGGGGCAGCTGAATCGTCCTCTACAACGGTCGTAATTGTCAGAGGCTTGTCAGTCGCTTGTTTCACATTAAGTGAAACCACTCAAACCTGGAGATGGGGTGATAAAACATTCTTACAGCTGGCGTGACCACTGAGTCTAGTTTCAGACGACTGTTTTATACGACTTAAAAAACCAGCTGAGACCTTCCGCCTTTTCGCCGTTCATTTCGCAAAAGGAGCGTGGGAAGAATGATTTCCGGTTGACCTCTTCCCTATTAGCTCTAATTTTTCTGATTTTCACGAGACGTGTAAGGGAGAGGTATTTTTTGAAATAGAATCCGTTTATGATTAACTCCTGCCATCACTTGGTCTCCTACCTTCCAAACGTTACAGAAGCTCTCTTGCGAACCTTGCAGAACTCGAGTCTCGTTCCGGCACACAGTTTGAATCTGCCAGGAAGTTTCATGTTAGCGCGTACTCCGCTGCAGAGTGAAAATCTCATTCTGGAAACATCCCCCAGGCTGTGGCTAAGCCATCTCTCCACTATATCCTTTCTTTCAGGAGTGCTAGTTCTGCAAGTTCCGCAGGAGAGCTTCTGTAAAGTTTGTAAGGTAGGAGATGAGGTACTGGCAGAAGTAAAAGCTGTGAGAACGGGGCGTGAGTCGTGCTTGGGTAGCTCAGTTGGTAGAGCACTCGCCCGCGAAAGGTAAAGGTCCCGAGTTCGAGTCTCGATCCGGCACACAGTTTTGATCTGCCAGGAAGTTTCATATCAGCGCACACTCCCCTGCAGAGTGAAAATCTCAGTTTGCTTACTTTGCCACGCAACTTGTGGCGCGTGGTTTTGTAATATCTTGTTGTACTGTTAACCGCAATTTCACGAGCTGCCCAGATGAGCAGACCTGTCTGCACTTTCTTCACGCAGCTTTAAACACCTTTTGGTACCTCCCCATAGTGTAAGCATCATTTTGTAGTTTCTTCGTGTACCGATCCACAGTCTCAATGTGTTCTCTAAATGGCTGAACCGTGTTAACCACTGTAGGCTATCGGTTTTATTCCTTTGATGCACTGTGCATATAATTTACATTACTGCCCAGTTTCGCCTTTAGGCCATTATTAAATGTGATGTCTGGTGATGTCTGTGTCAACATAAGAAAAGTAGTTTCTGCTGTTATAAGGAGATAGACACGTTCCCACACAGACAAATGTTGGACGTTACACATATGATGTTGCACATACCAATCAGCTTACAAGAACACCTCATACAGGCAGAAAACTTAGTAACAGGTAGCTTACTAACCTGAATGTGGAAAAAGGAGAAATGCCGTTTTTACCATACTGCAGCGCCTGTGTTACTCTGAATGACGATGCAAAGCGCCTTTGGACACGCATGCATGTCTAAGCAAAGTGCCTTTAGATATGTACGTCCAAAGGAACTTTGTATTGTAATGTAGAAGAAAACAGGCACTGCAATATCGTATTTATCCGCCAACTCCGGGCAAGTGACTTTCAAGTAAAATGTCTCACATGTACGGGACTATACGTAATGAATGTACGAGTCCGGGTTGCACAAGTATGGCTGACAACACGTGGGAGCTTGGGTCTGGGCGTTGGTCGTACAGGGACAGCCAAATGGAGAGGCGACCGATCGCGATAGGCGGGATATCTGGGTTCGAGGCCCGGTCGGGCACAAATATAAAACTTTTTTCTGTTTCAAGGTCAAAGATTGTGCAGGACCGAATAAGTACGGCTTAAATGTCCTCATGTTGTATAAATAGTTCTACAAATATACAGCGTTTCACTCACCATAAAATTCTGTAGATGAAGAAATAACAATTTATTCCAGATAGCTTTAAGCCATTAGACAGCAGTGAAATGTGTAGTGTGTGAAACATTTAAAAATGCTGGCAAAACACAACCCCATGTCTAATAATAACAAAAACTATCGAAACGGAAGAAAGTGCTTACGTATAGCGTGCGCGTTCTTTCCTGTGATTCTGAAATCAGTCCATAGACTGAAGTACCGACCATAAAAACAGTTGTGTGTTCCTAGCTATACCACACTAGGTACCGCGATTTCCCCAACAAAATTTCGTGGCTACTGCTTTCAACCCCCGTGATGTGGTAAACTAGTTGCCTATATCTCGTTTTCAACTATTGTCAGCTTACTACTTTTCTTGCCGTTACATAATTTTTAATTTTTATTTATTTTGTGGTAAATTATGAAAGGAAAAAAGTTTATCGTGTATAGCTTTGGCATTGTTCATGCAGTAAAACTCCAGCGTCACGTTTGACGTATTAATTTATTTATTTACTACCAGCTCTACTCGGAACACATTTTGCAAACAGTATCTGCATATACCAGTAAATGTACCTGCAGTATTACGTCTTTCTTCGACACCAAGCTTACAAGGCAGGACTGTAAAAACATTGCCATGTGAGAAAAACTAGCTTTTCTGAAAATAGAGCGTAAATTACGGAGGCTATACCCACCCAGTTTTTGTGAATGGACCTGTTTTACAGGTAGGAACCCATTCCTTACAGAACTGAGAGTCGGGGGAGGGGGGGGGGGGGGACGATGTACTGGTGTTTCAAGAGCCTGCAACAGCTTGTAATTTTACTCATGAGAGCTCACCTTCGGTCCACAATGTGTAATGCCATGTCGGGTCAACAAATTTTTTGTGTGCAACGTGACATTTTCGACACTTTAGGAAACTAAGAGCTTTTGTTTTCATGTCTATTTCACCCCTACCACGAGCCATTGATGCATGCACATATTTTTCGCTCTCTGAGCATTTTGACCCGTATGTTGCAGAGAGAAGGTTAACTAAAAGGGCCCTAAGATGGAACCTTGTGGGACGCTGCATATAATTACTTACACATGCAAAAGTCCACAATTTGTAGGAATTGACTGTGACTCAAAACATATGTAGTTAATGGGCTGGACACTGTGGGTTCTCTTTTTGTTTTGTTTTTCTCTGACTGTATCCTGGTGATTACAACCAAAGGTTGCTTTGTAAATTGTACTCTAATTATGTTTTTGTTTTATTTATTTATTTACACGTCAAGTTCCGTGGGACCAAATTAAGGAGAAAATCTCAAAGGTCATGGAACGTGTCAGTACATGAAATTACGACATAAAAGTAATAACACATAAAACTAAATGTTTATGAACCCAAAAAAAGTCAGTCCATACGTTTAAGAAAACGAAATCAGCAACACAGTAAGAATCACCTTAATTTTTCACGGAACTCCTCGACAGAATAGGAGGAGTGACCGATGAGGAAACTCGTCAGTTTAGATTTGAAAGCACGAGTATTACTGGTAAGATTTTTGAATTCGAGTGGTAACTTATTGAAAATGGATGTAGCAGTATCTGCACACCTTTCTGCACAAGAGTTCAGGAAGTCCGATACAAATGCAGGTTTGATTTCTGCCAAGCGAGTGAAAGCTTCTTATTCTTGGGAATAAACTAATATTCTCAACAAGAAATGACAGTAAGGAATATGCCGGGTGATCAAAAAGTCAGTAGAAATTTGAAAACTGAATAAATCACGGAATAATTTAGATAGGGAGGTACAGATTGACACACATGCTTGGAATGACAAGGGGTTTTATTGGAACCAAAAAAAATTTTTCAAAAATGTCCGACAGATGGCGCTTCATCTGATCAGAACAGCAATAATTAGCGTAACAAAGTAAGACAAAGCAAAGATGATGTTCTTTACAGGAAATGCTCAATATGTTCACCATCATTCCTCAACAATAGCTGTAGTCGAGGAATAATGTTGTGAACAGCACTGTAAAGCATGTCCGGAGCTATGGTGAGGCATTGGGGTCGGATGTTGTCTTTCAGCATCCCTAGAGATGAAACTTCCTGGCAGATTAAAACTGTGTGCCCGACCGAGACTCGAACTCGGGACCTTTGCCTTTCGCGGGCTAGTGCTCTACCATCTGAGCTACCGAAGCACGACTCACGCCCGGTCTCACAGCTTTACTTCTGCCAGTATCTCGTCTCCTACCTTCCAAACTTTACAGAAGCTCTCCTGCGAACCTTGCAGAACTACCACTCCTGAAAGAAAGGATATTGCGGAGACATGGCTTAGCCACAGCCTGGGGGATGTTTCCAGAATGAGATTTTCACTCTGCAGCGGAGTGTGCGCTGATATGAAACTTCCTGGCAGATTAAAACTGTGTGCCCGACCGAGACTCGAACTCGGGACCTTTGCCTTTCGCGGGCAAGTGCTCTACCATCTGAGCTACCGAAGCACGACTCACGACTCACGCCCGGTCTCAGAGCTTTACTTCTGCCAGTATCTCGTCTCCTACCTTCCAAACTTTACAGAAGCTCTCCTGCTGAGTCGTGCTTCGCTAGCTCAGATGGTAGAGCACTTGCCCGCGAAAGGCAAAGGTCCCGAGTTCGAGTCTCGGTCGGGCACACAGTTTTAATCTGCCAGGAAGTTTCATATCAGCGCACACTCCGCTGCAGAGTGAAAATCTCATTCTGGAAACATCCCCCAGGCTGTGGCTAAGCCATGTCTCCGCAATATCCTTTCTTTCAGGAGTGGTAGTTCTGCAAGGTTCGCAGGAGAGCTTCTGTAAAGTTTGGAAGGTAGGAGACGAGATACTGGCAGAAGTAAAGCTGTGAGACCGGGCGTGAGTCGTGCTTCGGTAGCTCAGATGGTAGAGCACTAGCCCGCGAAAGGCAAAGGTCCCGAGTTCGAGTCTCGGTCGGGCACACAGTTTTAATCTGCCAGGAAGTTTCATATCAGCGCACACTCCGCTGCAGAGTGAAAATCTCATTCTGGATCCCTAGAGATGTCGGTCGATCACGATACGCTTGCGACTTCAGGTCACCCCAAAGCCAATAATCGCATGGACTGAGGTCTGGGGACCTGGGAGGCAAAGCATGACTAAAATAGCGGCTGAGCACACAATCATCACCAAACGACGCGCGCAAGAGATCTTTCACACGTCTGATAATACAGCTCCACTAAAAACGCCTTTTCAGGTAACGTCAACATGCTGCGACTGCTGGCGCATCTGATTCTCTCTCTCATTACAGCTCCTTTTATACACGATTGTCATGCGCAGTCACTGACGTTTTGCTCTCCAGCACCATCTGTCGGACATTTTTTGAACTTTTTTTTTGTTCTGATAAAACCCCATGTTATTCCAAGCACGTGTGTCAATTTTTACCTCTCTATCTACATTATTCTGTGGTTTATTAAGTTTTCGAATTTATTCTGACTTTTTGATCACCCGGTATATATTGGGAGGCCAGACTCTTGAACAGGGGTCGACAAGAGGTTCGTGAACTTACGCCACTTATTGCCCGAATCGCCCGTTTCTGAGCCAAAAATATCCTTTTAGAACGGGAAGAGTTACCCCAAAATATAATGCCACACGACATAAGCGAATGAAAATAAGCAAAGTAGACTAATTTTCGTGTCGAACGATCATTCACTCCAGATACCGTTCGAATAGTGAAAATGGCAGTATTAAGTCCTTGAATAAGATCCTGAACGTGGGCTTTCCACGACAGCTTACTATCTATCTGAACACCTAGAAATTTGAACTGTTCAGTTGCACTAATCTTATATTGTTACATGTACGTATTTAGCTGAGGATGGCTATACAGCCGAAAGGTCGTAGTACGCGAAATAAAAATAAAATGGGAATGAATAACAGCGCAGCAGGAAAAGTATTCGTATAATGAGATTTTCACTCTGCAGCGGAGTGCGCTGATATGAAACTTCCTGGCAGATTTTTTTTTTTTTTTGTTTTTTTGTTTTTTTTAGGAGGGCGGCTAGGGCAGAGCGATCAGGGGTCGTAACCCGAGGCCTGGTCACCGTGTCCCCCTCGCGTGTCAAGGAATCAAGGAATGAGGGATGGTAAGGTTAAATCTTTTGTGGGAATTTTATTTATTTTTATTTACTGTTTTAATAATTCTTAATTTGAACTTACTTTATACCAGAACAAAAATAAATGTACCTAGCACCGCATCGTGCTCTGAGTAAAGAAAACAATATCTCGGCACGTTCCTACACCGAGGTAATGTATACGAAAAAAAAAAGTGTTGCGTACAGGATGCAGAAGGGTGTGTCGCTACTGTCCTTACGCTTCATCATCCAGGCACGTCTTCACGTATGTCGTATGTTATTCCACCGAGAATCGAACTTAGTCTTGTCAGCTCACTCAATGGGTGTCTTCTCTAACCTGTTGATGATCCAACTGCGTGGAGGATCGCGTAGAGCACTCCCTAAGTAATTAGAAAAATACTGTCTGTATTTTGGGTTCCGTACGATCTTGCAATGACGTTCTTGTAGGTACTTCCAAAAGTCGAATACATCTTTAGGTCCATCGTGAAATAAGTAGTGTACCGTATGCGCACGGATCCACGTGACAGCGTTGGTCTTGGTGGACTGGAAAAATGTACGTTTCCTCAGACTAAAACTGTGTTCCGGAACGAGCCTCGAACTCGGGAGCTTTGCCTTTCGCGGGCAAGTGCTCTACCAACTGAGCAACCGAAGCACGACTAACGGCCCGTCCTCACAGCTTTTACTTCTGCCAGTACCTCGTCTCCTACCTTACAAACTTTACAGAAGCTCTCCTGCGGAACTTGCAGAACTAGCACTCCTGAAAGAAAGGATATTGCGGAGACTTGGCTTAGCCACTGCCTGGGAGATGTTTCCAGAATGAGATTTTCACTCTGCAGCGGAGTGTGTTCTAATATGAAACTTCCTGGCAGATTAAAACTGTGTGGCGGAACGAGGCTCGAACTCGGGACCTTTGCCTTTCGCGGGCAAGTGCTCTCCTGCAAAGTTCCGAAGGTAGGAGACGAGGTACTGGCAGAAGTAAAAGCTGTGAGGACGGGGCGTTAGTCGTGCTCTGCCAGGAAGTTTCAAAAGTATTTCTCTCAAGCAGTTAATTGCGGCTGTGGATGCTGGTATAACCCAGCTAATCGGTGGAAGACACTTTGACGTCGGATACGCCTGAAGCCAGCCGCAACGTCCGAATATTTCTGCGTGTTATGACCAACAAGCTGTCCGCTGTGTGGCGGTAGCCTGTCGAAGGCGCAGTCGATATGACGTGCCGGTCCGATGCCGATCCGAGACGATGTTTATTAGGCGCGTGTTTATTCCCGCAGCAGCTACCGGAGGCAGTGGCCGCAGGCGTGACGAAACAGTCGGCGCATCCGGATGGAAAAGTCTGTGCTGCGTCGCAGCAGGCCTGCTGCAGGCGATTAAGGCCACGCACACACACACACACACACACACACAGAGGGGATGTATCGGGTTTCCTGGACAGCAGATGTGCGGCCAGCGCGTCAGGGGGCGCCAGTGACGCACTCCAAACAGCCAAACATTTCCCTTGTTCGTATATCGTTAGTACTATCCTTCTGAACTACGCCGCTGTGTGTGTGTGTGTGTGTGGGTGTGTGTTTTACAGCTGTGAACATGTGGGCAGATGACAAAGCCCTGCATAAAAGGTATCAGTGGGAAGAACTCCTGTATAAACCCATCATCCAAAAGCGAACTAATTACATGTGGTGCCCCACAAGGTTCAATCTTAGGCCCTTCACTTTTTTCCTTTCTTACAAGGGAACCTCCCCACCGCACCCCCTTCAGATTTAGTTATAAGTTGGTACAGTGGACAGGCCTTGAAAAACTGAACACAGATCAATCGAGAAAACAGGAAGAAGTTGTGTGGAACTATGAAACAAATAAACAAACTATACAAACTGAGTAGTCCATGCGCAACATAATCAACATTAAGGACAGCCTGAGCTCAGGAGCGCCGTGGTTAAGTGGTTAGCGTGAGCAGCTGCGGAATGAGAGGTCATTGGTTCAAGTCTTCCCTCGAGTGAAAAGTTTATTTTTTTTATTTTCTGACAATTATCAAAGGTCAGGCACTCACACGTAATCAACTACACTCTCCAAAATTCCAGGACATGTTCAGATTTCCTTGGACATATGCAGGATTTGACGGTCTACACACGGAAAAATTTGAAAACGTTAAAAACATATGTTTTCACAGAGCATAGGGAAAACTGTGCGACTGCGAAACTGTTGCATTCATTTGTTACAGTTTATGTGACAAACTCTTATGTTTTCATCACTTTTTCTGGAGTGATTATCACATCCACAAGAAAACCTAAATCGGGCTAGGTAGAAGAATCCTTTTACCCATTCGCCAAGTGTACAAGTTAGGTGGGTCGACAACATATTCCTGTCATGTGACGCACATGCCGTCACCAGTGTCCTATAGAATATATCAGACGTGTTTCCCTGTGGAGGAATCGGTTGACCTATGATCTTGCGAGCAAATGTTTTCGGTTCCCAATGGAGAGACACGTCCTTTCGTCCACTAATCGCACGGTTTTGCGGTGCGGTCGCAAAACACAGACACTAAACTTATTACAGTGAACAGAGATATCAATGAACGAACGGACAGATCATGACTTTGCCAAAATAAAGAATGTAAACTTTTCACTCGAGGAATGAATTGAACCAAGAACCTCTCATTCTATAGCTGCTCACGGTAACCACGGGACCACGGCGCTCCTGAGCTCACACTTATCTTGGTGTTGCTTATCTTGCGCATGGACTACTCAGTTCGTATATTTTCCTTATTTTTTTCATAGTTCCACACAACTTCTTCCTGTTTTCTCGATTGATCTGTGTTCAGTTTTTCAAGGCCTATCCTCTGTGATAACTAAATCTGAGGGGGATGCGATGGGGAGGTTCCCTTGTTAGTTAATCTTCCTTCTGCAACGCAAGGGTCAAAATGAGCGGCAGTTGCGTGGGTGCATCAGTGGCTTGTGGTGGGGCCGAAGAACATACACTGCTCAAAACAGTCAGGTGAGATATCATGCACAATAGACATATGGTAAAGTGTTTTATTCAGATTTCGGTTACAATTGTAAGTTGTGTGTGATACAGTACTATGCTGTCTCAACTCTTTACTTGAGATTTACATGGCGATTACGTATAGTGAGGCACCGCGGGGCTACCATAATAGTGAAACAATCATTCTCGTTGCCCTGTAATATGGTGTGTGATCACCTCAGACGGCCATTACATCTGCAGACCTGCGTGGCATGGACAGTATGAGGTTATCAACCAGCTCTTGAGGGATATTTGGCCATTCTTCCATGAGTGCAATATCCAGCTGTGCAACCGTTGTGGGAGGTGCTGGTCTAACTGCAATGCATCTGCCAAGTGCATCTACATCTGCATCTACATCTACATGGTTACTCTGCAAGTCACACTTAAGTGCATGGCAGAGGGTTCATCGAACCATTTTCATACTACTTCGCTACCATTCCACTCTCGAATGGCGCATGGGAAAAAGGAACACCTTTCGAGCTCGGATTTCTTTTATTATGATGATCATTTCTCCCAACGTAATGGGAGTCAACAAAATATTTTCGCATTTGGAAGAGAAAGTTGATGATTGAAATTTCGTAGATCTCGCAGCAAAGAAAGCCGCCTTTGTTTCAGTGACTGTCACCCCAACTCGTGTATCATATCAGTGACACTCTCACCCCTATTGCGTGATAACACGAAACGAGCTCCCCTTCTTTGCACTTTTTCGGTGTCCTCCGTCAATCCTACCTCGTAAGGATCCCACACCGCGCAGCAATATTCTAGCAGAGGACGGACAAGTGTAATGTAGGCTGTTTCTTTAGAGGGTTTGTCGCATCTTCTAAGTGTTCCGTCAACAAAGCGCAGTCTTCGTTTCGCCTTCTCCACAATATTATCTATGTGCTCTTTCCAATTTAAGTTGCTCGTAATTGTAATTCCTGGGCATTTAGTCGAATTGGCAGTCCATAGATTTGTGCGATTTATCGTATACCCAAAATTTATTGGATTTCTTTTAGTACTCATGTGGATGAACTCGCACTTTTCTTTGTTTAGTGCCAATTGCCACTCGTATTGTCACTTGCTCTCTTGATCATTTTGTAATTGGAATTGATCGTCTGATATTTACTAAACGGTAAATTACAGAGTCATCTGCAAACAATCTAAGGGGCTGCACAGATTATCTCCTAGATCATTTACACACATCAGGAACAGCAGAGGGCCTACGACACTACCTCGCGGAACGCCAGAAATCACTTCTATTCTACTCGATGATTTATCGTCTATCGCTACGAACTGTGACCTCTCTGAGAGGAAATCACGAATCCAATCACACAACTGAGAGGATACTTCATATGAACGCAATTTGATTAATAGTCTGTGAGACCTGAGTTTCTCCTGGTGTATACAACATGCAAATAACTTAAGGGAATTCAGCCAGGTAACACTTTCAGCGTCCGCCGATATTTCGGCGGGAGAACACCCCGCAATTTTCAAGGCAAACTGCAACCGACACGTGACGTACATGCAAATTTAAAACCTCGCTTCTCGGCCTGAAGCAGGAAGGATAACACACACACTGAACTCTAGTGCCACCAAAGATGACCACAGTCAGAGCTATCGATAGTGAGACTACGAATTCGAAGGTGAGGTAGCATTGTCCCTCCTTTCTTTAGATATGTTAACGATACCTCTGTTGTCTGGCCTCGTGGTAGGGAGAATCTGAATGCCTTTCTAGAACATCTGAACTCGATCCACCCGATCATTCGTTTTGCAATGGATCATTACATCTAGTGATGTATGTACGCAAACTGAAGTGACAAATGAAAATTTGTAGCAAGGCTGGGGTTCAAACCTGGGTCTACTGCTCATTAGGCAGATGCACTAACCACCCTGGCATAGTGACTTTGCATAACTGCACATACTGACCAAGCACACATCCCTCGCCAATCTTAATTCTTATTCACACCTCAGCTCACATGGTGTTCCCCCTAAATTCGGCTCTCCAACTATACCAGAATCGCACCTCACCATTGAGCAGAATGGGGAAACCTGCCTGACACCAAGCTGTAGGTGCTTTAATGAAACGAAACGGTAAGGTTCCATAAGATTTTCCGTGTCTAAAACATCTTATGATGTATATATGCAGACTGAAGTGAGAAATGAAAATTTGTACCAAGGCTGGGGTTCGAACCCGGGTCTCCTGCCCATTAGCGATATGTGCTAACCACTACACCACCCTTGCACAGAGGCTCTCCACAAGCACACAGACTGCCCTAGCATGCCTCCCTCCGCAATCCAAATTCCCATTCACACCTCGGTCCACTTGGTACTCCCCCTAAACCGAAACAGGATTGGAGAGGCCATCCAGTTGTACTGGAATGGCACTTCAGCACTGAGCAAAAAGGGGACTCCTACCTGAAACCCTGTCCTAGGTGTTTTAATAAAATGAAACTATTTACTTCCAGAGAGTTTTACGTCTCAAACATCTTAGATTAAGGTGGGTAGGACGTCAAACGGGCCGACTTTAGCAGGAGAAGCACCACAGGACATTATATTTTCCACTGTCTATACTTTAACAAATAAATTCACAAAACCTGGAAGGATTCGGGATTCACGCTCATAGCAGTGGAAATGCAAAAACATAACAAAATAATTTTTTTTAGATATGAAATTTCATCAGTTTTTCCCTTATTGTTGCCTACATTTGTTGCCATAGGTACATTTTTCTTCACAAGTAAGAGAGATTCTTTGATGGATTTTGCACAGCATACAAGCCATACTTAGAGGTGTGAAACTCTGGAATTTTCCAAATCTATTAAAAACTGTTGTAAAAATTGAGATATTTAACTATAAAATTTGATTTTTTTTCCTAAACATAAAGTTTAAAACGTAACAGCTCATTCATTTTTTCATAAATTAAATAGATTCTATAGTTTCAGACACCTCTAAGTATGGTTTGTATGCTGTGCAAAATTCATCGAACAGTCTCTCTCTTACTTATGAAGGAAAGTGTACCTATAGCAACAAGTGCAGCCAATAGTAAGTGAAAAAATGATGAAATTTCACATGTAAAAAAAAATTATTTTGTTATGTTTTTCAACTTCCGCTGCTACGAGTGTGAATCCTGTATCCTTCCTGGTCATTCTGACAAAGTTTTATGAATTTATTTGTAAAAGTATAGCCAGTGGAAATTAAAATGTCCTGTGGTGCCTCTCCTGCTCCAAGTCGGCCCGTTTGACGTCCTACCCCCCTTAACAAATTTTCATCATCTCTTCAATTTGCACAAATACACCAATTTTCATGCCGCTGGTCGGTAATCAAAACTCTGTTGCTACCCTCAGTAAGACAACAATCCTGGAGGTGGTTACAGACGATTCTTATACGTCTAGAGCCCATTTTCTATCAAATACTAAGCAATAGTGTGTCGTAGTATTTTGTCCATGTACAGAAGCGGACAGAAGTAGTCAAATGTCAACTGTATGTAACTAAAAGAGAACATTTGGCTGAAAAAACAGCTGTTTTAATACACTTTTAATCCATTTTTAGTGTCACATGTATTTAATTAAATTAAACAAAGTCCGCAGCTCGTGGTCGTGCGGTAGCGTTCTCGCTTCCCGCGCCCGGGTTATCGGGTTCGATTTCCGGCGGGGTCAGCGATTTTCTCTGCCTCGTGATGACTGGGTGTTGTGTGATGTCCTTAGGTTAGTAGGTTTAAGTAGTTTTAAGTTCTAGGGGACTCATGACCATAGATATAAAGTCCCATAGTGCTCAGAGCCATTTGAACCATTTTAGAGCAAAATTAAACATATATACACGTGTCGTTGTTGTTGTGGTCTTCATTCCTAAGACTGGTTTGATGGAGCTCTCCATGCTACTCTATCCTGTGCAATCATCTTCATCTCCCAGTACCTACTGCAGCCTACATCCTTTTGAATCTGCTTAGTGTATTCATCTCTTGGTCTCCCTCTACGATTTTTACCCTCCACGCTGCCCTCCAGTACTAAATTGGTGATCCCTAGATGCCTCAGAACATGTCCTACCAACCGATCCCTTCTTATAGTCAAGTTGTGCCACAAACTCCTCTTCTCACCAATTCTATTTAATACCTCATCATGTGATCTACGCATCTAATCTTCAGCATTCTTCTGTAACACCACATTTCGAAAGCTTCTATTCTCTTCTTGTCTAAACTATTTATCGTCCATGTTTCACTTCCATACATGGCTACACTCCATGCAAATACTTTCAGAAACGACTTCCTGACACTTAAATCAACACTCGATGTTAACAAATTTCTCTTCTTCAGAAACACTTTCCTTGCCATTGCCAGTCTACATTTTATATCCTCTCTACTCCTCTCTACTTCGACCATCATCAGTTATTTTGCTCCCCAAAATGGTTCAAATGGCTCTGAGCACTATGGGAATTAACATCTGAGGTCATCAGTCCCCTAGAACTTAGAACTACTTATACCTAACTAACCTAAGTACATCACACACAACCATGCCCGAGGCAGGATTCGAACCTGCGACCGTAGCGGCGGCGCGGTTCCAGACTGACGCGCCTAGAACCGCTCGGCCACATCGGCCGGCTTTGCTCCCCAAATAGCAAAACTCTTTTACTACTTTATGTGTCTCATTTCCTAATCTAATTCCCTCCTCATCACCCGACTTAATTCGACTACATTCCATTATCCTCGTTTTGCTTTTGTTGATTTTCATCTTATACCCTCCTTTCAAGACACTGTCCATTCCAGTCAACTGCTCTTCCAAGTCCTTTGCTGTCTCTGACAGAATTACAATGTCATCGGCGGATCTCAAAGTTTTTATTTCTTCTCCATGGATTTTAATACCTACTCCGAACTTTTCTTATGTTTCCTTTACTGCTTGCTCAATATACAGATTGAATAGCATCGGGGAGAGGCTACAACCCTGTCTCACTCCCTTCCCAACCACTGCTTCCCTTTCATGTCCCTCGACTCTTATAACTGCCATCTGGTTTCTGTACAAATTGTAAATAGCCTTTCGCTCGCTGTATTTTACCACTGCCACCTTCAGAATTTGAAAGAGAGTATTCCAGTCAACATTGTCAAAAGCTTTCTCTGAGTCTACAAATGCTAGAAATTTGGTTTTGCCTTTCCTTAATCTTTCTTCTAAGATAAGTCGTAGGATCAGTATTGCCTCAAGTGTTCCCATATTCCTTCGGAATCCAAACTGATCTTCCCCGAGGTCGGCTTCTACCAGTTTTTCCATTCGTCTGTAAAGAATTCACGCTAGTATTTTGCAGTCGTGACTTATTGTACTGATAGTTCGGTAATTTTCACATCTGTCAACACCTGCTTTCTTTGGGTTTGGAATTATTATATTCTTCTTGATGTCTGAGGGTATTTCGCTTGTCTCATACATTTTGCCCACCAGATGGTAGAGTTATGTCAGGACTGGCTCTCCCAAGGCTGTCAGTAGTTCTAATGGAATGTTGTCTACTCCTGGGGCCTTGTTTCGACTCAGGTCTTTCAGTCTATACACATAAAATCATAACTGTAACTTTTCCTTTCTGTATATGAAAGAAGAGACAACGCATTAGCGGAATCACTAAATAATTAATAATTCCACCTCCTATGAGGATTAATTGAACACTAAAAGCTGCATGTCCGCAGACCAGAATTGTCCACCACTGTGTCGGTTTGTTGCTGTCGCTTCGCAGGCGTCTGCTCCCGGGGGCGGTTTACGATGTTTTGCCCTCATCCCGCCGCCGTTACGGAGCCCACGTCGTCATCGCAGTGCGCAGGTGCTTCGGCTGCGCGCGGCGAGGTAAACAAAGAGCAGTTTAGGAGCGAGAGTGGAGCCCTGCGGGACACCGCGGCTCGCGCGGAGCCGACTGTACGGCCGGCCTTGAAGACCTGTTAGGCCGGCGCTCCGGCTCGGCTCCTCTGGCACACATTCAAGGCCGCTGCGTTCTGCCCCTCCCGCCGTCCCCCTAGCCGAGACTAGCTGCTCACATTACGCAGCCAAACAATCTCCACGTCGAGTCGGTGCAAAATACGACGGTCGCACCAGCGGGCAGGGTCATTGCGACTCTGCTGGCAAGACGAACTCAACACAACATACACATCGAGACAGCAGGACACAGAAACGCTGTAGATTCGTGGAGCTGCAGCAGAATTCACTTTGATGCAAGAAAGTATATACGTGTTTATTCCAATTAAGGGCACGAAATTATTTAATAGGTAATAGCTAACACTTTGTTCAAGAATCATAAAAGACGGTTGTATACATGGAAGAATCCTGGAGATACTAGAAGGTATGAGATATATTGTATAATGGTAAGACAGAGATTTAGGAACCAGGTTTTAAACTGTAAGACATTTCCAGGGGCAGATGTGGACTCTGACCACAATCTATTGGTTATGAACCGTAGATTAAAACTGAGGAAACGGCAAAAAGGTGGGAATTTAAGGAGATGAGACCTGGATAAACTGAAAGAACCAGAAGTTGTACAGAGTTTCAGGGAGAGCATAATGGAACAATTGACGGGAAAGGGGAAAGAAATACAGTAGAAGAAGAATGGGTAGCTCTGAGGGATGAAGTAGTGAAGGCAGCAGAGGATCAAGTAGGTAAAAAGACAAGGGCTAGTAGAAATCCTTGGGTAACAGAAGAAATATTGAATTTAATTGATGAAAGGAGAAAATATAAAAACGTAGTAAATGAAGCATGCAAAAAGGAATACGAACGTCTCAAAAATGAGATCGATAGGAAGTGCAAAATGGCTAAGCAGGGATGGCTAGAGGACAAATGTAAGGATGTAGAGGCTTACCTCACTAGCGGTAAGATAGATACTGCCTACAGGAAAATTAAAGAGGCCTTTGGTGAAAAGAGAACCACTTGTATGAATATGAAGAGCTCAGATGGAAACCCAGTTCTAAGCAAAGAAGCGAAAGCAGAAAGGTGGAAGGAGCATATAGAGGGTCTACACAGGGGCGATGTTCTTGAGGACAATATTATGTAAATGGAAGAGGATGTAGATGAAGGTGAAATGGGAGATACGATACTGCGTGAAGAGTTTGACAGAGCACTGTAAGACCTGAGTCGAAACAAGGCCCCGGGAGTAGACAACATTCCATTAGAACTACTGACGGCCTTGAGAGAACCAGTCCTGATAAAACTCTACTATCTGGTGAGCAAGATGTATGAGACTGGTGAAATACCCTCAGACTTCAAGAAGAATATAATAATTCCAATCCCAAAGATAGCAGGTGTTGACAGATGTCAAAATCACCGAACTATCAGTTTAATAAGTCACAGCTGCAAAATACTGTTGCATTTTGTACTGCAAGAGAACAGTTTCTCAATCTGAGCATCAAGTGATGCTGTTAGTCAGTGACAGTTGTTAATTATCGAGAAATCTTGTCACCATGCTGTGTCAAAATTAAATAAACCTTTCATTAATTTATACGACAAAATGAGCTAATATTTCATGTGTTCCACTTTGATGAGCCTTCTCACAGACCAATCAAACAATCCACAGTTACGGCTAGGCGAAAGTAATTTTAGCTGGTCACAATAAGGAGTGAAATCAATTGCCTGCTGTAAAAGATTGTGCTGCATAAATGGATTAAAGACGTAAACAATGTCTCCAAAGGCCCCTGCTTAAAATATTAGGTAATACAGTCTGTCACTGGACCCATCTCTTGCGTGATCAGCCCACATCATGGCCGCTTGGGAGGGCAACTTGGGATGAACTGGCAATGAAAACAAGTGCTGTATCGACAACAAATGGTTCAAAAGGCTCTGAGCACTATGGGACTTAACATCTGAGGTCATCAGTCTCCTAGAACTCAGAACTACTTAAACCTAACTAGCCTAATGACGTCACACACATCCATGCCCGAGGCAGGATTCGAACCTACGACTGTAGCGGTCGCGCTGTTCAAGACTGAAGCGCCACACCGGCCGGCTGTAACGACAACAGGTGTTGATGGAGATCTCTGGCTCTGTGTCATACGTACCGATGCTCTTCTCTTCGTTGCACAGCCTAAGGCAGCAGTACAACAATATGGACAGGCGTCAGTGTTGGTAGATTGGGTCAGTATCAGCTAGCTAGATGTAAAACTGAATGCTACTTGGACAAGGACATAAAAATTTCCGTTCGAGCGTGAAATTGAGACCACGGTGAAAATCATGTGAACCTATGCACAGATGTGTTGTGCATTGTCTCTAGTATATCAATAGATCGCAACACATTGCATTTTTCAGCTCTGGGATCAAAGTGATCACGTAGACGTGCCTAGAACGATCGAGTCCTCCTCCAAGTATGAAGTATGTGCTGTCATTCGATTTCTTCAGGCTGATGGGTTCCTCCTGTTTTATGGAACCCACTTAACTTAACTGCCATACATGACACCAAAGTGTAGGAAATATGCAGTAACTTTGAAGCAGGTCATAGAAAATTTTGTGATGCAGCAGCTCAGGGAAGGAAGCGAGTGTCAACTGATGGTTTGTTCAGTGAGTGGATGAGGCGATCCGATAAAATCGTCTACAAACGGCATTTCTGAATAGTCGAAGAGGTACAATAATATCAGACACTGTCTTTGTTGTGACTTAGCACGACAGCCAAGTCACAACGAGAGGAAGCCGAAAGGCACGCGTTAAGCTCACGCAGATTGGCGTGAGGTCTGGAACAGTTAAAAGGAAATGAGAACTTCGAAAATGGACGCAGTTGCTGTAATACTTAACTTTAATCCACATTTGTAGAACATCGCTCTTGATGATACATGCTTCACAATATTAATTATCAAAGCTATGGCGCCTTGCTAGGTCGTAGCCAATGACTTAGCTGAAGGCTATGCTAACTATCGTCTCGGCAAATGAGAGCGTATTTGTCAGTGAACCATTGCTATGAACGTCGGCTGTACAACTGGGGCGAGTGCCAGGACGTCTCTCTAGACCTGGCGTGTGGTGGCGCTCGGTCTGCTATCACTGACAGTGGCGACACGCGGGTCCGACGTATACTACTGGATCGCGGCCGATTTAAAGGCTACCACCTAGCAAGTGTGGTGTCTGGCGGTGACACCACAGTCTTCTTTGTGGCAAAGCCACACACTGCAACTGCAAACATGCTCCTACAGCGTTTTCGATGGGAAGTGTTTGATCACCCGCCGTACAGCCCAGACTTGGCTGCTTCTGATTTTAATCTCCTTGTTCACATGAACCGGTAGCTAAGTGAACAGCATTTTGGCACAGACAACGAGCAGCAGACAACCTTAGAAAATTGGCAGGAAGCAAACAGGCTGCTGCCTTCTGTGATGAGGGTATTGGACAGTTGGTACCACACTACGAGAAGTAACTGTCGGTATGGGAACTATTTAAAAAATTGCTGGGAAGTATGGTCGAAACTTTTCTTTATTTCATCTGTGGATTCTGATTCACAATTGATCAGATACAAAATAGCCCTCGTATCAATACATGCATATCTTCCCATGCCCTTGTATTCAGGATGGTTAGTCACAGGGACACTGTGATTTGATGTGATAATTCTAGATAGTATAGGCAGATTGAGTGCAACAGCCTTGCCGCAGTGGCTACACCGATTCTCGTGAGATCACCAAACTTAAGCGCTGTCTGGCGTGGTCGGCACTTGGATGGGTGACCATCCAGGCAGCCATGCGCTGTTGCCATTTTTCGGGGTGCACTCAGCCTCGTGATGCCAATTGAGGAGCTACTCGACAGAATAGAAGCAGCTATAACGGCTCTTCTTCTTGCTGATTTGGTTTGTTTTGTACTTGGTCTCGGCTAAAACTCGGCGACAGTCGGTAGAGTGTTGAGATCGTTATCAAGTTACGAAGACGACGTTACACAAAATAACAGTGCTGAGCCATACTGTCGACGTGCGTGAGATATTTACTTCATCAAGAATTGTAATTAATCGTTCGTAATCGATGTTTAACTGATTAATGATGAAAAATTAATGATCAAACCAATACAGTCACATCCACAACAAATTCCCTACAAGCTGGTCGTAATTTCAAGTATCTAAGAAATCGTAACAGTGGGCTTGTTATTTGAGTCAAAGATTCTACACAAGCGCCGAGCGCTACAGTCAAATATTATCGCTGCGCGTAATTATTACTCGGGAGTTTCATGTCAATAATTTGATAGAATTTTAAATCACAAACGCACGACTTGGCACGAGAGGGTGTTTTATTGCACAATATCAGTCACTTCCTAACCGAGACTTGAGAAGAAAACTTTCTCAGGTGTTGGGGGGATTTTAATTGTATGCTTCGGACCTATCACTGAAGTTCCATAAACCACTGGCTACTACGAATGAAAATTGTCTATTAGTGTTCGTTGCCTAAATGACTGTCTAAGTAATGTTTAGTTCAATTATCTAGTTAAAAGTTCACTTTATTCTAGTATCTAAAAGTCCTCCGTTCGAATTCTAATGCCGTGATATTTGAAGTCAGAAGATCGTATTACTGCGTCATAATAGATCGTAGACAAGGAGTTTTCTTTTTTTATATGTAGACTGAGCCAGTTCCGGTGCAGAATATGTCACTGATAATACCATCGATGATTCCACCAATAACATCGTCGATAACATCATCGCATTCCCTGTACCCACCCATCTGGTGGAAAATTGAAAACTTGGTGTTAAGTTCAAAGTAGCCCAGTTGTGGTAGTGGTTTACTCCCCCCCTCCCCCCCCCCCCCCCCCCCCCCGCTCCTATAACTTCGCTGCGGTAATAGGATTGCCTAAGTATAAATTTATGTGAAGTTCATAAATCCAAGTTGGTGTATTGTCATGCTGGTGGAAGTAGGTCACCTGTGTTAAATATAGAATTCACAATGGCCACTGGATTTGCTCCCGACGTCAACGTGCAAGTAGGTCACTTGTGCTAAGCACAGGATACAAGAAGGCATACCAGGGATATTGGCATAGTGTCCACATAAGTTCAAAATGACGCGAAAATCCCTTTACCCCAAGTATGCTAGCTGTCAAAACCGCAGAGCACTTGTCCTAACTTTAAAACTGAATAGTCTACTGACGCGGTATGGTTGTCAGTATCACGTTTAGTAGGAGCAGGGTGGGAATAATTGCATCTTTATTTAAACGTACACCATACCAGAGAGGGGCTCTTCCTGCGGACCGTGTGCTACCTTCTGTCAAATCACCGATTGCCACTGCCAACCACTGTAGGGTGAGGATGGAGGGGTTCATGTGCTGCCACCTAGGGCCAGGGCCGACTCACCGCCTTCAGCTGAGAGCCCATGTCGTCAGAACCCTCTGCAGCACACTAGTCAGACTACCCGCTATTCTTTGTAAACCCTCGGCTCCGTGCACGGCCCATGGGAAATCAATACGTCAATGAAAAGATATATCTTAACATTGTCACGGGCTATCGACAGGCTATCGACAGCTTGCATGCATTAAAACGAGCAGTTAGTAGTTGTTTGGTCCATGCTGGAGATGCCTGCTTGCACCTGTAAGACATACTGTGATGTGCGTGCCTTGGCTTGTCTTTATCTCAGATCTCAGCTGCGCTCACATTACGCCATCAGTACTCAAATGCACCACTATGAAGACTACCCACATAGGGGGTTACTGTGGACCTCCTGTTACCACGACGGGGATGTTACGCCTTCGATTTCCTGTATCAGCATCACTTTCCACGCAATCTTTTCTATTTTAAATTAGACTGCCAACCTCATAGCAGGTGAACACTTTTATCACAGTTAGACAAAGAATGCTGGGTCGTCTACTGGTTATCAATTGAAGTACATTATGAAATAAATACACATCCCTGAAGATGTAACTCTTACACTGCAAAACTAACGAGACCACAAATAAAATTGTATCATACAGCTGAAGTGGTCCTTTTCATCACGGAAAAATGGTGCAGTACGGCCGAAATTCTCGGGAAAATAGGTCTAAGCTGTCGAGAAAGAAAGGCAATCATCAATAGCAAAAATTAAAAATGAAAGACCAAGAAAGAAGTGCCCACGTTAGAAATGGTGTAAGACAATGATATACTCTTCTGCACCTACTTCTCCATGAAATACAACGAAGGATCAGGAGCGCGATTAAGTTAGATGGTGGAAGGATAACCATCAGTACCCTTTCCTGATGACGTTGCTACCATCACTGAAAGCAAGGAAGAGTTACAGGGGCTGCTGAATGGAATCAACAGCCCAGTGAGCACACACTATGGATTGAGAGGCACGGTACTAAAGATAAAGTTTGGTATTCTGGCCCTAGACTGGCCAACCGGATCCGACCGACCGCCGCGTCACCTTCGTCCAGTGGCACCATTGGGTGCATAGTGGAGGGGCATATGGCAAGCACACCATTCTCGTGGTCGCTGTCGGACTTGTTGACAGCCTCATGAGGCTGAGAACACCCCATACCTTTCCTCCCCTTCCCTCTAAGGAAAATCCACGGCGGGAATCAAACCAGACCCCCCAAGGCAGTCAACGGTAGTGATTACACAGCTACAGATATGGACGTAGATTGAGAGCAAGCCGACGATAGACAAAAGTGATGAGGAGCAGCATGAATGAGACCAGCAATGAACTTAACATGAAAACTGGAGACCAGGAAGTAGACAGTGTGAAAGAATTCTCCTACCCTGGAAGTAAAATGACGCATCATGGATGAAGCAAGGAGGACATAGCATATGCAAAGACAGCTTTTCCGCCCAAGAGGCCTAATAGCTTGAAACATGTGTCTTAATTTGAAATTTCCGAGAATGTACATTCGGAACACAGTGTTGTACAGTAGTGAAACACGGGCTGTGTGAAAACTGGAAAAGAAGAGGATCGATCCGTTTGAGACGTGGCATCGCAGAACGATGTTCAAAATAAGTCGAACTAATGAGAAATGAGGTTCTCTGGAGAATTGGTTGGGAGAGTGATATGTTGGAAACGTTCACAAGATGAAGGAGTATTAAGGCATAACATCCATGGTAATTGACAGACCTAATAGGTGCCTAGTGTGAGAATTATCGCAAAATCAGCTCAACAGCTCATCCATCTGAGTTTCTGACGAGAATAATATACAGAAGAATGCAAAAGAAAATTGAAGACGTGTTAGATGAAGATCACTTTGGCTTTAGGAAAGGTAGAGACACCAGAGAGGCAATTGTGAGTGACAACGGAAGCATGACTAAAGAAAAATCAAGACACGTTCATAGGATTTGTCGACCTGGAAAAAGGCTTAGGAAATATTAGTTGGTGCAAGAAGTTCGAAATTTTGAGGAAAAGTAGGGGTAAGCTGTAGGGAAAGACGGGTAATACACAATATGTGCAAGAGCCATGAGGAAAATATAAGAGTGAACGACCAAGAACGAAGTGCTCGGATTAAAAAGAGTGTAAGACAGTGATGTAGTCTTTCGCCACACTGTTCAAGTTCTGCATCGAAGAACCAATTATGGAAATAAAAGAAAGGTTCAGGAGTGGAATTAAATTCAAGGTGAAAGGGTATCAATGATACGATTCACTGATGACATTGCTATCCTGAGTGAAAGTGAAGAAGAATTACATGATTTGCTGAATGTAATGAACAATCTAATGAGTACAGAATATAGCTGAGAGTAAAGCGAAGAATGACGAAAATAATGAGAACTAGGAGGAATCAGAACAGTGAAAAACTTAACATCAGGATTGATAGTTAAGAAGTAGATGAAGGAATTCAACTACCTAGGCAGCAAAATAACCAACGACAGACGGTGCAAGGAGGCCATCAAAAGCAGACTAGCACTGGAAAAAAGGGAATTGCTGGCCAAGAGACGTATACTAGTATCAAATATAGACCTTAATTTGAGCAAACAATTTCTGGAAATGTACGTCTGGAGTACAGCATTGTATGGTAGTGAAACATGGTCTGTGGGAAAACCGGAACAGAAGAGAATCAAAACATTTGAGATGTGGTGCTACAGACGAATGTAGAAAATTAGGTGTACTGGTAAGGAATGAGGAGGTTCTGTGAGAATCGGAGAGGAAAGGAATATGAAAAAAAACAAAGACCACAGGATGTTATGACACCTGTTAAGACATCAGGGAATGATTACGATGGTAGTAGAGGGAGCTTTAGAGGGCAAAAACTGTGAAGGAAGAGAGAGATTGGAATACATTCAGCAAGTGAGGACGCAGGTTGCGAGTGCTACTCTGAGACGAAGAGGCTGGCAGAGGAGAGGAACTGTTGAAGATTATCCGAAAAATAATTGAGGACATGGCTTGCAGCTGCCATGGTCGTCACCACCAGTGGAAGCGGGTGGTTGGGGTTGGGGGGGGGTGGGGGGGGGGGGGGGAAGAGACGTGGGGACATTTCCCACTCAATACTTTTGAACAAGCAATATCAATTTTGTTTTCAGTTGACACCGTTTAACCAATATATCCAGTCTTAACTAATTGCACATACTAAAACCACTTCAGCAGCAAGAATTGATGGTCTGCATAACATACGAACATGAAAATAAAATCCACTTACACTATTCACTTAAAAGACAATATTAGAAGTTTTAATGAGTTGTTTTGGTATGACTACGACTGATTAAGGCGCGGAGTAGATAAACACGAATCTGATTCGTTTTTATGCAAGTTTGTAGGAGGGGTGAGTGGTCGCGAGGAGGCAGTCGGCTAAAAATTGATAAAATTCTGTGTTGGTATAATAGAGTTACAGCAAGCGCAAGTGTCACTTTTTTTTTATAGGTAAAGGTATGATGGTAACTAAATATTTGTTACGTAATGTTTTCCAGTTTTCTCAGTTTTACCACTTCAGTGTAGTAAAACACCTTAGTTTATTGAAATCTGTCAGCTGTTTTTCTTAATTGCTCTAAATATAGCACATCGCCAATTAAATTCTATACACATTTTTTGCCTCGTTTCTTCCGCACAAAATGCTTTACAATAAACCAGAAATTTACCCATCGCGGCTTCGCTCACACTAATCCGTAAAAGAAAAGTACTCAATGTTAATTTTTTGAGGGTATTCTTGTAAAGTAATAGGTTTCCAGCTTTATCCGTACACTGAAAGCATATGACCGTAGACTATTTCAGTGTAGGAAATACATCTTGATTTCTGTCGCATTACTTTCACTTTCTTAAACTGGTTTTAACAGTCAAACTCATACACTATTTAGAAACGGCGAGGTCTTCGCCTGTTACTATTTCACTCATCCGACTGACCCGAAATTTTGCAGGAACAAAGCCTTCATACATGGAAAGAACTTAAAGCTGCTGTCGTTTCGTGTAGAGGATAATATACGTGATGATCATACTGACGCTATCAGTAAATTTATATGTTAGTGTTACATGACTTTTTCATACACGGTAATCTCAAAATACGTTTTAATCTACTCTGAAATTGGAAGGCTTCAGTAGTTTCAAATACCATTGAAATGCACTATATACGCTAGATTAAGGAAAGGCAAACCTACGTTTCTAGCACTTGTAGACTTAGAGAAAGCTTTTGACAATGTTGACTGGAATACTCTCTTTCAAATTGTGAAGGTGGCAGGGGTAAAATACAGCGAGCGAAAGGTTATTTACAATTTGTACAAAAACCAGATGGCAGTTATAAGAGTCGAGGGACACGAAAGGGAAGCATTGATTGGGAAGGGAGTGAGACCGGGCTGTAGCCTGTCCTCGATGTTATTCAATCTGTATATTGAGCAAGCAGTGAAGGAAACAAAAGAAAAATTCGTAGTTGGAATTAAAATCCATGAAGAAGAAATAAAGACTTTGAGGTTCGCCAATGACATTGTAATTCTGTCAGAGACAGCAATGGACCTGGAAGAGCAGCTGAACGGAATGGACCGTGTCTTGAAAGCAGGGTATAAGATAAACATCAACAAAAGCAAAACGAGGATAATGGAATGTAGTCGAATTAAGTCGGGTGATGCTTAGGGAACTAGATTAGGAAATGAGACACTTAAAGTAGTAAAGGAGTTTTGCTATTTGGGGAGCAAAATAACTGATGATGATCGAAGTAGAGAGGATATAAAATGACAAGGAAAGCGTTTCTGAAGAAGAGAAACTTGTTAACATCAAGTATAGATCTAAGTGTCAGAAAGTCGTTTCTGAAAGTATTTGTATGGAGTGTAGCCATGTATGGAAGTGAAACATGGACGATAACTAGTTTGGACAAGAAGAGAATAGAAGCTTTCGAAATGTGGTGCTACAGAAGAATGCTGAAGATTAGATGGGTAGATCATATAACTAATGAGGAGGTATTGAATAGGATTGGGGAGAAGAGAAGTTTGTGGCACAACTTGACTAAAAGAAGGGATCGGTTGGCAGGACATGTTTTGAGGCATCAAGGGATCAGCTATTTAGTTTTGGAGGGCAGCGTGGAGAGTAAAAATCGTAGAGGGAGATCAAGAGATGAATACACTAAACAGATTCAGAAGGATGTAGGTTGGAGTAGGTACTGGGAGATGAAGAAGCTTGCACAGGATAGAGTAGCATGGATAGCTGTATCAATCCAGTCTCAGGACTGAAGACCACAACAACAACATATAAGACATCCAGAACGCTCCAAAAAGCGGGCGTAGGTCCCAATTTTTTGTTAACTTCCTTCATGGGGGTGTCCCGTTTAGACGTCTTGAGGTCTGCACCCTATCTACTCAGCACCCACCCACCCTCAATAATTAGGTGCTACTAACAGGTGCTACTAACACCCGTGGCAGGTGCTCATCTGAAAAAAAGGAGAGGACACAGAAGAGGAATTTGTCGCGGTCCATATCAAAGTGACTGGAAATACGAAAAACAAGCCAAGATAACACTGTATTGGTTTTTTTTTCGTTGTGTTTAATCTGATGATGGCAGACAGCCGAAACACGTGATGTATGAGCATAAATGAAGTGCGATCGGGACAGTTAATTTTGCGTAAGTTGCGGCGATTGTCTTTTAAACGGCGTTACATGACCAGCCAAGCAAACATAATCAGACGCTGATCAGGCTGTGTTGCTGCGGCAAGCGCGCTGCCTGTGGTCGGGGAAGCACACAGCAGGGCAAGACCGTGTCGGCGCAGCCGTGACCGACCAATTACGGCTCGTTAAGCGCTCGACAGGCTGCGCATGCGCAGGGCGGCCAGGCGCAACGAGCAGCGCCCACTGCCTACGCCACGCGGATCTCGCACTTGGGGCTGAAATTACGGTGACCAATTCTCCCCCATTTTCCGGGATCTCAAGTCGTATAGTAATATTGAAAGGTCTCTGATGGATTCCTTTCATGTTAATTTCTTAAACCTGTTGTCGTTTACGGCATACAAGCTACTTCTAAATTTGCTGTGGTGTTTCTGACTCCATCTAGGAGGAGAGTGAGTAGTGGAACGTGTTACTTTTACACATAATCAAGAACGATCTGTCACACTACTACACTTTAAAACACAGTTTACATGTAATTCGTGTCACACAGCCTCAAAAGGAACCTACATCCGCTTTCTTTTATATACTGTATATGATAAGATACTGTCATTCCCCTTCCCTTCTGTGTGAAAGGATGAATGAGCAAATGTATTTCTAGTTGCATGCTCGATGGTATCAGACAAGCCTGTCTGCTAGAGAACAGTAGGACCAACGTTGGAACAGGTAGCTATGCTTTCTAAAAGCAAAGAGGTTTCTATTCTTAGTATGGTCCAGTCCGTCCTTTGTCATGTTGGTACAGGAAGCTGCCTCTCTGGTCACTTCCGTTTGTATCTATGAAGCACCCTCAGGAGGGGCCCACGCCAGTCTGTCCGCAGCGTGCGTCTGAAGTGGTTAGATCTCCGGCTAAGCACGTGTCTGCTAAGTCGATAGGACAGTGGATTTCTTAACTGAAAATTAAATCACCTTTGTTTCAGGTTTAGATCTAAAATATGTTATGTTATCTTAAATTGCAACACAGTGTAATTCAAGTGTGAAGTTCAGAATATCTTCCAGCAGTTGCTTTGTCACTACTTTGTGAGTAAAGTGGATCCACGTGTTGATGATTCATAACTCGAACTAAGACCATCAATCTTAAATGCGAATGTGCGTGAGATTATAACGTCTCGTCTTGACAATATTTTTCAATATAGCCACTTTTCTTTATGTTCTACCGATGTGGCGTATACTTTGTGAGACCAGTACCACATGCTTATACAATTGTTTGACCCATCAGGTTAACAGTAAGACGATAGTAACCAGTTCGAGGTTTTTCTTTTGTAAATTGCGTTTCGATGTAATTTATTTTAATTATCAAAATTATTGTGGAGTTACTCTCTTTGTGTAAACCAAGTTGACCACGTGAAGCATGTGGTGTAATCATCAAAGTAGCCCTCAGCTATTCTTTTCGGGAAGATTTCACGGAGAGTTAGTATGAATTTAGTATACCAGTGTGTGGTAATTTCATGACAGACAGGATTGCGCTACGAATGTAACTTCTTTGGGTGAAAATTGAATCGGTTGGTTGTGGTTAATTTCCTCTTGGATATGTTTCAACGTTCTTCGTGTGTTATTTTATGAATGCAGAGTTGTATGCAGCATCCCAATCCTGGCTCCATTCTGATGTGTTCTGTAAGATTACAAACTCACATTTTCACAATCCTAAATAAGGCACCAGTTTAGTTATGAATCAAGTTTAACATGCTGAAATTTTAACGGAACAATGATCAATGTTAAAATAAATGTCCAAATATAAACTGATTTATTTCTTTTTCCTTGAATTCTCTTTTTTTATATATATATCACCGGTTGTTGTAAGATGACTATTAAAAGATTATAATTAATGTTAGTCTGGTTAGGAATTTGGTAAGCTAGACTGGATACCTGGTGAAACATTTGCTCAGTAATGCAAGGTTAACTTCCCCTGATAGTCACAGCTTTTAACCCGCTTTTATTGTCTTGAATATCAGCACCGCTTTCAGAAAAACTTAATGCATCAACATTACGTTATCTTTTTTAATGTTCCCAGCTCCCTTATGGACCACCTGTTTCTTCCATGTATTTCGTCAGCGATGACTGTTGTAAATATTAATCCCATGAAGTACTATCGATAATTCGTTTCATTGCCGAAAAAAATTGGAAAAATTTTCGTATCATAATCAATATTAGTGTCGACATATAGTCTGTTTTCAGTTAGTAGTTCTACGGAAAGAAGACGGTTGGGCTCAATGGAATGCGAGGAGCGTGGAAATAATGACATGACAAAGAGGGATCGTGGGATGGGGATGACTACTTTTTTCTCGACCAGTACTGGTAACCCACGGATGCACCCGTCTCGTACCAAACAGCAGCTATGCCACAGTTAAACACGGACGTAGCAAGCGCTCCCGAAAGAGAATTACGGAGACGTTCATATTTAAATAAGTTCTTTACGTTATTTATTCCTCAGTTGACTCACACAACACAATAACAGTTCACAACCCTTTCAAAGAGTTTTTTCTCTTACGAACAATAATTGGACTGCGTAGGTAAACATCAGCTGCTTAGAAATCATTAAGTCACAGCTTACGGTTGAAATCAGTTTTGATTATGATTCTAAATCTGCACAGGGAGGTATACGTACATAAGTACTTGGAGGCTGGGTGTTACAAAAAGGTACGGCCAAACTTTCAGGAAACATTCCTCACACACAAAGAAAGAAAATATGTTATGTGGACATGTGTCCGGAAACGCTTACTTTCCATGTTAGAGCTCATTTTATTACTTCTCTTCAAATCACATTAATCATGGAATGGAAACACACAGCAACAGAACGTACCAGCGTGACTTCAAACACTGTGTTACAGGAAATGTTCAAAACGTCCTCCGTTAGCGAGGATACATGCATCCACCCTCTGTCGCATGGAATCCCTGATGCGCTGATGCAGCTCTGGAGAATGGCGTATTGTATCACAGCCGTCCACAATACGAGCACGAAGAGTCTCTACATTTGGTACTGGGGTTGCGTAGACAAGAGCTTTCAAATGCCCACATAAATGAAAGTCAAGAGGGTTGAGGTCAGGAGAGCGTGGAGGCCATCGAATTGGTCCGCCTCTACCAATCCATCGGTCACCAAATCTGTTGTTGAGAAGCGTACGAACACTTCGACTGAAATGTGCAGGAGCTCCATCGTGCATGAACCACATGTTGTGTCGTACTTTTAAAGGCACATGTTCTAGCAGCACAGGTAGAGTATCCCGTATGAAATCATGATAACGTGCTCCATTGAGAGTAGGTGGAAGAACGAAACTAAAATGAGCTCTAACATGGAAATTAAGCGTTTCCGGACACATGTCCACATAACATATTTTCTTTATTTGTGTGTGAGGAATGTTTCCTGAAAGTTTGGCCGTACCTTTTTGTAACACCCTGTGTACGTGTTATATGGGATGAAAAAATAAATAGTATTGTCCAGATTAGATTAGATTTATTTTTCATTCAATAGACGCAAGCAGAGACTATTTT
The DNA here is from genome assembly GCF_021461385.2 of Schistocerca piceifrons. Classification (NCBI taxonomy): domain Eukaryota; kingdom Metazoa; phylum Arthropoda; class Insecta; order Orthoptera; family Acrididae; genus Schistocerca; species Schistocerca piceifrons. Next base: position 68,838,320 of record NC_060146.1, on the reverse strand, counting down.
CTTGGATGTTGAACATGTTACGCAGCAGAAATATTTACAAAGCTTTAGTGTAATACTCATACCTGAGTTTACACCAGAAATGAGACTTATTACCCATTTCTGCTCTCTAAAACATAATACCGTATCAAATAATACAGCTAAAGTAAGCAAAATACCCCAGCTTTTTGAATATTTATATCTCCATTGTCACCATCCAAGAAAACATAACCTAGCTGCGTCGTTAAAATTTTTTTCTACTAAATCTCCCTTATTTACTTCCTGAACACAATACGGCGATACTTTTTTTTTAGCTTCAACACAGAGTCCACATTGGGCAATGACATATACTTTCACAAACACGGGGAGTAATTCAAGATGAAGAAGAGAACAGAATACGAACAAGATGGTGAGAAACATGAAGACCCAGAACACCAAAGCGTGTACCATCATCAGCAACATGGATGTCCCGCGACATGAATGTAACTGCGATCATGAATAAAATGCAGAACTCTCGTTTCCGATCTATATTGCCAGACTGCAAGTGTTCCACATTCGTTCCATGTACAAGATGCAAAAGATATCTTTGTCTCGCAAAAAAAGGAACTATTTTTTGCAACTCCATCAGAAAATAACAGAATGGACTTTACACATACGGACTTTGACGAACATGTTGCAAATGTTTTTCCTTACTAAGATCACTGCTCGTCACTAATGGCTACGCTACAGATAACTGGCGAATCGTAGTGTGGGGGCGGAACGGTTCAGCAGCTGAAAACGTACATCAAAATTGAAGTATGCGGTTCAATCGAGAAACTGATTTGCAGCAGTTGCGTATCCTCTGCGATGAAGACATCACACACATGTTTTCGAATGGTCCAATGACCAAGGACCCGTTTTCCGTCATCGAGGACTGATCGTCTACCAGAAGGTTCCGATCATTCCTCGCAGAGTATTACTTCTCCTAATTTGGAAATTAAAGACTGCGTGACTTTTGTAACTTTTTACTAAAATGTCTGAAGCTTTCAGTGCTTATTTTTCATCAGAGACATCGGCTGAACAATATAGCCACCATCCCTCACAACAGCAATTATAGACAATATTATCTTTTCTCGTTTTATAAAAGAAGCGATCGTAATAGCCGCTACGTCTTCTGACAGTCTTACTTTCGTTTTCGCTGTTCTTCGAGAAAGAGTCATTTACGTTGAGGAGGTGAGTATGTTGTAATTGGCAGTATATGCATGAAATGTTAGCCTTGCGATTATTGAACGTAACCTTCCGATGCCTCATGGCGATGATTTGAATAATTAAACAGTTTCTAGCTATTTATAGCCGCCGCGCCACCAGAAAACAGAATATCGCTGGTGTGCAACAATCAGCTGCCATTAACTGGAAATTTTAAATATTACAAAATATTTCATGTCTTTTTCCACAGCAGCAGCCACAAAGCAGTTTAAAGTACTTCAATCAATAATAGCCTGCATAGCAAAGAGTTTATTTTATTACAATGCTTTTCAATGCTTTAGATCCAAGTTAGATACAGCCACTTTAGCCTTGATCACGAACGAAAGAATCTTACAAATATACAAATTGTATAGGCGGCTTGTTTGATAAAAGTAAATTCACCAACAAAATGTAAATACAAGACCAGTATTTTATATTTTTTACATATTTGTATTTCATTGGCTTGCCTAAGGAAGTCTGAGCTCTGTTATATACAAGTTCACGTAACTTATAGGCAGACTTGGTGTCGGAATATCAGTTAACGGAATCGTGAGCAAGAATAAAACGAAATAAGAGACTTGGTGATTATGATGAAAAATATGTACCTGTGTCATGTATTTGACTCCCTTTGAAGTGTTGTTCAGCGTTCAGTTAATGTTTTTTGGCCTGCCCCAAGAATGTATAACTTATTTTTTGAAGTCCCTTTAATGTAACATTCTCAGATTCTACTTACAGACGTAAAATAACATTTTGTGGTAATCAAATTAATAAGTTTATGTATTTCAGCTCTCAATTTATAAATAAAATCCATCAAAAGGTTACCTAAAAACCATCCATTACTATGCCAAAAATCCTATTTGAGACCTGATTTAGCGTATGTGCTACATGCCCTAATATTTTTCTGAATAAGAATGTTTTTAAATTTAATACTTCACCTTTATTTTGTCCCAGGACAACGCATTGACTACCAGTATACGGGGGTTATTTGACAAGTCTGGTAAAAAAGCAAGAAAAATCTTTGGTTTGTAAACATGCCACCTTTTTTCTCGACATAGTCTACTTCGAGGGTTTTCTTGGCCCAGAGATCCTCCAGCTTCTTTATCCCACTGGGACGATATGTTCTGTCAAAATATGCTAAATACTCTTTGACTGCGACTGTCTCTCATTTTCTTGGTCCAGCGATTCTTCAGCTTTCTCATACCATCGGAAAAATAGGTTCTGTCAAACTCTGCAAAACACTCATTGACTGAATCTGTCTCTTCCTCATTTGATGAAAATTTCTTCCGAGCAAGCCAAAGTTTCAAGTCAGGGAACAGGAAGGATTCACCCTGTGCTAAATCTGGTGAAGGATGGATGAGGAATCAATTCAAGGCCCAATTCATCCACTTTCGCCGTTGGTAGCGCTGATTTGAGGGATTGCTCATTTTCCTGGTGAAGGAGCACTTTTCTGCGTGGCGAAAGTCTTTTTTTTTTTCAGTTAAAGGAAGTTTCCAACGATAAAGCATAATAGGTCCCAGTTATGATTCTGCCTTTCTCCAAGTAATCTACGAGGGTTATTCCTAGGGAATCCCAAAACACCATCTGACAGAACGGTCTTTGATTTCTTTGGTGAACTTTCACCAGCCTTTGTCCATTGTTTTGACTGCCGTTTTGACTGTGATGTTTAATGATGCATCCAGGTTTCATCAACACCCATAAATCGGTGCTGAAAGTACTGGAGGTAGCCGTTAAACATCGCCAGACATTGTGTTAAAATGTTGTACAGAACGCGCTTTTGGTCGACTGTGAGCAGTCGCGGGACCCACCTCGTACACAGCTTCTTCACAGCCAATTCTCGATGCAGGACATTATGCACTCTCTCAGTTGAGATGCCTGCTGTTTCAGCAAGATCACGAATTTTTGTTCGGCTGTATTGCATTACTACATCACAGATTTTAACAACGGTTTTCTTTGTGGTGACCTCACCGCTGGAGCGCGCTTCGTCTTCGGTGCGTGTCCGAGCATTTTTAAATTCATTAATCCAGACGTAAATGGTCTTCAGTGATAATGCAGACTCTGTGTGAACTTCATCCAGCTCTGTTTTGATTTCTGTGGGAGTCCAACCCTCCAAATACAAATGTTTAATAACAGCATGAGTCTCGGTTTTCTCCATTTTCAATCGCAGTCGACACACTGACCAATTCAGGGTGGCGGTCATCAGTGAACTTTGCGCTATAAACTGTTGACTTCCGTTTTACCATCCTTGAAATAATCAAGTTTACCAACCATGAAGGCGCAAAAAAATGTTCCGTTCGTTCGTTGAAATTTACCAGACTTATCAAAGGAATCTTAAAAAAAACTCTTTTCATTCACAGGATTTAAGCTCAGGAATGAGGAGAGTAGTGGTTGTGACATGAAAGTAAAAAGTCTCCAAGTGTCATCTTGAGCAACTTACTACCGTGTATGAAAATGCGTGTAGTGTCATATCACGAAGACTGCTCTCTGGATGCTTGTATGAAAGCATACTTGTCACCACCACATATATGGATGATGTATAAGTGGGCAGGCAGGCCAGACAAAGATTCGTACATTTGCCAAGGTTAATATCTTGTGCAGTCTTGCTTTATCCTGCTGGAATATGCCATTTGGTGCACTGGTCATGAAGGGTGTATCAAGAGGGTTTACCATGCTTGCCACGTCCTGGAAATATTCATCCTCCATTCAACAACTCCAAGTCAGTCCTACTGTCGCCAGCCGCTGTGGCCGAGCGGTTCTAGGCACTTCCGGCCGGAACCGCGCTGCTGCTACGGTCGCAGGTTCGAATCCTGCCTCGGGCATGGATGTGTGTGGTGTCCTTAGGTTAGTTAGGTTTAAGTAGTTCTAAGTCTAGGGGACTGATGACCTCAGATGTTAAGTCCCATAGTGCTCAGGGCCATTTGAACCAACCATTTTTTTTAATCCGAGGTTGATAAAGAACTAATGTTGAAAAGTAATCACAAGTTGCGAAGCCGACTCGGGAATTGCGAGGTATGATGGTCAGAGACAATGCGAACGCTAAAAGTGACAGTTACTCCCAAACAGCTAAAGGAGCACCAAGCTGAAGCAGGGCACCGAATGGCGACAGTCCAACAAAGAGGTCCAAACCATCGCGGTGTGCTCGCCCCAAAATCGACTATAGACTGCGTACTCTCTCACACTTCACAAAATTACCGTAAGAGGGGAGAAAATTGTAATGTTTGCCACAGTGATAAGTGAAAATCTCCCTTTTTGGTTCTGCGCGCAGGGAAAGATTGCAGAATTTTCTCCTCCAGCACTTGTTGTATTGTCTATCAACAAACTAAAAGTAGGCAGTGTACTGGACCCCGCCCGATGATTGGCGGAACGATGTCTGAGCGTGTAAATGCACCTCACTGCCCACGCCGTCTACAGAAATACACTGCGTTGTTTGCCTCCGCTTTTAGAACAATGTGTGCGCTTTTTGTTGGAATCTCTCGGGAGATCACGTAGCTCGCACTGCTTCGAAAGGCTCTTTTCAAATACTCTGACTTAAGAGATACCCAAAGGGGCTTAATCGCGTGAACACCGGCGGAGGGATTTCCTGGTGGGAAACCTACGGATTTCCGCCATCGTCTACACACTGCCTAAAACGTGGAGCGGGGGACGTCACGTCACATTCGAAAAACAGAAGCTATAATGCCAACTCTCCCACTGAGAAAGTTTATGAGTATACAACTTATAATGATTATACAGGGTGAAAAGTATTTAAACCGATAAACTTTGGGAGGTTGTAGGGGACATCAAAAGAAAAATTTTTCCCTAATGTCATTTTTTCCTATGAGTAGTATTTAAACTGGTAGAGGAAGATTTGTCTGGCGGCAAATTAATTAAACCAACAAACACTTCTCCATTTTTTATGACCAAGAGACAACACATTAACACAACCCAATTTCAATTACAGTAGATTTTTGAAATTGCCAACAAAGTGTACACCGTCGGATAATGTTCTGTCTGACACGGGCAAAAACCCCAGGAGTATCCCGAATTGTTCCTGCTGATGCTGCTATCCGGGCAACCAGGTCCTCTTCTAATGCAACAGGAGTTGCGTAAACAAGGTTGTGCATCTCTCCCCACACAAAAAAGTCCAGAGGGGACATACCTAAGGATCGAGCAGGCCATGGTACAGGACCACCTCTGCCAATCCACGTTTCTGGGAACCGTCGGTCCAAGAATCGACGCACACGACGACTGAAATGTGCCGGCGCCCCGTTATGTTGGAACCACATGCGTTGTCTTGTAGGGAGCGGGACGTCTTCCAGCAATTCTGGCAATGCTCTGGCGAGAAAATTGTAATAGTGCCTGCCATTTGATGGCCTAGGTAGCAGATACGGCCCAATTAAATAGTCCCCAACAACACCGACCCACACATTAACAAAACACCGCACTTGATGAGCGCTAGTAACTGTGGCATGTGGGTTATCCTCACTCCAAACATGTGAATTGTGCAAGCCCGAACGCTGCTTCATCGGTAAACAACACAGAGGATGGAAATGTAGGATGCATTTCACACTCTTCCAGGTAGCACTGCAGTATCTGTGCTCTGGGTGGATAATCAACTAGTTCCAGGTTGTGGACACGCTGTAAGTGAAATGGACGTAGCAACTGCTCTCGAAGGACTGTTCTTACATTCGTCTGATTAATCCCCACTTCACGTGCGATTGCACGAGTGCTGATTAAAGGATCCCGCTCCACATGCAGCAAAACAGCTTCCTCAAATTGCAGCGTTCTTACCGTGGGACGGCGTCCCTGTCCAGGTAATCTGCTAAATGACCCGGTCTCACGCAGACGTTGGTACACAGCAGCAAAGGTCGTATGATGTGGGATACGGCGATTAGGATACTGTTGTTGATAAACCGGCTGTGCAGTTCGTCCGTTGTGGTGCGCTAAGTAGTATGCACCAATCATATCTGTGCACTCACTCTAGATGTTTCGCTCCATTAGTAAACAGAGACAATGCACTACTACACTGGTGGACAACAGTTGCCTACAACTGAAGAGCGTAATACGCCCTCTAACATCTGAAGATCGTAATACGGCCTATAACAGCTGAAGAGCGTAATACGACTTCCACCAGTTTAAATAATCCTCATAGGAAAAAATGACATTAGGGAAAAATATTTGTTTTTATGCCCCCTACAACTTCCCAGAGTTTGTCAGTGTAAATACTTTTCACCCTGTATATACACTGCCGGTATTAAATTAGTACATCTGGAAAGGCGAGGTCGATTCTGATCCGATAATGGCATGTGTCACCTAGGGGATACGAGATGTACTGATAATGCTTTTAACATCGTCCGCCAAAAGATGGCATAGTGGAACAGTTACCAGAGCGCCATCTGTGTCTACTCCTTAATAGGAAATGCTCACAGACAGAAGGTCCAGTGTGGTACAAAGGTGTGAAACAAGCGGGCGACCATGCCACGGAGACCCCAACTGAGCGAGACTGAAAGCGGTCAAACTGTGGTCGAGTGACGGGATGGACGGAGAGTTGAAACACAATTTGGACGTACTGCGTCAGTTGTGCAACGATACAGGTACAGTGGTCGCGTGAATATTCTCACACTCGTTGAGAAGGTTTTGGACGTCTACGCAGTATAGACGCCCGCCAGTACCGTCATATTTTCAGGGCAGTAGAGGCAGATGGCACAGCTACTACAGCACAGATAAGAGGGCTTGAAAACGCAGATGTGTCAACATGAACTGTTGCGAACTAGTTATTAGGAGATTGGGGGGGGGGGGGGGTACCGGCACACACAGCTCTAGGCCGGCTACGTGGGTTTTCCTACAAGGGTGCAGCAGGTAGAGAAGCTGTCCCGAGCAACCTGCTCCCTAACGAGGTGTTTGCGAACTGAGCCTCCCCCCACTGCTTGTCTACCCCAGTGTCTCACCCTCAGTGCAGGTATTGTCACTGGCGTTTATCTGCCAACTTTCATGCTGATCGACGAAACGATGTTGAATTTATTTAAAGGTAGGCCAACTCTCCGCCGTCCAGCATACGTTGGCTTGTATAAATACCTTCACCACGAAAACATACATACATACATGAGCCAACTCCCAAGCTGATCAGTCAAACGGTGTGTAATTTTGTTGCAAGGTACCCTCCGCCATACACCGCATGAAATTTCACTTAGACGGTGAGGTTCCCCTTGTTTTGAAGATCAAATGTACAAAATTTCATCAAGGTTGGAGCGACACTGAAGCTTTTGTTGAAATCCTTAAGTAAGGTGCCCTCCACCATGCACTGAACGAAGTTTTATGTAGACAGTGACCTTCCTCTTGGTTTGGGAAATAGGGATTCACTTTCACACACCACGCTCGCTCTATGCCGACTTGGTTGCGAAACATAAATAATAGATTCGAACAACAGAAATTCTATCTTCTGGTAAACCTTCCGGGATGTAAGGTCGTGGTCCATGAAAGTCTTCAGCTCCTAACGTTTCGTCCAGAGCTGCGCTGGACATCTTCAGAGGGGTGTTTCTCCTCCGGTGAGTCTTGCAAGAAACCCCATGACACCCCTAGGCCACCTTCCCCTCACCCCACGGCATCGTTGCACGGCGCGAGTGTTCCCGTCAGGGGATCACATGGAGGATGGAATGGCGAGCCGGGGTCATCAGAGATGAAAGCAGACTCTCCCTGATGGTCTGGGGTGCGATAAGCTAAAACTCTCGTTCACCTTCAGTGTTCGCTAACCAGTGATCGGTACGTTCAGAATGCTTTTAAACCCGGTTTTTTTATGTTCTCTCAACTTGGTGATATCTTGTTCCAACAGGATAATGCTCGCCGCACGCTGCCCAATAAATACGCTGCAAGATGTGCAGGAACATCCATGGTCAGCAAGATCTCCGACCTAGTGTGAAATGGAGCACTTGCGGGACATGGTGGGACGAGAAGTGATTCGTGTGACATGGCAGCGGCGTGAAGAGATCGAACAGACATGTCATGACATATCACAGTAGTAGAAAAGTTTTCCCACAGTCTAATTCTTGCTTCGAAGGGGATTCTTCTCGTAACCACTCATGTCTGCTTCGGTATCAATTCTATCAATTCGCTGTTTGCGTTACTGGAGCTTACCCACTTCATGATGCTTCTGATTCTTCCTTGATTCACTGATCTGTTGTGCGCTCTATTCGAGTTCTTGTCCTTTTTGTGTACTTTTGAAGTTTTACAGTCACGGTTGAAAGCACAATTCGTGTCCTCTTTGTGTATAGGCACCATCTCAAGCGCAATTGTCCAGCATGGTCTTGGCGACCCAAACAACCATTCATTTTCTTATCATTGTTCTATTCCAATTATGTAAATTTATTCTCGTATTGTTTCATAACTCGACGTTTATGTGTTATGAGTAACTTTGAGAGGTGGCAGAAGCCCCCTCTTATATTTCTATCTTACTCTGAGTAATTCGATTTTCCTAATTGCATGTGGTGAAAAGTTGCTATTCCTTCACACGTGGACTTCCCATGCAGCGTCTCGTCACCCGGGTGGTCCGGTGACAGGCGGGTTCTTCTGATCTTGAAAGGGTTAAGCCAACGGGTGTGAGGGAGTCGAGTGAATGCTTTCCAGACGCCGACAGTGTCATAATAGCGGCAGAGATGCGCCCACAGGGGCCTGAAGGAGCGGCTGGGATAGAGATTCCGTTAATAGAGATTCTGTTACTTCACAGAAACTTAGCAAAACACTTTCTGGCGGACTACCAGCGAGGCGTGGGAATGACTTGTGTTCCCAGGCAGTCTTGGCGGGCAAGTTCCCGCGTTTTCTGCAAAATCGCAACTGTGATTGGCTTGCTCAGGGCATAGCTCCGTCACGTAGCAAAATCGGCGCAGAAATTGGCGCCAAGAATCTCCATTGGTGGAATGGTAGTGCATCGGCAATAGAGTGGAATTTTCCGCCGGTTTTCGAGTTGCTGATTGGCACGTTTAACCACGGCCACTGTCGTGGGGGCGGGAATGTTCTGTGTTCGGCTTGTACGGGTGCTCTTGAGAGGGTCGGCTCTCACCTCTTGGTCGGAGTAGGTTACAAGACTGAGCTCTCGCTGCTCTGGACAGCCTGCCTTCCATTGGCTATCTAATACACTTATTTAATTGTAACTGTTTGACGAAGTTGCTGAAGTTTCGACTTCAACGTAACGTTCCGAGTACAGTAGGCAATTGAGCGTTCCATGTACAAGCGGCCTATGTTGTCTGTCTCGAGCAGTTTTGACTAAAGTTGACTGTATCAGAGTTACTGTATGACTTCGCTTGTTAAAATCAATCACTGTACCGTCAGTGATTGTGTGGCGAGCCTTTTCGTCTCCCTCAGAGGCGCATTTGTATTGATAGGAAGTCTTTAGTCTGGAACAACCAGACCAGGATAATTTGTTTCGGGCTATACTCGCGACATTATCATCACCACGATGGGACGTCGAAGCAACCAGCCTCGCCTCCGGTACGCCAGATTGTATTCTTGGAGTTAAGAAGACACCTTGGTAATGTATGTCCGCAGCACCGGCAGCTTAGGGAATTTTGCTAGGTGATAATCAGAGCTCAGCAGAGCGCGCCTGTTCGTCTTTTCTAACTTTGTTCTGTCTTGAGTGTTCATTGTCTGAGTTCTCACTATTGCAGCAGCAATTAATGTTGGGTTGGCTGTGTGTTTCTCTTAAGATTTGAGTTGCAAGGAATTGGCTCCACGTACCACTTTGTCATAAGTATCACAATCTAGTTTAGGGACAACTTCACCTTCACAGCATTTGTTTGAGTATCCAATTTGAGCCAATTTGATGTATTGTAAATGTTTCATGTGTTTTGTTTATTATTTTGAGTTTAGTCATAATAAATCATATTGTTATTTTGGATAGAACTTTCATTCTGTTAATCGGTAGAGCAACCCTATCATTTCCACTACGTTAATGAAACTTTCCTTTATTTGACTTATTTATCAAATCAAATTATTGCAGGTGCCAAGCTCTTTTCTACTCCACTTGCAGGGTCGATTACAGTCAGTTCGCGTTTCTTTTTAATCCATGAGCAACAGCAAAAGTGAGAGTTAGTGTGGGGGGGGGGGGGGGGAGGGCTAGAGCATCATTTACATACGAAGATTCTAGAAGAATTTAGTGTTAAATACACTGCTAGCCCTGGCACCTCGTATAAAATGGCGACCCTTAGCCTCGGATCTTTCCTGTGAATCGCTGATAAGCAAGCAGTATTATTAGTAGGAACATTCAAAACTTTTTACTTAATTTTTTATTGATTAATACCCAAGTTTTTCTGTTAGTTCCGCGTTTAGTTTTTAAGTAGCGGCGCATGATTAAAGTTTTTGTTTTCAGTGTATATATCTTTTTGTTCATTGTTTTTTGTGTTTCTTTGATGTGGTGTCCGTACCACATCGCACTTCGTCGGATTTGTGTGCGGTTTCTGTTCCATATCAAATTGTGCTTGTAATTACAGCGTTGGAACAGCGTTGTTGAAATTTTATGTCTATGTGTAAAAATACAGGGAGTAGATTATTTTTATTGTGCATTTTGGATAAATTTTGTTTTTCATGAATGATCACGAGAAGTAAGGCACAACTAATTGCGAGGGAAGCTAGATCAAAAGAGGATAGCATAATGGATAAGGGACAGGTTACTGACGGGGATAGGTTCGGAGATGAGATGGGCACATATTTAGCAGGACAGGGCGGCAGGTTCATTGATTAGGAAGGTGATTTGGATGCGATCTTAGAGCAACGTCGCGGCCGTTATTATGACAGAGGTAGAGGATGAAACAGAGACAGGCACACAGGTCGAGACAGTAGCAGAAGTTTATAGTCAAGCGAACGAGAGCAGACAGGGGCCAGCTCGGTCACGTCAGAGCTCTACCGCCCAGGTGTCCAGAGTTACATCGCCCATGTGTGACGAGGATCATAAAGATGACATTAACCCAATACTGAGCTTCCTACGATCAATGAAAGAAGAAGCTGACGAACAATGTAAGAAGGAGAAGGAAGAAGATGAGAAACAGCGTAAGAAGGAGAAGTAAGAAGCGGACGAACAGCGTAAGAAGGACACTCGGAGTATAATTTCGCTTATAGGAGAAATTGGTGGGGAGTTACTAACAATAAAGAAAGAATGTGGAGAAATAAAACAAATGTCAATGGCTGCACAAAAAGTAGCAGGCCTGGCCAAAACGGCAGCAATAGGGGCAATGAAAATCGCGGAAGCGACTTCTAAACTCGCAGGGTGCTTGCGACGTACAACACAATCCCACTCAAAATCCCTAGCGTTCTTAAAAACTCAAGGTAATATCGCGATTGCGAACACCACGAGACGAATGGAAGAAGTAGAGAGTCGGGTAGCAAAACTAGAGCAAAACGGGCACACGAGCACTGCGCTTTCGGATACCAATGATGGAGTACACAGAATTGTGTCTCCGAGGAAAAGCCCGTCGTGCTCTAGCCCAATGTCCGAGTGCGGAGCTAACAATGCACACGCAGAAACAGCGAGTAATAGCTCCAATAATTGCAGCCCACTTAGGAGGGTGAATTCTGCGTGCCACTTCCACTGTGATACAGAGGTACAACATCACAGTTATCAGCAAGATAGATCGGGACACTCAGCAGACGTGCAAGTATCGGAAACGAGTGACAACACCAGTGCGAGGATCGGACAGGATTTTGATCACAATCACTTCCTGTCGATACTAAAATTCCAGAAGTTCGAAGAAAATGGAGGGTCGATGCATCCGAAGAGCTGGGTGATGCAGTTTACAAATTCATCACCGGCATCATGGCCAACCCAGGCAAAATTAGAATTCATGTATGGACACATCGAAGACCAAGCCGCGGAAAATATGCGGGGTGTGGCAGCGACGTGTCGGACTTATCAGGAATTCGTTGGTGCATTCCTGCGGACCTACTGGTCAAAGGAAACGGAAGACAGGATTAAAGAGAAAATAATATTTTGTCCTGAAGTGGAAGTGTCCGGGCATAGGAGCGCAATCAAATTTCTTAATGATTTACTCAAGAAGAATCAATTTTTAAATAGTCCATATAGCAACGGAGAAATCATTAAATTTGGCTTTTCCAAATTGCCAGTTAGGTACCAACAGACACTTGTCGGGAAGTGTGGATCTGGCACAGAAGCATTCAAGAGTCTATTGCGCGAACTCGATAAATAAGACGCAAAGGACAGGAAGACGGGGCAAAGTAACAAATACCATGGGCCAGGAAGGGAAGACGAGAACAAATCGCATAATCGCACTGGTCAGTTAGGAAACCAGGGTTACAGAAGTCAAGGTTACGCTATTCAAGGTTATGGAAACCAGAGACACGGAAACCAGAACGTCAGGGAACAGGGTCAATCTAGACATGGAATCTGGGATAGGAGGAATAACGAACGGCAAAGCGACCGTAATTGGAGAGAGCGAAACCAAGGACAACAGTAGAGCCAGGAGATTGAAACTAGACCCGCAAATCCTAATGCACGTCAGAGGAGGGGGAGCTTAACAAGGGATTGACGCCAGACTAGTGCGAATACAGGACGCCGGAATTTCGCACGTAATCTCGGACCTGGCTAACTAAGGATGATAAATTGCGAAGATTTATCAGAAATCCTACTCGAAGAACATAAAACAACTCCTCGACAGGATCGGCAGCCTCTTATCACAGTATCGATAGCTGAAAAGAGTATGAATGCGATAATAGATAGTGGAAGCTACGTAACAGCAATATCTGAGGCAGCATACAAGAGGTGCTCTCAGGAGGTGGACTGGCCTGTCCTATCGGTTAAGAAAACCAAAATAAAAGGGGCATTAGCGGGTAAATGTACGGAGGTCACTCAACAAACAAGACTGGAATTCTCCTGCCAAGGACACAAAATAGAGTCTAACTTCTGGATCGGGCCAAATCTGGCGATCGACATGATAATAGGAACGGACTTCCTAAATGAGCATGAAGCGATAGTTGATCTAGGACGAGGTGAAGTGGTTTTGAGGAAAGGGAATCCAGTCCACAATAAGTTCGATGACCAGCTGATCCCAGCTCAACTAACGTCTGTGTACGGATAAACTACGCGTGTCAGAAAGGCAGAAAGGAAGAACAGGTCGACGTTGCGGGTAGGGGAGAGGACACGGATGAGAATGAAGTCGTAATAATGGGAGAAATAAAGGAGAAAATAGGAGAAAAAGTGGAAGCAATAAAGAATATAAGGTCCGACCAGCGCAAAGAACTTCATAAATTACTAGTAGAACATGCGGAGGTTTTCATTCCCAAGACAGGATCAATAAAGAACTTCCAATATGAATTCCGTGTACGTCCGCACAGCCAGTTTCGTGTGCGAGGTGCCGGGGCTAGCAGTGTATTTAACACTAAATTCTTCTAGAATCTTCGTATGTAAATGATGCTCTAAGCCCCCCCCCCCCCCCTCCTATTCTAACTCCGACTTTCGCTGTTGCACATGGATTAAAAAGAAACTCGAACTGACTGTAATCTACCCTGCAAGTGGAGTAGAAAAAAGGCCCCCTGGCGAGTTCTGGAATTTATCAAACAACGTTTTCCGATGTGCGCGGCAGTTGAATATTCAAGTAACCTGTCAGCTTCTTGGGGGTAATTTATCATTTTATATGGTCTGATGTGAGGTATTTAGCATCTGTCTAACATGCATACCCCCTAACCGCCTGGTGAGCATCAGGGCGTGTTCACAGCACACCCGGCTTCTGAAAGTGTATTTCTCTGATTGTCTCTTGCGATATACGGGGTTGAACATAGCTGAGATACTGCATTCCTTACACTATTTTTCCATGCACTTCTCTCTTTGTCTGTCATTCTTATTGATCTTTCGTAATTGCGGTACGAGTTGCACACTGAAGAACCAAAGAAACTGGTACCCCTGTCTAACATCGTGTACAGACCCCCCTCCAACAAGCACGCAGAAGTGCCACAACACGCCGTGGCATGGATTCGACTAATGTCTGAAGTAGTGCCGGAGGCCATTGATACCATGAATCCTGAAGGCCTGTCCATAAATCCGTAAGAGTACGAGGGGGTGTGCAGATCTCTTCTGAACAGCAAGTTGCAACGCATCCCAGATATGCTCAATAATGTTCATGTCAGGGGAGTTTGGTGGCCATCGGAAGTGTTTAAACTCGGAAGAGTCTTCCTGGAGCCACTCTGCAGCGATTCTGTCATTGTCCTGCTGGAATTCCCCAAGTCCGTCAGAATGCACAGTGGGCATGAATGAATGCAGCTGATCAGGCAGGATGGTTACGTACATGTGGCGTGCGTACTGTAAGACCTTCGGTACACACACCATCAGATTATTTGACTTGTCGCTCTAACGAAGTAGGAGAGTGTCAGCAATATGTCTTGTGGTCTTATCGTGGCGTGTTTATCTTCTGCCGTTATGTCAGACGATAGAAATGCCACTTGCACGCTAAGAGTACCATACTGACGGTGATCAACTTTAAAGAGAACATTAATTTTCACACACATTAATTAAAATAATAACAATCATAAATCTTACTTAACTTGATTCTGGATGCTGTTTACAATTAACAATCTGAAGCTCCTTTGGTCTTGGTACATTAATCTTATTCTGACATATCTGTGATACTTGACAAAGTGTCTATGCATTTATCTTCATGGCTATGTACAGGAATATGATAATCTTATTAGGCGCAGACTGAAACTTGACTATAGACTGATGCAGACTCGTACAGACTGGTGCAGACAAATGCAGATTGACTGTACACTCATTATAATACCTCGCACATTCAGGTATCACAGTGCGAGTGTGATCTGCGAGGAGAAAAGGTTCTACATTAGCAGCAATCTCATTGGCTGCGTTACATATTAATACACGGATCGGCGGAAGCAGAATTTGGTCCGTCTCTATGGCAGCGCCATCTCATAGTGCGGAGATGGACGAGCACTGCCCCTGCGCTGTTGTGCTTAGCGGGGCGCGCTCTAGTGGGAAAGTTGTGTACGGGCTGACTACGCGGAACTATGTACGCAACAGTACGTCTCACCTGTCAGAGTCATATCTAAAGATAACAGGGGCACCATATCACTTCAA
Source organism: Schistocerca piceifrons (assembly GCF_021461385.2). Classification (NCBI taxonomy): domain Eukaryota; kingdom Metazoa; phylum Arthropoda; class Insecta; order Orthoptera; family Acrididae; genus Schistocerca; species Schistocerca piceifrons. The sequence continues at coordinate 68,823,061 of NC_060146.1, read as the reverse complement.
CTGATCAGCGCCCACACCACTAAAGAGCCTGCAGCAGCTTCAGTCGTCCCCTGCTGACATGCAGGGTCCATGGATTGATGAGGATGTCTCCATACCCGTGCACACCCAACCGCTCGATACAATTCGCAACGAGACTCGTCTGACTAAGCAACACGTTTCCAGTCATCAACAGCCGAATATCGGTGTCGATGGGCCCAGGTGAGGCGTAAAGCTTTATGTCGTGCACCTATCAAAGGTACATGAGTGGGCCTTCGGCTCCGAAAGCCCATATGGATGATGTTTCGTTGAAAGGTTCGTATGCTGACACTTGTAGATGGCCCAGCGTAGAGATCTGGAGCAATTTTCGGAAGGATTGCACTTCTGTCACGTTGAACGATTCTCATCAGTCGTCGTTGACCCCGTTCTTGCAGGATCTTTTTCCGACCCCAGCGATGTTGGAGATCTGATGTCTTACCGGATTCCTCATATTCATGGCGCACTCGTGAAATGATCGTACGGGAAAATCCTCGCTTCATCGTTACCTCAGAGATGCTGTGTCCCTTCCCTCGAGCGCACCACGTTCAAAATCACTTAAATCCTGATCTGTCACTGTAGCAGCAATAACCGATCTGACAACTGCGCCAGACACTTGTCGTCTTATATAGGCGTTGCCGACCGCAGCGCCGTATTCTACCAGTTTACATATCTCTGTATTTGAATACGCATGTCTATACTAGTTTCTTTGGAGCTTCACTGTATAATACCTGTCTTTCCCTACAGCGTAAACCTTAAATCACGTTACATTGTCGAACGCTTTTCCATTCCCGACGAACCCTATTTCCGTGCAACACATTACATTTATGCTACCTTCATTGTAAGTAGGCTGTTTAGGTTTTTATGTTGGTAACGTCACGTAGCGCTCTGTATGAAAATCACTCATCGTGCTGTGTGCAGTCTGTGGCTGGTTGGCATTGTTGCAATAATCGCTATTGTAGTGGTGGGCAGTTGGCTGTTATACAGAGCGTAGCGTTGCGCAGTTGGAGGTGAGCCGCCAGCAGTGGTGGATGTGGGGAGAGAGATGGCGGAGTTTTGAGAGCGGATGATCTGCACGTGTGTCCATCAGAGACAGTAAATTTGTAAGACTGTATATCATGAACTAATATAATGACTTTTGAAGCCTTTGTCCCATTTGTTGTATTAATTGTAATAACAATGCACTGGTGTTGAAACATGTTCCTCAGTGCTATTCGGCAGTGCATTTGAACCGTCAATATTCGCATTTTGAAAAGCAGAAAATGTGTCTTGATTTATTTGAGAAAACGGTGAGGACGCAAAACCTGAACCTACGGTATTTGCAAGATTGTGTCCTGTGATTTCGGATTCCTGAGGCGAGCTGTTGCCGTCCGATCGAACGATAATGCTTCCCTGTTCACTAAATGATTCACTGTTTACGCCATTATTTGCCGCCCGCTCCATTTCCCTATGGACAATTACCAAATTACTACTTTGAACATTAGTTAATTCATTACACGGTGGTGCTGATAAGCTACGCTCGTCGTCACTATCATTTGTCAATTTACTTTGAAGCCTAGTGTTACGTTTTCCACACGCCATATTGTCACAATATTTCACACGATAACACAGAAAAGCACAATTTGAAGAGTAAAATAAGAAAACATTAACATAGCACTGAAAATAATATCTAGTTAATTGCAAACCCAGCTGCGAAATACTTGGTGCAAATCTACATGCATGCCACAACGGTTTTACTTTCCAACAATGAAAAACTACAACTAGAAAGGAAATTCTCTCTACAATTACGCACTAGCAATAAACAATAGCTACGCTAATTACACAAACTACAAGGAAAAAATCTGAAGATTCCAGTGAGGTATCCTCGGCTAAGGGTCGACATATGAAACGTCTCCTTAGAAAATTTAATGAATTACTGCGCTGATAAACCTATACGTTATTTGATTTTCAGACAACTGAGCAAAACTGCCGTAGTCAGACATTACTCTCTTTACTTATTCTGATCAACACTAAACTGACACACAATATTTTTAGCGCAACGCAACCTGACTTTCAAAAGTCCCTACAAAAGAATGGCCTTGCCCAACAATAACCTATACCTTTCATGAATCACTTACCTCACAAAAATCTTCGTCACTCGAACTACTGCAATACAGCGAGCACCACTACTGCCAGACTGCACACAGCACAGTCAGTGATTTTCATACAGAACGCTACGTGACGTTAGCAACATAAGAACCGAAACAGCCTACTTAAATCACCTCAAAAAGTGGAGACTCTGCTTCTTATTTCGACCTGACAATAAACGTTCAATTACTCGATACTGAATACTATGCCTGCGCACAGCGTGGTTGTAACATGAGATTGCCCTTGAAATCTCCGAGGGTGAGGCAGTTTGACAGTTTAGGAGGGAAAGTAAGAGCATATGGACTATCAGACCAATTGTGTGATTGGATTGAAGAGTTCCTAGATAACACAACACAGCATGTCATTCTCAATGGCCAGAAATCTTCCGAAGTAAGAGTGATTTCAGGTGTGCCGCAGGGGAGTGTCATAGGACCGTTGCTATTCACAATATACATAAATGACCTTGTGGGTGACATCGGAAGTTCACTGAGGCTTTTTGCGGATGATGCTGTGGTGTATCGAGAGGTTGTACTGAAATGCAGGAGGATCTGCAGCGAATTGACGCATGGTGCAGGGAATGGCAACTGAACCTCAATGTAGACAAGTGTAATGTGCTGAAAATACATAGAAAGGTAGATCCCATATCAATTAGCTACAAAATAGCAGGTCAGCTACTGGAAGCAGTTAATTCCATAAATTATCTGGGAGTACGCATTAGGAGTGATTTAAAATGGAATGATCATATAAAGTTGATCGTCGGTAAAGCACATGCCAGACTGAGATTCATTGGAAGAATCCTAAGGAAATGCAATCTGAAAACAAAGGAAGTAGGTTACAGTACGCTTGTTCGCCCACTGCTTGAATACTGCTCGGCAGTATGGGATTCGTACCAGATAGGGTTGATAGAAGAGATAGAGAAGATCCAACGGAGAGCAGCGCGCTTCGTTACAGGATCATTTAGAAATCGCGAAAGCGTTACGGAGATGATAGATAAACTCCAGTGGAAGACTCTGCAGGAGAGACGCTCAGTTGCACGGTACGGGCTTTTGTTAAAGTTTCGAGAACATACCTTCACCGAAGTATCAAGCAGTATATTGCTCCCTCCTACGTATATCTCGCGAAGAGACAATGAGGATAAAATCAGAGAGATTAGAGGCCACACAGAGGCATACCGACAATCCTTTCCACGAACAATACGAGACTGGAATAGAAGGGAGAGGTACTCAAGGTACCCTCCACTACACGCCGTCAGGTGGCTTGCGGAGTATGGATGTAGATGTAGAAGGGAAGATGAACAGAGACTTACGAAAGATTAGGACGGACAGCCGAAGAGGAGCTCTCGAAAGTTCCGCCGCCTTCACCCGAAAAATACGCCATTACGCTAATGACGTCGGGCGCATTTCGACACGCTCTCATTTGTTATTGTAAGGCGGAGACTGCAGCCGACACCGGGACCATATGGTGACGGGGACTGACGTCACAGCGCACCCGGGAATCTTGCGGCGCCCGTATTTACATACAGTACTGTGGATGAGAGAAACTTTGGGGTAACCCGCGGCACTGTCTAATAGCCGAAGGACGACACTAAATTCACAAGATTTTCTGCAAACGTGGCGTCATTTTGGCGTCACGTGCACTATCGACAACCGCAGGAACTGCTATAGACTTACCTCAGACATGTCGTTCTTGGTACTATTTAGTGTGATTATTGCTATAATTAAAGGTCACATTACAATTTACCGACCGTTAATGCTTTCCTATGAGAGTGCTTTCTCTGGAGTGAGCTGTTATCTTCAATAATTTACAAATCAAGCATGGAACACACACGTATTGTAGCTTACAGCACGCAGTTTCGAGGAAAACGGGCATATTTTATATACACACACACACACACACACATATACATATATATATATATACATATATATATATATATATATATATATATATATATATATACTACTGGCCATTAAAATTACTACACCACGAAGATGACGTGCTACAGACGCGATATTTTAATCGACAGGAAGAAGATGCTGTGATATGCAAATGATTAGCTTTTCACGACACTCACACAAGGTTGGCGCCGGTGGCGACACCTACAATGTGCTGACATGTGGAAAGTTTCCAACCGATTTCTCGTACACAAACAGCAGCTGACCGGCGTTGGCTGGTGAAACGTTGTTATGCTTCGTGTGAGGAGGGAAAATGCGCAACACCATTGATAAAGGTTGGATTGTAGCCTATCGCGATTGCGGTTTATGATATCGCGACACTGCTGCTCGCGTTGGTCGAGATCCAATGACTGTTAGCAGCATATGGAATCGATGGGTTCAGGAGGGTATCACTAGCAGTCGAGATGACAGGTATCTTATCCGCATGGCTGTAACGGATCGTGCAGCCACGTCTCGATCTCTGAGTCAACAGGGAGGGGGGGGGGGGGGGGTGACGTCTGCAAGACAACAACCATCTGCACGAACAGTTCGACGACGTTTGCGGCAGCATGGACTATCAGCTTGGAGACCATGGCTGCGGTTACCCTTGACGCTGCATCACAGACAGGATCGCCTGCGATGGTGTACTCAACGACGAACCTAGGTTCACGAATGGCAAAATGTCATTTTTTTGGGATAAATCCAGGTTCTGTTTACAGAATCACGATGGTCGTATCCGTGTTTGGCGACATCGCGGTGAACGCACATTGGAAGCGTGTATTCGTCTTCGCCATACTGGCGTATCACCCGGCGTTATGGTATGGGGTGCCATTGGTTACACGTCTCGGTCACTTCTTGTTTGCATTGACGGCACTTTGAACAGCGGACGTTACATTTCAGATGTTTTACGACCCGTGACTCTACCCTTCATTCGATCCCTACATTTCAGCAGGATAATGCACGACCGCATGTTGCAGGTCCTGTGCGGGCGTCTCTGGAAACAGAAAATGTTCGACTGCTGCCTTGGCCAGCACATTCTCCAGATCTCTCTCCAACTGAAAACGTCTGATCAATGGTGGCCGAGCAACTGGCTCGTCACAATATGCCAGTCACTACTCTTGATGAACTGTGGTATCATGTTGAAGCTGCATGGGCAGCTGTACCTGTACACGCCATCGAAGCTCTGCTTGACTCAATGCCCAGGCGTATCAAGGCCGTTATTTCGGTCAGAGGTGATTGTTCTCGGTACTGATTACTCAGGATCTATGCACCCAAATTGCATGAAAATGTAATCACCTGTCAGTTCTAGTATAAAATATTTGTCTAATGAATACCCGTTTATCATCTGCATTTCTTCTTGGTGCAGCAATCTGAATGGCCAGTAGTGTATATATATTATTGCCTTTTAAGAGAGCAATTGAACTTGAGTAGTCATGATTTCTTCTTCCATCTTCGTTCGTCCCAAATTCTCTTCATACTTGTTCTCTCTTGCGTTCATCCAACAATTTTTTCCCCTTTCTGTTCTCTGTGTGTTCTTATGTTAAGTGTGTGTTTCTTTATGATGTTGCTAAACTTATCTCTATTGTTTATGATGTCTTGTGTGATGCCCAGTTCTTTGTCTTCTTCTGTTTCAGTGTTCCACTTTGTCCTGTTTTTGCTCTTGTTTATTTTGTCTTGTGAGCCTGATTTTATTCATCCTGCTGATATGTCTATCAAATTTCATCCTTCTCTTTCTAATGATGTCTGTTATTGTTTCTATGCCATTGTAAATCTCTCTAGTTGGCCTCTTCATCAAATTCCTTCCCGAAACACTGGTCCATATATTTTCCTCAGAATTCTGGTTTCCTGCTTTTCAATCTCTCCAATCTTCTTACGACCATGAATCACTGTAGTTTCTGCAGCATAATGTGCTTCTGGTAGGACTACTTGTAATGCCTTAGTTTCGCATTGACAGAAACAGATTTCTTACTATAGTGATTCCCAGTGAGCTTATATGCTTTTCGTAATCTGGAGATTCTATATTTATTGGCTATTCAGTTCAGTGCTGATGGTTGGATGATCTCTCCCAGATATGTGAAGTGGGTAACTTGTACCACTTCCGCGTATTGAGTAGTAATGAATGGGGATGTTATCTACAGGTTTGTTTTCTGTGTACTGTGTTTTCTCGTAGGAGATTTGTAACTCAGTTTTCTATGAGATTTCGTGTGGCTTTTCCAATGAAAATTTGGCTTCCTCTCTATTGTTCGTTAGAATGGGAAGCCAGACACTTCACCCTCATTCACTGCTCTCTTTTAATCCTGAGCTGAATTCCTTTTATTTCCTTTTCCCATGTCCTCACATGTTTTCCAGAACCATGTTAAATAGAAGGGGGGACATTTCAACTTTTTGGCGCACACCAGTATGGATATGAAATGCTTGTGATGTTTCTCCCGTGAATTTAACTTTGGAGGTTGTATCTGCTAATGCCTGTTTGCCTGTCAATCCTGAAGTCCTCTAAAGTTGGGAATAATGTTTGTCTACCTATTGAATCATAAGCCTACGGAAATACCATATTAGATAGCTTCGTAAAAATTACTCTGAAAAATGAAGAAATAGTGAGTTAATTGCGGTTCGAATACCTTGCGACTGACGAGACTGGAGTTACCAATATATTAATGGAAGTTTGGTGTTTCTAAATTAAGTAGATTGAAAATTATGAGCGTGTAAACTTTCTGGTCGTAATAACAATTCCGCGTGGCATGTTTCGTCCTCTGTACGGAATACTTTGGCGAGCACTTCTTACTGAAGAAGACCACTGAAACGACCGAATGTTTAGCTCGCGAATAGTTGTGGGTCTGCGACTGTTAGAACGGGAAAATTATTCGGGTCGGACTTGTAAAAATTCAGGCTGCTTTTCGAGAGAAACTATGTTGTACAGACAGTGAACTTTGAATGACAGAGTATTACCATAGTAAATACGGACTTGATAGCCATTTCATGTGTTTCCAAATGAATAAAAAGCAGATTTAGTCTAATTTTAAATGCTTTCTGCAACTAGACTGCATCCTCCGAATGCGCGATTTTTTAAATATGAACTTTCAGGAACTGATTTCAACTCGAGTTCCGCGGTCTCTGTATGGTAGGTATTAGGTGGTGGTTCCACTGTCTAGCACGTATCTGCTACTACAGAGTGAAGGGACGTCGGAAAGAAGCATATCGAGGTAGGTAGACTTTCGATAAATGAAAGAGAGAATGCAAAAAAATTGTTCAAATGGCTCTGAGCACTATGGAACTTCTGAGGTCATTAGTCCCCTAGAACTTAGAACTACTTAAACCTAACCTAAGGACATCACACATACCCATGCCCGAGGCAGGATTCGAACCTGCGATCGTAACGGTCGGGCGGTTCCAGACTGTAGCGCCTAGAACCGTTCGGCCACCCCGGCCGGCAAGAAAATGCAAACGACCGATCCCGCCCCGCCGCAATCTGATTTGTGACCATCAATCCTGATGTTAAGTTTCTCGCTGTTCTCATATGTTCTACTTCTCACTACTTTCGTCTTCCTTCGATTTACTCTTAATCCGTATTTTGTACTCATTAGACAGTTCATTCCATTAAGGAGATCATGTAATTCTTCTTTATTTTCACTTAGGATAGCAACGTTATCAGCGAATCGTATCATTGAGACCATTTCACACTGAATTTTAATTCCACTACTGAACCTTTCTTTTATTTCCATCATTGCTTCGTGGACGCATAGTTTGAGCTGTAGAGGCAAAAGACTGCATCCGTGTCGTATACCCTTTTTAATCTGAGCACTTTGTTCGTGCTCTTCCACTTTTATCTTACCCTCATGGCTCTTGTACATGTTGTGTATTACCGTCTCTCCCTATAACTTTTCCCTATTTTCCTCAGAATTTCGAACATCAATGTCGCAAGCTTTTTCCATTTCGACAAATCCTATGAACGTATCTTGAGTCTTCTCTATTCTTGCTTCCATTATCAACTGCAACGTCAAAATTGTCTCTCTGGTGCCTTTACCTTTCCTAAAGCCAAACTGATCGTGATCTCGCTTCCTATGCCCAAACTATCAGGACCACAGAGATAAGTGAACAGGTCCTTTCTGTAGGAAATTTAATGCCGTCAAATTTTATACAGGGATGCGTTTTCGGTAGAGGCCGTGGTTTTCGAATTAATCAAGAAAGATGTACAAGAGTGACCTTCGGACAAGTTTCTCTTGAATAACTAAAAAACAGTGGCCTACAGTGGAAACTTGTGCAAGTACAAAATTTAACTGCATTAAATTTCCTACAAAACTTCCTGTTCATTTTTTCTGTAGGACGAATAGTTTGTCCATAGCAAGCGAGAGAATATGGAAATCTAGTGCATGGTATTTGAAGGTGTTGCAGGCTGCATAAAACCCAGCGGTAGGCGACCGTAGCGGTCGGGCAGTTCCAGACTGTAGCGCCTAGAACCGCTCGGCCAGACCGATAACAGAAGCAAGACATGAAAATGCTATGAAACAGTCATAGCATTTGTCAACCTATATGAAGCGTTCGAGAATGTTAACGGAGCAAAATGTTCGAAATTGCGAGAAAAGATAAAAATGATCTATATGGAAGGATGTGTATTATATAAAAGAATCAAGAATGAAGGGCGCGAAAAGGGTATAAGACAGGGCTGCAGTCTGTCGGGCCTTTTGCACAATCTAATCGAAGACGGAATGACGGAAAGAGGACAGAAGGGTGGAAGGATATCAATGACAACATTCGCCGATAACATTGCTATCGTCAGCGAAAGTGAAGAAGGATTACAGGGCGTGTTCAACGGAATGAACAGTCTAATGAGTACAGTATGTCGAATGAGAACTAATCGAAGAGAGACGAAAGTAATGAAAAATAGCAGGAATGAGAACAGTGAGAAACTTAACGCCACAGTCAGGGATCACGTAGCAGACGAAGATAAAGAATTTCACTGCCTAGGCAGCGAAATAAACCATGACAGTTGGAGCAAAGAGGACATGAAAGGCAGGTTAGTACTGGCAAAAAGGGCATTCCTGGCCAAGAGAAGTCTACTAGTATCAAACACAGGAGTTAATTTGAGGAAGCAATTACTGAGAATACACATTTGGAGCACAACGTGGTATGGTAGTGAAACATGGACTGTGGGAAAACAGGAAGAGAAGAGAATCTAAGCGTCTGAGATATGGTGCAAAAGGAGAAAGTTGGAAATTAAGTAGGCTGATAAGGTAAGGCATGAGAATATTCTCCAGAGAATCGGCGACGAAAGGAATATATGGAAAATTTATAAATTACAGAGCACAGCAATCAGTCGTCCTTTTTTTTCTTTTTTCCCTTTTTTTGCAGGTTTTATTACGCAAATCCAGATTTCGGCTAGTACCTTGTCTTCTTAAGTAATAGAAGCAAGTACGTTGTCCTCGATGGTGAGTGTTCATCGGAAGTGAGAGTATCATCTGGAGTGCCCCAGGGAAGTGTGGTAGGTCCGCTGTTGTTTTCTATCTACATAAATTATCTTTTGGATAGGGTGGGTAGCAATGTGCGGCTGTTTGCTGATGATGCTGTGGTGTACGGGAAGGTGTCGTCGCTGAGTGACTGTAGGAGGATACAAGATGACTTGGACAGGATTTGTGATTGGTGTAAAGAATGGCAGCTAACTCTAAATATAGATAAATGTAAATTAATGCAGATGAACAGGAAAAAGAATCCTGTAATGTTTGAATACTCCATTAGTAGTGTAGCGCTTGACACAGTCACGTCGATTAAATATTTGGGCGTAACATTGCAGAGCGATATGAAGTGGGACAAGCATGTAATGGCAGTTGTGGGGAAGGCGGATAGTCGTCCTCGGTTCATTGGTAGAATTTTGGGAAGATGTGGTTCATCTGTAAGGGAGACGGCTTATAAAACACTAATACGACCTATTCTTGAGTACTGCTCGAGCATTTGGGATCCCTATCAGGTCGGATTGAGGGAGGACATAGAAGCAATTCAGAGGCGGGCTGCTAGATTTGTTACTGGTAGGTTTGATCATCACGCGAGTGTTACGGAAATGCTTCAGGAACTCGGGTGGGAGTCTCTGGAGGAAAGGAGCCGTTCTTTTCGTGAATCACTACTGAGGAAATTTAGAGAACCAGCATTTGAGGCTGACTGCAGTACAATTTTACTGCCGCGAACTTACATTTCGCGGAAAGACAACAAATATAAGATAAGAGAGATTAGGGCTCGTACAGAGGCATATAGGCAGTCATTTTTCCATCGTTCTGTTTGGGAGTGGAACAGGGAGAGAAGATGCTAGCTGTGGTACGAGGTACCCTCCGCCACGCACCGTATGGTGGATTGCGGAGTATGTATGTAGATGTACATGTAGATCAATGCACTATTTTTTAATCTCCATGCATGTTAGTTCCTCGTTGTTCTGGCATCAGTCACAGTTCTTTGAATGGCAAGAACTGTGACTGATATCTGAACAACGAGGAACTAACATGCATGGAGATTAAAAAATAGTGCATTGATAATGGCTAGGCACTAGCCGAAATCTGGTTCAAATGGTCAAATGGCTCTGAGCACTATGGGACTTAACTACTGTGGTCATCAGTCCCCTAGAACTCAGAACCATTTAAACCTAACTAACCTAAGGACATCACACACATCCATGCCCGAGGCAGGATTCGAACCTGCGACCGTAGCAGTCGCGCGGTTCCGGACTGCGCGCCTAGAACCGCTAGACCACCGCGGCCGGCCCGAAATCTGGATTTGCGTAGTAAAACCTGAAAAAAAATGACGACTGGTTGCTGCGCTCTATAATTTATAAATCACATTACAGTCGCTGAGTGTGCCCACTTTCCTAATGGAAAAAACTGAGAAGAAGAAAGGACAGGATGATAGGACAAATTTTAAGAGATAATGGAACAAAACAGAGGAAGCTGTAGGGGAAGAGATCGGAATCTATTAGGCATTTGGTTTGTGAGAACGTAAAAGGAAAAAATAAAAGAATGCCACACAAATACCTTGACTACATTCGGTGCTTATACACCCGCACCTGAGGCGCGCTACGTTGCAGATACGCTGCAGCAACGGACTGAAACTGGAACTTTTTAATCGCACCTTATACCTCCTAAGAAAGATACACTGAACAGCCAAACCATTATGACCACTGCCCACCACGACAGTGGATTCCAGATGGTGGCGTTGTGGGCATGTAACGCGGTGAGAAAAGTACGATTATGTAAGCGGGGCAGACTTGGACGGAGATCAACCTACCGAAAATACACTACTGGCCATTAAAATTGCTACACCAAGAAGGAATGCAGGTGATAAAAAGGTATTCATTGGACAAATATATTATACTAGAACTGACATGTGATTACATTTTCACGCAATTTGGGTGCATAGATCCTGAGAAATCAGTACCCAGAACAACCACCTCTGGCCGTAACAACAGCCTTGACACGCCTGGGGACAGTCAGACAGAGCTTGCATGGCGTGTAGAGGTACAGCTGCCCATGCAGCTTCAACTCGATTCCACAGTTCATAAAGAGAAGTTCAAATGGCTCTGAGCACTATGGGACTTAACTTCTGATGTCATTAGTCCCCTAGAACTTAGAACCAGTTAAACCTAACTAACCTAAGGACGTCACACACATCCATACCCGAGGCAGGGTTCGAACCTGCGACCGTAGCGGTCTCGCGGTTCCAGACTGCAGCGCCTAGAACCGCATGGCCACATAGGCCGGCATCAAGAGAAGTGCCTGGAGTATTGTGACGAGCCAGTTGCTCAGCCACCATTGACCAGACGTTTTCAGTTGGTGAGAGATCTGGAGAATGTGCTGGCCAGGGCAGCAGTCGAACATTTTCTGGATCCAGAAAGGCCCGTACAGGACCTGCAACATCCAGTCGTGCATTATCTTGCTGAAATGTAGGGTTTCGCAGGGATCGAATGAAGGGTAGAGCTACGGATCGTAACACATCAGAAATGTAACGTCCACTGTTCAGACTGCCGTCAATGTGAACAAGAGGTGACCGAGACGTGTGACCGATGGCACACCATACCATCACGCCGGGTGATACGCCAGTATGGCGATGACGAATACACGCTTCCCATGTATGTTCACCGCGATGTTGCCAAACACGCATGCGACCATCATGATACTGTAAACAGAACCTGGATTCATCCGAAAAAATGACTTTTGCCATTTGTGTACCCAGGTTCGTGGTTGAGTACACCATCGCAGGCGCTCCGGTCTGTGACGCAGCATCAAGGGTAACCGCGGCCATGGTCTCCGAGCTGATAGTCCATGCTGCCCCAAACGTCGTCGAACTGTTTTTGCAGATGGTTGTTGTCTTGCAAACGTCCACATCTGTTGACTCAGGGATCGAGACGTGGCTGCACGATCCGTTACAACCATGCGGATAAGGTGCCTGTCATCTCGACTGCTAGTGATACGAGGCCGTTGGGATCCAGCACGGCGTTCCGTATTACCCTCCTGAACCCACCGATTCCATATTCTGCTAACAGTCACTGGATCTCGACCTACGCGAGCAGCAATGTCCCGATACGATAAACCGCAATCGCGATAGGCTACAATCCGACCTTTATCAAAGTCCGAAACGTGATGGTACGCATTTGTCCTCCTTACACGAAGCATCATAACAACGTTTCACCAGGCAACGCCCGTCAACTGCTGTTTGTGTATGAGACATCGGTTGGAAACTTTCCTCCTGTCAGTACGTTGTAGGTGTCGCCACCGGCGCCAACCTTGTGTGAATGCTCTGAGAAACTAATCATTTGCATATCACAGCATCATCTTGCTGTTGGTTGAATTTCGCCTCTGTAGCACGTCATCTTCGTGGTGTAGCAGTTTTAATGGCCAGTAGTGTATATGCTGCAGATGAGAAGCCCATTGACATTAGCGACTTTTACAAAGGGCAGTTTATTATTACTCAAAGCCTCTGAACGTGTATCTCGAAAACGGCGAAACCCGCCGAATGTTCATTTGCTACAGACGTGAGTGTGGACTGAAAGAAGAAGAACCACAGTGAACTACCAATAGGCGCTAAATGGTTGGATGTCCACGACTCTTCACAGAACGTGGGGTTCGAAGGCTTGTCTGCTCTGTATAGTAGGATAGACGGTGATCTGTGGTATCTCTGCCGAAGGAGCACAATGCTGGTGGAGCTACAAGTGTTTCGGAGCACGTCGTTCATCGAACATTATTGAACATGGAGCTCCGCAGCAGACCATCCCTACGTGTTCACATGTTAACCCAACGACATCGCCAATTACGGTCGCTGTCGGCACGGGACCAGCGGGATTCGACCGTCGATCAATAGAAACGTTGTAAGGTAGCAGATTTTGCACCTTAATACACCGAATAATAATTGATAATTGGCCCACCGGTAGGAGAGAATAGACACAGAAAAGGAAGCTGTGTGTGTCATGTTAGACTAACGAGATGGGCTCAGAGGCTGGAACACGGCCGCAACCCTTAAGGAAGGTGTTTACGTCATGTCAAACCAACGGGATGGCCGGGGCCGGACCCCTTTGTCGGCTGGCACTTCAGACCACCAAGGACGTTCGCAGAGGCTGGACCATCACAACAAGAAGTGAGAAGGAGCTATATGCGAAAGAGAGAAATTCGATTTCGCGCCACAGTGGAAAATTTGCGGAAGACTGACGGGATTGGCGCAGAGATACGTGTTAAAAGTAACCGCAGGAGAATTCTGTGTCGTGGTTGTGTACAAACGCGCACGGATACATGGAAGTCTGTGTCGTGATTGGCTACCATCGCGCACGAATCCATGCGGCGAAGAACGGCCAGGTTTGCAAAAACTCTGAAGGAGGACTCTGGGGTCGGCTGTGGAAGAGAGCAGTCGCGGTGTCTGGCTGCCCTGCTTGGAGAGCGTGGAGAGAAGTAGGTCGGAGAAGTTACCGGCATTGAGTCCAGTGGTTACTCTCCAAGTCTGAATAGTGTAGAGCATACGACTCCACACACCTAGCATTATCTGTTCCTCTGAGGAGAGAAACAGATTTGTACTAACTTGTGGTGTTCATATGCAATCTGAAGTGTACCTTTGCTGCCGCGCTCTTGAGTCGACCAACTACTCTTGGCATATGTGCAAGTAGCTTGAGTATTCACTAGTGACGGACTCCGCAATTGAGAACTTACGTACAGTAGTTTACGGGCGCAAACCACGTCCATGTTGGAGATTAAAGCCAAGCTCGCTCACGGGAAAGACGGCATCACGACGTTGGCTGGGCCGACCGTCGAAATCATCACGGAGAATTACGGTGATATTAGCAATCATCAGCCAAACTAGGGCACTGTAATTCCAAATGAGTTCATATTCCGCTACCTCTTTGACTGCCGCTCTCTGTGTCCGTTCAGGCAGAACTGCAGTAGAGTCACTTGCGGGTTCCGTGTTGACTTAAGTACTTAGAAAAAGAGGATACATTGTGCCAATGATAGGCTAGTTAGGTTAGCGAGTGTATTGTATTGTCATGTTAGAAATATTGCTCATGCTGTACTGAATAAATCTTAATTTGGTATCATATGCTAATCACCGCATTATTGATTTCGTAGCTAGCAATCACCATATTTCTGTTTAGTAATTAGAGTGTAATGATAATGTCGACGCAAATAATACTGAGGGCATAACCGCGCGTTTAAACAGAGCCAGCTTAAGTCAGAAGGCAACTCATCGTCGACTAAGACTACCAATAGATATTTTTCAATATATCGATAATTTTACAATAAACTCCCCGCACGTTGCAACGTGTCGGCTCTTCGATGAATGACGTTTTTGCATCAGTTGGTCGGTGGTCGTCTCGACAAACGCCGTCATCGAGGCGAAGTTCAGCATACTACGGACGCTGGCTGGTGGGAGTAGTATTATCCTATGGGAGACATTGTCCTGCGCTCGTGTGGTACCTACCGTAGTAATCGAAGACACACTGACACCTGCGAACCATCTGCATCCCTTCATGCTTGATGTCTTCCCCGACGGCGGTCATCTTTCAGCAGTATAGTTGTCAGTGTCTCGGAGCCACAGTGGTTTGAGGAGCATAATAGTGAACTCACGTTGACGTCTCGGCGACCAGATTCGCTTGGTGTAAATCCTATGGAACACATCTGTGTCGCTATCGGCCGCCATCACAGCTAGGCAAATAAGCGGTCCGTTATTTACGTGAATTATCGACCTGTGTGTAGACATCTCATGAAAGTGAAGCAGTGGTTGGGACGGGAGTGAGACAGGGTTGTAGCCTATCCCCGAAGTTATTCAATCTGTATATTGAGCAAGCTGTAAAGGAAACAAAAGAAAAATTCGAAGTAGGTATTAAAATCCATAGAGAAGAAATTAAAACTTTGAGGTTCGCCCATGACATTGTAATTCTGTCAGAGACACCAAAGGACTTGGAAGAGCAGTTGAACGGAATGTACAGTGTCTTGAAAGGAGGATATAAGATGAACATAAACAAAATCAAAACGAGGATAATGGAATGTAGTCCAATTAAATCGGGTGATGCCGAGGAAATTAGATTAGGAAATGAGTCACTTAAAGTAGTAAAGGAGTTTTGCTATTTAGGGAGCAAAATAACTGATGATGGTCGAAGTAGAGAGGATATAAAATGTAGACTGGCAATGGCAAGGAAAGTGTTTCTGAAGAAGAGAAATTTGTGAACATCGAGTATAGATTAAAGTGTCAGGAAGTCCTTTCTGAAAGTATTTGTATGGAGTGTAGCCATGTATGGAAGCGAAACGTGGACGATAAATAGTTTGGACAAGAAGAAAATAGAAGCTTTCGAAATGTGGTGCTACAGAAGAATGCTGAAGATTAAATGGGTATATCACATAACTAATGAGGATGTATTAAATAGAACTGGGGAGGAGTTTGTGGCAGAACTTCACAAGAATCGTAGAGGGAGACCAAGAGATGAATACACTAAGCAGATTCAGAAGGATGTAGGTTGCAGTAGGTACTGGGAGATGAAGAAGCTTGCCCAGGATAGAGTAGCATGGAGAGCTGCATCAAACCAGTCTCGGGACTGAAGACCACAACAACAACAGTGTAGACATCTAATACCACATACCTTCCAAACGCACCAAAAACTGTCGGGTCTCTGATACGCTGAATAAGTGGTGTGTTTCATTCCAAAGATGGACTAATAAGCTATTAAGCAGGTGCTCGTGAAGTTTTGGCTCATCAGTGCTACGGCAGTGACGAATCAGCGCGTACTACATTAACAGAATACCTTCTAACGACGCGACTAGAACGGCAAAAAGCGGCAAACTGCTCTAACCGGAGTTTCTACAGCGGGGCACCTCAGCGGCTATGCAATGACTTTAACCTTGCCGCGCGGGCTGAGTCAACACAGGCGATCTGCGGTTGCCGTCTCATCTCCTCCTCCTCCTGCGGCCTTAATCCACGGCGGACGAAGACGGTCTACTCGTCACTGACATACTTTCACTCGCGCATAACCGAGTCACCTTTCCGAGATAGCTAAAGGACAATTTTGGGCCTGCAAGCCTCATCTCGTCCGGCAGTAATCATTATTCGAGGTAACACCAGGATTACGGAGGGCTAGCGGTTAATTACTGGGAGTCCACAGCAGCGGTGACTCCTTGCAGTACAGTAGTCATCGTACCAGGTACGAATTAGGCACTCAGCGGGTACTTGCACTGGCCATAATGCTCTCCAATTAATACCCGAGTGGTACACACCTCTTACGACATAACTGAATTTGACACCAAACATCTGCCTTGCATAACGCAATGAACCCTTAACGTGTGACTCAAGTTCTGCGTTGTAGCAGTTTGTTGTGGTCCTCACTCCGAAGATGAGTTTGACCTTCCCACTGTAATCTGTTCTGTGTGAGCTCCATCTCTGTGATAACTAGTGCAATCTAGACCGTCATTTCAACTTGCTTATTACAGTCGAATTTCGTCAGGCGCGGATGAGGGAAAAGGGGAGATGTCATAGGGGTATTTTGACATGTACCAGTTTTCCAAATTTCACAGCTAACTAAGTTCGAAAATAGCAAGGAATTCTAGGAAATGGTGTAGAGTTGCTTGCCCGAACGTCTAATCTTCCTGCTTTTGGTTTTAGTCTCTCCGGTAACATTCCAGTCAGACAAAAATGGACATTCGCAGGCTGACGTATCTGCTGCCGACAAAAAATACCAGGTGATCAAAAAGTCAGTATAAATTTGAAAACTGAATAAATCACGGACAGATAGAGAGGTACAAATTGACACACATGCTTGGAATGACATGGGGTTTTATTAGAACCAAAAAAATACAAACGTTCAAAAATTGTACGACAGATGGCGCTTCATCTGATCAGAATAGCAATAATCAGCATAACAAAGTAAGACAAAGCAAAGATGATGTTCTTTACAGGAAATGCTCAATATGTCCACCGTGATTCGTCAACAGTAGCTGTAGTCGAGGAATAATGTTGTGAACAGCACTGTAAAGCATGTCCGGAGTTATGGTGAGGCATTGGCGTCGGATGTTGTCTTTCAGCATCCCTAGAGATGTCGGTCGATCACGATACACCCCGACTTCAGGTAACCCCAAAGTCCATAATCGCACGGACTGAGGTGTGGGGACCTGGGAGGCCAAGCATGACGAAAGTGGCAGCTGAGCACACGATCATCACCAAACGACGCGCGCAAGAGATCTTTCACCCGTCTAGCAGTATAGGGTGGAGCGCCATCCTGCAAAAACATCGTACGTTCCAGCAGGTGTTTATCAGCCAGGCCGGGGATTATGCGATTCTGTAACATATCGGCGTACCTCTCACCCGTCACGGTAGCAGTTTTGCTGTCCAGCGCCATCTGTCGGACCTTTTTTTAACTTTTTTTCTTTCTTTTTGTTCTAATAAAACCCCATGTCATTCCAAGCATGTGCGTCAACTTTTACCTCTCTATCTATATTATTCCGTGGTTTGTTAAGTTTTCATATTTATACTGACTTTTTGGTCACCCTATACATCGGTGTGTTCAGCGAAGTTGGTCCTTCCACTGGACGCACAATATATCTACGCCCAACCGAGCCGTCTTTTTCAAGTGCTGCTAATTTTTTCTCTTCGTGTGCACTCACTGTCTGGGCTACAACCCGACTGTTAACTACTACTGGTCCCGTGCTGCTATTTATAACTGAGTTCGATTTCAAGTGCCTAACTACACTCTCGGATGCTCTTTCGTTTTTCAAAACCTCAACTGACAAATTGAAACGCAATTTTTTTGAGGTTTATATCGAATTCACCATATTGCAAGATCAGTGAGTGATAAACCGTCAAAAAAGATTAAAAAGGAATACTAACAAACTTCATGAAGAAAAGTTCCTTATCGCAATTCACTATCAAGACATTGCATGGGGGCTTAATTAAAATGCAGTAAGTTTACTAACTGTGTGTCCGGTTACGAAGTCTCGTAACCGGTTGGCCCTGAGCAGTGTTAGTACGCAATCTGATTGCATAAAATAACAATAAAAAAATGACAAGAAATTTCCGTTAACACAATTGATTAATTAAGTCCCCAGCAACTATAAAAACTACTAAACAACAAAGCACAAGTGTAACTGTTCTGTGTGTGGTAGTGTGATTCAACGTACATGTATCTGGCACGGTTCTTCCTCAATACAGTAACACGAGCCAGATGCTTTGTTGACTGAACCTGTGACCAAGAGGCATTGTCATTAAAGAAATGTGAAATAATTTTTTTTTACCTCAATATATATTGACGAGAAATACACTGTGATCATTGCAACATCTTCCATCTATACATTACACCAACCGAACAGCATCTACTCTCTCGCCCAACAGAACAACAACTGCACTCAACATCCTCTGAACTAGTACTGCTCACTGCAACCTCTCAACAAGTACTGCCCACGGCAACCTCTGAACTACTCTTGCCAGTGGAGGCGGCGGAATAACAATCTTCGGCGCAATCTCTGGCGCTGTGACTCAGTGCAGCCACCTTTCAACATTTTATCCTTGTTTTGCTGTCCCCCCCCCCCCCTAAATTAAATGGGTTTCTGAACATACACAAGGAATGGGTTCCTCTAAGGCCTATTGTTGTACAGATAGCGGTCCTACACCCTGGTTGGCAACACGAATCGATACCACGGGCAACAGCAACGACTCGCTGCAGCCCAAAACAACCAATTGGAAGAACTCCAGGAGGCCACGCCACCCTTTCGCCACAGCAGCGCTCTCAAACTGAGGTCAATATAGAATAAAGAGCCAAAGAAATTAGTGCACCTATCTAATATCGTGTAGGACCCTCGTGAGCACGCAGGGGTGCCGCAACACGACGTGGCATGTACTCCAGTAATGTCTGACGTAGTGCTGAAGGGAACTGACACTATGAATCCTGCAGGCCTGTCCATAGATCCGTCGGAGTACTAGGGAATGTAGAATTCCTCTGGACAGCCAGTTGCAAGGAATCGCAGATATGCTGAATAATGTTCATGTCTTGGGAGTGTTTAAACTCAGCAGAGTGTTCCTGGAGCCACTCTGTAGCAGTTCTGAACGTGTGGGGTGTCGCATTGTCCTCCTAAAACTGCCCAAGTCGTCGGGATGCACATTGGACATGAATGGATGCAGGTGATCAAACATGATGCTTACGTACGTGTCACCTGTCAAGGTCTTATCTAGACGTACCAGGGGTCCCTTATCACTCCAACTCCACACGTCCAACAACATTACAGATCCTCCACCAGCTTGACATGCAGTGTCCATGGATTCATGAGGGTGTCTCCGTACCTGTACACGTCCATCCGTTCGATACATTTTGAAACGAGGCGTCCGACCAGGCAACAGGTTTCCAGTCATCAACAGTCCAATGTCGGTGTCGACGGGCGCAGGCGAGACGCATAGCTTTGTGTTATGCATCATCAAGGTAGCACGAGTGGGCTCTCAGCTCTGAAACGCCATACCAATGATGTTTCGTTGAATGGCGTTGAAATCTGCAGCAGTTTGCGGAAGGGTTGCTGTTCTGTCACGTTCAACGATTCTCGTTAGTCATCGTTCCTCCCACTCTCTCAAGTTCTTTGGTTCAAAAAACGGCTCTGAGCACTATGGGACTTACCTCCTGAGGTCATCAGCCCCTACAACTGAGAACTACTTAAACCTAACTAACCTAAGGACATCACACACACCCATGCCCGAGGCAGGATTCGAACCTGCGACCGTAGCGGTCGCGCGGTTCCAGACTGTAGCGACTAGGACCGCTCGGCCACTCCGGCCGGCTCTTAGGGTCTTTCTTCGGCCGCAGTGATGTCGGAGATTTGATTTTCATCGGATTTCTGATATTCACGGTACATTCGTTAAGTGCTCGTACAGGAAAATCCCCCGTTCATCGCTACTTCGAAGATGCTGTGTTTCATCGCTCGTGCGCCGACTATAACATCCACGTTCAAACTCACTTAAATCTTGATAACCTGCCATTGTAGCAGCAGTAACAGATCTACCAACTCTGCCAGACACTTGTTGTCTTATATAGGAGTTGCCGACTGCAGCGTCGTATTTTGGCTGTTTACGTTCAAATGGTTCAAATGGCTCTGAGCACTATGGGATTTAACATCTATGGTCATCAGTCCCCTAGAACTTAGAACTACTTAAACCTAACTAACCTAAGAACAGCACACAACACCCAGTCATCACGAGGCTGACCCCGCCGGGTATCGAACCCGGGAACCTGGGCGCGGGACCTGTTTACGTATCTCCGTATTTGAGTACACATGCCTACACCAGTTTCTTTGGCGCTTCAGTGTACAACCAGACTATTAACTGTTACTGGTCACGTTCCGCTGTTTAAAGTTGGGTTCGGCTCCAGATGCCCAACTACACCTTCGGATGCTCTTTCGTTTTTTCGGAGTCCGTACTGATATTCCCCAAAACGCAATTTTCCTTAGGGTTTAGTATCGGGATTATCGTATTGTAGGATCAGTGACTGCTAATCCGCCAAAAAGGCTTGAATGGAAGGGTGAAAATCATCCTGAAGAAAAGATCCCTGTCGCAAGAGATCGTCGAGTATATTAACTCTTATTTTGCTGTCACTGCGATATATTATATGGGCTTCTGAACAAACACAAGGATGGGGTTCCTGGTAAGTCTACAGTGCTATCGTCTGGACTACAGTGCCACATCAAAGTCAGCAACAAGAATTGATGCCACAGACATCAGCGAGGGCTCGCTTCAGTCCGCTACAACCAATGGAAGGCACTCTCGATTACCGGACTGAAAATTCGCTGAAGTGTCCTATTCGCCGATATCTTCTTTCGTCAATTTGTGCCGTAAATATCTCTTCTCCCCATTCTATTCAGTGCCTCCTCATTATTTACTGCTTCCATTTAATCTGCAGCATTCTCCTCCAGTACCACCTTCGGCTTAGGAGCCTTCCTGTCCAAATCGTTTATCGTCCACTTTTTGCCTCTGACCGTGCCTACACTCCAGGCTAACGCGTTCGGAAAAGACTTGTTACCACAAATTTATGTTAGACTTTAACAAATTTCATTTTTTTCAGAAATGCTTGTCTTGGTACTGCCAGTACCGCATTTTATTTCATGTCTACTTCAGCTTTTATGCTGTCCAAAGAACTTAACCTCACTAACGCCAGGCAAACGCCGCCATATCTTCTACAGAATCGCCTGCCCCTGACACTTTACTGCACGCATAACGCTGTCGTGTCGGGAATATCGCACCGCCCCCTCCCTCCCGCGGTGCTGATAATCGACCGAGAATGGCCGTATAAACTTCGGGAAAGAAAGACGAGCCGTGATAGTAAAATTAAAGACGCTAAGGAGCCCCTTGTAAGGGTACCAGCCACGTGACACCGTCGGAATCTGCGTTGTGTTGACCAGACACACACCATCCACGAAAATGTCAATCACGCCTTCAAAAATTCCATACCTACAGGCCTGCACGAATGAGGATATCCAGAGTTACACGGCCGACTCCGCATAAATAACTACGGTGTTTCGCTGATATCGCGAGATTAAGCTTCTTAGACAGCATAACACCTGAAGAGCTTTTAGCAAACAGAACACAGCATGTTGTTCTCAATGGAGAGACGTCTACAGACGTTAAAGTAACATCTGGCGTGCCACAGGGGAGTTTTATGGGACCATTGCTTTTCACAATATATGTAAATCACCTAGTAGATAGTGTCGGGAGTCCCATGCGGCTTTTCCTGGATGATGCTGTAGTATACAGAGAAGTTGCAGCATTAGAAAACTGCAGCGAAATGCAGGAAGATCTTCAGCGGATAGGCACTTGGCGCAGAGAGTGGTAACTGACCCTTAACATAGACAAATGTAATTTATTGTGAATACATAGAAAGAAGGATCCTTTATTGTATGATTATATGATAGCGTAACAAACACTGGTAGCAGTTGCTTCTGTAAAATATCTGGGAGTATGCGTGCGGAACGAT
This sequence comes from Schistocerca piceifrons, assembly GCF_021461385.2. Taxonomy (NCBI): domain Eukaryota; kingdom Metazoa; phylum Arthropoda; class Insecta; order Orthoptera; family Acrididae; genus Schistocerca; species Schistocerca piceifrons. The sequence continues at coordinate 68,800,546 of NC_060146.1, read as the reverse complement.
TTGAAGTGGAATGATCATATAAAATTAATTGTTGGTAAGGCGGGTACCAGGTTAAGACTCACTGGGAGAGTCCTCAGAAAATGGAGTCCATCAACAAAGGAGGTGGCTTACAAAACACTCGTTCGACCTATACTTGAGTATTGCTCATCAGTGTGGGATCCGTACCAGGTCGGGTTGATAGAGGAGATAGAGAAGGTCCAAAGAAGAGCGGCGCGTTTCGTCACAGGGTTATTTGATAAGCGTGATAGCGTTACGGGGATGTTTAGCAAACTCACGTGGCAGACTCTGCAAGAGAGGCGCTCTGCATCGCGGTGTAGCTTGCTGTCCAGGTTTCGAGAGGGAGCTTTCCGGCAGTCGTTCTTCCCGCGAACCATACGCGACTGGAACAGGAAAGGGAGGTAATGACAGTGTCACGTAAAGTGCCCTCCGCCACACGCCGTTGGGTGGCTTGCGGAGTATAAATGTAGATGTAGAATGGGGCCGAAGTAGAGGGGACGTAAAATCCATACTCACAATAGCAATAGAAATTCGCACCGAAGCGAATATGCAGGCTATTCTTACATCTATATCTATATCTATAATCGCAAACCATTGAGTAGAACACAGGAAGAGGATACTTCCTGTCGTACCAGCTATTACGGCTTCCATTCACGCCTGGAGCATGGGAAGAATGTTGCTCAAACGACCTTTCGCGCGCTGTAATTACTCTAATTTTGTCTTCTGTATCCCTGCGGCAGCGATACGTAGTTGGTTGTAGTATACTCCCGGAGTCATCACTTACAGTAGACTAAGTAGACTAAGTTTACCTCTACAAGTCACTGCCAGTTCAGTTTCTTCAGCATCTCTATGACGCTCTCCCAAGGTCAAACAAATCCGTGATCATACACACTCACTGCCTTTCCATGTATACTCTCAGTACCCCTCGTTGGTACTGTTTCGTACGGGTCCCACACACATGAGCGATATTCTAGGGATGGTTTTGAGTAAAATGTCAGTACCACTCTCACGCCCCCTCTTATTTTAACAGTCACGACCAGTTTCGGTCCTCTAGGCCATTATCCAGCGATATTATTTATTTATTTACTTATTCATTTAAACTGATCTGATGTGGCCACCAGGTCCTCTCTTAAATCGGACCACGGTTTGCCACATACACTACCTTCTGAATATCTAGTTTCTTTTCTAAAAACAACAATTTTAATGTGACAACTAGAATTAAAATGATCTGCGACTCTGAAGTGGCAGTGTGAGTAAATGATACTGACTATGAACTTATAAACACTAGCAGTACCTGTACACTACTGGAGCTGTTGTCACTAATAGTGAAAATAATAATGGTAATAATAATAATAATAATAATAATAAAGATAACAGAAATATTCAGCAATGATATAAATATGGCTTTCGGAACAGACATATGTAAGAAAAATAGCATAGTCAAGGGAAAACACACTAAACAAAAAGATTACTTACTGGATAACCACAGCGACTGCATAGAAGCGATGAAAAAACAGATGCCTATAAATATCTAGGATACAGGCAAAAAGTAGGAATAGATAATAGAAGTATTAAAGAAGAACTAAAAGAAAAATATAGACAAATATTAACAAAAATACTGAAAACAGAATTGACAGCAAGAAATAAGAGAAAAGCTATACATACTTATGCTATACCAATATTAGCCTATTTATTTGTAGTAGTGATATGGAGTAACACAGAACTAGAAGCACTCAATACACTTACACGATCACAATGCCACAAATATAGAATATATCACATACATTCAGCAACAGAAAGATTCACATTAAGCAGAAAGGAAGCAGGAAGGGGATTTAGCGGCATAAAAAACCTACATTATGGACAGATAGACAATCTAAGAAAAATCTTTATAGAAAGAGCAGAAACTAGCAACATACACAAAGCAATCACTCATATAAATACATCGGCTACACCATTGCAATTTCATAACCGCTTCTACAACCCTTTAGATCCCATAACATCAACAGATACAAAGAAAGTAAATTGGAAAAAGAAAACACTACATGGCAGGCACCCGTATAATCTAACACAGCCACACATCGATCAAGACGCACCCAACACGTGGCTAAGAAAAGGCAATATACAGGGTGATACAAAAAGGTACGGCCAAACTTTCAGGAAACATTCCTCACACACAAAGAAAGAAAGTATGTTACGTGGACATGTGTCCGGAAACGCTTACTTTCCGTGTTAGACCTCATTTTATTACTTCTCTTCAAATCATATTAAACATGGAATGGAAACACACAGCAACAGAACGTACCAGCGTAACTTCAAACACTTTGTTACAGGAAATGTTCAAAATGTCCTCCGTTAGCGAGGATACATGCATCCACCCTCCGTCGCATGGAATCCCTGATGCGCTGATGCAGCCCTGGAGAATGGCGTATTGTATCACAACCGTCCACAATACGAGCACGAAGAATCTCTAAATTTGGTACCGGGGCTGCGTAGACAAGAGCTTTCAAATGCCCACATAAATGAAAGTCAAGAGGGTTGAGGTCAGGAGAGCGTGGAGGCCATGGAATTGGTCCGCCTCTACCAATCCATCGGTCACCGAACCTGTTGTTGAGAAGCATACGAACACTTCGACTGAAATGTGCAGGAGCTTCATCGCGCATGAACCACATGTTGTGTCGTACTTGTAAAGGCACATGTTCTAGCAACACAGGTAGAGTATCCCGTATGAAATCATGGCAGTGAATCGCGGAAGTACAGTACGTACTGACGAAACTAAAATGAGCTCTAACATGGAAATTAAGCGTTTCCGGACACATGTCCACATAGCATGTTTTCTTTATTTGTGTGTGAAGAATGTTTCCTGAAAGTTTGGCCGTACCTTTTTGTAACACCTTGTATACAGTGAGACGGAAGGATTCATCATTGCAATACAGGATCAAACAATAAACACCAGATATTACAGCAAGCATATTATTGAAGATCCCAATACCACAACAGATAAATGCAGACTTTGCAAACAACAAATAGAAACAGTAGATCACATCACAAGTCGATGTACAATATTAGCAAATACAGAATACACCAGAAGACATGACGTTGTAGCAAAAATAATACATCAACAACTTGCCATAGAACATAAACTAATAAATCAACATGCTCCCACATACAAGTATGCACCACAAAATGTACTGGAGAATGATGAATACAAATTATACTGGAACAGAACCATTATAACAGATAAAACAACACCACATATCTAACCTGACATCATACTCACGAATAAAAAGAAGAAATTAACACAACTAAACGAAATATCCATACCCAATACAACAAATATAAAGAAGAAAACAGGAGAAAAAATTGAAAAATACATCCAATTGGCTGAGGAAGTCAAGGACATGTGGCATCAAGATAAAGTTGACATTATACCAATTATACTATCAATTACAGGCGTCATACCACATAATATCCACCAGTACATCAGCGCAATACAGCTACATCCAAACGTATATATACAACTACAGAAATCTGTAATTATTGATACATGTTCAATTACCCGAAAGTTCCTAAATGCAATGTAACATATACCGTACAGTTGAAAGGAAGTCACCCTTGATCAAGGTCCGCGCCACTTTCCATTTCTAACCAGACATAACGTCTGAGAAAGGAAAGAAATAATAATAATAATATGGAATGTAGCCATGTATGGAAGTGAAACATGGACGGTAAATATCTTAGACAAGAAGAACATAGAAGTTTTCGAAATGAGGTGCTACAGAAGAATGCTGAAGATTAGACGGGTAGATCACATAACTAATGAGGAGGTATTGAACAGAATTGGGGAGAAGAGGAGTTTGTGGCACAACTTGACCAGAAGAAGGGATCGGTTGGTAGGACATGTTCTGAGACATCAAGGGATCACCGATTTAGTACTGGAGGGCAGCGTGGAGGGTAAAAATCGTAGAGGGAGACCAAGAGATGAGTACACTAAGCAGATTCAGAAGGATGTAGACTGCAGTAGGTACTGGAAGATGAAGAAGCTGAAACGTACCCTTTGAACAATTTATACAGGACTGTGCTTAACCTGACACACAATATTTTTAGCGCAACGCAATCTGACTTTCAAAATTCCCTACAAAACAATGGCCCTGACTAACATTTAACTATACCTTTCACAAATCACTTACCTCACAAAAATCTTCGCTGCTCAAGCTACTGCAATACAGCGAGCGCCACTACTGCCAGCTAAATAAAAGATTCAAACTATGGAAGGCACTAACTACTGATAGGGATAGTTAGCAAATGAAAGATATTAATAGAGAACGAACAATGTATTTACCTTGATATCATCACAAGTCATAATATATATATCAGTTCATGACAAATTACAAACCTCCGCCATCTCTCTCCCCACATCCACCACTGCTGGCGGCTCACCTCCAACTGCGCAACGCTACGCGCTGTTCACATCCAGCTGCCGCTGCCCAACACTACAATGGCAGACAACAATGCAAACTAGCCACAGACTGCACACAGCACAGCCAGTGATTTTCATATTGAGCGCTACGTAACGTTGCCAATAAGAAAACATAAACAGCCTACTTACATAGAGAAAACATAAACAGCCTGAGAAAACATAAACAGCCTACTTACATAGCCCCCATGCTCCCCACAAAAAATTTTTACAAATGGTGTTGGGCACTGGCCAATACAGATTTGACAAAAATTTTTCTTTTCATAATTACAATAACAAAGAAATCAAATGCACACACTTATTGATACAATCTTGGTCAAAAGCTAAAATTGTCTCACAGTCCATAAAGACAGTCCTGATCATTCATTACGGTAATCACAGGTTTTTTTTCACAAAGTCTCATTAGTAAAAGAAATTGCACACAGAAGTAGTGGATTTCCATGCAGTCTTGAAGAAGTAGTGTTGTCCTTCCAATGGAAAGACAGTGCTGACCCTTGATATGCATACAGGTAATGGGCCACAACAGAGCAAACCCACAGCAGAGTCAGTCGAAATTTTGAAGAGTATTGGTAGGTAGGTCATCACAGAGCAGACCCACTGTAGTCCTGGTAGAGAGTATGGTATTGGTGGGCCACCAGAGGTGCAGACCCACTGCAGTCCTTGTAGAAATAATGGTATTGATGGATCATCAAAGATGTAGACCCACTGTAGTCCTTGAAGAGATGGCCAGCAGCCATCTGTTGTGACTGTGCAGGTGCACAATCACCATTGAAGAGTCTTGCGGATAATATAGCAAGTCCATAAACCACCACTTGTGCACTCACAAAGTTTTTGAAATTGTCCTTAGAACCAGCAATGCTGTTATCCAGTCCCTTGCTGAGTTATTAACACATGTGCAAACACTAACAGTCCCTACTTCTCACATATTGTCCACATACTATGACCAACAGAAACGTGTGCAGTGAAATGTAACTAACAAGTTAATAATATCATGAACTGGTGACAATTACAATTTTATAACATAAGAATACAATTACAAAGGTACAAAATACATAATTAAAAACATAATAATACAGATAACATTTGTAGTACAGGCTTTACAAAAGAATAGAAATAAACATATACATGAGTGTTACAAAAATAGTCACATAAGTACATACATAAAATAATGAGAATAGTTTTCGAAACATTAATTTCACACATGAACATTGAAACAGAACAGAATTGTAAACAACTTTACAAAGAAAATAACATATTATTAATGCAACTTATATTTGAGGATAACAGTATTCCTCCTCATAGTGAATATAGCTTAGTATTAGAAGAGAAAAAAATTCTATGAAACAGTACACAGAGACAGGAAGAAAACAAATACTCAAGGGTACACAAACACATAGTGGGATAACACCAATAGGAAAGGACAGGGTTCGTTTTCAGTGTAACATTTGGTACTGCAGTCCAACCCAAAACTTCATATATCTTTCCTCTTATTTCATCCTTTGTTTCCACCAAAAAAAATTCTATCTAAGCATGCTTTCTGTATTTATATGTTCACACATTTCTTACCTCAACATTTATTTCCAAGAAAATCCTACCTAAACCTGTTTTCTCAATGCATTTCTTCCAATTCATCGCAACTCATTCTCTTAGAGGCTACCCCCTCTTAAGCTAACTTAAATCTACTGAGCTCAGATGCTAAACTAAGGGACGAGGCAATGCAGCATCACATAACAATTAATATAAACAGCAATTACCAAAAAATTGGAAAATTGCAAAGCAAGCTACCGTAAATCTAAATTAACAAATAAAATGCAAAATTACAACTAATATGAGCCAATGTGCAGCAACATGAAAAATCAATGAGTAGTAAAATTGGCTTAGCAGAGTAACACAAATTAAAGTTCAGTAGCACTATGCCTGGCAAACAGCAGCTTATATCTAAACATGACATAGCTCAAGAAGAAAAAATATTACAGTAAAAACAACAATGCAGATAAGGGAAATGTATATTCACATCTTAATATCTATGTAATTAAAGTGGTGCACCACAAGAAGTTATTCTACCAAAAAGTTACCAGTTACTTGAAAAGAAAATTATGAATGCAGTTACTAGTTCCTTCTTATTGTTCTTTCCTTTCCAAGTGCTCCTTTTTTAAAGAATGTGGATCATAAAATAATTATTTAATAGATCTGTTGACAGAAAGTGTTCACATTAGCAAATGCATTTCATTTTATAAAAGCAATGCTGCAACACAGCTGGAAACCAGATATCAAGTGAAATAAGCAATTACGCAAACCAAAGCATAAAAACATCATTCAATAGTCATGTGGCATTTCGTAAGTCAGTAGCTCTCAACTCTCATAGAAAGACACTTGTCATTATCAGGTTTGCAGATGTACGAATATTTACCTTGATATCATCACAAGTCATAATATATATATCAGTTCATGACAAATTACAAACCTCCGCCATCTCTCTCCCCACATCCACCACTGCTGGCGGCTCACCTCCAACTGCGCAACGCTACGCGCTGTTCACATCCAGCTGCCGCTGCCCAACACTACAATGGCAGACAACAATGCAAACTAGCCACAGACTGCACACAGCACAGCCAGTGATTTTCATATTGAGCGCTACGTAACGTTGCCAATAAGAAAACATAAACAGCCTACTTACATAGAGAAAACATAAACAGCCTGAGAAAACATAAACAGCCTACTTACATAGCCCCCATGCTCCCCACAAAAAATTTTTACAAATGGTGTTGGGCACTGGCCAATACAGATTTGACAAAAATTTTTCTTTTCATAATTACAATAACAAAGAAATCAAATGCACACACTTATTGATACAATCTTGGTCAAAAGCTAAAATTGTCTCACAGCATTTCAGCAATTAGCACAAAGTGCGAGTAATCATATGTTTTCAAGTAACGAGGGTGTCGCATGAGCGATGAAAGGCACACCCTAATGGCTTGTTCTCCAGGTGTTTTCCTGTGCTCTGAAAGGCACGCGCTAATGGCTTTTTCTCCAGGCGTCTGACACAGCTGGGTGCCCGCGACGCATTACGTGCAGGTGGTCACTTAACTTTCTTACGGAAATATTTACCGCTACAGTGACAGCCTCACATAAAAATATTTCACAGGTCAAGAATTAGCGTTGCAAATCTGTAGAAACAAAATCCTATGAATATAACAGTGTCCAAAAAATGTTCAGTGGCATTGTGATACATTCACACATGATTCACACATGTCATAACTCTTAAAGTACGATTCTTGGTTTCCAACATCCTTTTCATAAATCAGAGTCCCTAAACACTACTCATTATTCCTTACCTCATTATACATATACATATTCGTCGACACTTCTTCAATATTTCATCATGAGAAATACGTAGCATAATAAACATTCCTCAACAACATAATACACATCGTCGTCGTAATAATAACATCATAACACTTCAGTCAAATCTCAAAATCGTCGTAACTTCCTCCAATAATTTCTAAGCCTAAAAAAATTCTCTGCTCATGTCAAAAGTGTCAGCTGCCTCAAACGTACTTTAAAAATCATGATCTCATACCAAATACATCATTCAAAGCTCTCATAGTATCACAATGGTTCCAAAAAAATATGAACAGTTTACAAAGTACAGACAAAATACAGTTTCATAAGTGTGAAGTTATCCAACTGTGTAATTACGTAAACATCTGTCACTGATATAGTAAAATAAATGTTTGTCTCTCTCAGTTAAATGATCAGATAGCTGTGTAATTTGTGTGTTAGAGAAATATGGTACCGATGTGTAAAGTTGTATAAGCAAATACCATATTAGCTAGGGTTCCTTGTGGTTGCCACACACATGGTACACAAAGTAGGCATGTACCCCCCTGAGGATTAATGTAATTATACCCTCAGGTGTTACAAATTACAGCAATGGAATGAAATGTATCACGGAAAACTTTCTTTGTAATTAAAAAATCTTTGAAAATAAGTGTTTTAAGTATAAGATTAATCACTCAAATGCGTGTCCTGTAGCGCTAAATGCGCGTCTTGCTGTAAGATAATTCTGTGGAACTGTCGTAGTTATCGTCCTCTGTAAGCAAAGTTCTGCTAAAGTCAATGTACTTACCTCATGATACACAAAAGTGAAATGCTTTACGTATAGATATCTTAGTTATTACGCTTATTGCCGTGATGAGGAAAGTACTGTACAGTAACGTATTGTTATGCCACGAAAAAGGCTGTCTCATTGTTGCTATACCACAAAAGTTACTACTAAAACATGTTTTTCTTCCTAGAAGAATTCAGAGAACTGTGCAGATATAAAACAGATACACTGCAAAAGCAACATTGTAAATTGTCACTCATTAGTAGCGTCGTGATAAAAATCGTGTAGCTGTCACATAAACTAACCTCTGTGTCATCTGGTAACTCTCAGAAAGTACTTTAAATCCGGAATGTATTTTCAAGTAAACCAAAATGTTGCATTAAAATCTCATTAGCAGTACTGGTAAATGTTCTAATCGTACAACTAACAAGCAAGAATGTACACACACAATTACACTGTGTCGTCAGTTCGCAATAACAATGCATTCGTAATTTCTGTTTAAATAATTTCTCTTGGTTCTTGGCTGGATATTGAACTTCAAACATTGTTGCATGGTAACAGTTTCTAAAGCATACTAGTAACGAAGTGAAACGTTTTATGGCAAAGACAAAGTTAAAAGGCAGATTATCTGTCAATAAATGGTTTTACATGAGAAATGTGGTGTAAACCTTTACTCTTCCTAGTACGCAGAATTTCAACTTGAATGCAATTATCATGCGGTATTCGCCCGTAAAGAATACTGGAATCTTGCTCAAGGTTAGCGTCAATGTTATTTTTCTCTGAGCCAGCCGGCGCACGCGGCTGCCTGCGGTGTGAGTCATTGTCTGTTTCTTTGTTGGCGCGCGTCGTTATTGGGATTAGGAGACCTAACTTCTACAAATTCGCCTTGCCGAGAGGGCCCTGCTCTGTTTGAATCCCGCCAGTTCTGATGCAATTGACGTCTGTCGTTATGATCATATCGTCTGTCGTCATTTCGGTAGAATCCGTAGTTTCTTCCTTGACGGTCACGTGGTGGAGAATTTCTCCCTGAATCGTAACTCCGCGCTGAACTGTTGCGTCTGAAGTTATTCTGTCTCCCCTGGTAATAATTGTTTTGGTTCCCATATTGTCTGTTTCTGTGGTTATCTCTGTCATAGTCATTGCTGCGGAGAGGTGATCTTTCCCTGTAATTATTACTACTCTGCCAACGGTTGTCATACGGGTGGTGTCTATTTTGGTCACGATTTGTGTGGTGAGAATAGCCTTGTCGCGTCCAGTTATCGTTTCTGTCGTCACGGAATTGTGACGGATGTGACCTGTAGTGATTGTTTTCCTGTTTTCGCATCCCGCGACTGTCTGTGTCAATTTCTAATTCTTGTAACAGTCCCTGAAAAGCTTCAATGTCGTCTTTGCAACGTCCTGCTAAAATAATATGTCGTAAATGTTCAGGTAATTTGATTAAGCAAATGCGGATGAGTTCTGAGGGGCTGTATGGGTTTGTCAGGTACTGATTCTTATGCAACATGTCTTCAAAATATTTCATAAGACTGGAAAATTCAGATTGTTCGAAACGTTTCATCATTATGATGCTATGTTTTACACGGTCTTGTGTGGCTTGAGACCAATATGCTGAGAGGAAGGCATGGTAAAACTCTCCTTCACTGTGGCAATCGTGAATTACCGATCGCATTCTTACAGCTGGTTCATTCTCCAAGTAGCCACACATAAATTCTAATCTGTGTTCTAACGACCAGTTGGGAGGAAAACAATGAGAGAATTGATGGAACCATGCTTGTGGATGAATGTCGTTGCCAGAATTCTTAAATGTTTTGAATTTACGTGTAGTAATGAACAGCTTATAGTCAAAATCATCGTGTCGGCGAGTAGCATCTCGGTCATAGTTACGTCGTTTCGGCGGTTCCATCTCAAAATTCGGCGTACCTTGCCAACTTCTTTCACAATTTCCGAAGTGCCCTGTGTTGTTATTTTGTGTCTGTTCCGTATTTGTATGTCCCTCTTCCCGTATTGGGGCGCGAGTGTCCTCTGAAATACGTAATTCTTGTACTACTTGTGCCAACTGATCTTGCACTTCCCGGATTTCTCTTTTGTACTGTGTATTGATTTGATTTTGATTTTGTTTGAATTTTCTAATTTGTTCATACTCTTCTGTGTCAGTGAAGGCTACAGGTGTTGTGTCATTCAGATCATCATCTACCTTTGTAGATAAGTTAGTGAACTGATCTGAAAGTTCGGCTACTTTATCCGATAGTGAAATCATTTCCTCTGTATGTTTTTCTGAACCAAGTTGCAGAGTGTCCATTTGTGTTGCAATCGTGTCTACTGTGACCTTTAAGTTTTCCTGAGTTTTTGCAAGTTGCGTAACCGAATCGGTAGATGCAACTGAGTCAATTTTAGCTTGCAAGGTGTTGTGATTTTCATGAAAAATAGTTTGCAGTTCTTTTATGGCTGCTTCATGATTCTGTAATGCATTTTCATGCCGCGAAAAAATAGGTTGGAAATGCTCACAAATTTGTGATTTTACGTCATTACAGACTTTTTGACATTTCGATTCAATGTTATGTAACTCACTAGTTAAATCTTCACGTGTTTGTTCAAGTGTGGTGTCTAACTTTTGAAGATTTTGTTCCATTGTGTCTAACTTTTTGAGATTTTGTTCCACTGTGTCTAACTGTTGCTGTGTTTGTCTCTGATTTTGTTCCATTTGTTGCATTAATTGCAATAATAATGTATTAGTGTCTGGAATCTGTTTCTCTACGCTTTTCGGCAGTGCATTTGCACCGACAACATTCACATTTTGACAAGCAGAAAATGTGTCTTGACTTATTTGAGAAAACGGTGATGACCCAAAACCTGAATCTACAGTATTTGCGAAATTGTGTCCTGTCATTTCGGATTCCTGAGGCGAGCTGTTGCCGACCGATCGATCGATAATGCTTCCCTCTTCACTAATTGTTTCACTGTCCACGCCATTGTTTGCCGCCTGCTCCATTTCCCTATGCACAATTACCAAATTACTACTTTGAACATCAGTTAATTCATAACTCGGTGGCGCTAACACACTGCTCTCATTTTCACTGTCATTTCTCAGTTTACTTTGGAGCCTAGTATTACGTTTTTCACACGCCATTATTGTCACAGTATTTCACACGACAACACAGAAAAACACAATTTGAAGATCAAAAATAAGAGAACACATTAACATAGCACTAAAATAATATCTAGTTAATTGCAAGCGCAGCTGCGAAATACTTGGTGCAAATCTACATGCATGCCACAACTGTTTTACTATACAACAATGAAAGACTGCAACTACAAAGGAAATTCTCTCTACAATTACGCGCTAGCAATAAACAAAAGCTACACTAAATACACAAACTACAAGAAAAATCAGAAGATTCCAGTGAGGTATCCTGGCAGGGTCGCCATATGAAACGTACCCTTTGAACAATTTATACAGGACTGTGCTTAACCTGACACACAATATTTTTAGCGCAACGCAATCTGACTTTCAAAATTCCCTACAAAACAATGGCCCTGACTAACATTTTACTATACCTTTCACAAATCACTTACCTCACAAAAATCTTCGCTGCTCAAGCTACTGCAATACAGCGAGCGCCACTACTGCCAGCTAAATAAAAGATTCAAACTATGGAAGGCACTAACTACTGATAGGGATAGTTAGCAAATGAAAGATATTAATAGAGAACGAACAATGTATTTACCTTGATATCATCACAAGTCATAATATATATATCAGTTCATGACAAATTACAAACCTCCGCCATCTCTCTCCCCACATCCACCACTGCTGGTGGCTCACCTCCAACTGCGCAACGCTACGCGCTGTTCACATCCAGCTGCCGCTGCCCATCACTACAATGGCAGACAACAATGCAAACTAGCCACAGACTGCACACAGCACAGCCAGTGATTTTCATATTGAGCGCTACGTAACGTTGCCAATAAGAAAACATAAACAGCCTACTTACATAGAGAAAACATAAACAGCCTGAGAAAACATAAACAGCCTACTTACAAAGCTTGCACAGGATAGAGTAGCATGGAGAGGTGCATCAAACCAGTCTCAGGACTGAAGACCACAACAATAATAATAACAATAATAATAATGACAGAGACAGACACAAAAGGAATTTATGGGAGTACAAGATAGTCGTTTTCTGATATAACAAGTTCTGGGTTAGGGAAATTTAAGGAGACTGTACCAGCTCAGAGTACTGGAAATGAGGAAGATCTGGTTAGAAAGAAGGATGTATAGCGGTAATTGTACATAGGGCTGAACTACAAAATTCAACGTAATTTGTCAGATGGAGAACAACTGTAACGCGTGAACGTTCAAAACAACTCGTCCACACACGTCATAAAAGCAAAAAACTAAAGAGTAATGTATCGTCAATTCGGCTTCTATTAAAATAGATATACGTAATGCAATTTAAACAGCGTTGAAAAACAACTTCTCAATAAGCACCATGAAAACAACATACTTTCATAAACTTTGTGTGAAGTCGTTTGCAGTCCAGGAAATCGAGTGTCAAATGAACATACATGTCGGGTGTCATAAGAGAGAGCACAGAAAACTGCTGAAAGTTATGAGGAGTGCCTGCAGGTGTCAGGTGGGTAATCGGACAGAGGCAAGTGATGAGATAAAAGTTAAATAAAATTAAAACAAACTGGAATTTGAAAAATAGAATTGGTCACATAATAGAAAGACATGTAAACAGTATTTTTACGAGAAGAGAAATATCAACAGACGACGCTCATTGACCGTACGATGAACGAAAAGTCGATGTTGGGAATCAACGATAGCAAACAAATGGAAGCACCAAAAGGTATCAAATGGTTCAAATGGCTCTGAGCACTATGGGACTTAACTGCTGAGGTCATCAGTCTCCTAGAACTTAGAACTACTTGAACCTAACTAACCTAAGGACATCACACACATCCATGCCCGAGGCAGGACTCGAACCTGCGACCGTAGCGGTCACGCTGTTCCAGACTGTAACGCCTAGAACCGCTCGGCCACGAGAAGTTAGGGCTCATACGGAGGCATATAGACAGTTTCGATCTGTTTACGAGTGGAAATGGAAAGGAAATGGCAGGTAGTGGTACAGGGTACCCTCCTCAACGCACCGTACGGTGGCTTCGGTTCAAATGGTTCTGAGCACTAAGGGACTTAGCACCTGAGGTCATCAGTCCATTTAAATTTGTTAACTCGACACCAAACTTAACCTCAATTAGCTGCAACGAATCAGAGAGAGGAACTGGAGTGACGAGAGAAACCACATCAAAACTGACTAAAATATCAGAGTCATTCAAACGCAATCCCTGCAATCGACGTAAGAAATCTGCAGAGTTCTTAATGTGGTGTCCACGCCTACCCACTAGTGGGCTCAACAAGCCATATAATCTAGGTGGTACAGCACAGTAAGAATTAAGACTCTTGATAGTCTCCTGTGACAAAGAACTTTTCTTCAGGAGGTTATTTGTCCTTATCTCAACACTCTTAGTAGGGTCAGCACCGATTTTGCGATACGCCGAATCAGAAAGTAGACACTGCATCTTTTGAATGTAATTGTGCTTGTTCAACAAAACGGTGGCGTTTCCCTTGTCCGCAGGTAAAATAACAATATCAGGATCCCTTGTAAGTGAACGTAAAGCAGCCGCCTCAGCTGCTGTAATGTTACACTTTGGTGGACGGGCCCCAGCCAACACACGACAAGCTTCACTCCTAACCTCTTCCGCAGCCTCGGAAGGTAGTTTATAAACAGCCTGTTCAATAGAACTAATAAAATCAACGACTGGCAAACTCTTGGGCGTCGGTGCGAAATTCAAACCTTTCCCCAGCACAGACAAAGCTGCGTCGTCAAACGTTTTCTCCTTGAGTATATCGGCGGTGTTCGACGACGTCACCCGGCAGCAAACCCGTAAGTTATTTGAAATTTAAATTGGCCGGGAAAAGTTAAGGTGTCAAGGAGCTGTTTCCCTGGAAGACAACGGATTCGCGCCCTCCCATCGGCATAACGAAGAAGTTATCGGGATCCATCAGACCGTGAAACGCTCTGCCACTGCACCAACGTCCAGTGTCGATGGTCACGTGCCCATTTTAGTCGCAGTTGCCGATGTCGTGGTGCTAACATTGGCACACGCACGGGCCGTCGGCTGCGCAGGTCCATCGTTAGAAGTGACTCGAGCACTCTGTCATCAGACACACCTGTACTCTGCCCAGTATCGAGGTCTGGTGTTAGCCCCTCCAAATATCGCCGCCTGTCCGGTTTTACCAGTCTGCCCAGCCTACGACGTCTGATATGCCTAATACAGGGTGGCCGCCCACCCCTTCCGTGATTTCACTTTGGTTTCGCCACTTGCTGAAGACACTCACCATAGCACTCCTTGAACATCCGACAAGTCTTTAGTTTCCGAAATGCTAGTGCCTAGCCATGACATTCTGGCCCCGGTGAAACCCAGATAGACCGCGCACCTTCCCCGTTCTACACACGCTCACTGATACGACACGCACCGTGTGTGTCTCTGATTAGCAGTCTTTCGTCGCCAGGTGACGCTGCTATCGTCTACACGGCATTTATTGGTAGTCGGTCGGTGGTCATGATGTTCTAGTTGTTGTTGTTGTTGTTGTGGTCTTCAGTCCTGAGACTGGTTTGATGCAGCTCTCCATGCTACTCTATCCTGTGCAACCCACATCCTTCTGAATCTGCTCAGTGTATTCATCTCTTGGTCTCCCTCTACGATTTTTACCCTCCACGCTGCTCTCCAGTACTAAATTGGTGATCCCTTGATGCCTCAGAACATGTCCTACCAACTGATCCCTTCTTCTAGTCAAGTAGTGCCACAAAGTCCTCTCCTCCCAAATTCTATTCAATACCTCCTCATTAGCTATGTGATCTACCCATCTAATCTTCAGCATTCTTCTGTAGCACCACATTTCGAAAGTTTGTATTCTGTTCTTGTCCTAACTATTTATCGTCCATGTTTCACTTCCATACATAGCTACACTGCACACAAATACTTTGAGAAACGACTTCCTCACACTTAAATCTATACTCGATGTTAACAAATTTCTCTTCTTCAGAAATGCTTTCCTTGTCATTGCCAGTCTACGTCTAATTTAACCCCCCCCCCCCCCCCAAACAGCAAAACACCTTCACTACTTTAAGTGTCTCAATTCCTAATCTAATTCCCTCAGCATCGCCAGACTTAATTCATCTACATTCCATTATTCTCGTTTTGCTTTTGTTGATGTTCATCATATATCCTCCTTTCAAGACCATGTCCATTCCGTTCAACTGCTCTTCCAGGTCCTTTGCTGTCTCTGACAGAACTATAATGTCATCGGCGAACCTCAACGTTTTTATTTCTTCTCCATGGACTTTAATACCTACTCCGAATTTTTCTTTTGTTTCCTTTACTGCTTGCTCAATATACAGATTGAATAACATCGGGGAGAGGCTACAAACCTGCCTCACTCCCTTCCCAACCACTGCTTCCCTTTCGTGCCCCTCGACTCTTATAACTGCCATCTGGTTTCTGTACAAATTGTAAATAGTCTTTCGCTCCCTCTATTTGACCCCTGTCCACCTTCAGAATTTGGAAGAGAGTATTCCAGTTAACATTGCAAAAAGCTTTCTCTAAGTCTACAAATGCTAGAAACGGAGGTTTGCCATTTCTTAATCTTTCTTCTAAGATAAGTAGTAAGGTCAGTATTGCCTCAGGTGTTCCAACATTTCTACGGAATCCAAACTGATCTTCCCCGAGGTCGGCCTCTACCAGTTTTTCCATTCGTCTTCAAAAAATTCGCGATAGTATTTTGCAGCTGTGATTTATTAAACTGATAGTTTGGTAAGTTCCACGTCTGTGAACACCTGCTTTCTTTGGGATTGGAATTATTATATTCTTCTTGAAGTCTGAGGGTGTTTCGCCTGCCTTATACATCTTGCTCACCAGATGGTAGAGTTTTGTCATGACTGGCTCTCCCAAGACCGTCAGTAGTTCTAATGGAATGTTGTCTACTCCCGGGGTCTTGTTTCGGCTCAGGTCTTTCAGTGCTCTGTCGAACTCTTCAAGCAGTATTGTATCTCCCATTTCATCTTCATCTAGTTAGTGAGTATAATTTAGGTTTCAAAATATCCTTTTTGCTGGTACCTAATTTCGTTCTTAATTCAGTTAATTTCACGTTCACATTTAACAACCTATGCCACATTGGCTGGATTCTATTTACTTTTACACAGTTTGGTTTAACAATGCAGAATAGCCTAACGTAATAAATGTAACACGAGAAAATTAGATAAAAGCTAGCAGTGTGTTGTAGCTGAAGATCTTCTCTCCTGCTTGGCCAGACATATACAGTATCCTGTGCAGGTTCTGGAACTGCGGCAAAGTTTTTATTTCTTCTCCATGGATTTTAATACCTACTCCGATTTTTTCTTTACCAATTGGATTTTGCTTTTTATTTTATTAACCACGACCAGTGCCGGCCCCATAAAGTATTATCTACATAGTACATTGCTGTCAGAATTAATTTACCTTGTAAGAAATTTAAAGAAAATAGTTCCTGCGAAATAGTATGGGTAGAGGCTATACTTGACAATCGGACTTAACTATTAATTGGATCGTTTTACTGACCCCCGACCCAGAAGATATAGATGCTGAATAGTTCAAAGAAAACTTGAGTCTCATTTCAAATAGGTTCCCTGAGCGAACAATTATAGTCTGTGGTGGCGTCAATCCACCATCGCTATGCTGGAAAAATTATGCGTTTAAAGTCGGCGACAGGCATTAAACGTCAACCGAAATTGTACTGAATGCTTTCTCAGAAAATTATTTTGAACAATTGGCACATTAGCCTACTCGAGCGTAGATGGTTGCCAAAGCATACTTGACCTCTTGGCAACAAATAATCCTGGACAAATAGTGAATATTGTGACCAATACAGGGATTAGCGACCACAAGGCAGTTGCTGCTAGGCTGAATACCGTAACACCCACAACCATCAAAAAGAAACATAAAGTACATATATTTAAACAAGGTGATAAAAATTCTCTTGACGCCTTTTTAAGAGACAGTCTTCACTCCCTCCGTTCTGACCATGTAAGCGTAGAAAATATGTTGAATGATTTCAAAGAAAGTATTGGTGGGAGTTGAGAAATATATACCACAATAATTAATAAGTGATGGTACTGATCCCCCATGGTACACAAAACGTCAGATCGCTGTTCCAGAAGCAACGAAAAAAAGTACGCAAAATTTAAAAGGACCCAAAATCACCAAGATTGGCAAATTTTTGCACAAGTCCGGAAGATAGCGCGCATTTCAATGTGAGATGCTTATAGTAATTTCCAGAACGAAACTCTGTCTCGAAATCTGGCAGAAAACCCAAAGATATTCTGGTCATACATAAAGTACACCAGTGGCAAGACGCAATCAATACCTTCACTGTGCGATAGCAGCGGTGAAGTCCCTGATGGCAGTGCCACTAAAGCAAAGTTATTAAACACGGTTTCCCGAAACACCTTCACCAAAGAAGACGAAGTACATATTCCTGAATTCCAATCAACAGCAACTGCCATCTAAAGACTGTAAGTTTGCTCAAGTCACACCAATACCCAAAAAGGGAATTATTAATAATGTTCTAACACAGTATATGTTAAAAACACCACTGAAAATCGACGTTGGTGATGTGGGTCCGTAATTCAGCGGATTACTTCGAATAAAAAAGATTTATTGACACATAGTCAGAACGGATCAAAAATATCGCTCTTGTGAAACACAACAGTTTTTGTACTCATGAAGTAATGAGTGCTATTGACAGGGGATGTCAAATTGATTCCATATTTTTAGATTTCCAAGAGGCTTTCGACACCGTTCCTCACAAGCGTCTTCTAACCAAACGCATGCCTATGGAATATCGCCTCATTTGTGTGACTGGATTCGTGATTTCCTGTCAGAAAGGTCATACACGGAAAGACATCGAGTAAAATGGAAGCAATATCCAGCGTTCCCCAACGAAGTGTTATACGCTCTATGTTGTTCCTGATCTATATTAACGACATGGGAGACAATCTGAGTAGCCATCTTAAATCGTTTGCAGATAATACCGTCATCTACCGCCTTGTAAAGTCATCAGATGACCAAAACGAATTGCAGAATGATTTAGATACGATATCTGTATGATGCGAAAAGTGGCAGTTGATCCTGAATCGCCGGCCGAAGTGGCCGTGCGGTTAAAGGCGCTGCAGTTTGGAACCGCAAGACCGCTACGGTCGCAGGTTCGAATCCTGCCTCGGGCATGGATGTTTGTGATGTCCTTAGGTTAGTTAGGTTTAACTAGTTCTAAGTTCTAGGGGACTAATGACCTCAGCCGTTGAGTCCCATAGTGCTCAGAGCCATTTGAACCATATTTGATCCCGAATCAAGAAAAGTTATTTACATAAGTACTAAAAGAAATACGCTAAATTTCGATTACGCGGTAAGTCACAGAAACCTGAAGGCTGTAAATTCAGCTAAATACACACATCAAAAAAAGTTTTGCATACCCCGGTTTCCAGAACTCATAAAGATAGACGTTGACTGTTCAAGGATGTCACTAAATCCGCCCAAAGATGTAAACAACCATGCATGAGCAGCGCCTTTTAGACGATAGGGGTCCGACAGCCGATCAGTTCCAGACATTCCACCAGTAAGAAGGTACACGGCTCGTGTTGTCTGTAGTTCAACCATGCGTAGACGATCAATACCGCGGTTCGATCGCGTCCGCTTTATCACTCTGTACCAGGAAGGGCTCTCTAGATGGGAAGTGTCCAGGCGTCTCGGAGTAAACGAAAGCGATGTTGTACGGGCATGGAGGAGATATAGAGAGACAGGAACTGTCGATGACATGCCTCGCTTAGGCTTCCCAAGGGCTACTACTGCTGTGGATGACCGCTACCTACGGATTATGGCTCGGAGGAACTCTGATAGTAACGCATACAAAAGTGCAAAGATGGAGGCAAAACGAGCCGTGGCTAAAGCTAAAGCTGAATCAGCAAGGGAGGCATACGAACAACTACAGAAAAATCGGGATGTGAGACAACTGACACGGATAGCCAAATCAAGAGGTAACGCTTCTAAGGATCTAACAGCAATAAAACAAATCAACAATTAAACAGGAATAATTCTGCATGACCATGGAAAAATAATCCAAAGGTGGTTGAATTATTTTGAGAAATTGCTGAATGAAGAAAATGTAAGAGTGAAAACTGAGGAAAGAGGGGCAACCGAAGGATTAACGATAGATATAAGCAGAGATAGAAGTCGAACGGGTAGTTGCAAAGATGAAAAGTGGGAAGGCAGTTGGTCCAGACCAAATCCCTGTTGAGGTATGGAAGTGTCTCGGTAAAAAGAGAATTGAGCTCCTTTGGGATTTAATGAAGAAGATTTGGCGACAGGAGGAGATACGAGACGAGTGGGGAACTAGTGTACTGATCCCAATATTTAAGGGGAAAGGTGATGTGCAGGACTGCAGTAACTATAGAGGTATTAAACTGACGGCACACACAATGAAAATTTGGGAAAGAGTTATAGAAGCTAGATTACGTAAGGAGACTGTGGTGTGTGAAGAACAGTTTGGGTTCATGCCTGGAAGAGGAACAACTGATGCAATACATGCTTTAAGGCAGATAGTGGAGAGACACGGGGAGCTACAAGTTGATCTACATATGGCTTTCATCGATTTGGGGAAAGCATATGACAGAGTCCCAAGGGACGAAATGTGGAGAAGCATGAGAGAGCAGTGCGTACCAGAGAGTATGTGAGGTTAGTGAAGGAAATGTATAGAGGAGCAATGACACAGGCGAGAAGTAGTGTGGGCACCAGGGGGCTGCGCTTAGTCCCTACCTCTTTGACCTAATTATGGATGTTCTGGTGAAATATGTGAAGAAGGAAGCGCCGTGAAATATGATGTTTGCGGATGAAGTGGTTCTTTATGAGCAGAGCATCGACAAACTTGAGGAAAAGCTGGAGGATTGGAGGAAAGCACTAGAAGAAATAGGGATGAAAATTAGCAGGACAAAGTCAGAATATTTAGCACTGAAGGATGTGTAGATGAGGTCTTGCAAGATCCAGGATGATGAGCTGAAATGGGTCTGCAAATTTAAATACCTGGGGTCGTACATACAGAGGGATGGAGGACTGGAAGGCGAGATAGAACACTGAATAAATTGCGGTTGGAACAACTGGAGGAAAATGAGTGGAGTGTTGTGTGACAAGAAGGTGAGCATTGGGTTGAAAGGGAAAGTGTACAAGTCGGTGGTAAGGCCTGCTATGATACACGGGGCAGAGACATGGCCAGTCACAGTAGCCCAGGAAAGGAAGATGGAAGTGGCGGAAATGAGGATGCTGAGATGGATGTGTGGGTTAACAAGGAAGGACAGGATTAGAAATGAATTTGTTAGAGGAGCTGTGAAAGTGGGACCCATGGGGAAAAAGATACAAGAGAGCAGACTAAGGTACTGCGGACACTTACAGAGAAAATGGGAAGAGTATATCGGAAACAGAGTTGAAGATATAAAGATTGAAGGAGCGAGAAGGAGAGGAAGACCGAAGATGAGGTCGAACGATAAGATATCGGGGGACCTAAGGGAGAAATGAAGGAAGAAGGAAGAGGCAATGGATAGAGAATTATGGAGGAGAAGGATCCAGAAGAGCAACGCCGACCCTACGTGACGTGGGACAAGGCGACGATAAAGAAGAAGAAGAACCAAGATAGTAACACCACTATGTTGAACAATGCTTTTCGTGCAGCCGCAGGACGTCGTGTTACGACTCAAACTGTGCAGCGCGGTACAGATGGGCCCAACAACATGCCGAATGGACCGCTCGGGATTGGCATCACATTTTCTTCACCGATGAGGTCGCATATGCCTTCAACCAGACAATCGTCGGAGACGTGTTTGGAGGCAACCTGGTCAGTCTGAACGCCTTAGACACACTGTCCAGCGAGTGCAGCATGGTGGAGGTTCCCTGCTGTTTCGGGGTGGCATTATGTGGGGCCGATGTCCGCCGCTGGTGGTCAAGAAAGGCGCCGCAAGGGCTGTGCGATACGTGACTGTCATCCTCTGACCGATAGTGCAACCATATCGGCAGCATATTGACGAGGCATTCGTCTTCATGGACGACAATTCGTGAATTCGTGCACCCATAATGCACATCTTGTGAATGACTTCATTCAAGATAACGACTTAGCTCGACTAGAGTGGCCAGCATGTTCTCTAGAAATGAACTCTATCGAACACGCCTGGAATATATTAAAAAAATAAAAAAAGATAAAAAATAAAAATCTTTGAACATAGCTGCTAAGGTCAGTGACCGTGTCAGAATTATATTGTAACAAATAAGCCCTCGGTCACAAATATTAAGTCAAAATTGACCTGGTTTCGACGCTACTATGAGCGTCGTCTTCAGAAATTAGACTAACTGTACTAAAACATTAGGAAAATAGTACATTAATAAAATTAAAGTTTGTACTAACTCGAAAAGGTGCAGTACTTACAAGCCACATATTAAAAAAGATCTGAGCCGGAAAGGCGACGTCATGAACACTTGTAAGATGGCGAGCCGCTAAGGGCTGCTCATACTGTGAACAAGGATTGCAACAAGACTGAGTTGCCCACTTTAGAAAGTGTGGGCAAGTAAACATGGTGTTGCTACGAGCGCCATCTAGTAGCCGCAGAAACAACTAGGCTACTGTACATTCAGAATTAGACACATGAAATTGTGATGCAGCTGATTCAGGCATAACATAAGCATTAATAATAGCAGGATGAAGTTACATATTTATCTGCTTTAAATAGAGATATATTCTGTAACGTAAAACGTTAGTTATGACATACAAGATAACAGCAAAGATGTGACAGGTAAACAACATTTCGGTAAACTGCATGAGGAAATCTGAATCAAAGATCAAGCAATGGCTTTATACAGTCAAAAAAGTTTTTATTTCGCAGCTGCAGCTGTTCGTTCAGAATGAGGTCATCATGACGAGTGAGATGTTTGAAAATCTCCAATTCCTCTAAAACATCTAACCTACGCCCCTTCTTTTCGGTATGCAGAATATTGCTATCGCCTTTTACTTTAGGCACGTGTCCAGTAATTAAGAGATGATCGGCAAAGAATGAATTTAGGTGACTGGTGTCGTTCTTTCTCAAAAGATGTTCTTTATATCTGACGGTGAAAGCACGTCCAGTTTGCCCTATATAATAGGAGGAGCAGGTATCACAGATGATCTTATAAACGCCAGAACTTTCTGTAGGGGAGCGAATGGATTTCAAATTATGAATGAAGTCTCTCTTCAGATTATTATTAGTAGAGAAGGCAACATTGCAGTTGTATTTGTTGCGGAGCATGCGCTGAATCTCATAGGGAATGAGTTCTACGAAAGGAACAGAGAAACGTTTTTTGGGTCAATTTCAGTGCATGAGGTGTTGAGCGTAGTAGTTCTTGCAGTTTTCTTTTTTAGGATATCGTCCACTATGTTAGGCGTATATTCATTATTGACTGCTATGGTTTTAAGTAAATTAATCTCATCATTAAACTTTTCTGTTGAAAGTGGTATAGAGGTGGCTCGGTGGACGGCAGAGTGAAAAAAAGGCCATTTTTTGATAGAAAATAAACAATTTTTTTCAGCCTTCAGTTGCAAGGTAATTTTTACTCGTTTACCTAGGTTTCGATTCCAGTAATGGAATCTTCTTTACAACCTATGAATTAAACCACATACGGACATATATTACACATTGAAATGCATCATCAGTCTTATGATTGAATAATAAAGAAATCGTGATACTTACAAAAAATTAAATTATTTTGAGAGCCAAACACTGACCATGTCACAGATTAAAAATTAAAACAATAAAGACGCATAATCATAAGATTATGTCAGTCAAGATTAAAACCATTAAGGCGAACGTAGACGCAGCTACGCCGGCCAGAAAAAAGGACCACACGTGAGCGGCACGGAAACTAGGCGTCGCGAGCAGTTTCGCGGCGAGGCCCGGCCGCGGCCAAGCGCACGCGCGAGCGCAAGCGAACGCGCAGGCGCAAGCGCAGGCGCGAGAGACAAATTGTCTCAAAATTATTTAGAGCAAATATAGATATAAACAAAATGTGACTGAAAGCCGTTCTACAAATGGACAAACCTATCTATTGGTATGGCAACATTAAACAATTTACCTGAGAACAAATTACAAAGCAGAAGGTATAAAATTTTTTTTATTATTTTTACATTTAAATATTATAGTAAGAGGGCGAAGCCCCGCTACAGTAACTAAAAAATTAGTGTCGAAACCATGCAAGCTAAGCATAAAATGTCTTTAACATAAAAACGCCTTAGCAACTATGTGTCATTAACGAGCATATTACGAAATACAAAGACACACATGTACAATCGCACTATAATAAAGGGACAAAGCAGATAGGGAAACAGCATCGGCCATTCGAGGCGGACTGTGGGTCAACTCCACTGGAGTTCTAGGTTCCCATGAAGAGCTAGAACTGTTATTTACCACTTTCAATAACCTCCATGAAAAAATCAGTTTCACGCAAGAAAATCAGACAGCTGATAGGATCTTAGACTATCTCGATCTCACTCTATCCATTATTGGCAACAAAATAGATATCAAAATTTTTCGGAAAGCAACCTATTCCGACATCATCATCCCAGCTGATTCCACCCATCCTCAGGCCCATAAAATGGCCTTTTTTCACTCGAGTATCCACGAGCCCTTTCCATTCCGCTTTCGCCAGTCAACTTACAGAACGAATTAAAAGTCCTCGAAAACATCGCTCAGCATAATGGCTATAATCCCAGTATAGTGAGACAGTTGTTCAACAAAAAAACACGAAAGAAGACTACCACCCTTTCCAGTTCAGGTACCCAAATCAACACCAGGCAACGAAATACATATCAGTCCCCTTTATAGGTAACATATCCTATAAGGTAGGTCGTTTATCAAAAAACCTAGGGTGTAAATTTTCATACTCTACCACCTACAACCTCAAAAAGAATTTAGTTCATTCTCTGGATAAAGATACGGATAAATCATCGCTGTCAGGTGTGTATAAGATCACGTGTGCTGAATGTCCTTCCTATTACATTGGCCAGACATGAAGGGCCCTGTTTGTTAGGTTTAAAGAGCATATGCCGACAAAAAGTGGTGATGGAACACGAGGATCTACATTTGCTGAACATCTGGTCCAAAAGGCGCATGCTCCCAAGCCTCTAAAAGACGCAGTGCTTTTGGATAATGAAGCCAAGGGATGTAGGCTAGACACCCTCGAAGAATTGCAAATTTTTAAACATCTTATTATTGATAGAGACAACTTACTTAATGATCAGGTGCAACTGAAAAATAGAAGTTATTTCGAAGGATTTCAACCTTTACTCCAGTGGAGTTGACCCACAGTCCGCCTCGAATGGCCGATGCTGTTTCCCTATCTGCTTTGTCCCTTTATTATAGTGCGATTGTACATGTGTGTCTTTGTATTTCGTAATATGCTCGTTAATGACACATAGTTGCTAAGGCGTTTTTATGTTAAAGACATTTTATGCTTAGCTTGCATGGTTTCGACACTAATTTTTTAGTTACTGTAGCGGGGCTTCGCCCTCTTACTATAATATTTAAATGTAAAAATAATTAAAAAAAATTTATACCTTCTGCTTTGTAATTTGTTCTCAGGTAAATTGTTTAATGTTGCCATACCAATAGATAGGTTTGTCCATTTGTAGGACGGCTTTCAGTCACATTTTGTGTATATTTGCTCTAAATAATTATGAGACAATTTGTCTCTCGCGCCTGCGCTTGCGCTTGCGCTCGCGCTCGCGCGTGCGCTTGGCCGCGGCCGGGCCTCGCCGCGAAACTGCTCGCGACGCCTAGTTTCCGTGCCGCTCACGTGTGGTCCTTTTTTCTGGCCGGCGTAGCTGCGTCTACGTTCGCCTTAATGGTTTTAATCTTGACTGACATAATCTTATGATTATGCGTCTTTATTGTTTTAATTTTTAATCTGTGACATGGTCAGTGTTTGGCTCTCAAAATAATTTAATTTTTTGTAAGTATCACGATTTCTTTATTATTCAATCATAAGACTGATGATGCATTTCAATGTGTAATATATGTCCGTATGTGGTTTAATTCATAGGTTGTAAAGAAGATTCCATTACTGGAATCGAAACCTAGGTAAACGAGTAAAAATTACCTTGCAACTGAAGGCTGAAAAAAATTGTTTATTTTCTATACATATACGGTTGCTGACGCGCCGCGTGATGTTAAAGATTTGTCATTTTTTGATACTGTGGATGAAAAGAGGAAGCAGGCACGATTTGGTCGGTATACGTTTCTTTTCGAAAAATATTGAAAGTGATGTTATTGTCTTCTATTGTAAGCGTCAAGTCTAATTTAATTGGCGGTTATCGTTTTCGAGTTCAATAGTGAAAGAAATTTTTTCATGGAGGTCGTCAAAATGTTTAAATATATGATCCATTCTATCGGCGGGCCCGTTATAGATTACTAGAATATCATCAACGTATCTTGTGTAAGAAAGGATACCTAGTGAAGCGGCTGAGACACGGTTAAACAGCTTTTTTTCCAAGGAATTGAAAAAGATGTCGGCAAGAATGCCGGCTAAAGGGTTGCCCATAGCGAGCCCATCAGACTGCTGGTACAGTTGTCCGTTGAATTCAGAGCAGTTGTACTTGACAACGACATTAATGAGATTCATAAAATCGGTAATCTGTTCATCTGATAGATCTTCTTTAAATTGACGTAAGTTTTCTTCTACAATGATGAGCGTCTCATGTACCGGGACATTGGTATAAATATTTTTAATATGTAAGGAAAAAAAGCTTGGTGTCTGAACTGCAGACTAAGTTTTTAATATTTTGGACCAAAACGTGGCTGTTAGGAACGGAATAATTATTTTCGAAAACGAAGGATTTTTTCAAAGTTTCGTGTAGAAATCGGGCCAAATCGTGATATGCGCTATTCATGCTACTGGAGACTGGACGTATTGGATGATTAGGTTTATGAATTTTGAACTGGGACAGAAGTTCAGGGGGCTGAGGGTTAATATTGATGAGTAGTTTCTTTTGGAAAGGTTTTATAAGAAATTTTGCATTGTTAATGGCTGACCTCACTTCTTTCTGTATTTTAGGAGTCGGATCATATTGCAGCTCCGATATGTTGTTTTCACTGAAGAAATTTTCAGTACCAGCAGCCCTTAGCGGCTCGCCATCTCACAAGTGTTCATGACGTCGCCTTTCCGGCTCAGATCTTTTTTAATATGTGACTTGTAAGTACTGCATTCTTTCCAGTCAGTACAAACTTTAATTTTATTAATGTATTATATACCTAATATGTTTTAGAACAGTTAGTCTAATTCTGAACACGACGCTCATAGTAACGTCGAAACCAGGTCAATTTTGACTTAATATTTGTGACAGAGGGCTTATTTGTTACAATATACCCCTGGGATAGATTCAAAAGGGCTGTTTATGGACGACATGTCCCCCAACCACTGAGGGATCTACGCCGAATCACCGTTGAGGAGTGGATCAACCTGGACCAACAGTGCCTTGATGAACTTGTGGATAGTAAGTCACGACGAATACAGGCATGCCGCAATGCAAGAGGACGTGCTACTGGGTATTAGAGGTACCGGTGTCTACAGCAGTCTGGATCACCACCTCTGAAGGTCTCGCTGTATGGTGGTACAACATGCAATGTGTGGTTTTCGTGAGCAATAAAAAGGGCGGAAATGATGTTTATGTCGATCTCTATTCCAATTATGTGTACAGGCTCCGGAACTTTTATTGATATATGTACCTACGGATTACACTTACAAATAACCTAAATTGGAAAGATCTCAGAGATAATGTTGTGGATAGAGCAAACCAAAGAGTGCGATTCTTTGACAGAACACTTAAAAGGTGCAACAGTTCTTCTTACACCACGCTTGTTCGCCCTATTCTGGAGTACTCATGTGTGGTGTGGGATCCGCATCAGGTGGACTGACGGATGATATCGAAGAAGATCAAAGAAGGGCAGCTCGTTTTGTATAATCGCGAAATAGGGGAGATAGTGTCACAGACATGATACGTGAATTGGAGTGGCAATCATTAAAACAAAGGCGGTTTTCGTCGCGATGGGATCTTCTGATTAAATTTCAATCACCAATTTTCGCCTCCAATTGTGAAAACAATCTGTTGGCACCCAATGAGAAATGATCATCAGGATAAAATAAGAGAAATCAATGTTCGCACAGAAAAATTTAAGTGCTCGTTTCTCCCGAGCACCGTTCGAGAGTGGAAGGGTAGAGGGACAGCTTGAAAGTGGTTCATTGAACCCTTTGCCAGGCACTTTATTGTGAATAGCAGAGTGATCACGCAGATGTTGATGTGGAGTATTGAGCAACCAAATACTACAGAACTAGTCAAACGGAGGAGTAATCTCTGGGATGATGATGGCACTGAAACAGTAGATGACACGCGTAAAGCTGAAATACTAAACACCTTTTTCCAAAGCTGTTTCACAGAGGAAGACCGCACTGCAGTTCCTTCTCTAAATCCTTGCACAAACGAAAAAATGGCTGACATCGAAATAAGTGTCCAAGGAATAGAAAAGCAACTGAAATCACTCAACAGAGGAAAGTCCACTGGACCTGACGGGATACCAATTCGATTCCACACAGAGTACGCGAAAGAACTTGCCCCCTTCTAACAGCCGCGTACCGCAAGTCTCTAGAGTAACGGAACGTTCCAAATGATTGAATATGGGCACAGGTAGTCCCAGTCTTCAAGAAGGGTCGTCGAGCAGATGCGCACAACTATAGACCTATATCTCTGACATCGATATGCTGTAGAATTATAGAACATGTTTTTTGCTCGCGTATCATGTCATTTCTGGAAACCCAGAATCTACTCTGTAGGAATCAACATGGATTCCGGAAACAGCGATCGTGTGAGACCCAACTCGCTTTATTTGTTCATGAGACCCAGAAAATATTAGATACATGCTCCCAGGTAGATGTCATTTTCCTTGACTTCCGGAAGGCGTTCGATACAATTCCACACTGTCGCCTGATAAACAAAATAAGAGCCTACGGAATATCAGACCAGCTGTGTGGCTGGATTGAAGAGTTTTTAGCAAACAGAACACAGTATGTTGTTCTCAATGGAGAGACTTCACCAGACGTTAAAGTAAGCTCTGGTGTGCTACAGGGGAGTGTTATGGGACCATTGCTTTTCGCAATATATATAAATGACCTACTAGATAGTGTCGGAAGTTCCATGCGGCTTTTCGCGGATGATGCTGTAGTATACAGAGAAGTTGCAGCATTAGAAAATTGCAGCGAAATGCAGGAAGATCTGCAGCGGATAGGCACTTGGTGCAGGGAGTGCCAACTGACCCTTAACATAGACAAATGTA
The DNA here is from genome assembly GCF_021461385.2 of Schistocerca piceifrons. Lineage (NCBI taxonomy): Eukaryota > Metazoa > Arthropoda > Insecta > Orthoptera > Acrididae > Schistocerca > Schistocerca piceifrons. The sequence continues at coordinate 68,771,478 of NC_060146.1, read as the reverse complement.
ATGTATTGCGAATACATAGAAAGAAGGGGCCTTTATTGTATGATTATATGATAGCGGAACAAACACTGGTAGCAGTTACTTCTGTAAAATATCTGGGAGTATGCGTGCTGTACGATTTGAAGTGGAATGATCATATAAAATTAATAGTTGGTAAGGCGGGTACCAGGTTGAGATTCATTGGGAGAGTCCTTAGAAAATGTAGTCGATCAAGAAAGGAGGTGGCTTACAAAACACTCGTTCGACCTATACTTGAGTATTGCTCATCAGAGTGGGATCCGTACCAGGTCGGGATGACAGACGAGATAGAGAAGATCCAAAGAAGAGCGACGCGTTTAGTCGCAGGGTTATTTGGCAACCGTGATAGCGTTACGGAGATGTTTAGCTAACTCAAGTGGCAGACTCTGCAAGAGAGGCGCTCTGCATCGCGGTGTAGCTTGCTGTTCAAGTTTCGAGAGGGTGCGTTTCTGGATGAGGTATCAAATATATTGCTTCTCCCTACTTATACCTACCGAGGAGATCACGAATGTAAAATTAGAGAGATTCGAGCGCGCACGGAGGCTTTCCGGCAGTCGTTCTTCCCGCGAACCATACGCTACTGGAAAAGGAAAGGGAGGTAATGACAGTGGCACGTAAAGTGCCCTGCGCCACACACCGTTGGGTGGCTTGCGGAGTATAAATGTACATGTAGATGTAGATGTAGTAAGCATCGTCAGAAACAATTTAAATACACAAAAAGACTCGTTCACACACACTTCTTACAAGCATTCTAACACTATCTGCGTGAGTGTTGTGTAATGAATTTCCTTTTCAGACCGACTGCATTTTCCGGCGTATTCAACCAATGAACCAAAGTTTGTCACCTGCCGTACTTCCGACTCAGCCTCTGTGACCGTACCATTTCCTATCCCTACAAATTGTTTCACCCAAACTTTTGTATGTGTTGGCCGATTCCAGCTGTGACAGATACCTTCTTTTAGTTTTGTAAACTGCACATTTTTAAATTTCTGATAGTATGCGCTGTAGACTCTCAGACTGGTAAAATTTTGTAGACGACTTCACATTCGCCGTTGACTGTACAACAGTCAACAGCGGATATGAAGTAATTTAAAAATTTCTGATCTTGTAAAGCATTTCCATTCTTTGCATCTAGGACCGATGACCTCGCTGTTTGGCCCCTTCGCTAAATCAACCAAGTAACCATTCTGTGTGTCACGGTGAAAATTTATCAAGATCTGGCTGGATATTTTGCAACTTTTTTTCAGGCAGCACTTCATTATAAACGGCTGTATCATATGAGAAAGAGACTGCAGTTACTACCAGCATTGTCTGCAAAATCATTTACATACAACTTGAATAACGAATGTGCACAGTTCCCTGGGCGCGCACCTGACGTAACTTCAACTTCTGCCAGTGATTCAAGTGTCCTACCCACCAAGAAATTGTCAATACAGTCACAAAGTTTGTTTGATACCCCCACATGATCACATTTTCTTCAGTGAACTTTGGTGTGGTATAGAGTTTAAGGAGGGTAGGACGTCAAACGGGCCGACTTGGAGCAGGAGAGGCACCACAGGACATTTTCTTTGCTACTGTCTATACTTTTACAAATAAATTCATAAAACTTTGTCAGCGTGACTAGTAAGGATTCAGTATTCACACTCATAGCAGTGGAAGTGCAAAAACATAAAAAAATATTTTTTTTTTCAGATATGAAATTTCATCACTTTTTCACTTAGTTTGCTGCATTTGTTGCTACAGGTACAATTTTCTTCACAAGTAAGAGAGATTCTTTGATGAATTTTGCACAGCATACAAACCATACTTACAGGTGTATGAAACTAAAATTTTCCAAATATATTGAAAACTGTGGTAAAAATTGAGACAATTAACTACAAAATTTGATTTTTTTCTAAACAAAGTTTAAAACGTAACAGCTCATTCATTTCTCCATACATTAAATAGATTCTAGAGTTTCAGACATCTGTAAGTATGGTTTGTATGCTGTGCAAAATTCATCGAACAGTCTCTCTTTCTTATGAAGAAAAGTGTTCCTATAGCAACAAATGCAGCCAATAGTAAGTGAAAAAATGATGAAATTTCACATGTAAAAAAAATTATTTTGTTACGTTTTTTGAACTTCCGCTGCTACGAGTGTGAATTCTGAATCCTTCCTGGTCATGCTGACAAAGTTTTATGAATTTATTTGTAAAAGTATAGACAGTAGAAAATAAAATGTCCTGTGGTGACTCTCCCGCTCCAAGTCGGCCCGTTTGACGTCCTACCCCCGTTAACACTGCGGATACCCCCAGTAACAATTACTTCGTTGTAAAAAGGTTAAAGGGCATTGTCAGTATGACGATTTTCGTCTGCTTACATTAAATGCGATCGATAACAATAATTACTATTGTTACCAGTCACTAGTGCCACACATTTGTGAAGGAGTGTTATTATAACGCGTTTAAAACAAACTCCTCAGGACTCGGTAGAGGCCTTGTTTACTTCTGCAAGTGCTAAAGACGGCAACAAAGCGATCTTCCCGGTTTCCGTCATGATTACGAGCACGTCCTGTTGCTTTCGTACCAGCTACTGCCTTCCGTCTGAGTCATTCGTGTTTCGTTTCTATTAACAGCTGCCACTTGCGCAGTTATTCAAAACCGCTACAAAGCTACCTGAAAGCTCTTCTAGTTGGCTCCATACTTTTGAATCTTCACCCCACTGTCTACGCGCTGTATATTAATCGTACAACTCATAAATACAATCAATTAATCTATCAATGTGAACCTTAAATACTTGCAAGTACACTGTGCAACGCTTATTAAAATGAGACATGTGCCGAGTTAACATAATTTAACCTTACGTAAAAGTGACATAGCACATTGGGTACCAAACAAGGTGCAAGGGATGACCATGAGTTCCAAATACTACGGAAATGCCATCGGAAAACTTTTCCTAATATTCAATCTTCATCACTTGCACCTTAAGCACTCAGTGTTTCGATGGATGTATTCCAATCTGTGTCTTCTCCTGCAATTTTTATCCCATAAAGCTCCCACTAATACCGTGGAAATTATGACCTAACGTATTAACATAGACAAATGTAATGTATTGCGAATACACAGAGAGAAGGATCCTGTATTGTATGATTATATGATAACGGAACAAACACTGGTATCAGTTACTTCTGTAAAATATCTGGGAGTATGCGTGCGGAACGATTTGAAGTGGAATGATCAAATAAAATTAATTTTTGGTAAGGCGGGTACCAGGTTGAGATTCATTGGAAGAGTCTTCAGAAAATGTAGTTCATCAATGAAGGAGGTGGCTTACAAAACACTCGTTCGACCTGTACTTGAGTATTGCTCATCAGTGTGGGGTCCGTACCAGGTCGGGGTGACAGAGGAGATAGAGAAGATCCAAAGAAGAGCGGCGCGTTTCGTCACAGGGTTATTTGGTAAGCGTGATAGCGTTACGGAGATGTTTAGTAAACTCAAGTGGCAGACTCTGCAAGAGAGGCGCTCTGCATCGCGGTGTGGCTTGCTGTCCAGGTTTCGAGAGAGTGCGTTTCTGGATGAGGTATCGAATATATTGCTTCCCCCTACTTATATCTCCCGAGGAGATCACGAATGTAAAATTAGAGAGATTCGAGCGCGCACCGAGGGTTTCCGGCAGTTGTTCTTCCAGCAAACCATACGCGACTGGAACAGGAAAGGGAGGTAATGACAGTGCCACGTAAAGTGCCCTGCGCCACACACCGTTTGGTGGCTTGCGGAGTATAAATGTAGACGTAGATGTAGAACTAATCTCCTATCGTTCCGTTCCTTCTTTTCGTCATTGTTTTCCATATATTCCTTTCCTCGACAATTCTGCGGATAACCTCATTTCTTACCTCATAAGACCGCCTAATTTTCAACATTCCTCTGTAGCACCACAATTCAGTTTCGATTCTATTCTTTTCCGTTTCCCCACCTTTTGTGATTAACTACCATAAAACGCTGTGTTCCAAACATTCTCGCAAATTTATTCCCCAAATTAAGACCTAGTGGGCTTCTCTTGGCCAGGAATGCCCTTTACGTCAGTGTTTTGTCTGCTTTTTTTCTGTCATCCTTGCTTCGTCCGTCGTATGTATTCCAAGGTGGTAGAATTCCTTCACTTCGTCTACCTCGTGATCCCCCAGTTTTGATGTTAAATTTGTCACTAACCTCATTTCTGCTATTCCTTATTTCTTCCACCTTTTTTCGGTTTAATCTCGGACTATATTTTCTGCTCAGTAGCCTTTTGATTCGACTTAGCATGTCTCGTAATTCTTCCTCTAGTTGACTGACAACAGCAATGACATTAGCCAATCTTATGACATCGAACGAAATGTAATGTGTTGAAGAAGCCACGCCTCAGCTAATTAGACTTTTCCCTGAGGGAAACCACTGCAACAGCCCAAAAATGATAGGGTCCTTCAGTAATTTAAGTATTTTACGAGGAAATGCGCCAATACATCCAGAAGAATTTTAATCAGACAAACCAGTTTTATGGGAGTGCAGTCTCTCTCGGCGAAATTCATGAACAAACCAGATTTACATCATCATCACTGGATTTGTAGTCCGCCCCTGGTAGCTGAGTGGTCAGCGCGACGGTATGTCATACCTAACGGCCCGGGTACGATTCCCGACTGGGTCGGAGATTTTCTCCGCTCAGGAACTGGGTGTTGTGTTGTCCTTATCACCATCATTTCATCCCCATCGACGCGCAAGTCACCGAAGTGGCGTCAAATCGAAAGACTTGCACCCGGCGACCGGTCTACCCGAAGGGAGGCCCTAGCCACACTGCATTTCCATTTTCTGGATTTGTAGAGTTGAAATAAAAGTTCAGAAGTGTAAAATGAAATTCAAAGCAAAATAATAGTAACCTATAGGGAAAGACAGGTAATACGCAGTAGCGGTCTAAGGTGCCTAGCCACGATTCGCATGGCTTCCCCCGTCGGAGGTTCGAGTCTTCCCTCGGGCATGGGCAGGTGTGTTGTCCTTAGCGCAAGTAAGATTAACTAGTGTGTAAGCCTAGGTGTCGATGACCTCAGTAGTTTGATCCCATTGGAACTTACCACGAATTTTCAAAAAATAATATGCAATATGTGCAAGAACTAAGAGGGATCAATAAGAATGAAGAGTAAGAATGAAGTTCCCGGATTAAAAGGGGCATTCATTCGCCCTTTTGTTCTGAAATAAAGGAAAGTTCATGCCTGGAATCAAATTTCAGGCTCCAAGGATATGAAAGATAAAATTCGATAATGTCCCTGCTATGCCCAGCGAGAATGAAGGAAAGTTACAGGACGAGTTGAATGGACTGAACATTTTACTGAGTACAGAATATGGACTGTGAGTAAACCACAGAAATTCGAAAGTGATGAGTTGCAAGAATGAGAGTAGCGAGAAGTTTGAAACCATTATTGATGACCAAGGACTAGATGAAGTTAAAGAATTCTGCCACCTTGGCTGCAAAATAACACATGACATGCGAAGGAAGGAGGACATAAAAGCAGACTACATTCCTGGCGGAGAGAAGTGTGCCAGTATCAAATATTGACCAGAATCTGGAGAAGAAACTTCTGAGACTGTACGACTGGAACAAAGCATTGTATGTGACACACACAGTGGTTACGGTTACTACAAGCCACACCACAAGTTGGGAAACAGGGCCAAATTTCTAGTAGTTTACTGTCGAGTTGAGATTTTCACAAGTGTTTTATTCGTATCTTACAGAAACTAGCAGTACGGCAATAAACAGCCTTTTAAACACGCCGCTAACGGCAATCAAGCAATTTATAGCAATACAACAATTTTTAAAAAATTAAAACACAGAAGCTAGCAGTACGGCAATAAACTACCTTTTAAAACACGCCGCTAACGCCAATCAAAGTAATTTATAGCAATACAACAATTTAAAAAAATTTGAAGAACATTAGTGGTGGTGGTGGTGGTGGTTAGTGTTTAACGTCCCGTCGACAACGAGGTCATTAGAGACGGAGCGCAAGCTCGGGTTAGGGAAGGATTGGAAAGGAAATCAGCCGTGCCTTTTCAAAGGAACCATCCCGGCATTTGCCTGAAACGATTTAGGGAAATCACGGAAAACCTAAATCAGGATGGCTGGAGACAGGATTGAACCGTCGTCCTCCCGAATGCGAGTCCAGTGTGCTAACCACTGCGCCACCACGCTCGGTGAACATTAGTAAACAGGCTACTAAAGTAAATACAGAACTTTATTAATAAAGTACGGTGAGGTAGTCAAGCTACCAACACCGCCATTAAAAAAATTAAACAGGTCTCAGCAAACACACGATTAATGGCAATAAAAGGAATTTACAAACTCGGCGGACTTTAAAAAAATTTTTAAACAAAAGTGTCCTGGAATATCATTAGAACATAACAGATATGACGGACCCGTGTAAAGCGGCCACAAATCACCCACTCAGGGATGCTCAGGCTAGACAGAAAAACTTGTTATATGATGAGTTAACTTGGTGACAGAATTAGAGCTAACCTCGTGCAAGGAAACATTACACCACACAGTCCTGAATGAGCGACCACATGATCAACCAACAAGAAGCATGGATTTACTCATAATCCACGACAGAATATCGAAACAATTAAACTGCCAAAACTACACCTCCCATCGGACAGTAACGAAAGGAGGAGGAAAGATCACTGTCTTTAATTACACCGGTGCCGGGGACAGGAAACCCGGTCGCCGGAGGCCACAAGGCAGAAGAGGCGCTGGTTACCCAAAATTATTACTTAATGATTAAACGTTCCACTAACTTAACTTACAATTATGCTCGAACAGGCAGTACACGACCTCCGATGGCAAGGATCCACACATCCGACCGCGCACTCGTCGCCACTGTACCCAACACGCCACGGTCACGCGACAACACGCTCTGTCACCGGAGTTCACGTCTTCTCTGCAACGTTGACGGGTAGTGATCGCTCCTTCGTGTTAGGTGTCTCCTTTTAAACTCCAGTGTTGAAACGGAGGAATTAAAGAAGCTTGTTAACGTCCCACCGAGGCGAAATGAACAGCAACTACCCGTGGGGCGATTCTGTATACAACCAACACGCGGGGAGCTCTTCCGTCAACTCGACCCGCTCGTTACACACAACCGACATACATCACGTGGCGACTTGGTACAACCGACCACGCCTGCTTCGCGCTGGAGAGCCACACTGCCCTTCCGTGTCCACCACACTCTCTGCGTGCAACGCCCCCACTTCCGCGCCACCAGACGAGGTTACAACCGGTCAAAGATTTCACTTCCTCCATAGCAGTTTCCCGCAAGCAAAAACGCTGATATCGATAGCAGAGGGAAAAGACAACCAAGCATCCACTTAATGACAGACAACATATCAAACAAACAAGAAAAGGAAAAACAAGGTGTGGCACGAGTCGATACACGGCTCAGTATGGTAGTGAAACATGGCCTGTGGGAAAACCGGAACAGAAGAGAACCAAATCGTTTATGACGTGGTGCTGCAGAAGGCTGTTGAAAATTAGGTAGTCTGGTAAGGAATGGGCGAGAAAAGGAACTTATAGGAAACACTGACAAGAAGAAAAGACTTCAGGATACGATCAGAGGATAACTTCCATGGCGCTAGAGGGAGCTGCAGAGCGTAGAAACTGTAGGGGAAGACAGGGAGTGGAATAAATCCAGCAAATAATTGAAGACGTATGTTGCAAGTGCTACTGTGAGGTGAGGAGGTTGGCAGTGGAGAGCATTTCATGGCGCACAGCATGAAACCAGACAGAAGACTGATGACCACCCCCCACCTTCCCGCCCCCACCCCTCTCGCCCCAATAACAAATAGAAAAAGTGACAACGGCGATGTGTGAACAGGGAGGCTTCGTCACTAAATGTACCCAGCCTCCCGTACGTAAACGGTGCACCGTCAGTTAGTTAGCTATATGTTCCATGGATCATTTACAGGATATGTATGCACGATTAGCGAACACATGAACACATTATTATTTGTAGCTCGACTCATCATTTTTTTTTTTTTACTAACTGCCAGTTTTGAATTGGAAATTCGTCAGTGGAATATAAGGAGTTGTCCAGGAGAAATGATTTTAAATTAGATTTAAGACATGCTTCACTAGATGTAAAACATGCCTCGTTATTGGGCAAATAATCCAAAACTTTTGTTGCTGAATATTGAAATCCCTTCTGACACACTAGCAGCCTTAATAGTAATAACGGTCATTTTTCCGTTTGGTGTTAGAGATATGGACGTTACTGTTCTTCTGATGAGTGATCTGTGTACGAAACCATCAGTTCCGCAAAACTTTCTTTTCTCTAAAAGACTATCGGGATCTACACCATCATACGCCTTAGAAGAGTGATAAAATATACTAACTTATCACACGTTATTGCTTGATGACTGTACAGAAAGATTCTCAGTGGAGCAACCGAACTGTTAGATGCTAAATAAATTGTGTCCACTTAAGTGTGCGACTGATCTTGGGTGTATTACTTTTTCGAACGTTTCGAAAAAACGTGTCAGTAGGGAAACTGGATACTAATTGTTGTTTAAGTCTGTCTTGCCACCTTTCTTACGAAGTGGTTTGACAATTGCATACATATCGTAACATCACATTCACACGTGATAATTGTCCGCAGGCCGTGCGAAGATGCTCCCGTGTGAGTGCCGTATCTGAGCCAAGGCCACGCACATGGCTGGATTCCCCGGGGATCCTCGACTATAAAGGGAGGGGGTGGGGGTGGGGGCGGATAAAGCAGCGACCAGCCGCAACAGCGCGACCACCTGATGGATTCGATACGCCGGGATGGGGTAGGCCGCTCGGCGCCCGCATTAGCCAGCCAGCAGGGGTTTTTTGTGCTCGTCCCAACCCTCGCGGTTCCTCGAGTACAGACCATAACAATCCCCCCCTCCCCTCGCCGACGTCACGACATAACGCTGCCTTTCACGCGGTCCCTGCCACCAAAAAGGTCCCAAACAAAGAAAAAGAAAATGTCCGGGGACGGAGGGTGGGGGGGGGGGCAGTGGTAAATTTCCTACACCCCCGCCGCTAGCAGGTTCGTTCCTTCTTCAGTCAGAGAGGGACTGCATCTCCCGAGCAGTCCCGCCTGTAATATCGCCGTCCACGGAACGAAAAAAAAAATCCTCAAGAGTTCCCCCTCCCCATCTCGCGGCAAGAGGGGTGGAGACGAGGGGCCCGGTACAGTGGTGGCCGCTGAGACCTCGGCGCATGCCCGGACTTTATTACGTAGGCGAGATCGGGCCTCGAGCTGGGGCAGCGCTTTTGTCGTCGTCTGTACGCCACATAATGATCCCCAGGGAAGCTCGGGCGGTCACTTGCGCCGGTCAACCAGTCCCGGGTGGGTGCAGGGTCCCCCGCGCCAGATAACTGTGCTCCCAGACCTCATAAATGCCGGCGCTCCGTATTAGCAGTTCCCTGGAAATCTCGCACCTGTTTTCTGGCAATACCTTACTGTTGTTAATATTCACATTTGCCCTCGCTATACCGGACCATGCGATGCATAATGAAGATTCGTTTTACATTTTCTTTGTGCCTATAATACTATCACTCTGGTCAGGAACTGCCACATGCAATACGCACCATTACATTGTTTTTTTTATTCTGACGGTGATTCCAGACCATTCTCGAGCCACTTAACTATCTAACAAATTTTAAGCGCTCATATTATGACGATTGCAGACGAATGGAAAAACTAGTAGAAGCCAACCTCGGGGAAGATCAGTTTGGATTCCATAGGAATATCAGAACACCTGAGGCAATACTGACCCTACGACATCTTAGAAGCTAAATTAAGGAAAGCCAAACCTTCGTTTCTAGCATTTGTAGACTTAGAGAAAGCTTTTGACAATGTTGACTGGAATATTCTCTTTCAAATTCTGAAGATGACACGGGTGAAATACAGGGAGCGAAAGGCTATTTACAACTTGTAATAAGTTTCCTTTTAATTTATGTCTATGACATTTCTGTTTAACAGATTACCGGTTTCAGTCTTTAATGACCATCATCAGAGCTGTCTCATAAAAGCAAAGTCCTAATGCACTGCAGCCATAGTGGCATAGTCAACTGTTAAATGCAGAATCAGCACCAGCATCGTCAAATACATATAAATCACATCACATGTGCGAGTCATGTTCTCAGTAAAACTACTGTTTAAAAAAATTCAGGACTGAAACCGGTAATCTGTTAAACAGAAAAGATTGTTACCATAGACGTAAATTAAAGGAAACTTATTACATATACAGGTCACTGTGTTTTTTCGCGACGATGTCGCAGCTTGTGATATTTACAGTTTCTACAGAAATCAGATGGCAGTTATAAGAATCGAGGGACATAAAAGGGAAGCAGTGGTTGGGTAGGGAGTGAGACAGGGTTGTAGCCTATCCCCGATGTTATTCAATCTGTATATTGAGCAAGCAGTAAAGGAAACAAAAGATAAATTCGTAGTTGGGATTAAAATCCAGGGAGAAGAAATAAAAACTTTGAGGTTTGCCTTCGTCATTGCAATTCTGTCAGAGACAGCAAAGGACTTGGAAGAGCAGGTGAACGGAATGGACAGTGCCTTGGAAGGAGGATATAAGATGAACATCAACAAAAGCAAAACGAGGATAATGGAATGTAGTCGAATTAAGTCGGGTGATGCTGAGTGAATTAGATTAGGAAATGAGACACTTTAAGTAGTAAAGGAGGTTTGCTATTTGGGGAGCAAAATAACTCATGATGGTCGAAGTAGAGAGGATATAAAATGTAGACTGTCAATGGCAAGGAAACCGTTTCTGAAGAAGAGAAATTTGTTAACATCGAGTATAGATTTAAGTGTGAGGAAGTCGTTTCTCAAAGTATTTGTATGGAGTGTAGCCATGTATGGAAGTGAAACATGGACGATAAATAGTTTGGACAAGAAGAGAATAGAAGCTTTCGAAATGTGGTGCTACAGAAAAATGCTGAAGATTAGGTGGGTAGATCAGATAACTAATGAGGAGGTATTGAATAGGATTAGAGAGAAGAGAAGTTTGTGGCACAACTTGACTAGAAGAAGGGATCGGTTGGTAGAACATGTTCTGAGGCATCAAGGAATCACGAATTTTGTATTGGAGGGCAGCATGGAGGGTAAAAATCGTAGAGGGAGACCAAGAGATGAACACACTAAGCAGATTCAGAAGGATGTAGGTTACAGTAGGTACTGGGAGATGAAGAAGCTTGCACAGGATAGAGTAGCATGGAGAGCTGCATCAAACCAGTCTCAGGACTGAAGACGGCAACAACAACAACAACAAGAAGTTCTAGGGGTCTGATGACCTCAGCTGTTAAGTCTCATACCACTCAGAGCCATTTAAACCATTTTTTTTTATCTTGGTCGCTACCGGCAGCCATCATTGCGTACACAAATCAACGGCCAGTTATTTAGGCGAATTATCGGACCGCTGCGTATCTTCTTCACCACAACCATTCTAGGAGGTCATATTCTATTTGACGCGCATAGGCGATGTAGGGTCCGTGACCGAAGAAGTGTGTCAGACCTCTCGAGGGATTCAGGTGTTTCATTCCTGGTCCGTGTTCTAAATTTGGCAGAAAACAGCATATGGTTCTAGCTGTTTCACGATCACACCAACGTTTCTGCCGCAGCTGGAGGGTCTGATTTTGAATCTGCTGATTGCTTGTGGCCTGTAAACCTATTAAATTCGGCACTTCATGACATTATTCTTTCCTTAGTCAATACAGCACCGCTTTTTTCCGTATCTGGTGTTCGTGTGAGCACATTCCAAGTACGAGGGTTGTACGGAAAGTAAGGAACGATCGGTCGTGAAATGGAAACCACAGTGAAAAGCCGATGAAGTTTTGCACGTGTGCTGGGCAGTGTCTCTAATATGGCCGTCGATCGCATTACGTTTTGTTAGTTCTGAGTACACATAAATATACCTAGAACAATAGTGTCTCCGATTAAGTACGAGGATTTGGTGAGAAATTTCGCCTGAAGCTATGCAGCCAACACTACATAACTGTCGTGCGTTTTCTTCTTCAAGACAGTACTCAGCCGCATTCTGCAGTGGCAATGAAGATGCTCCTGCATTGTTTTCAATTGGAAATGTTTGATTACCCACAATGCAGCCCGTAATTTTCTCCCTCTGAGTTTCATCTTTGCTCACATGAACCGCTGGCTATGAAGACAACATTTTGGCACAGACAACGAGATGTAGGCTGAAAGCACTGGCGGCTGCGTTCTATGACGAGGATATTGGAAAGCTGGTGCACCGCTACGACAAAAGTCCAAGTCGGAACGGCGACTATGGAGATAAGTAGCTGGAAGTTGCGGCTAACTGTTGCAAACAGAACAGTTTAGATTTTCACTGTGGTTTCCATTTCGCGACCTATCGTTCCTTACTTTCCGAATAGCCCTCGCGTTACTTGCAACGCCTCATCCGACATAGTACCAAAAGCTCCCGTCAACCGAAGAAGTATTCCACGTTGCAACCTATTAACCATGCATGCTGGCGTTACGAGCAAAAGGCTGTGGGCCCGAGTACTCGCACAGTATCCCATGACTGCAGTTAAGATAGCGTTATGGTTCGTTCCTATTGTTTTCAATCTGCAAACCATTTAAGCTGCTCAGATTGTCTTCTAAATCGCTAACGTAGATTAGCTAAAGCTGCCTTAGGAAACGCCGGCTACTATTTCTGTTTTATTCGATGACTGAGGTGCTTACTTATTGTGATCTTTCTGACAAGAAATCGCGAAACGTAATCCCACAACTGAACCAGTACTTCATAGGTACCCAATATGCCTAATGCAACAGCGTGTTTTTAATTCAGATAGGAGTCTGTGTAAACATAGCGTTGTGACTGTGACAAAATTTAGTGGCTTACATTACACCAAGGCAAAAAAAAAAAAAAAAAAAAAAAAAACCTGACAATCCTAAAACATACGAGATCATTAAGCTCGTTCAGGGAATCTTTTATGCTTATTACAGCTTCCATCACAGCACAAATCTTTGCTCCAACCATTTCGCCAAGGAATGAATGACAAAAACAAAAACATCCATACCTTCCAGTCGCGTCCTCCAGTTGACAAGGCAGACTGCTGCACGTGGCGCCTGCTCCAGTTGATGAAACCTCTACGCCCAAACAAACTGTCCACTTCTGGAAAATAATGCACAGCACTTCACCTGCGACTCTTTCGCTACCTGCTTTCCTCCTAGTACCAAACGTAAACTTGACAACTACCACAGTACCGCACGCCAATGTCAGTCCTTTGACCTAAACGCCTATACGCAACACACGGGGAACACCGCTAGCAGAACGCTACGATAGGTTTCTATTGTACAACACCAACATACGGACAACAGCACGCCGCTCCATATAAGGCAGCAATTACATCAGAAATTTCAAAGCAGTGTGTTTTTCATGTGCAAACAAAATTTGTGTCAGGTCAGGGCAGCACGTTATGCATGTGTAAATAAAATATGTGAGAAGTGTGGAAAGTTAGGCAAATAGTGAAAAACAATGTGTTGCTGAGGGATTATTCGTGAATGGCGGTCTCTGTGATGTACGTCGTTGTTCTTTTATCACAGGCGGGCTGTTTCCGCCCGACCCAAAGGCCCCGGTGAGTCCTGCCGCCGGGCAGGGGTCCAGATGTTTGGTGTGGCTCGGTGCCGTGTGTATGTACACTGTGTACTCTGACTAGATAGCGCTCCTGTGGTGTCGGGCGCACTGGGTACAGACGGAACACAACTTAGGCCCTAGTAAAATGGGAGTTCATACGAGGTTATCACCCCGGTTTTATGCCCTGCAATATCACCACTATGTACAGGGTGAATAGCAATACTTAGCATAACAAAGTAAGACAAAGCAAAGGTGATGTTCTTTACAGGAAATGCTCAATATGTCCACCATCATTCCTCAACAATAGCTGTAGTCGACAAATAATGTTGTAAATAGCACTGTAAAGCATGTCCGGAGTTATGGTGAGGCATTTGCGTCGGATGTTGTCTTTCAGCATACCCTTGCGACTTCAGGTAACCCCAAAGCCAATAATCGCACGGACTGAGGTCTGGGGACCTGGGAGGCCAAGCATGACGAAAGAGATCTTTCACGCATCTAGCGATATGGGGTGGAGCGCCATCCTGCATAAACATGGTACGTTCTAGCAGGTGTTTATCAGCCAGACTGGTGATGATGCCATTCTGTAACATATCGGCGTACCTCTCACCCGTCACGATAGCAGTTACAAAACTAGAATCACGCATTTCCTCGAAGAAAAAAGGCCCGATAACGGTAGATGTGGTGAATCCAACCCATACCGTGACTTTCTCGTCGTGTAGTGGAGTTTCCAAGACAGTTCTAGGATTTTCGGTAGCCCAAATTCTGCAGTTGTGGGCGTTGAAAGACCCTCGGAGCGTGAAATGAGCTTCTTCGGTCCACAACACGTTACTCAACCAATCGTCATCCCCCGCCATCTTTTGAAATGCCCACACTGCAAATGCCCTCCGCTTCAGTAAATCGCCAGGTAACAGTTCGTGATGCCGATGGATTTTGTACAGACAGCATCGGAGGGTATGCCTCAGTGCCAACCAAACAGTAGTGTATGGAATGCCGGTGCGACGTGCGACTGCACGAGCGCGGACTTCCCCGTGCATAGACGAACCCACTACAGTCTTCATTTCTTCCTGAACTGTCTCAGCAGCATTACGCCTTGTGCTCGGTCGGCCACTACGGGGTCTATCGTCAAAACAACTTGTGGCTTCGAACTTCGAAATCATTCTCGCCACAGCTCTATTTGTCAACGGACCTTTACCCGTTCGAATCCCCTTCCTATGGCGATAAGATCGTAACGTTGAACTAGCACATTCCCCATTCTGATAATACAGCTTCACTAAAAACGCCTTTTCAGGTAACGTCAACATGCTGCGACTGCTGGCGCATCTGATTCTCTCTCTCTCATTACAGCTCCTTTTATACACGATTGTCATGCGCAGTCACTGACGTTTTGCTGTCCAGCGCCATCTGTCGGACATTTTGTTAACTTTTTTTTTTTTTTTTTTTGCTCTAATAAAACTCCATGTCATTCCAAGTATGCGTGTCAATTTTTACCTCTCTATCTACATAATTCCGTGGTTTATTAAGTTTTCAAATTTATTCTGACTTTTTGATCACCCGGAATTAACACTGATCCATAATTAAAGCAAACGCAATTTAACTGTGAAGACTAACGTGTCGCAGCAGTAACCACTTTCCCGGAACTCATTGGAAGAAAGGGGGGTAACCAAGCTTAACGAAGACTAAACGGAAAACACACAGTCCAGTCACATGGGAACACCACTTACATTCGACGTACAGATGGCAGGTGGCACCAATAGCAGTGAAGGGACGCAGAAAACAGTGCAATCGTTGTCGCATTGCGGAAACGGAGCGATTTATGCTGTGATGAAAAGTATCCGGACACTCGGCTGAAACTGACTTACAAATTCGTGGTGCCCTCCGTCGGTGGTCCTGGAATGCAATGTGGTGTTGGCGCTGCACCGAGGAGAGGTATCGATGTCGGTCGGTCGGTCGGTGAGGCCAGACCATTACAGGGATGTTACTGTCATGTAACCACTCCGCCACAGGCAGTGCATTATGAACAGGTGCTCGAATGTGTTGAAGGGTGCAATCGCCATCCCCGAATTGCTCTTCAACAGTGGGAAGCAAGAAGGTGCTAAAAACATCAATGTGGGCCTGTGCTGTGATAGTGCCACGCAAAACAACAGTGGGTCCAAGCCCCCTTCATAAAAAACATGACAACACCATAACACCACCGCCTCCGAGTTTTACTATACACGCTGACAGATGAAGTTCACCGGGAAATCGCCATACCCACACCCTGCCATCGGATCGCCGCATTGTGTACCGCGATTCGTCACTCCACACAACGTTTTTCCACTGTTCAGTCGTCCAATGTTTACGCTCCTTACACCTAGCGAGGCGTCGTTTGGCATTTACTTGCGTGATGTGTGGCTTATGAGCAGCCGCTTGACCATGAAATCGAAGTTTTCTCACCTCCCGCCTGTCATAGTACTTGCAGCGGATCCTGATGCAGTTTTCAATTCCTATGTGATGGTCTGGATAGATATCTGCCTATTACACATTGCTACCGTCTTCAACTGTCGGCGGTCTCTTTCAGTTAACAGACGAGGTGGGCCTGTACGGTTTTGTGCTTTGCGTTGAAACGGTACAGTAATTTCCGGTCTATAAGCAGCAGGTTTCGCTGCTCGCTCGCACCGGGAAATAGAAACAGAGGCGGCTCCGCAACCAGTTTTATTACACGACGCGGCCGGCCGCGGGTGCAACAGAACCGATGTGGACGGGTGGAAAGAAATGTCAGGCTTCATAATACGTATTTATAAGTGTCGTGTATTATGCATTTCTTGTACGTGAATGTGAATCTGCACATGAGCTTTCCTAATCCTCCTCACACCTTTCCGTAAAGCGTGGCCAAACCTTTGTTGGGAAGTAGTTCTGTAATATAGTAGTGCCAACCTTACTCCTGAATAGGGGATCAGAGAGATAGCACAGGCAGGTAAAAGTCAAAGACTTTCCAGTGTCACAAGATTTGGGGTGGAGAGGTTGGTCACGGCCAAGTGGTTCGACCACCCCCTCCACCGGGGCCCAGGAAGACCTCCGGGTGCCCGCCATATTCGAGGAGTGTTACAGAAGACGGGTAAGTGAGCAGACGTACCCTCAGTGCGTCTGTCTCAATGTTCACGCATGGAAGAGAGGTATTTGAATATTGTACTACTTCTTTTATTTCTAGCTTCGGATTGTGTAAGGAAATGAATGTTCTCGTTTAATTCCGGAAATTTGACCCCCTGTGTTAAAGTATCTGGTCCCCAGTTTGCCCGTTATCCTCCTCACATAGTGAATGTCCTATGTAAAATGTTGGGAGACTTTGGTGGTATACATTTGGCCAACGCAATTCCGTCTTGCCCGTAGGAATGTATGTGCACATTAGTATATAATACACCCGAGCTATAAGTTGTAAAACTGTAATACCTGTAAACTGGAACAATTGCTGCAATCGCTGTAAAATCGAGTGATAATATTTAAAATAAATACGTAATCAAATTTCATCAATCTTTAATATACCTTAAAAATCACAAAGAAGTCAAGTTAAAGGAATTTATTTAAAAATAAAAGCTATAGAATGCAGGGACCCACACATCAGCGTGTGAGCCTTCCAGCCCCTTGCCTAGTATCGTACAGAAAGGACACGCTCTCTAGGTAGCGCTCTCAAGCTCCCCTCCCCAGTTATCCGTTGCGCAATTTTCATTCAGGGCTTGACGACATCAACTTTCATCTGGCGTCCCTAGGCAAGGAGGTTAGACGGTAAACTTTCAACATGTCCCTTCGTTTCCACTTCCCTATCACAGTGGACCCAGATACGATTAGGAGTGTGGAAATCTCGCGTACAGACGTATGACACAAGTGACACCAAATCACCTGACCACGCTCGAAGTCCATGAGTTCCGTGGAGCGTTCCATCCTGCTCTCTCACGATGTCTAATGACTACTGAGATCGCTCATATGGAGCACCTGGCAGTAGGTGACAGCACAATGCACTTAATATGAATAACGTATGTTTTTGGGGGTGTCCGGATACTTTTGATCACATACATCTACATCTACATCTATATTTATACTCCGCAAGCCACCCAACGGTGTGTGGCGGAGGGCACTTTACGTGCCACTGTCATTATCTCCCTTTTCTGTTCAGTCGCGTATGGTTCGCGGGGAGAACGACTGCCGCAAAGCCTCCGTGCGCGCTCTAATCTCTCTAATTTTACATTCGTGATCTCCTCGGGAGGTATAAGTAGGGGGAAGCAATATATTTGATACCTCATCCAGAAACGCACCCTCTCGAAACCTGGACAGCAAGCTATACCGCGATGCAGAGCGCCTCTCTTGCACCTGGAGGAGTTCATCCCCTGGACGGACGAGGCCAAGTACCTAGGAGTAATCCTAGACCCAAAGCTTACATGGGGCAAGCACATTGCTGACGTACGAAAGAAGGAAAAGGCCCGTCTTGGTGCTGTGCACCCTCTTCTCAACGAGAACGCCTCTCTCCCGATAGACTCAGGACTCACCTTACACAAGTCCTGCGTGAGGCCGATCATGGAATATGCCTGCGAAGTCTGGGGCAACGCAGCCGACTGCCACATCAAAAAATTGCACCGACTGCAGAACATTGCCGTACGAAGGGTGTTCCATGTCCCGAGATCATTCCCTGCGCAGCACCTACACGAAGCATCCCAGGTACCGGCATTGATGCAGCTCATCAAGCAGCGAGCCACGAGAACATACAGGAGCCTCAGAGAAGCACCCTCACCATTCGTTCGCCGGCCCTACTGCACAGACAGTAGATCCACCTGCAGATAACCAGCACATTCCTTCGCATCCAGACGACACACTACAACGAGACGACTAACCCTCCGACAAGAAGAAGCAGTCAATGCCCACAGGGTAAATGCTGCATTACCTCCATTGCCGGATACTGAAGGTGTGAGCGCGCGCCTCTCTTGCAGAGTCTGCCGCTCGAGTTTGCTAAACATCTCCGTAACCATATCACGCTTACCAAATAACCCTGTGACGAAACGCGCCGCTCTTCTTTGGATCTTCTCTTGTGTATCTCGCTTCCGAAAGGGTGTGATCATTCGCTTTCGGGTCGAGGGTCAAAGCACTTCCGAAACTCTTCGCATTCCGCCGTGATTGGAGTACAGCGTGCATGGTAAAATGGCGCGATCCAAATCTGACACCGAGGCTACCGTGGTGCACCAAGGACGCAGAAGATAGTAGGGACTGTCGGCTGCGGAGATGCGTACGGGCGAGTAGACGTGCAGCTGTTGAGCAAACAAGGGCTGCCAACATTGCCTCCTCAGTGACCTTTCAGCGAACGCTGCTGCGTACGTGCCTTTGTAGCAGGCGCCTGGTTCGTCCACCCACGCTGAGTGCCGTTTATTGGCGACGAAGGCTGGATAGAATTTGCACGCCAGTACCGGAGCTGGACGTCGACTCACTGGCGACAGGTGGCTTTTGCAGGTGAGCCACCTTTTGTGCTCCATCGGACCGCCGTTGAAGTCTCTAATTGAAACGTCTATAAGCAAACATCCTGACAGGAGGAGGGAGCATTATGGTCTGGGGGATTGAGCCGTGTATCGACGCGTGGTATACCATGTATTTAGATTGCATTGGTTTTCCTTTTCTTCCTCTGACACGTTTGTTTGATATGTTGTCTGTCATTAAGTGGCTGCTTGGTTGCCTTTTTCCTCTGCTACCTATATCTGCGTCTTTGCTTGCGGGAAACTGCTATGGAGGAAGTGAGATCTTTGACCGGTTGTAACCTCGTATGGTGGCGCGGAAGTAGGGGCGTTGCGCGCAGCCGGCCGAAGTGGCCGTGCGGTTAAAGGCGCTGCAGTCTGGAACCGCAAGACCGCTACGGTCGCAGGTTCGAATCCTGCCTCGGGCATGGATGTTTGTGATGTCCTTAGGTTAGTTAGGTTTAACTAGTTCTAAGTTCTAGGGGACTAATGACCTCAGCAGTTGAGTCCCATAGTGCTCAGAGCCATTTGAACCATTTTTGTTGCGCGCAGACAGAGTGTGGTGGACACGGGAGGGCAGTGTGGCCAACACCGGCTCAAAGGAGGGCCTCGGCGCATGTCCATGACGTCAGGTCAGCTAGGCACGGCGAACGTCAGGTCTGTTGCAGGCATACTCATAATGGTGGTGTATCCCTCCCTGACAGAGGAAAATGTGAAACTATTGGCGCTAGTTGACCAACACACATTGTTCTGAGAGATTTTTGCAATCAGTTAATTGTGCAATTCATTACACTTCGTAGCAAATAGTGTACTCCTGAACTTAAATTTCCACCTGTTTTAAGGACTGACAGACAAAAACAACTTCACGGTCCAGCAGCAACAGAATTCGTGCTTATTTACCTTATTCGTAAATATGAGGAAGTTATGTTTGTACTGGGTTGATTTTACAAGAAACTGTGAACATATTGGTGCTCTTCTTTAGGTCTCCTGGTTGACTATGGGGTGAGGAGCACTGAATGTTAATGAAATGTCTTGCGATTGTACACGTTGGGGGAGGGGGTGGGGGACAGAAGAAGAGGCAAAAGAGAGATACTTGTTTTATCAAATAAATTTTTTTTTTCTTACGAAGTTTCTCCTTTCAGTTGCAAGAGGGGAATATACATCTTTTCTAACGTGCATGTTTAAAAAAGTTTAAGCTCAGCAGTATTTTCGATGTATGAAGCTATTTTTGTTTCCTGTTTAGAATTCCTTTCGTTGAAAATGACTGTAATCTAATGACTGGCAACAGTTGGACATATACACATGTAAATTAGGTCACATTTCCAGTGACGATGTCAAACGAAAATAAATAAATAAATAAAAGAAACGAGTTCATTGTAAGGGGGTTGGGGTAAGTTTCAATAGCAAAATGGATCAAGTAAATATAGTTACTTGAATGTAAAATTTCCGAAGCATGCAATGAGACAAAGCGTCTTCTCATATTGATCTACGTTTGTCGCGACAGGATTCAGTAATACAGAACTATAATCTTCATTTATAGCTTTACGATAGTAAGAAAATCATTCATCTAAATAAAACTGCAGAATCCAAAACAATACCAAAATAAGAGATTTATAGTGATAAACACGCCCAGTCGTTTCTGCCTGCAACAGACCTGGCGTTCGCCGTGCCTAGCTGACATGACGTCACCAACAAGCGCCGAGTCCTTCCTTTGAGTCGGTGTTGGTGTGGCTCGCCAGCGCGAAGCAGGCGTGGTCGGTTGTACCGATTCGCCACGTGATGTATGTCGGTTGTGTGTAACGAGCGGTTCGAGTTGACGGAAGAGCTCCCCGCGGGTTGGTTGTATACAGAATCGCCCCACGAGTAGTTGCTGTTCATTTCGCCTTGGTGGGACGTTAAAAAGCTTCTTTAAGTCCTCCGTTTCAACACTGGAGTTTAAAAGGAGACACCTAACATGAAGGAGCGTTCACTACCCGTCAACGTTGCAGGGAAGACGTGAACTCCGGTGTCAGAGCGTGTTGTCGCGTGACCGTGGGGTGTTGGGTACGCTGGCGACACGTGTGCGGTCGGATGTGTGGATCCTTACCATCGGAGGTCGTGTACTGCCTGTTCGAGCATAATTGCAAGTTAAGTTAGTGGAAGGTTTAATCATTAAGTAATTATTTTGTGTAACCAGCGTCTCTTCTGCCTTGTGGCCTTCGGCGATAGGGTTTCCTGTCCCTGGCACCGGTGTAATTGAAGACAGTGATCCTCCTCTCGTTACTGTCCGATGTGAGGTGTACTTTTGGCAGTTTTATTGTTTCGCTGTTCTGTCGTGTATTATGAGTAAATTCATGCTTCTTGTTGGTTGATCACGTGGTCGCTCATTCAGGACTGTGTGGTGTAATGTATCCTTGCACGAGGTTAGCTCTAACTCTGTCAGCAAGTTAAGCCATCTTATGACAAGTTTTCGCTGGCTAAATGTCGTGCAGTGACCAGCCTGAGAGTGGCAATTGTGTTTACGGCCGTATTTAAGTCAGTATTCTGTCTAGCCTTGATCGTCCCTGAGTGGGTGATTTGTGGGCGCCTTACACGGGTCCGTCTTAACTGTTATGTTCCAATGATATTCCAGGATACATTTGTTTAAAATTCTTTTAAATTCCTCCAAGTTTGTAAATTCCTTTTATTGCCATTAATCGTGTGTTTTCTGAGACATGTTTAATTTTTTTAATGGCGGTGTTGGTAGCTTCACTACCTCACTGTACCTTATTAACAAACTTCTGTATTTACTTTAGTAGCCTGTTTACTAATGTTCTTTAATTTTTTTAAAGTTGTTGTATTGCTATAAATTACTTTGATTGGCGTTAGCGGCGTGTTTTAAAAGGTAGTTTATTGCCGTACTGCCAGCTTCTGTGTTTTTTATTTTGTTTTTTCTTTTAATTTTAAACTGTTGTATTGGTATAAATTACTTTATTGCCGTTAGCGGCGTGTTTAAAAGGCTGTTTATTGCCGTACTGCTAGTTTCTGTAAGATACGAATAAAACATTTGTGAAAATCTCTACTCGACAGTAAACTACTAGATATCTGGCCCCGTTTCCCAACTCGTGATGTGGCTTGTAGTAACCATAACCACTGTGTGTGTCAGTGATGTTTTTGTGGCATTCCCTGGGTGTCCTCGCCAATTTGGAGGGCACACTGGAACAACCCAAGTACGCAGTTCGTTTTTCCTCAGCACTATGGCAGCTACCAGCAGGACAATGCAATGTGTGACACAGCTTGCAGTGTATGTGAGTGATTAGAGGAGCACCAGTATGAGTTTATAGCATATCCCTGGTCACGAAACGCTCCAGATGTTAACCCAGTGGAGAGTCTGTGGCACCGCCTGGATTGGGCTGTTTGCGTCATGGAACCTAGCACAGCTGGTCGTGGCACTGGAGTCAGCGTGACTCCAGGTCCCTTCCAGTGCCTTCCAGAACCTTACTGAGTCTCTTCCGGCCCGTCTCGCAGAGCTCTGTGCTGCAGAAGTTGGTTATTCGGGCTTTTGGCAGGTGGTCACATTAATCTGACTGGACAGTGTAGAATCTGCATCTACATCTACATCCACATGGTTACTCTGCAATTCACACTTAACTGCCTGGCAGAGGGTTTATTGAACCATTTTCATACTACTTCTCTACAATTCCATTCTAAAGAGAAATTTGGTGATTGAAATTTCGTAAATATATCTCGCTGCAAAGAAAACCGCCTTTGTTTCAGTGAATGCCACCCCAACTTGCGTATCACATCAGTGACACTCTCACCCCTATTGTGCGATAACACGAAACGAGCTGCCCTTCTTTGCACTTTTTCGATGTCCTCCGTCAACCCCACCTGGTAAGGATCCCACACCGCCCAGCAATATTCCAGAAGAGGACGGACAAGTATAATGTAGGCTTTTCTTTAGTGGGTTTGTCGCACCAGTGTCCTGCCAACAAAGCACAGTCTTTGTTTTGCCTTCCCCACTGTATTATCTATGTGGTCTTTCCAATTTAAGTAATTGTAATTGTAATTCGTAGGTGTTTAGTCGAAATGACAGCCCTTGGATTTGTGCGATTTATCAAATGGTTCAAATGGCTCTGAGCACTATGGGACCTAACGTCTAAGGTCATCAGTCCCCTAGAACTTAGAACTACTTAAAGCTAACTAACCTAAGGACATCACACACATCCATGCCCGAGGCAAGATTCGAACCTGCGTCCGTAGCGGTCGCGCGGTTCCAGACTGTAGCGCGTAGAACCGGTCGGCCACCCGTCCGGCTGCGATTTATCATATACCCAAAATTTATCGGATTTCTTTTAGTACTCATGTGGATGACCTCGCACTTTTATTTGCTTAGTGCCAATTGCCACTTTTCGCACCATAGAGAAATTCTCTCTACTTCATTTTGTAATTGGAATTGATCGTCTGATGATTTTACTAGACGGTGAATTGCAGCGTCATCTGCAAACAATCTAAGGGGGCTGTTCAGATTATCTCCTAGATCATTTGTGTAAATCAGGAACAGCAGAGGGCCTATGACACAACCCTGTAGAACGCCAGATATCACTTCTGTTCTACTCGATGATTTACAGTCTACCACTACGAACTGTGACCTCTCTGAGAGGAAATCCCGAATCCAGTCACACAACTGAGACAATACTCCATATGCACGCAATTTGATTAATAGTCGCTTGTGAGGAACGGTGTCAAAAGCCTTCTGGAAATCTGGGAATATGGAATAGACGTCAGATCCCTTGTCGACAGCACTCATTACTTCATGGGAATAAAGAGTTAGCTGTGTTGCATAAGAACGATATTTTCTGAATCAGTGTTGGTTATGTATCAATAACTCATTTTCTTCAAGGTGAATCCTCTCATACATCTACTGATTCGTGCAAGACAAATGTTCTTGCTAACTGTGCCCTAATCTCATAATCTGAAAACAAAAAAATTCTTGACATGGCTGTATAAATTATCTCGATGACTCCATCTGCCACGTGCCTCGCTATACCACAGTGACGTAGACTTATCAATTCTGGCTGCATCCCAGCTTTAAATACGCTAAAAATGAATCGGGTACGTTTTCTGAACGTAGTTCTTAAACATATGTGGAGGTGTGGAACACATGGTAAGATTCATCAGAGAAGGACCAGGGAGAAGGATAACAAATTCGTAAATTCTTAACTGTACTCAAACGTAATATAATGGTCGATACTTATGAAGAAGATATTTCATGTGCAAATACAATTCAACAGAAGATGTGCTTTACATCCTCAATGGATCTGCTACTCCGTACCGAAACACCGTCCGCAGCTCTTGGACGTGCGGTAGCGTTCTCGCTTCCCGCGCCCGGGTTCCCGGGTTCGATTTCCGGCGGGGTTAGGGATTTTCTCTGCCTCGTGATGACTGGGTGTTGTGTGATGTTCTTAGGTTAGTTAGGTTTAAGTAGTTCTAAGTTCTAGGGGACTGATGACCATAGATGTTAAGTCCCATGGTGCTCAGAGCCATTTGAACCGAAACACCACTAAGCTTGACAGACCATAACAAATATGTCTGCCATTTACCGTCTGGAATAATAGGCGTCCATACTGCTGTTAAGTGCAAAGATAGAGCCCGCGCGGGATTAGCCGAGCGGTCCGAGGCGCCGCAGTCATGGACTGTGTGGCTGGTCCCGGCGGAGGTTCGAGTCCTCCCTCGGGCATAGGTATGTGTGTTTGTCCTTAGGATAATTTAGGTTAAGTAGTGTGTAAGCTTTGGGACTGATGACCAAGATTTCACACATATTTGAACTTTTTTCTTTTTTTTTTTTTTTTTGCAAAGATAGAAGTACAACGTAAAAGTGTTTCAGGAACTTACCAAAACACAAGATGGTCCCACTAGAACATTTAAGGTGAAGTGTAAATACGGTTTACTGTAACAACACTAACAGATATTTACTGCGTCCTGTATCTATGGGCAATAACAGTAAGATGTGTCCTCTTCCGTTTACTGCATTCTCTAGGTCGTTCGTAATGGCAAACAGTTTGCAGCAGAATAGATGTGTTTCACAGCAGCGATGATAAACAAGCGCTCATATCTCTTAAGGTATACATAGTAGGCCCCATGTTTACTGATCATTTTTTTATCGTTTTGGTCCATACTACCAGATCCGAGAATAAGGAATAGTTTGTTTTTTTCAAAACATATAGAGGTCTTTTTTAACACCCTGTACATTCGTTGGCTGTTTAGTCACCAGAAAACTGTGATGAAAACTTCATCTGCTGTATGTGTCATGTATGAAGCAGGCCACTTCGCGTAATAAGTGTTGTTGTTGTTGTGGTCTTCAGTCCAGAGACTGGTTTGATGCAGCTCTCCATGCTACTCTGTCCTGCGCAAGCTTCATCTCCCAGTACCTACTCCAACTTACATCCTTCTGTATCTGCTTAGTGTATTCATCTCTTGGTCTTCCTCTACGTTTTTTACCCTCCACGCTGCCCTCCAGTGCTATATTTGTGATCCCTTGATCCCTCAGAACATGTCCTAACAACCGGTCCCTTCTTCTTGTCAAGTTGTGCGACAAAAATGGTTCAAATGGCTCTGAGCACTATGGGACTTAACATCTATGGTCATCAGTCCCCTAGAACTTAGAACTACTTAAACGTAACTAACCTATGGACATCACACAACACCCAGCCATCACGAGGCAGAGAAAATCCCTGACCCCGCTGGGAATCGAACCCGGGAACCCGAGCGTGGGAAGCGAGAACGCTACCGCACGATCACGAGATGCGGGCAGTTGTGCGACAAACTCCTCTTCTCCCCAATTCTATTCAATACCTCTCATTAGTTATGTGATCTACCCATCTAATCTTCAGCATTCTTCTGTAGCACCACATTTCGAATGCTTCTATTCTCTTCTTGTCCGAACTATTTATCGCCCATGTTTCACTTCCATACATTGCTACACTCCATACAAATACTTTCAGAAACGGCTTCCTGACACTTAAATCTATACTCGATGTTAACAAATTTCTCTTCTTGAGAAACACTTTCCTTGCCATTGCCAGTCTACATTTTATATCCTTTCTACTTCGACCATCATCAGTTATTTCGCTGAGCAAATAGCAAAACTCATTTACTACTTCTGCGTCTCATTTCCTAATCTAATACCCTCAGCATCACCCGACTTAATTCGAGTACATTCCATTATCCTGGTTTTGCTTTTGTTGATGTTCATCTTATATCCTCCATTCAAGACACTGTGCATTCCGTTCAGCTTCTCTTCCAAGTCCTTTGCTGTCTCTGACAGACTTACAATGTCATCGGCGGACCTCAAAGTTTTTATTTCTTCTCCATGGATTTTAATACCTAGTCCGAATTTTTCTTTTGTTTCCTTTACTGCTTGCTCAATATACAGATTGAATAACATCGGGGAGAGGCTACAACCCTGTCTTACTCCTTTCCCAACCACTGCTTCCCTTTCATGCCCCTCGACTCTTATAACTGCCATCTGGTTTCGGTACAAATTGTAAATAGTCTTTCGCTCCCTGTATTTTACTCCTGCCACCTTTAGAATTTGAAAGAGAGTATTCCAATCAACATTGTCAAAAGCTTTCTCTAAGTCTACAAATGCTAGAAACGTAGGTTTGCCTTTCCTTAATCTTTCTTCTAAGGTAAGTCGTAGGGTCAGTATTGCCTCACGTGTTCCACTATTTCTACGGAATCCAAACTGATCTTCCCCGAGGTCGGCTTCTACCAGGTTTTCCATTCGTCTGTGATAACGACGACCTCTTGAATAGTCCCCGCCCGGAGATCCAAATGGGGGACTATTTTACCTCCAGAATATTTTACGCAAGAGGATGCCATCATCATTTAATCATACAGTAAAGCTGCATGCCCTCGGGAAAAATTACGGCTGTAGTTTCCCCTTGCTTTCAGCCGTTCGCAGTACCATCACAGCAAGGCCGTTTTGGTTAGTGTTACAAGGCCAGGTCAGTCAATCATCCAGACTGTTGCCCCTGCAACTACTGAAAAGGCTGCTGCCCCTCTTCAGGAACCACATATTTGTCTGGCCTCTCAGCAGATACCCCTCCGTTGTGGTTGCACCTACACTACGGCCATCTGTATCGTTGAGGCACGCAAGCCTTCCCACCAACGGCAGGGTCCATGGTTCGTGGGGGGAGGTGCTAAAATATGGCAAAAATTACAGCTGGAGGCGGCAGTGATCCATTTATTACAGCGATCGCCAACCTTTCTTAAACCATTACACCTGAATCCAATCAGATAGTAGTCCAGGGCCCCCTCCCCCCTTTACCCCCCCCACCCGCTGGCATCTGTTACCCCACCTCTCTCCCCCACATTATCACCAACTTTAATACTTAACTGAACTGTAGAATGAAAACTTTTCTTGGAACACTTTTATTTTTAAAATGATGAAAGATGAATGATATTTAGTTTGTATGTGAGTGTGAGTGTGTGGGAGTTAGAATGAATGACAAGGAATTGAACGCCCCTGCATTCGAAGAGGATGGTCATCGTGACCTTACCGTAAATTATGGGTACGGATTTGGATTTTCTTGGTGTGAGAGATGTGGGATGTATCCGTGGATCGCAAGTGCTACCCACAACTCCTTCTCAGAAAAGAAAGCTAATTACGCACAGTGAGGGCAGACACTTGTCACAAAACATTCTTGCCCTGCACTATTCCTTTCCATTGCGGCACTTGCTAGGCCTGCACACTGCAACCCTATTTAAAATCAAGCAAGTTCAGACGTGTGCACTATACCTACTGTTCGTAAATCAGTTAACTGCTGCACTCCTTACTTCTGAACTGGCAGGAATTGGAAGACTTTGGGCTGTTAATGCTTTGTAGCTAAATATTCTATTAATAATAAAACTGTGTACAGCACCATAATAGCCCTTATGAAGTTACTCTGTACCGTATTGTCAATTAATTCATTTATCTCTTTCGAAGCGAGTAATGAAGCAATTACTAGACTACTGCAGGTACTATCTACAGCTTGGAGAAGACATTTTCCTGAAGAATTTTGATTTTTGTTACATATATGTCTCACTTTTCTCATCAGCTCAGTGTGCGACAAATTATACGTGTTTGGTGGTTGCACTATGTGAGGAAATGAAACCTCCACTGTATTAAAGTACACTACTGGCCATTAAAATTGCTACACCACAAAGATGACGTGCTACAGACGCGAAATTTAACCGACAGCAAGAAGATCCTGTGATATGCAAATGATTAGCTTTTCAAAGCATTCACACAAGGTTGGCGCCGGTGGCGACACGTACAACGTGCTGATATGAGGAAAGTTTCCAACCGATTTCTCATACACAAACAGCAGTTGACCAGCGTTGCCTGGTGAAACGTTGTTGTGATTCCTCGTGTAAGAAGGAAAAATGCGTACAGTCACGTTTCCGACTTTGATAAAGGTCGGATTGTAGCCTATCGCGATTGCGGTTTATCGTATCGCGACATTGCTGCTCGCGTTGGTCGAGATTCAATGACTGTTAGCAGAATATGGAATCGGTGGGTTCAGGAAGGTAATACGGAACGCCGTGCTGGATCCCAACGGCCTCGTATCACTAGCAGTCGAGATGACAGGCATCTTATGCGCATGGCTGTAACGGATCGTGCAGCCACGTCTCGATCCCTGAGCCAACAGATGGGGACGTTTGCAAGACAAAACCATCTGCACGAACAGTTCGACGACGTTTGCAGTACCATGGACTATCAGCTCGGAGATCATGGCTGCGGTTACCCTTGACGCGGCATCACAGACAGGAGCGCCTGCGACGATCCAGGGTGCACGATGGCAAAAGCGTCATTTTATCACATGAATCCAGGTTCAGCATCGTGATGGTCGCATCCGTGTTTGGCGACATCGCAGTGAACGCACATTGGAAGCGTGCATTTGTCATCGCCATACTGGCGTATCACCCGGCGACATGGTATGGGGTACCATACACGTCTCGGTCACCTCTTGTTAGCACAGACGGCACTTTTAACAGAGGACGTTACATTTCAGATGTGCTACGACCCGTGGTTCTACCCTTCATTCGATCCTTGCGATACCCTACATTTCAGCAGGATAATGCACGAGCACATGTTGCAGGCCCTGTACGGGCCTTTCTGGATACAGAAAATGTTCGATTGCTGCCCTGGCCAGCACATTATTCAGGTCTCTCACCAATTGAAAACGTCTGGTCAATGGCGGACGAGCAACTGGCTCGTCACCATACTCCTCATGAACTGTGGTATGGTGTTGAAGCTGCGTGGGCAGCTGTACCTATACACGCCATCCAAGCTCTGTTTGACTCATTGCCCAGGCGTATCAGGGCCGTTATTACGGCCAGAGGTGGTCGTTCTGGGTACTGATTTCTCAGCATCTATGCACATGTAATCACATGTCAGTTCTAGTATCAAGTATTTGTCCAATGAATACCCTTTTATCATCTGCATTTCTTCTTGGTGTAGCAGTTTTAATGGCCAGTAATGTAATTATTGATACTTATATAATCAGCATTAGTTTTAAAAAATTGTGAAAATAATTCAGTTTCATGACTGAGATAGAGTTAAATCGTTTAGTTTCCCCCCCTAGAAAATTTCATTTTACCCCTCCAGGTTGGGAAAGACTGATTTATTAGATGATGATGATGATGATCATGATCATGATGATGTCGATATGTATTAACAAAGATAAGGTGGCCTATTGCCATTTTGAAATTTTTCCCGCTTTCCCGTACATCTGCGACGAAATCACCAGTTGCGCCACAAGTGGCGGGATAACGACGTGTGGATCCAGCTGTCGCATCTGACGAAACCGTCAGACACGGAACAACAATGGAGTTTTCCTCTGTTGGCGTCGTTCTCGCCTGACGCCCTAGCTCAGCTGACGTCGGGGGAGCGTCGTCACTTTGGAAACTGCCGAACGCGAAAGTAAGCGAGTATCACCGGATTTCTGCTTCAGTCCTCGTTATGTACGCACACTACGGGTTTCAAAGGTCATCGCAGCAAAAGCAGCCGTCTTTTATTCCGTTTTAGATTGTGAACTGCTTTTGTGCTACACATGTGCGATTGGCTTGCCAAAAATACCATTCCTAAATATCTTTGCACTTTTGCCATCGGGACATATGATGGGGAAACAGGCATAGTCCACAGTGCCTAAAATACTAGGAAAACATTTGATAAAAGCCACGCTGCATTTTCGTCATGTTGTTTCCTTCGTAGTTATTTTTGTGAATTCTTTATCCAAAAAACATGGCTTTGAGCGCTATGGGACTTAACTTCTGAGGTCATCAGTTTCCTAGAACTTAGAACTACTTAAACCTAACTAACTTAAGGACATCACACACATCCATGTCCGAGGCAGGATTCGATCCTGCGACCGTAGCGGTGACGTGGTTCCAGACTGTAGCGCCTAGAACCGCTCGGCAATTCTTTATTCAGTCAGGCAATGCAGGCCGATATCTCGAGGTAAGCTCTGAAAACTGTTGCTACATCCGTTTGAATAAAGTGTCAACTATCATCTGACAGTGTCCTGTAGCACAAAATGGCAATTTTAAAAGTATCATGCACATTGGAGTCAATGGTTGGGTTCTTTTTGTGGTTCCAGCAGATTCGTACTCCCTCAACCTTAGTTCTAACAGCTGCGCGTTTTTTTCCATGAGTAAATAATTTGTCACTTATTTAGAAAATGGGTTCGCCCTTTATCGTCCTCAGCACACAGATATCTGCAAAGTAAACGAAAGGAAACAATACACCGTATTTCGCATCGAGTACGTTTCTTGCAGACATAATGCTGCCTACAATAGCGGCCCAGTGCGCTCGGAAAACGCAAAGTGTTATGTGGTTTCATAAAGTAGCATTGTTGTAATTATCTTTATGGACAATACAACAGAGTAGCATGAAACCAAAAAAATCCTATAATACACATGGATTTGAAACTGAGTTCCTTCATATCAGAGAACAAATCCCAACTTCTGAGCAACCGAAACAATTGTATAAATGTTGCTTGACAAACAACAATTTGTTTGTTTCTCCTGTATATATCAGAGCTCATGGAACTGCCACATCAGTTTAGTCACATGTTCGATAGTTCAAAAAATAATATATGCCGTATAGTTACTGCAACTGGAGCCTACAGAGCACATTTATAAGAGCCGTTCAATTATTATTGGTTGTTGTCGCTACCAACACACGTTAAGGTCCACAGCAAATATCTCAAATTTTCCTTTCTTACTCTGTCCCTCAGCTTCTACGAAATGCCTTGAAATTAATCACATAGACCCGCGGTCTAGGGGTAGCGTCTTTGATTCATAATCAAAACGTGTTCGATCCCCGCCCCTGCCTAAATTTTGATAACTAATACGCATTGGCGGCCGAAGACTTCTGGCATAAGAAGTCAGCCTCATTCTGCCAACGGCCTTGTCAAAGAGGGCGGAGGAGCGGATAGAGGTTCAGGGCACTCTCTTGTCCCAGGGGTGGGAAATTGCCCCTAAAGGGGACATGTGGCCTGTAATTGAAGAAGTGTCATGATGATCTCTCCATTGGCAAAAGATTCCGGAAGAGTCCCCCATTCGGATCTCCGGGAGGGGACTGCCAAGGGGGAGGTTACCATGAGAAAAAGATTGAATAATCAACGAAAGGATAACGTTCTACGAGTCGGGGCGTGGAATGTCAGAAGCATGAACGTGGTAGGGAAACTAGAAAATCTGAAAAGGGAAATGCAAAGGCACAATCTAGATATAGTAGGGGTCAGTGAAGTGAAGTGGAAGGAAGACAAGGATTTCTGGTCAGATGAGTATCGGGTAATATCAACAGCAGCAGAAAATGGTATAACAGGTGTAGGATTCGTTATGAATGGGAAGGTAGAGCAGAGGGTGTGTTACTGTGAACAGTTCAGTGACCGGGTTGTTCTAATCAGAATCGACAGCAGACCAACACCGACAACGATAGTTCAGGTATACATGCCGACGTCGCAAGCTGAAGATGAACAGATAGAGTAAGTGTATGAGGATATTGAAAGGGTAACGCAGTATGTAAAGGGGGACGAAAATCTAATAGTCATGGGCGACTGGAATGCAGTTGTAGGGGAAGGAGTAGAAGAAAAGGTTACAGGAGAATACGGGCTTGGGACAAGGAATGAAAGAGGAGAAAGACTAATTGAGTTCTGTAACAAGTTTCAGCTAGTAAAAGCGAATACCCTGTTCAAGAATCACAAGAGGAGGAGGTATACGTGGAAAAGGCCGGGAGATACGGGAAGATTTCAATTAGATTACATCATGGTCAGACAGAGATTCCGAAATCAGATATTGGACTGTAAGGCGTACCCAGGAGCAGATATAGATCACAATATAGTAGTGATGAAGAGTAGGCTGAAGTTCAAGAAATTAGTCAGGAAGAATCAATACGCAAAGAAGTGGGATACAGAAGTACTAAGGAGTGACGAGATAAGTTTGAAGATCCCTAACGCCATAGACACAGCAATAAGGAATAGCGCAGTAGGCAGTACAGTTGAAGAGGATTTGACATCTCTAAAAAGGGTCATCACAGAAGTTGGGAAGGAAAACATAGGTACAAAGAAGGTAGTTGCGAAGAAACCATGGGTAACAGAAGAAATACTTCAGTTGATTGATGAAAGGAGGAAGTACAAACATGTTCCGGGAAAATCAGGAATACAGAAATACAAGTCGATGAGGAATGAAATAAATAGGAAGTGTAGGGAAGCTAAGACGAAATAGCTGCAGGAAAAATGTGAAGACATCGAAAAAGATATGATTGCCGGAAGGACAGACTCAGCATACAGGAAAGTCAAAACAACCTTTGGTGACATTAAAAGCAACGGTGGTAACATTAAGAGTGCAACGGGAATTCCACTGTTAAATGCAGGGGAGAGAGCAGATAGGTGGAAAGAATACATTGAAAGCCTCTATGAGGGTGAAGATTTGTCTGATGTGAAACAGGAGTCGATTTAGAAGAGATAGGGGATCCAGTATTAGAATCGTAATTTAAAAGAGCTTTGGAGGACTTACGGTCAAATAAGGCAGAAGGGATAGATAACATTCCATCAGAATTTCTAAAATCATTGGGGGAAGTGACAACAAAACGACTATTCACGTTGGTGTGTAGAATATACGTCTGGCGATATACCATCTGACTTTCGGAAAAGCATCATCCACACAATTCCGAAGACGGCAAGAGCTGACAAGTGCGAGAATTATCGCACAATCAGCTTAACAGCTGCTTACAAGAATAATATACAGAAGAATGGAAAACAAAATTGAGAATGCGCTAGGTGACGATCAGTTTGGGTTTAGGAAAAGTTAAGGGACGAGAGAGGCAATTCTGACGTTACGGCCAATAATGGAAGCAAGGCTAAAGAAAAATCAAGACACTTTCATAGGATTTGTCGACCTGGAAAAAGCGTTCGACAATATAAAGTGGTGCAAGCTGTTCGAGATTCTGAAAAAAGTAGGGGTAAGCTATAGGGAGAGACGGGTCATATACAATATGTACAATAACCAAGAGGGAATAATAAGAGTGGACGATCAAGAACGAAGTGCTCGTATTAAGAAGGGTGTAAGACAAGGCTGTAGCCTTTCGCCCCTACTCTTCAATCTGTACATCGAGGAAGCAATGATAGAAATAAAAGAAAGGTTCAGGAGTGGAATTAAAATACAAGGTGAAAGGATATCAATGATACGATTCGCTGATGACATTGCTATCCTGAGTGAAAGTGAAGAAGAATTAAATGATCTGCTGAACGGAATGAACAGTCTAATGAGTACACAGTATGGTTTGAGAGTAAATCGGAGAAAGACGAAGGTAATGAGAAGTAGTAGAAATGAGAACAGCGAGAAAGTTAACATCAGGATTGATGGTCACGAAGTCAATTAAGTTAAGGAATTTTGCTACCTAGGCAGTAAAATAAACAATGACGGACGGAGCAAGAAGGACATCAAAAGCAGACTCGCTATGGCAAAAAAGGCATTTCTGGTCAAGAGAAGTCTACTAATATCAAATACCGGCCTTAATTTGAGGAAGAAATTTCTGAGGATGTACGTCTGGAGTACAGCATTGTATGGTAGTGAAACATGGACTGTGGGAAAACCGGAACAGAAGAGAATCGAAGCATTTGAGATGTGGTGCTATACACGAATGTTGAAAATTAGGTGGACTGATAAGGTAAGGAATGAGGAGGTTCTACGCAGGATAGGAGAGGAAAGGAATATGTGGAAAACACTGATAAGGAGAAGGGACAGGATGATAGGACATCTGCTAAGACATGAGGGAATGACTTCCATGATACTAGAGGGAGCTGTAGAGGGCAAAAACTGTAGAGGAAGACAGAGATTGGAATACGTCAAGCAAATAATTGAGGACGTAGGTTGCATGTGCTACTCTGAGATGAAGAGGTTAGCACAGGAAAGGAATTCGTGGCGAGCCGCATCAAACAAGTCAGTAGAGATACATTATTTTCTGCATTTTTACGTACACAGCTGGTAAGTCCCTTAACCTAACTTTATACATAGAAAAAAATATTCCTAGAATCAACAGTGTGGAAGTGGCGCATTTACATACTTACATGTTAACAACAACTTCTACATTATTTCAGTCTGCATTTGCACAAAACAAAAACGTTGTTAATAACGTCACTACATTGTAATTATATTTGAGTCTGTCTTGACCCTACTTCACTGCAGTATAATATGACATTAACGTTTATATGCTTGCATTGAACAGTCTGTCGGTTACAACGGCTATTAATGTAGCAGCGTGAAACATTTGCAATGACTTACATCGCGCTTACTTCAATGTGTGGTATTGCAACTTTAATCACTTAAATATGTTAGCTAGACAAATGTATTCCCGAAATTTCATTCATTTGTGTTGCAGTTTTTTCCGTCAGTGTATGTGGCCGTTGTTACCGAGTATGTAGCGATTGCCGAGTATGTGGTTAGGCATGAACCTAAGAGTACAACTGAAATTGTTCCAAGTAAAATGAGATGCAATGACATTGACATTCTCGTCTGTCACCAATACTTTTCTGTTCATACTGAATATTCGCGATTTCCGAGGGCATGGTTAGGTGGTAACCTCAGAGCACAGCCTAAATTGCTGCGAATGAAATAAGTTTTGTTGGTCACCAATATTTGTCTGCGATCGAATCTTTAACAATGCAAATTTGTAGGTCAAGACAAAGATCGCACCACACAAGGGAAGGGCATCGAGTGATCGATTTCAGCCGAGAGCCAAACGTACTTCCGACTTGTAGTCAATTGTCTTGCTAACTGGAGTTAAGGAAGGGCAAAAGTATCGATACATCTAATTGTCGATGTTTTTATTAGTGATGACAATGTGCGTCGTCGAAATCCAAATTATCGATAGTTGGATAAATCAATGTTAATTACTTAATATCAAAAGTGATATTTTTTTATTTTTGTACTTTCAACATTGCAGAACACGTGATAATCAAATATATAAGTAACTATCAGCCTCTATTGCCGTAATGAAACCAACCTTTACCTAGGTTCAAATGGTGCAAATGGCTCTGAGTACTACGGGTCTTAACATCTGAGGTCATCGGTCCCCTAGAACTTAGAACTACTTAAACCTAACTATCCTAAGGACATCACACACATCCATGCCCGAGGCAGGATTCGATCCTGCGACCTTAGCGGTCGCGCGGTTCCAGACTGAAGCGTCTAGAACCGCTCGGCTACTCCGGCCGGCCTTTACCTAGGTTTCAGCCCAAATAATTGAGCCTTTTTCAGAAGATATACCTGAATCTATAACTTGTCTAAGAGGGCATGGTCTAGAAATGCAGATGTGACTAGGCCTATTCAGGCTCTTTTAGTTGTATTTCTAGACCATGCCCTCTCAGATAAATTATAGATTCAGGTATATCTTCTGAAGAAGGGTCAATTACGTGGGCTGAAACCTAGGTAAATGTTGGTTTCATTACCGCAATCGAGGCTGATAGTTTCTTACATATTATATTTTTTATTGCCTGTCTTTCCCTGACCCTTGGGACTATAGTTCTCTTTGGCACATTTCTTGACGATTCCAGTTACTACCAGTCTTTGCAATCTAACAGTAAATGTCTTAGAATGGGCTTATTTTAATTTCGTATTCAGTACTACAAACGAGGTCTGAACAGGAATGTGTGCCTATTCTGTATTCATTGAAGTTTGTTACTTCCGTGTGCCATATCCACCGCTGCAGATGATAGGTGCGAGGTGCAAAACGAAATCAGTTGGTGACAGCACTATATGAGAATGGTGGACAATATCACTCCTTGCTCCCACTGTGAGGCAGAATTTGTGCTCCTCTTACCCTCTTAGTGTCTCGATCACGGAAAGACAGACGCACTGTAAACGCAACGCCGACTCGGCACAAAAGTCACATACATCACTCCAGTTGTAACACCATAGCTCTAATACTCTACTGATTTATTTTGCCTTTTGTTTTATTTAATGTTACATCGTTGAACTTCTGTAAATGTGTTTGACTGAATAGATAACACAAAATTGTATACTCCTTTCTTTGTAAAAACTTTGATGTCATGATTTGATTCTATGCAATATAGTGTATCTGTCATTTAAATTCTTTGTCCCAATTGGAGGGAGACAAAAACTTACTGTGTGATATATATATATATATATATTTGGAATTTGTTTAAACAATTTTTTTTAGAAATGTCAATATGTGCAAAGGTTCTGTTTTCTTTTAAATGTTTGTTCTCTGTTATGTAAACTGCTGACCTTCACTTAGGGTTCTTAGCTAATTTTTATGTAAAAGTCGTTGTGGTTCCCCTCGGGAACGGAACTGTGTAGCGCTCGCAAATTGTGGTTGGCCTAGGTAGAAAATGTGCAACCAAGAGTCAGTCGGGAACGAGCTACCAAACTGTGCACTGCCATGTAAAAGTTGTATATTGTGCTGGTTCCGAGAGAGGCTTTTCCTGACGCTTTCCAATGCCTCGGATGGATGGATGAAGAGCTGGAATTATTCTGAAATTGGTATCTATCATCGCCACTAAGAAATGACAGAGTCCAGCCTTACCTGCAATTCCACCTGCTAACATGCAATCGCCACCACATTGCGCAATCACTGTAATGGAGCACTATAGTAATGTACAGTGAAGGATCAGCTCATTGGATGTTTTAGTGTGCATAAATATAAGGTAACTTAGAACTGAATTTATGTACCTACCTTGATTTTTTCCCTATCACAACATCTCTCAGATCCCTCTCCATTTGAACTATGATTACCGAGTGTCCTAGTTTGTGGAAAAATTGACAGCCTCGAAGCCAAATAGTTATTTAAATAATGTTGTTTGATCTTTGTCAGAAGGGAGTATTCATATTTACTGTGGATTTAGTGAAGTTATGGGAGGTAGTAAATATAGTTTTGTGAAAGCCTCCTAGTGGAGGAAACAGTCCAATTTAAAGTTTTGTGGAGTTTCAATGTCATCTATTTCATTATTTACTTGAAAGTAGAAGACTGTGGTAATAAAGACAATTTGCTGTTTCTTTTAAAGATTAAAAGTTCTTAAAACTGATGCTTATAAAGTTTTGCTTAGTTAATGATCGTAGTGCTGCCTGTAGCAAAATTTTAAAAGGTGAGTCAGTTTCTTGCAAATTTGTCAACATTGTGTCTCACTGTAGTAAAAGTGGAAAACTGTAATAGTGGGAAGTTATTTAGTCATGCTTGCTAAGTACTTGTTTCTTTTGGGTATTGAAAGTGCCCATTAGTAGTGTAATAGGATCTACAGGTTATCCTTTATGCTCAAGATAAATAACAAATAGTAGAAAGACCACTATTTATGAAAACAATAATTTCTTTATTCACAAGACAGTGAGAAGTAACCTGTTAGTGAATTCCAATTAACTTTCATTCTAAATAGAATAGTATTTAGCTAAGAGAGACTTAACCTGTGATCAGTTCATAATTTTGCAGTGAACTACATTTACAATTTTTTTATAAGATAGGAAATTGTTTGAAAAGTAATATTGAACCTATGCCTATTTTATGATTCTACAGTCCTTATTGATAGTAATATTATTGAGACCATTCAGTTTGAACAAGCCTTGAAGGCAAAAGTATATGTCGTTTTCTGTTGCCATTGTGCAAATAGCCATGTTATCTTATAACCGTTAGCATTTTTTTTTAACGTGAACATATGCAGGTGCCAGAGTTCATTGCACTCACGTGTGGCAAAGCATAGGTTGCGTTTGTCCGTTAAAGTTATCCATACTTATTTTATTAAACAAGAATGTCAATAATTCTCTTGCCTAATTAGGCTGGTGACCGTTTTCCTTACTCTTGAAACAGTGTAGATAGGTAAAATATTGAAACTTCCTGGCAGATTAAAACTGTGTGCCGGAGCGAGACTCGAACTCGGGACCTTTGCCTTTCGCGGGCAAGTGCTCTACCAGCTGAGCTACCCAAGCACGACTCACGCCCAGTCCTCACAGCTTTACTTCTACCAGTACGTCATCTCCTACCTTTCAAACTTAACAGAAGCTCTCCTGCAAAGGCAAAGGTCCCGAGTTCGAGTCTCGGTCCGGCACACAGTTTTAATCTGCCAGGAAGTTTCATATCAGCGCACACTCCGCTGCAGAGTGAAAATCTCATTCCAGGTAATGTATTGTTTGTTACTGTTTAAATATTTACGTAATTCTGACTTTCACTTGCGATAAAGCACCTCCGTTAGGTACAACACGGTCAACGTAAGAAAATTCCTCTCAGAGGATAACACTGCTCTGTCGCTTTATACCATAATTACATTAACAAGAGTTTTTATTTCACGACCTGCCTTCAACTGTAAGGTTATGGTGTAGCAGTAGCAGACAGGAGTGTTATACAGTCGTGTAAAATGTTTATGGTGATTACTATATCTCATGCGGAGGGCAGATACCAGAAGTTCCTCACACGTAGGTATGTGCCAAAAATGATGATATCGATGTACTTTACAAATACCGAACAAAATGTATCGACATTTTTTAAAACTTTTGTCCATTCCGAACTGCAGCTGGCGACCTCATGCCTCAGCGGCGGCAAATTCAAAAGCGGGGCATTTCTCCAGCCGCGGCCAGACCCGGATGCCCGATAGCCCGCGCGGTCTATCGCCCGAGCCGTATGAGGTGAGCAGGCCTATCGATGTTTTTGTTTACGCTGACCCCGCGCCCAGCTGGTGGGGCTGTAGTGCAGCGGGACCCCAGAGCGGGCGAGTCCACAAATACTGGCCGCACTGCCCACTATCGGCCGGCAAGGTCGCCCCAATGACAGCCGAGAAAGGCAGTTCATCAAGAGTAGTGACTGGCGTATTGTGACGAGGCAGTTGCTCGGCCACCATTGACCAGACGTTTTCAATTGGTGAGAGATCTGGATAATGTGCTAGCCAGGGCAGCAGCCGAACATTTTCTGTATCCAGAAAGGCCCGTACAAGACCTGCAACATACGATCGTGCATTATCCTGCTGAAATGTAGGGTTGAAGAGGGATCGAATGAAGAGTAGAGCCATGGTTCGTAACACATCTGAAATGTAACGTCCACTGTTAAAAGTGCTGTCAATGCGAACAACAGGTGACCGAGACGTGTAACCAATGGCACCTCATACCATCACGCCGGGTGATACGCCAGTATGGCGATGACGAATACACGCTTCCCATGTGCGTTCACCGTGATGACGCCAAACACAGATGCGACCATCATGATGCGGTAAAGAGAACCTGGATTCATCCGAAAAAATGACGTTTTCCCATTCGTGCAACCAGGTTCGTCGTTGAGCACACCATCTTAGGCGCTCCTGTCTGCGATGCAGCGTCAGGGATAACCGCAGCCATGGTCTCCGAGCTGATAGTCCATGCTGCTGCAAACGTCGTCGAACTGTTCGTGCAGATGGTTG
Organism: Schistocerca piceifrons; assembly: GCF_021461385.2. NCBI lineage: Eukaryota > Metazoa > Arthropoda > Insecta > Orthoptera > Acrididae > Schistocerca > Schistocerca piceifrons. The sequence goes on along the minus strand of NC_060146.1, from coordinate 68,731,470 downwards.
TCTTGCAAACGTCCCCATCTGTTGACTCAGGGATCTAGACGTAGCTGCACGATCCGTTACAGCCATGCGGGTAAGATGCTGTCATCTCTACTGCTAGTGATACGAGGTCGTTGGGATCCAGCACGGCGTTCCGTATTACCCTCCTGAACCCACTGATTCCATATTCTGCTAACAGTCATTAGATCTCGACCAACGCGAGCAGCAATGTCGCGATACGATAAGCCGCAATCGCGATAGGCTACAATCCGACCTTTATTAAAGTCGGAAACGTCATGTTTCGCATTTCTCCTCCTTACACGAGGCATCACAACAACGTTTCACCAGGCAACACCGGTCAACTGCTGTTTGTGTATGACAAATCGGTTGGAAACTTTCCTCATGTCAGTACGTTGTAGGTGTCGTCACCGGCGCCAACCTTGTGTGAATGCTCTGAAAAGCTAATCATTTGCATATCACAGCATCTTCTTCCTGTCGGTTAAATTTCGCGTCTGTAGCACGTCATCTTCCTGGTGTAGCAATTTCAATGGTCAGTAGTGTACTTGCGGACAATATTATGGAAATGGAAGAGGATGTAGATGAAGTTCAAATGGGAGATACGATACTGCGTGAAGAGTTTGACAGAGACTGTGTGAAGAGTTTGACAGAGGACTGTTTAAGACATAAGTCGAAACAGTGCCCCGGGAGTAGAAAACATTCCATTAGAACTACTGACAACTTTGGGTGAGCCAGTCCTGACAAAACTCTACCATCTGGCGAGCAAGATGTATGAGACTGGCGAAATACCCGCAGACTTCAAGAGGAATATAATAATTCCAATCCCAAAGAAAGTACGTGTTGACAGATGTGAAAAATACCGAATTATCGGCTTAATAAGTCACGGCTGCAAAATACTAACAGGAATTCTTTACCGACGAATGGAAAAACTGGTAGAAGCCGACCTCGGGGAAGATCAGTTTGGATTCCGTAGAAATATTGGAACACGTGAGGCAATACTGACCCTCCAACTTATCTTAGAAGCTAGATTAAGGAAAGGGAAACCTGCGTTTCTAGCATTTGTAGACTTAGAGATAGCTTTTGAAAATGTTGACTGGAATACTCTCAAATTCTGAAGGTGGCAGGGGTAAAATGCAGTGAGCGTAACGCTATTTACAATTTGTACAAAAAGCAGATGGCAGTTATAAGAGTCGAGGGACATGAAAGGGAAGCAGTGGTTGCGAAGGGAGTTAGACAGGGTTTTAGCCTCTCCCCGATATTATTCAATCTGTATATTGAGCAACCAGTAAAGGAAACAAAAGAAAAATTCGGAGTAGGAATTAAAATCCATGGAGAAAAAATTAAAACTTTGAGGTTCGCCGATGACATTGTAATTCTGTCAGAGACAGCAAAGGGCCTGGAAGGGCAGTTGAACGGAATGGACAGTGTCTTGAAAGGAGGATATAAGATGAACATCAACAAAAGAAAAACGAGGATAATGGAATCTTGTCGAATTTAGTCGGGTGATGCTGAGGGAATTAGATTAGGAAATGAGACACTTAAAGTAGTAAAGGAGTTTTGCTATTTGGGGGGCAAAATAACTGATGATGGTCGAAGTAAAGAGGATATAAAATGTAGACTGGCAATGGCAAGGAAAGCGTTTCTGAAGAAGAAAGATTTGTTAACATCGAGTATAGATTTAAGTGTAAGGAAGTCGCTTCTGAAAGTATTTGTATGGAGTGCTTAATAGTGTATATGTCCACACTTGGCACGGGTAACAGAGGCGACACGTCGTGGAATGGAAGCAATGAGGCTTTGGTGGGTCAGTGGATGGAGATGGCACCACATCGGCACATAGGAGCCACCCAATTCCCATAAATTCCGAGGAAGGGGGAGATAAGCTCTGACGCCAGTCACATCCCAGATCTGTTGGATCGGGTTCATATCTGCCAAGTTGGGGGGCCATCGCGTAAGTGGAACTCGCCACTGTGTTCCATCACGCTCCTGGCTTTGTGAGATGTGCATTGTTGAAAAATGCCACTGACGTCGGGAAACATGACCGTCAGGAAGCGGTCTGCAAGCAGAGTATGACACTCCTCGCCCGTTGTGATGCCCTTGCAGGAGCTTCACTGCTCACATGGATGCCCACGTGAATGTTCCCCAGAGCACAACGAAGTCGCCACAAGCTTGTCTCCGTCCTGTAGTTCAGGTATCAAGGAGCTGTTCCCGCGGAAGACGACGGATTAGCGCGCTCCCATCGGCGTGACGAAGGAGGTCCGGGATTCGTCAGATCGTGCAAGACTCCGCCTCTCTGCCAACGCCCATGGTCACGTGCCCATTTCGGTCCTACCTACCAGTCTCGTGGTAATTTGGAAATTTGTGGTAAGGACTACGGGACCAAACTGCTGAGGTCAACGGTCCCTAGACTTACACACTAATTAAACTAAACCTAACTTACGCTAAGGACAACACACACACACACACACACACACACACACACACACACACACACACACACATGCCCGAGGGAGGACTCGAACCGACGGGTAGAGACGCGCGAACCGTGACAAGACGTCTAAGACCGCGTGGCTAATCTCGTGGTGTTAATTACTTTTGAATACGTTACGGGAGTGGCAGTGATCAATGTGTTACAAATATTTACTATTAAAAACAGTCTTGATCACGATTTATTTATCAAGGTGACCGGTTTCGACCACTGCTGTGGTCATCTTCCGACCTACAAGTTGTATACAAAGCTATAATTAGAGGGCTACATACATTAAAGAAAATACATAAAGCTATAAAGCAATAAAACGATGAATTGAGTAGGAGCCTCTTTCTGCTGAAGAATCACTATTGGAGAAACCAGGGCAGGTCTTACTGTATATAATGGAGGCTCCGCCCACTTCTGACGGAATGATGTCATTACTAACCAAAGACTTATAATTCGAATAACAATGTAAAATTTCTTAGTTAAAAGATCATTGTCAAGAATTAAAAATAAATTCACACTAAACTTAGCTTATTAAACAGCTATTGTCAATTAAGAAGGGCTAAAAAAATTTAAATACGTAGAATAAATGAACTTCGGTTTGGCAGTACATGGGTTGCCCTCTCAAGGCCTGTCAGTGAACCATTTGGAACCACTGGTTGCCATGGTGAAGTTGGACGCCGTTCCAAACATGAGGCAGCAGGCTTCTTTCTAACGCTTCTTAATTGACAATATCTGTTTAATGAGTTAAGTTTAGTGTGTATTTATTTTTATTTCATGACAATGTTCTTTTAACTAAGAAATTTTACATTGTTATTCGGCTTATAACTCATTGGTTAGTAATGACATCATTCTGTCAGAAGTGGGCGGAGCCTCCATTGTACGAGGGCAGTTCATAAAGTAACCTCCGATTGGTCACAGTGCGGGTTGTGGGGGGATTAGCGACGCCATCTGTGCGCTCACACACTCAACAGGTCAGTCGGCATCAAGCCGTGGTCGAGTGAACGTCGTACCTGCGCCAGTTTAGTTTTTGTGGCAGTTTGAAATGTGTGCTGCAATAGAAAACCCCGCCAAATGTGAAGTGCGTGCTGTCATAAGGTTTTTTACAGCCAAAGGATATTCTGCAGCAGCTATTCATCGTGAGCTTTGTGCCGTGTACGGACCAAGAGTTATGAGTGAAGGAGTTGTCCGTGAATGGGTGCGTTTATTTAAAAGTGGACGAGAAAACGTTCATGATGAAGAGAGGAGTGGTAGACCATCATTGGTGACTGACGAACTCGTTCAGACAGTTGATGCAAAAGTTCGTGAAAATCGACGTTTCTCAATGTCGGAGTTGTCTACTGGTTTTCCACAGATTTCTAAGACTCTCTTGTACGAGATAGTGACAGCAAGATTGGGTTACCGTAAGTTCTGTGCACGATGGGTGCCCAAAATTCTTACCGACCACCACAAAACTCAAAGAATGGCCTCTGCATTAGACTTTCTGTCACGTTATGAGGACGAAGGAGAACCATTGTTAAACAGAATCGTAACCGGTGACGAAACCTGGATTAAGTACGTGAACCCTGAGACAAAAGAACAATCTAAGATGTGGGCACATTCAAATTCGCCTACCAAACCAAGAAAAGCCTCACAAGATTTTTCTGCCAGAAAACTGATGGCAACGGTGTTTTGGGATGCCAAAGGGGTGTTGTTGGTTGACTTCATGGAACGTGGTACGACCATTAATCAAGACGTGTACTGTGAAACAATAAAAAAGTTACGACGGGCTATACAGAACAAACGCCGTGGTATGCTGACTTCCGGTATGGTTTTTTTGCACGATAACGCCCGTCCTCACTCTGCTCGCAGAACAACGGCCCTTCTTGAGTCCTTCAAGTGGGACGTTATCAACCATCCACCCTACAGCCCAGACCTGGCGCCAAGTGATTATCACCTCTTCATGCATTTGAAGAAATGGCTCGGGTCACAGCGGTTTGATGACGACGAAGAGCTCAAAGATGCGGTCACAGGCTGGCTCCAGGCACAAGCGGGTGATTTTTATGCAGAAGGAATTTCAAAGCTTGTGAAGAGATACGATAAGTGCCTCAATCGCTATGGAGACAATGTAGAAAAATAGTGCAAAGATGTAGTTGTAAGATGTATATATTAAAATATTTTTATTTAACTTGGTGTATTTTTTTAAATCAACCGGAGGTTACTTTCTGAACGGCCCTCGTATATAGTAAGACGTGCACTGGTTTCTCCAGTAGTGATTCTCCAGCAGAAAGAGGTCCCTACTCAATGGTAATTCGTCGTCTTATTGCTTTATAGCTTTATGTATTTTCTTTAATGTATGTAGCCCTCTAATTATAGCTTTGTATACAACTTGCAGGTCTGAAGATGACCACAACTATAGGAATGGTTGGTGTTGTTTGGGAGCCAACTAATTTTTGTAATTTTGGCTCAGAGCATGCGGTACACATACACTTAATTTTCGAACCATGTTCGTTGCATGCATGTGTCGCAGGATGGTGGAATGATCACAGTTCACCACATCTGCCAGTTTACGAGTACACTGACGTGGATCCTTGTGGATTCATATATTTCAACAATCTTCATCGAACACCAGAGATCTTGCTGAATGTGGAGAGTCACTAATGTCACACCGATCCTCCCTAAAAGGAAAAAACAATTTCCTTGGGGTGCTCAGCCCAGTGGGATTATATCCTTAGCACTCTGTCTTCAGGCCACGAGTCGCCTACCGGGACCATCCGACCGCCGTGTCATCCTCAGTGGAGGATGCGGATAGGAGGGGCGTGGGGTCAGCACACCGCTCTCTCAGTCGTTATGATGGTTTTCTTGACCGAAGCCGCTACTATTCGGTCGAGTAGCTCCTCAATTTGCATCACGAGGCTGAGTGCACCCCGAAAAATGGCAACAGCGCATTGCGGCCTGGATGGTCACCCATCCAAGTGCCGACCACGCCCGAGGGCGTTTAACTTCGGTGATGTCACGGGAACCGGTGTATCCACTACGGCAAGGTCGTTGCCTGGCATTATACCCTTGAATGACGTAAATGCTCTGGCGATCTAATTAACTCAAAAAAAGGAACATTTCGGAAAGGTTCCGATTTTTCCACTTGGCATTGCATTTTCTAGCGTCCACAGCACTTAACAGTACCTCTACATGACAAAATGACTCTTTTTAAACTCAAGTAGCAACAGTTAACTGTAAATAAAAAGTGATAATCCATAAATAAACCCGTAGCATTCAGAATATCAACATGCAAAAAAAAACTCTACGAACTTATCCACCAACATAACGAAAACCTTGAGATTTGTCGATGATATAATTCTGTCAGAGACGCTAAAGTAATTGGAAGATGAGTTGAAAGCAACGGGTACTGTCTTGAGAAATTTTTATGAGGCGAATGTCATCAAAAGTAAAACAATGGGAATGAAATTTGATCGCATTAAACCAGGGGACGGTAAGGAATTTAAAAAAAATGTTTCAAATGGCTCTGAGCACTATGGGACTTAACTTCTGAGGTCACCAGTCCCCTAGAACTTACAACTACTTAAACCTAACTAACCTAAGGACATTCACACACATCCATGCCCGAGGCAGGATTCGAACCTGCGACCGTAGCGGTCATGCGGTTCCAGACAAGCGCCTAGAACCGCTCGGCCACTCCGGCCGGCGGTAAGGAATTCAGAGTAAGAAATTATACACTAGGAATAGTAGACGAGTTTTGGTATTTCGGCAGTAAAACAACTGAGAGGATCTAAAATGGATAATGACAAGGAAAGCGTTGCTGTAAAAGAGAAATCCACTATCATCGAATGCAGATGTACTGAGTAAACCGTTACTAGAAGCGTTGGCGCTGATAACAACAATTCACGTCCGCAGCTCGTGGTCGTGCGGTAGCGTTCTCGCTTCCCGCGCCCGGGTTCCCGGGTTCGATTCCCGGCGGGGTCAGGGATTTTCTCTGCCTCGTGATGACTGGGTGTTGTGTGCTGTTCTTAGGTTAGTTAGGTTTAAGTAGTTCTAAGTTCTAGGGGACTGATGACCATAGATGTTAGGACCCATAGTGCTCAGAGCCATTTGAACCATTTGAACCAACAATTCAGTGAGGTGAAACGCGAAATGTAAACTGTGTAGACACGAAGAGATCAGAAGCTAGTGAAATGTGGTGGTACGACAGTATATTGATGATTACCATGGTAGATCGATTAACTAATTAAGAGGTAATATATCGAATTAAGGGGGAACGGAAATCTATGACACAACTTGACCAAAAAAAGGGATACTTCATAGAAATGGTTCTCGGGTGAGATATCGGAACTCCTTTTGAAATCTGCACATAGTTTAATCGGTGCAGCTGACCGATATCTTCAGGTGCTGTGCTGGTTGTCCTGGGGAGAACAATATTTATTCGTATGGAATTACGAACAGTGCTATGAATGATGATTTCTTGATTTTCGAAAGACGTACATAAAAAGTACAGAAAAACCTTTACCATTCAACGTAATTATATTTAAAACAATATCGATTTGTTATGAATATCATTCTCTGTTCTTTCTTAAAAATATTAATAACTGAGAAACAGTCGAATGATTTTATGTAATTACTTACTCTGGTCTTGGTCATGGCTGAAGTAGACGTGACAGACAGCGTAAGAGTACTAACGTTGTATTTTCGTTAAGTATGCGTGTTTATTTGCTCGTAAAACCATGATATATGTATCTTTAGCATCCTTACATCTTAGGAATCTAATGACTTATTTTTTCAGAGAATCAGTACGCACAATATAGCGCGAGACTGTGACTGATTGTTGTTGTGCATTTGCACTGCTGCAAAGTTTTATTTGAATTTTACCAATACTAAAAGGCACAGAGCCGCTGTAATAACTTACAAAGTTTGAATTTTAATTATATAATATCACTTGAATTTTGTTTACATTTATTCGCCAAAATTAATAGCAGTTTCCATCCAGTTCTTGTGGTTGCCACATAAGGGCTATCTTTTGTCTCAGCTACGTAAACTCACAGAAATTGACTTACGACGAAATGATCAATGATAAATATCCCACACAATAACATTTCTCTCCACGAATTCATGACTTTAAAGCAGTATTAATTTCAATCAGTTTAATAAGTCACAACTGCAAAATGCTAACGCGAATTCTTTAGAGACGAATGGAAAAACTGATAGAAGCCGACCTCGGGGAAGATCAGTTTGGATTCTGTAGAAATGTTGGAACACGTGAGGCAATACTGACCCTACGACTTATCTTAGAAGCTAGATTAAGGAAAGGCAAACCTACGTTTCCAACATTTGTAGACTTAGAGAAAGCTTTTGACAATGTTGATTGGAATACTGTCTTTCAAATTCTGAAGGTGGCAGGGGTAAAATACAGGGAGCGAAAGGCTATTTATAATTTGTACAGAAAGCAGATGGCAGTTATAAGAGTCGAGGGACATGAAACAGAAGCAGTGGTTGGGAAGGGAGTGAGACAGGGTTGTAGCCTATCGCCAACGCTATTCAATCTGTATATTGAGCAATCAATAAAGGAAGCAAAAGAAAAGTTGGGAGTTGGTATTAAAACCCATGGAGAAGAAATAAAAACTATGAGGTTCGCCGATGACATTGTAATTCTGTCAGAGAAGCAAAGGACTTGGAAGAGCAGTTGAACGGAATGGGCAGTGTGTCGAAAGGAGGGTATAAGATGAACATCAACAAAAGCAAAACTAGAATAATGGAATGTAGTTTAATTAAGTCGGGTGATGCTGAGGGAATTATATTAGAAAATGAGACACTTAGTAAACGAGGTCTGCTATATGGGTAGCAAAATAACTGATGATGGTCGAAGTAGTGAGGATATAAAATGTAGACTGGCAATGGCAAGAAAAGCGTTTCTGAAGAAGAAAAATTTGTTAACATCGAGTATGGATTTAAATGTCAAGAAGTCGTTTCTGAAAGTATTTGTATGGAGTGCAGCCATGTATGGAAGTTAAACGTGGACGATAAATAGCTTAGACAAGAAGAGAACAGAAGCTTTCGAAATGTGGTGCTACAGAAGAATGCTGAAGATTAGATGGGTAGATCACATAACTAATGAGGAGGTATTGAATAGAATTGGGGAAATGAAGGGATCGGTTGGTAGGACATGTTCTGAGACATCGAGGGATCACCAATTTAGTATTGGAGGGCAGTGTGGAGGGTAAAAATCGTAGAGGGAGACCAAGAGATGAATACACTAAGCAGATTCTGAAGGATGTAGGCTGCAGTAGGTAGTGGGAGATGAAGAAGCTTGCACAGGATAGAGTAGCATGGAGAGCTGCATCATACCAGTCTCAGGACTGAAGACCACAACAACAACAACAATTTCAATTAAACTGCGATGTTGAAAGAACCTGAGATATTGTGTTCACATACGAGCTAGTACGCTGCTTCACACCGCTCTTTATGTGCTTCATATTGCTGGCATTAAACTTTCAAATAATATTCCCATAGAAAAAAGACTGTGTAATTTGCCCGTGATAAGCAGTGTTGGCGCTTTCGTGTGTGGCATCATTTGATGTGTAACTATACGTACATGTGCCTGTAACTCATACAGTTTAAAGAGAAGCACATGTACACACAATTAAACCAATCCACTTGAAGTAGGCCGGCCTCTGTCGCTGAACGGTTGTAGGCGCTTCAGTCCGGGACCGCGCTGCTGCTACGGTCGCAGGTTCGAATCCTGCCTCGGGCATGGATGTGTGTGATGTCCCTAGGTTAGTTATGTTTAGGTAATTCTAAGTCTAGGGGACTGATGACCTCAGATGTTAAGTCCCATAGTGCTCAGAGCCATTTGAACCAACTGACGTAAAGAACAGAACACGACAACATACGCATTAAAAACAGCACAGTGCCACGAACACAAATAAACATACTGCATTTCCGTTGCACCTAAAGATGTCGGTCTTTTGCAACGACGAAATATGGTGTGCATTTCATAGTTACACGCGACGTCTCCCCTGATAACCATCTCTAGAGCGGGTCCTTCGGGGAAACCTCAAACAACACGAGACATAAGTTGACAAGACATGGCATAATGCACGTAGGCTTGCCAGTTGCCTAATTGCGGGAGGACCGTGGGTAAATGACACTAGTTTACTCTGTACACTCTGGCGGGCACCCAACAGTGGCAGAGGGAGTAGAGATGCAAACGCAGATGAGGCCGACCACGGCTCAAATATTGACTTTCCACGGATGAACCGCCGTAACACGTTGTTGTGTTCACGCTTCCGGAAACGGCAGTTAAAATTGACTTACGGGCTCTGCTAGCGTCGTAAAGTTTCGTCAGCCCATTTGGCTGTGTCTGCGCAACAAACTGCGCCTCTTGTGAGTGAACTGCGCCACCTTTTCCGACTCTACTATCGAGGTAGCTGAGTCACTCCCGTTAACGGGAGAGTAGCTAGCCGTCGTCATCAGGCGTATTAGACAGATAACACTCGCCCCCGTGTTCCTAATACAGGGTTGGTGCATAAGTTCGTTGTGTTTTTGTTTTTGCATGATGGTATTCCGGTTGCTGACGGCCCTGGGAGAGCCAGTCCTGACAAAATTCTACCATCTGGTGAGCAAGATGTATGAGACAGGCGAAATACCCTCAGACTTAGAGAACAATATAATAATTCCAAACCCAAAGAAACCAGGTGTTGACATGTGAAAATTAACGAACTATCAGTTTTAATAAGTCACAGCTGCAAAATACTAACACGAATTCTTTACAGACGAATGGAAAAACTGGTAGAAGCTGACCTCGGGGAAGATCAGTTTGGATTCCGTAGAAATGTTGGAACACGTGAGGCAATACTGACCCTACGACTTATCTTAGAAGAAAGATTAAGGAAAGGCAAACCTACGTTTCTAGCATTTGTAGACTTAGAGAAAGCTATTGACAATGTTGACTGGAATACTCTCTTTCAAATTCTAAAGGTGGCAGGGGTAAAATACAGGGAGCGAAAGGCTATTTACAATTTGTACAGAAACCAGATGGCAGTTATAAGAGTCGAAGGACATGAAAGGGAAGCAGTGGTTGGGAAGGGCGTGAGACAGAATTGTAGCCTCTCCCCGATGTTATTCAACCTTTATATTGAGAAAGCAGTATAAGAAACAAAAGAAAAATTCGGTGTAGGTATTAAAATCCATGGAGAAGAAATAAAAACTTTGATGTTCGCCGATGACATTGTAATTCTGTCAGAGACAGCAAAGGACTTGGAAGAGCAGTTGAACGGTATGGACAGTGTCTTGAAAGGAGGATATAAGATGAACATCAACAAGAGCAAAACGAGGATATTGGAATGTAGTCGAATTAAGTCTGGTGATTCTGAGGGAATTAGATTATGAAATGAGACACTTAAAGTAGTAAAGGAGTTTTGCTATTTGGGGAGCAAAATAACTGATGATGGTCGAAGTAGAGAGGATATAAAATGTTCAAATGTGTGTAAAATTGTATGGGACTTAACCGCTAAAGTCATCAGTCCCTAACCTTACACACTACTTAACCTAAATTATCCTAAGTGCAAACACACACACACCCATGCCCGAGGGAGGACTCGAACCTCCGCCGGGACCAGCCGCTCAGTCCACGACTGCAGCGCCTTGACCGCTGGATAATCCCGGGCGGCATCCTTCGTGTTTGTCAAGCTGTGGATGTTATTATGAAAAATATTGTGCATACAGTGAAAACTTGTTTTGGCGTCCCTCGGAATCGTAAGACACGTGTAGCTATTCAACGTTCTTCTCTCGGTATTTTAAAACGAAATGAAAAAGAAATGACGCCTCCTGTTTCGGATCATTCTTGTCGATACCCTCTTCGTACCCATCGAAAAATGACTGCGCTGTAGGGTGAATGCAGATTTTGGATGAAAATATTGATAGTCGAAGCTTACAATACGCATCTCGTAGTTATATTTGGTGTTGAGACATTTTTAGCAAAATCCATACAAATAGTTTCCATCATCTTGGTTTTCATAGCTTTGTGTCTTGCATTCCTTTTGCGTTAGTAGAATGTTTCAGTTTTTCTTCTGTGAAGACTATTCATAATTGTTCACCATTTAATTTCTTCTTTACCTTTTCCTGCGGACAGTGCTGTTAATTTGTTTGAGAAATCCACATTCTTTGTTCCCCAATGTCGTCGGCGCAATACCGCGGCACGATTTATTACACAACACTGAAAGAGCAACAGGCATTAGGAAACACAATGGGGGGAAAAACCAGTTGCAACAATAAGATTTCAAAGATATAATGGCACGGATTTTCGGTGGTCGTGTGACCGTCTGTAGAGCTGCAGTTGATTTGCCTGATTGTTTCGCTGGAACAATTGAGTTACCATTTTATTCCTGTAGCTGAAACTTTAAGGACAAATAGACCCATGACTTAGCTATTTTAACTGCTGTTTCTTGCTGTTAACAAGTAGTACTATTAATGGAGAATATAATGACACTTCAAACTCATTTTCCAAAGAAGTCACTTATCTTATTTTTCCCTGAAACATTCATATGAGTAATTAGACTAAAATGACTCATAGACAATACTAGACCAGCTCAGTCACTTATTTCCAAAACGTTCGGTAAATCAGCGAGACTTGTAGGGAATTAATATTTTTGGAGTAAAGGCTTTAATTATGTTACAACAATAAATAATTTTTACTTGAAACCTCAAGGAAGTATATCTTTGTGTCCATTTCACGGTCCTTTACTCTCTTAATTTCGCATGAGCTACTGTCATTTCATGACAAATCAGTGACAAACACGCTGTGCTGGGTTCCCGAACCACAGAAGAAACTACATGATCTTCTAATGGTGAATCTGGGCCGTCTTCCAAACAATGTACCAACTTGTCCATTCAGGGAGATAATATTTGCACCCATTATTTGAAAGCAACTGCAAATAATTCATAATCGCAATTCTTGTAGTAACGATGATTGAAGGTATGTTTATTTTGAACACTGACAAAGATTTCTCAAATCTTGAACCAGTATCGTACCATCGTCCTTGATAAGATACAGATTGCAAGGCAAAACCTTTGGTTTCATTTCAAACAGAAAAATTTGGATTCGTACCCACCGCTAGACCACCAGCCTCGGTAAGCTGTTCGATGAAAGCCTGCTTCAAGATACCAGCGCTAAGTACCAACTGCAACGGTAATGGATTGCGTAGGGATTGCAAAGAAAAATTTCGACTGGTTACAGAGGCGTTTCAGAAATCATTGTTCCCGCGCTCCGGATCTTCGGGAACATATCATACTGGTACAGAGCAAGTATCTTCTGCCATGTACTTGAAATTTGCTTGCAGAGTATTAGGATGCTGCACAAGTTCATAGCTTTTTCCCGTAAGTTTAACAAAAACAGAACAGGTACAGATAACAGAGATATCAGTCGCCGATAATACACTGAAGCGTCAAAGATACTACTCTGCTGGCCATTAAAATTGCTACACCACGAGGATGTGCTACAGGCGCGAAATTTAACCGTCAGGAAGAAGATGCTGTGATATGGAAATGATTAGCTTTTCAGAGCATTCACGCAAGGTTGGCGCCGGTGGCGACACCTACAACTTGCTGACATGAGGAAAGTTTCCAACCGATTTCTCATACGCAAACAGCAGGTGACCGGCGTTGCCTGGTGAAACGTTGTTGTGATGCCTCGTGTAAGGAGAAATGCGTACCATCACGTTTCAGACTCTGATAAAGGTCGGATTGTAGCCTATCGCGATTGCAGTTTATCGTATCGCGACATTGCTGCTCGCGTTGGTCGAGATCCAATGACTGTTAGCAGAATATGGAATGGGTGGGTTCAGGAGGGTAATACGGAACGCCGTGCTGGATCCCAACGTCCTCGTATCACTAGCAGACGAGATGACAGGCATCTTATCCGCATGGCTGTAACGGATTGTGCAGCCACGTCTAGATCCCTGAGTCAACAGATGGGGACGTTTGCAAGACAACAACCATCTGCACCAACAGTTCGACGGCGTTTGCAGCAGCAGGGACTATCAGCTCGGAGACTATGGCTGCGGTTACCCTTGACGCTGCATCACAGACATGAGCACTTGCGATGGTGTACTCAACGACGAACCTGCGTGCACGAATGGCAAAACGTCATTTTTTCCGATGAATCCAGGTTCTGTTTACAGCATCATAATGGTCGCATCCGTGCCTGGCGACATCGCGGTGAACACACATTGGAAGCGTGTATTCGTCATCGCCATACTGACGTATCACCCGACGTTATGGTATGGGGTGCCATTGGTTACACGTCTCAGTCTTCTCTTGTTCGCATTGACGACACTTTGAACAGTGGACGTTACATTTCAGATGTGTTACGACCCGTGGCTCTACCCTTCATTCGATCCGTGTGACACCCTACATTTCAGCGGGATAATACACGACCGCATGTTGCAGGTCATGTACGGACCCTTCTGGATACAGAAAATGTTCGACTGCTGTCCTGGCCAGCACAATCTCCAGATCTCTCACCAATTGGAAACGTCTGGTAAATGGCGGCCGAGCAACTGGCTCGTCACAATACGCCAGTCACTACTCTCGATGAACTGTGGTATCGTGTTGAAGCTGCATGGGCAGCTGTACCTGTACACGCCATCCAAGCTCTGTTTGACTCAATGGCCAGGCGTATCAAGGCCGTTATTACGGCCAGAGGCGGTTGTTCTGGGTACTGATTTCTCAGCATCTATGCACCCAAATTGCGTGAAAAGGTAATCACGTCAGTTCTAGTATAATACACTCCTGGAAATGGAAAAAAGAACACATTGACACCGGTGTGTCAGACCCACCATACTTGCTCCGGACACTGCGAGAGGGCTGTACAAGCAATGATCACACGCACGGCACAGCGGACACACCAGGAACCGCGGTGTTGGCCGTTGAATGGCACTAGCTGCGCAGCATTTGTGCACCGCCGCCGTCAGTGTCAGCCAGTTTGCCGTGGCATACGGAGCTCCATCGCAGTCTTTAACACTGGTAGCATGCCGCGACAGCGTGGACGTGAACCGTATGTGCAGCTGACGGACTTTGAGCGAGGGCGTATGGTGGGCATGCGGGAGGCCGGGTGGACGTACCGCCGAATTGCTCAACACGTGGGGCGTGAGGTCTCCACAGTACATCGATGTTGTCGCCAGTGGTCGGCGGAAGGTGCACGTGCCCGTCGACCTGGGACCGGACCGCAGCGACGCACGGATGCACGCCAAGACCGTAGGATCCTACGCAGTGCCGTAGGGGGCCGCACCGCCACTTCCCAGCAAATTAGGGACACTGTTGCTCCTGGGGTATCGGCGAGGACCATTCGCAACCGTCTCCATGAAGCTGGTCTACGGTCCCGCACACCGTTAGGCCGTCTTCCGCTCACGCCCCAACATCGTGCAGCCCGCCTCCAGTGGTGTCGCGACAGGCGTGAATGGAGGGACGAATGGAGACGTGTCGTCTTCAGCGATGAGAGTCGCTTCTGCCTTGGTGCCAATGATGGTCGTATGCGTGTTTGGCGCCGTGCAGGTGAGCGCCACAATCAGGACTGCATACGACCGAGGCACACAGGGCCAACACCCGGCATCATGGTGTGGGGAGCGATCTCCTACACTGGCCGTACACCACTGGTGATCGTCGAGGGAACACTGAATAGTGCACGGTACATCCAAACCGTCATCGAACCCATCGTTCTACCATTCCTAGACCGGCAAGGGAACTTGCTGTTCCAACAGGACAATGCACGTCCGCATGTATCCCGTGCCACCCAACGTTCTCTAGAAGGTGTAAGTCAACTACCCTGGCCAGCAAGATCTCCGGATCTGTCCCCCATTGAGCATGTTTGGGACTGGATGAAGCGTCGTCTCACGCGGTCTGCACGTCCAGCACGAACGCTGGTCCAACTGAGGCGCCAGGTGGAAATGGCATGGCAAGCCGTTCCACAGGACTACATCCAACATCTCTACGATCGTCTCCATGGGAGAATAGCAGCCTGCATTGCTGCGAAAGGTGGATATACACTGTACTAGTGCCGACATTGTGCATGCTCTGTTGCCTGTGTCTATGTGCCTGTGGTTCTGTCAGTGTGATCATGTGATGTATCTGACCCCAGGAATGTGTCAATAAAGTTTCCCCTTCCTGGGACAATGAATTCACGGAGTTCTTATTTCAATTTCCAGGAGTGTATATTTGTCCAATAAATACCCGTTTATCATCTGTATTTCTTCTTGGTGTAGCAATTTTAATGGCCAGTAGTGTAGTATAGGCATGCGTATTGAAATACATTACATAAATTGATACTCAGGCTAGAAGTAAGATACAAATATGACACTTGTGGCAAATTGTTTACAACTGTCAAAGTTTTTTTTCTGTTTTAGGTTCGCAGTACGTAAGTAGTGGATGAGGTGCAGTGCCCAAGAAGCCATGTTAACCAATCAGGAGAATGCACAGTGTGTCCTGTGGTACCATGAGACACGATCACCAACCACAGTGCAGAGACACTTCCAGACAACATTTGGAAGGAATCCACCTGATGTCGAGAGCATAAAGCTTGGGATGAGAAGTTCAAGGACACAGGATCGGTTGCTGACCTTCCGAGTTCTGGTCGACCAAGAACCTCAGCAGACAGGGTGAAAACTGTAAGGCAGTCTTTTCTGCGAAGTCCGAACAATTTGCAGGGCCTCACGTGAGTTACAGATTCCAAAAAGCTCTCTCCGTGACATGTTACACAAACGTTTATTGTTTCGTGCATACAAAGTGCAAATCGTTCAGGCCTTGTTGCCCAATGACAGTACACGTCGACATGACTTTGCGGTTGAAATGCTATCACGTATTGAGGGCGATGATGGTTATCTCAGACGAATTGCCTTTTCCGACGAAGCGACCTTTTTTGTCAGTGGAGTAGTGAATCGCCATAACGTGCCCATTTGGGGTTCACAACTCCCTGGCGCGGTCATGGAGGGCACCAGATGCAGTCCAAAGGTGAATGTTTGGTGCGCGCTATTGCACGATCGAATTATCGGGCCATTCTTCTTCGCTGAGGCTACCATCACATCTGCAGTGTATCTGGACATGTCGCAACTGTATTCTGTTCCTCAGCTGCTTCAGTATCACCCCGATGTCTTGTTTCAGCAAGACGGTGCACCGCCTCATTGGAGTTTGGACGTCCGTGCCTATCTCGATATGACCTTTCCTGGGCGATGGATTGGTCATGATGGGCCAACGGTTTGGCCTCCACACTCTCCTGCCATAACCCCATTAGACTTCTTTTTACGGGGTTATGTCAAGGACGAGGTCTACCGAACACGCGTACCAGATCTTGAAACCCTGCGGCAACGGATAACCACAGTCGTTGAATCGACCCCTCCAGTGATGTTGGCTAATGTGTGGACGGAAATTGAATAACACCTAGATGTGCTACGTGCTACCAAGGGTGCCCATGTGGAAGTTTACTGATGTGTGAAAAAAACTTTTATAGTTTGTAAACAATGAGACACCAGTCTCATATTTGTATCTTACTTCTAGCATGAGTTATCAATTTATGTAATCAGGGAAAGACTTTTCGGACACACTGTACGACGATTGAAGAGAATAGTTCAACGTGGCTGAAATTCAACCCTTCCGCAAATTGCTGCAGATTCCAATGCTGGGAAATCAACGAGTGTCAGCATGCGAAACATTCAACGTAACATCATCGATATGGGCTTTCGGAGCCGAAAGCCCACTCGTGCACCCCTTGATGACTGCACGTCACAAAGTTTTACGCCTCGCCTGGGGGCGTCAACACCGACATTGGGCTGTTGATGACTGATAACAAGTTCCCTGGTCGTCCGAGTCTCGTTTCAAATTGTGTCGAGCGGATGGACGCGAACGGCTATTGAGACAACCTCATAATTCCAAGGACCCTGCATGTCAGCGGGGGACTGTTCAAGCTGGTGGAGGCTCTGTCTTATCACCTGCATCCACTCCATTTTGCATTCCGACGGACTTGGGCAATTCCAGTAGGAGAATGCGACACCCCACACGTCCAGAATTGCTGAGTCTAAACACTTCCGCTGGCCACCAAACTCCTCAGACATGAACATTATTGAGCATATCCGGGATGCCTTGCAACGTACTGTTCAGAGGAGATCGGCACCTCCTCGAACTCTTACGGATTTATGGACAGCCCCACACGATTCATGGTGTCAGTTTCCTCCAGCACTACTTCAGGCATTAGTGAAGTACATACCGCGTCGTGTTGTGGCACCTGTGCTTGTTCGCGAGGGCTCTAGACAAGGCAGGTGTATTAGTTTCTATGGCTCTTCAGTGTATTAACCTTCACTATTTAGAAAAATTTCTCGACGCTGGGGTAACTTTTCGATTCCGCGACTGTAGACATCACTTGATTTTGGGGCGAAGAATTCGTCCAGCCATATTCGGAGCGCATCCGGTAAGGGAATGCCTTGAAGGTTGTTCGATAGACAGCGGAAAAGGAGAAAATCTGAGGACACAAGATCGGGAAGATAAGGTGGATGTGGAATGAATTCCCAACCCAGCTCCTGTATAGCGCCTTATGTCGCCCTAGCACAAACCGGGCGGGCGTTATCGTGATGTAGCATCACTTCACGCAGTCTTCTTGCTCCTTATGGTTGGACTGTGTCTCGAAGACGATGTTGGCAATAAATGTCATCATTGATGCTTACATATCGGGGAAGCCATTCGTTCTACGCCAAACCACTGCTGCTTCACCAGATGCATGACACTATCTGCTGTGGTTGTGCACAGATCTTTGTAATGGAAGTCGGTGGTTTGTTTGATCTCAACCATTCCTTTCTTTTCCTTGTTGTTGTTGTGGTCTTCAGAGACCGGTTTGATGCAGCTCTCGATGCTACTCTATCCTGTGCAAGCTTCATCTCCCAGTACCTACTGCAACCTACATCCTTCTATATCTGCTTAGTGTATTCATCTCTTGGTTGCCCTCTACGATTTTTACCCCCCACGCTGCCCTCCAATACTAAATTGGTGATCCCTTGATGCCTCAGAACATGTCCTACCAACCGGTCCCTTCTTCTTGTCAAGTTGTGCCACAAACTCCTCTTCTCCCCAATTCTGTTCGGTACCTCCTCATTAGTTATGTGATCTACCCATCTAATCTTCAGTATTCTTCTGTAGCACCACATTTCGAAAGCTTCTATTCTCTTCTTGTCTAAACTATTTATCGTCCACGTTTCACTTCCATACACAGCTACATTCCATACAAATACTTTCAGAAAAGACTTCCTGACACTTAAATCTGTACTCGATGTTAACAAATTTCTTCAGAAACGCTTTCCTTGCCATTGCCAGTCGACATTTTATATCCTCTCTACTTCAACCATCATCAGTTATTTTGCGCCCCAAATAGCAAAAATCATTTACTACTTTAAGCGTCTCATTTCCTAATCTAATACCCTCAGCATCACCCGATTTCATTCGACTACATTCCATTATCCTCGTTTTGCTTTTGTTGATGTTCGTCTTATATCCTCCTTTCAAGACACTGTCCATTCCGTTCAGCTGCTCTTCCAGGTCCTTCGCTATCTCTGACAGAATTACAATGTCATCGGCAAACCTCAAAGTTTTTAATTCTTCTCCATAGATTTTAATTCCTACTACGAATTTTTCTTTTGTTTCCTTTACTGCTTGCTCAATATACAGATTGAATAACATCGGGGAGAGCCTACAACCCTGTCTCACTCCCTTCCCAACCACTGCTTCCCTTTCGTGCCCCTCGACACTCTCATACCTGTCATCTGGTTTCTGTACCAATTGTAAATAGCCTTTCGTTCCCTGCATTTTACCCCTGCCACCTTTAGAATATGAAAGAGAGCATTCCAGTCAACATTGTCAAAAGCTTTCTCTAAGTCTACAAATCCTAGAAACGTAGGTTTCCTTATGTTAGCATAAAGACACCATTTCTCGTCACCAGCAACAATACGGGATAGGAATGGTCAGTGTTGTTCATAAGCCAACTGATGCCGAAATTTGGAAATTTGTGGTAAGTTGCCTATGGGACCTAACTGCTGAGCTCATCGGTCCTTAGGCTTTTTTTTTTTTTTTTTTTTTTTTTTTTTTTTGGTCATCAGTCTACTGACTGGTTTGATGCGGCCCGCCACAAATTCCTTTCCTGTGCTAACCTCGTCATCTCAGAGTAGCACTTGCAACCTACGTCGTCAATTATTTACTTCACGTATTCCAATCTCTGTCTTCCACTACAGTTTTTGCCCTCTACCGCTCCCTCTAGTACCATGGAAGTCATTCCCTCATGTCTTAGCAGATGTCCTATCATCCTGTCCCGTCTCCTTATCA
The DNA here is from genome assembly GCF_021461385.2 of Schistocerca piceifrons. Lineage (NCBI taxonomy): Eukaryota > Metazoa > Arthropoda > Insecta > Orthoptera > Acrididae > Schistocerca > Schistocerca piceifrons. The sequence continues at coordinate 68,711,669 of NC_060146.1, read as the reverse complement.
GTGTTTTCCACATATTCCTTTCCTCTCCGATTCTGCGTAGAACCTCCTCATTCCTTACCTTATCAGTCCACCTAATTTTCAACATTCGTCTGTAGCACCACATCTCAAACGCTTCGATTCTCTTCTGTTCCGGTTTTCCCACAGTCCATGTTTCACTACCATACAATGCTGTACTCCAGACGTACATCCTCAGAAATTTCTTCCTCAAATTAAGGCCGGTATTTGATATTAGTAGACTTCTCTTGGCCAGAAATGCCTTTTTTGCCATAGCGAGTCTGCTTTTGATGTCCTCCTTGCTCTGTCCGTCATTGGTTATTTTGCTGCCTAGGTGGCAGAATTCCTTAACTTCATTGACTTCGTGACCATCAATCCTGATGTTAAGTTTGTCGCTGTTCTCATTTCTACTACTTCTCATTACCTTCGTCTTTCTCCAATTTACTCTCAAACCATACTGTGTACTCATTAGACTGTTCATTCCGTTCAGCAGATCATTTAATTCTTCTTCACTTTCACTCAGGATAGCAATGTCATCAGCGAATCGTATCATTGATATCCTTTCACCTTGTATTTTAATTCCACTCCTGAACCTTTCTTTTATTTTCATCATTGCTTCCTCGATGTACAGATTGAAGAGTAGGGGCGAAAGGCTACAGCCTTGTCTTACACCCTTCTTAATACGAGCACTTCGTTCTTGATCGTCCACTCTTATTATTCCCTCTTGGTTGTTGTACATATTGTATATGACCCGTCTCTCCCTACAGCTTACCCCTACTTTTTTCAGAATCTCGAACAGCTTGCACCATTTTATATTGTCGAACGCTTTTTCCAGGTCGACAAATCCTATGAAAGTGTCTTGATTTTTCTTTAGCCTTGCTTCCATTATTAGCCGTAACGTCAGAATTGCCTCTCTCGTCCCTTTACTTTTCCTAAAGCCAAACTGATCGTCACCTAGCGCATTCTCAATTTTCTTTTCCATTCTTCTGTATATTATTCTTGTAAGCAGCTTCGATGCATCAGCTGTTAAGCTGATTGTGCGATAATTCTCGCACTTGTCAGCTCTTGCCGTCTTCGGAATTGTGTGGATGATGCTTTTCCGAAAGTCAGATGGTATGTCGCCAGACTCATATATTCTACACACCAACGTGGATAGTCGTTTTGTTGCCACTTCCCCCAATGATTTTAGAAATTCTGATGGAATGTTATCTATCCCTTCTGCCTTATTTGACCGTAAGTCCTCCAAAGCTCTTTTAAATTCCGATTCTAATACTGGATTCCCTATCTCTTCTAAATCGTCTCCTGTTTCTTCTTCTATCACATCAGACAAATCTTCACCCTCATAGAGGCTTTCAATGTATTCTTTCCACCTATCTGCTCTCTTCTTTGCACTTAACAGTGGAATTCCCGTTGCACTCTTAATGTTGCCACCGTTGCTTTTAATGTGACCAAAGGTTGTTTTGATTTTCCTGTATGCTGAGTCTGTCCTTCCGACAATCATATCATTTTCGATGTCTTCACATTTTTCCTGCAGCCATTTCGCCCTAGCTTCGCTGCACTTCCTATTTATTTCATTCCTCAGTGACTTGTATTTCTGTATTCCTGATTTTCCCGTAACATGTTTGTACTTCCTCCTTTCATCAATCAACTGAAGTATTTCTTCTGTTACCCACGGTTTCTTCACAGCTACCTTCTTTGTAACTATGTTTTCCTTCCCAACTTCTGTGAGGGCCCTTTTTAGAGATGTCCATTCCCCTTCAACTGTACTGCCTACTGCGCTATTCCTTATTGCTGTATCTATAGCGTTAGAGAACTTCAAACGTACCTCGTCATTCCTTAGTACTTCCGTATCCCTAGGCTTAGACACTACTTAATGTAACTTAAACTAACTTAGCCTAAGGACAACACCCACACCCATGCGCGAGGGAGGACTCGAACCTCCGACGGGGGGAAATTGATGACGAGCAAGGTGAGATGAACGCACGACCACCTGCTTATTTTTGTCATTTTGGCTTAGAACATGCGGTAATGATATATCCGATTTTTCAACCTCTTTCGTTGCATGTATACGTCACATGTTGATGGAATGACCAGAGTTCATCATACTTGCCGTTTCGCGACTACACTGACATGATTAATTCAGGAGTAATGCTTTTAAACGATATCAATCACACTCCGAAGGTCATCTTTAACGTTGAGACTCACTAATGTCAAAACGGTCCTTCTTAAAATGAGAAAATTATTTTATTGGCGTGCTCTATAGATTTGTATTTTCCCCTCAGACGGCGCAAATGCTTGTGGCTGCCTCCGCTGCTGTTATCCTTCTGTTGAACTGCTGATCTCAAACAGAAGAACATGTCGGAAATGTTCCTATTTCTCGACTTGGCACTCCATTTTCTAGCGTCCACAGCTCCAATCACAATCTTCACATGTCAAAATGAAAATATGTGAACTCAAACAGCAACAGTGAACTGCAAGTAAGAAATGACAGGCGATAAAGAAACCAATAGCAACCAGAATACCATCATGCAAAAACAAAAACCCTACCAACATATGCATCAACCCTATATTAGGAACACTGGGGCGAGTGTTATCTGTCTAATACGATTGATGCCGATGGATAGCTACTCTACGGTTAGTGGGAATGACTCAGTTACTTCCATAGTAGAGTCGGAAAATGTGGCGTAGTTCAGTCACAAGAGGACCAGTTAGTTGCGCAGATACAGCCAAACGGGCTGACGAGACTTTACGACGCTGGCAGAGAGAGGTCACTTTTAACTGCCGTTTCCCGCATCCTCACCACAACAACTTGATACGGCGATTCATCGTCGAAAGTCAATATTTCTGCCGTGGTTGGCCCTATCTAAGTTTGCATCTCTAATCCGTCGGCCACCGTTGGGTGCTCGCCAGAGTGTACAGAGGAAACTGGTATCGTTTACGCACATTCTTGCCGCAATTACGAAACTGACAATCCTACGTGCTTTAGGCAATGTCTTGTCAAATTATGTCTTGTGTTGCTTGAGGTTTTCCCGACGTACTTGTTCTAGAAATGGTTGCCGGGCGAGATGTCGGATATCACAATTAAATCCCCACAATATTGTATATATTGGCGGCAGCAGAATCGTTCGGCAGTGAGCTTCAAATGCCGCTTCTCTAAATTTTCTCAATAGAGTTTGTCGAAAAGAAAGTCACCTTCACTTCAGCGATTCCCATTTGAGTTCCCGAAGCATCTCCGTAACACATGTTGTTCTAATCTTTCGGTAGCCCCCCTTTCAATTGCTTCGATCTCTTCCTTCAATCCGATCTGCTACAGATTCCAAATGTTCGAGCAGTACTCAAGAAGACGTCGCACCAGCGCCCAATATGTGGTCTCCTTTACAGGTGAACCATTTTCTCCTAAAATTCGCCTTCCCTACCAGAGTACGCGAAGGAACTTGTCCCCCTTCTTGCAGCGGTGTACCGTAGATCTCTAGAAGAGCGTAGCGTTCCAAAAGATTGGAAAAGGGCACAGGTCATCCCCGTTTTCAAGAAGGGTCATCGAACAGATGTGCAGAACTATAGACCTATATCTCTAACGTCGATCAGTTGTAGAATTTTGGAACACGTATTATGTTCGAGTATTATGACTTTTCTGGAGACTAGAAATGTACTCTGTAGGAATCAGCATGGGTTTCGAAAAAGACGATCGTCTGAAACCCAGCTCCCGCTATTCGTCCACGAGACTCAGAGGACCATAGACACGGGTTCACAGGTAGATGCCGTGTTTCTTGGCTTTCGCAAGGCGTTCGATACAGTCCCCCACAGTCGTTTAATGAATAAAGTAAGAGAATATGGACTATCAGACCAATAGTGTGATTGGATTGAAGAGCTCCTAGATAACAGAGCGCAGCATGTTATTCTCAATGGAGAGAAGTCTTCCGAAGTAAGAGTGATTTCAGGTGTGCCGCAGGGGAGTGTCGTAGGACCGTTGCTATTCACAATATACACAAATGACCTTGTGGATGACATCGGAAGTTCACTGAGGCTTTTTGAGGATGATGCTGTGGTATATAGAGAGGTTATAACAATGGAAAATTGTACTGAAATGAAGGAGGATTTGCAGCGAATTGACGCATGGTGCAGGGAATCGCAATTGAATCTCAATGTAGACGAGTGTAATGTGCTGCGAATATATAGAAAGAAAGATCCCGTATCATTTAGCTACAATATAGCAGGTCAGCAACTGGAAGCAGTTAATTCCATAAATTATCTGGGAGTACGCTTTAGGAATCATTTAAAATGGAATGATCATATAAAGTTCATCGTCGGTAAAGCAGATGCCAGACTGAGAGTCATTGGAAGAATCCTGAGGAAATGCAATCCGAAAACAAAGGAAGTAGGTTACAGTACGCTTGTTCGCCCACTGCTTGAATACTGCTCAGCAGTGTGGGATCCGTACCAGATAGGGTTGATAGAAGAGATAGAGAAGATCCAACGGAGAGGAGCGCGTTTCGTTACAGGATCATTTAGTAATCGCGAAAGCGTTACGGAGATGATAGATAAACTCCAGTGGAAGACTCTGCAGGAGAGACGCTCAGTAGTTCGGTACGGGCTTTTTTTGAAGTTTCGAGAACATACCTTCACCGAGGAGTCAAGCAGTATATTTCTCCCTCCTACGTATATCTCGCGAAGAGACCATGAGGATAAAACCAGAGGGATTAGAGCCCACACAGAGGCATGCAGAAAATCCTTCTTTCCACGAACAATATGAGACTGGAATAGAAGGGAGAACCGATAGAGGTAGTCAAGGTACCCCCCGCCACACACCGTCAGGTGGCTTGCGGAGTATGGATGTAGATGTAGATGTAGATGTAGATACCTCTCACATGTTCGTTCCACCTCATATCACTCGTAGCTCAAAGTTTCTCTTGTTCTGTGTCGTCTGTGCTCTCTTCTGTTAATCGTTTTATTCTCTGTGGGTGTTTTTAGTATTTGGAAAATGGGACCGATGACCGTAGCAGTCTGGTCCCTTTAATCCCCACAAACCAACCAACCACTCGTAGCTATGTGCTAGTCACCTGACCCTAAGGAGATCTTTGGTAACTTGTTCTGCTTCATTAATAATCAGTAAAATTCTCGGTTTTTTAAACGTTTTTATTCATTCGTTCTCTTCCATAAAACTGGAGGGGGGAGTGACAAATTACAAGCCTCCACCGGGTGCAAACTGTGTGGCTACGCAACTGCATGGACGTTACTCTGAATGGTCTTTGAAACTTCCATGTCGGAACTGTTGTGGCGAAAATACACAAGTCGCACGATGTCAACTATACGACAGCTAGGACGGCACTAAGGCTGTTTGTTCATACAGTCGGCTACTGTGGTAGAGGAGCTCTATCGGCCGTGTATAAGGAGCAGGTAGTTACAGTAGTTACGACGGTCCGGACGCAGGTTAGCCGTGACACAAAGGAAGCAAGTACCGGGCACAGGTTTCACAGATTTCTGTTTGCCGCAAATTTCACTGAGCGCTGCTCTCGTGGATTAGAAAATACGCAATCAGCGAGATTACTTAGATCACGTACAGACGTACCTGGAGCCCCATTACGGCGCCTGCACTCAGTTGGTAAACACGCCTGCCGTAATAACAGGACGAGTGCGCGGAACACTTAGTACAGCGGTGTGTGCGCTCTGTCACAGCGTCCGGATTTGCATCTGCAAGGTGACCCCTTACGAAACATTCCTCCTCTGACGAAGCAATGTTACGATTCTACGTATACAAGGTGTTTCAAAAAGGTACGGCCAAACTTTCAGGAAACATTCCTCACACACAAATAAAGAAAAGATGTTATGTGGACATGTGTCCGGAAACGCTTACTTTCCATGTTAGAGCTCATTTTAGTTTCGTCAGTATGTACTGTACTTCCTGGATTCACCGCCATTTGGCCAAATTGAAGCAAGGTAATGTTAACTTTGGTGCCTGTGTTGACATGCGACTCATTGCTCTACAGTACTAGCATCAAGCACATCAGTACGTGGCATCAACAGGTTAGTGTTCATCACGAACGTGGTTTTGCAGTCAGTGCAATGTTTACAAATGCGGAGTTGGCAGATGCCCATTTGATGTATGGATTAGCACGGGGCAATAGCCGTGGCGCGGTACGTTTGTATCGAGACAGATTTCCAGAACGAAGGTGTCCCGACAGGAAGACGTTCGAAGCAATTGATCGGCGTCTTAGGGAGCACGGAACATTCCAGCCTATGGCTCGTGACTGGGGAAGACCTAGAACGAGGAGGACACCTGCAATGGACGAGGCAATTCTTCGTGGAGTTGACGATAACCCTAATGTCAGCGTCAGAGAAGTTGCTGCTGTACAAGGTAACGTTGACCACGTGACTGTATAGAGAGTGCTACGGGAGAACCAGTTGTTTCCGTACCATGTACAGCGTGTGCAGGCACTATCAGCAGCTGATTGGCCTCCACGGGCACACTTCTGCGAGTGGTTCATCCAACAATGTGTCAATCCTCATTTCAGTGCAAATGTTCTCTTTACGGATGAGGCTTCATTCCAACGCGATCAAATTGCAAATTTTCACAATCAACATGTATAGGCTGACGAGAATCCGCACGCAATTGTGCAATCACGTCATCAGCACAGATTTTCTGTGAACGTTTGGGCAGGCATTGTTGGTGATGTCTTGATTGGGCCCCATGTTCTTCCACCTACGCTCAATGGAGCAAGTTATCATGATTTCATACGGGATACTCTACCTGTGCTGCTAGAACATGTGCCTTTACAAGTACGACACAACATGTGGTCCATGCACGATGGAGCTCCTGCACATTTCAGTCGAAGTGTTCGTACGCTTCTCAACAACAGATTCGGTGACCGATGGATTGGTAGAGGCGGACCAATTCCATGGCCTCCACGCTCTCCTGACCTCAACCCTCTTGAATTTCATTTATGGGGGCATTTGAAAGCTCTTGTCTACACAACCCCGGTACCAAATGTAGAGACTCTTCGAGCTCGTATTGTGGACGGCTGTGGTACAATACGCCAATCTCCAGGGCTGCATCAGCGCATCAGAGATTCCATGCGACGGAGGGTGGATGCATGTATCCTCGCTAACGGAGGACATTTTGAACATTTCCTGTAACAAGGTGTGTTTCCATTCCACAATTAATGTGATTCGAAGAGAAGTAATAAAATGAGCTCTAACATGGAAAGTAAGCGTTTCCGGACACATGTCCACATAACGTATTTTCTTTCTTTGTGTGTGAGGAATGTTTCCTGAAAGTTTGGCCGTACCTTTTTGTAACACCCTGTATATCGGCATCCGCTCGCCGTCATTAATGTTTTGTGCCTCAGATGCTCGGTTGCATCAAGCAGGGGCAGATATGAAATCGAAGATCGGGTTCTTCAGGTCGGGCACAAGTTCTCACACGAGTTGGACTTGCACACCCCTCCTAGATCTAGCAGGACGTCTTCGTGACTACATCCTTTAAATACACTATTGAATAATTAAAACCTGAATTCGCAGGATCAGGCCGCTTTGATTTGAGACGAGACTAGTAAACAATAGAACAGACAAAAGTGAAGAAGTCAGTGTTTTGGTCAAATATTAGTTCATTAAAATTCATGATTGGTCTCAGTTTACTCTGTAAGGAGCCACAGGAGACCATGCGTCAACTATACAGAGTGGATAAAATAAAATATGCACACCCGGGGCAGATGACGTAAATTAGTTTGCCTAACTTTTGAATTATTTTCCGGACCGGAAAACACCGTATAAAATGCTCGGATAGCATCCATCAAAAACCCCAAAATTATTGTTAGTGGAGTTTATGGGCTCCCAATATACAGGGTTGTCCACTGATCGTGATAGGGTCACATATCTCACGAAATAAGCGTCAAACGAAAAAACTACAAAGAAGGAAACTTGTCTAGCTTGAAGGGGGAAACCAGATGGCGCTATGGTTGGCCCGCTAGATGGCGCTGGCATAGGTCAAACAGATATCAACTGCGGTTTTTTTTAATAGGAACCCCCATTTTTTATTACATATTCGTGTAGTACGTAAAGGAATATGAATTAGTTGGACCACTGTTTTCGCTTTGTGATAGATGGCGCTGTAATAGTCACAAACATATGGCTCACAATTTTAGACGAACAGTTGGTAACAGATAGGTTTTTTAAATTAAAATACAGAACATTTTATTTCGGTTGTTCCAGTGTGATACATGTACCTTTGTGAACTTATCATATCTGAAAACGCATGCTGTTACAGCGTGATTACCTGTAAATACCACATTAATGCAATAAATGCTCAAAATGATGTCCGTCAACCTCAATGCATTTGGCAATACGTGTAACGACATTCCTGTCAACAGCGAGTAGTTCGCCTTCCGTAATGTTCGCATATGCATTGACAATGTGCTGACGCATGTTGTCAGGCGTTGTCGGTGGATCACGATAGCAAATATCCTTCAATTTCCCCACAGAAAGAAATCTAGGGACGTCAGATCCGGTGAACATGATGGCCATGGTATGGTGCTTCGACGACCAATCCACTTGTCATGAAATAATAGTAATATCGGTAGAACACTACGTAGGAACTCAGAATACATTGCACCATTTAGATTGTCATGGATAAAATGTGGGCCAGTTATCCTTCCTCCCATAATGCCGCATCATACATTAACCCGCCGAGATCACTGATGTTCCACTTGTCGCAGCCATCGTGGATTTTCCGTTGTCCAATTGTGCATATTATCCAGGTTTACGTTACCGCTGTTGGTGAATGACGCTTCGTCGCTAAATAGAACGCGTGCAAAAAAATCTATCATCGTCCCGTAATTTCTCTTGTGCCCAGTGGCAGAACTGTACACGACGTTGAAAGTCGTCGCCATGCAATTCCTGATGCATAGAAATATGGTACGGGTGCAATCGATGTTGATGCAGCATTCTCAACACAGAAGTTTTTGATCTCCCCGATTCCCGCGCAATTTGTCTGCTAGTGATGTGCGGATTAGGCGCGACAGCAGCTACAACATCTACTTGGGCAGCATCATTTGTTGCAGGTCGTGGTTGACGTTTCACAGGTGGCTGAACACTTCCTGTTTCCTTAAAAAACGTAACTATTCGGCGAACGGTCCGGACACTTGGATGATGTCGTCCAGGATACCGAGCAGCATACATCCCACACGCCGATTGGGCATTTTGATCACAATAGCCATACATCAACACTATGTCGACCTTTTCCGAAACTGGTAAACGGTCCATTTTAACACGGGTAATGTATCACGAAGCAAATACCGTCCGCACTGGTCGAGTGTTACGTGATACCACGTAGTTATACGTTTGTGACTATTACAGCGCCATCTATCACAAAGCGAAAGAAGTGGTCCAACCAAAACACTCTTATTTCTTTACGTACTACACAAATATGTAATAAAATATGAGGGTTCCTATTTAAAAAAAAAAAAAAAAAAAAAACGCGGTTGATATCCGTTTGACCTATGGCAGCGCCATCTAGCGGGCCAGCCATAGCGCCATCTGGTTTCCCCCTTCAAGCTAGACGAGTTTCTTTGTTTGTAGTTTTTTCATTTGATGCTTATTTCGTGAGATATTTGGCCCAGTCACTATCAATGGACCACCCTGTATACACTGATGCGCATAAGATAGTGTGGTGAGGTTGGAAGATGAGAAATAGACAAGTAGTACGAAATACTCAGGTGAACGCAATGGCAGACACGGAGGCAGTGATGGACAGTGTGTGTCTTTAATCAACGACTATTCTAGGTGTTGTGACTTGGCAAGACAGCCAAGCCACTATGAGAGGAAGCCGAAAGGCACACGTGTAAGCTCACGCAGGCTGGCGTGAGGTCTGGAACAGTTAAAGGAATAGAGACTAGCAAAAAAGGTACGTAGCTTCTGGAATACTTAACTTTAATCCATAATTGGTGAACATCGGTCTGACGGTACATGCATCACAAGATAAATAGCAGTTGATAATGGCGCCTTGCTAGGTCGTAGCAAATAACGTAGCTGAAGGCTATGCTAACTATCGTCTCGGCAAATGAGAGCGTAATTTGTCAGTGAACCATCGCTAGCAAAGTCGGCTGTACAACTGGGGCGAGTGCTAGGAAGTCTCTCTAGACCTGCCGTGTGGCGGCGCTCGGTCTGCAATCACTGACAGTGGCGACACGCGGGTCCGACGTATACTAACGGACCGCGGCCGATTTAAAGGCTACCACCTAGCAAGTGAGGTGTCTGGCGGTGACACCACACTAAGCTTATCGTGATCCTTATATGCTCGGCTTACTATAAGACAAAAAATAACCATACCAACAGGGAATCATCTGAGTAGGATGGAAATCCGTAAACGTAACGTACATGTACAGGAAAACAAACGATCATAATTTCCGAAAAATTAGGTGATTTATTCAAAGAGAGTGATCTCCACAAAGTGAGGAAGTAAATAACGCGTTGGTCCACCTTTGGCTCTTACGCAAGCAGTTTTTCGTCTTGGCATTTATTAGTAGAATTGTTGTATGTCCTTGTCAGAGATATCGTGCCAAGTTCTGCCCAACTGGCGCGTTACACCGTCAGAATCCCCTGATGGTTGGAGGGCCGTGCCCATATTGCCCCAAACGTTCTCAATTGGGGACAGATTTGGCGCCCTTTCTGGCCAAGGTAGTATTTGGCAAGCAAAAAGGGGAATTTGTTAACCAAATCTGAAGTTACGATGACATTGGTTTACACCACTCGTTGCGCGGAATGAGTTGCACGCAATTGGTTTCATATTTGACTGTCGACACGGCGTAACCAGTATACATTACAGTTTCGTCATTTTGTGAGTCCGTGAGTCGTGTCTGAAATGAAAGTTTTGGCAGGTGCACGTCGCACGAGTTGAGATGGAGTTAAAGCTCGTGCATGGAATCGCTGCATAAGAAAAAAAATAAGAAACGTGTTTCCATTCGTGACTCGGTTTCTCAGCATTTTTACTGAAATAATTTGTAATGGAAGACCAAGGAAGTTCTTTTAATTATCTTAGAATGTCACCAGATGTGTTCACGTTTCTTCTAAAAAGAGTTACGAGGGTCACTCCAAAAGAAATGCACACTATTTTTTTTAAATCAATCTTTTATTCTGCATGTTTGGAAGTTTTACAGTGTGCAGATACATTCTTTAGGAACAATATTTTCATTTCTCCACATAATTTCCAACCCTCTCAACTCCTTACGCCATCTTGGAACCAGCGCCCGTATAACCGCACGGTAAAATTCTTGGCCAACCTGTAGGAGCCACTGTTTGGCAGCATGCACAAGGGAGTCATTATCTTCAAACCTTGTTCCACGAAGAGAGTCTTTCAGTTTCCCACAGAGATGATAGTCACATGAGCCAGGTCAGGACTGTAAGGCGGGTGTTTCAGTGTTGTCCATCCGAGTTTTGTGATCGCTTCCATGGTTTTTCGATTGGCATGTGGCCGTGCATTGTCGTGCAACAGCAAAACATCTTGCTTTTGCCGATGTGGTCGAACACGACTCAGTCGAGCTTGAACCTTCTTCAGTGTCGTCACAAATGAATCAGAATTTATGGTGGTTCCACTTGGCATGATGTCCACAAGCAAGAGTCCTTCGGAATCCAGCAAAAGGTGTGGTTTTGAATTTTTTTTTCTTGGGTGACTTTGCATGATGCCAGTCCACTGATGGCCTCTTCGTCTCTGGTGAAAAATGGTGGAGCCATGTTTCATCACCTGTCAAAATTCTTCCAAGAAATTCATCTCCACCATTCTCGTTCTGTTCCAAAAGTTCGCTGCATACCGTTTTTCTTGTTTCTTTGTGAGCCACTGTCAACATCCCGGGAACCTAGCTAAACCTTTTTTAACGCCAACACTTTCAGTATTCTGCAAACACTTCCTTCCCCTATCCCAACGTAGCGTGACAATTTGTTCACTGTGATGCGTCTGTCAGCAGTGACCAATTCGTTAACTCTCTGCACATTGTCTGGAGTGTGTGCAGTACGAGGCCTGCCGCTGCGAGGACAATCCTCAATATTGCCGTGCCCGCTTTCATCACGTAACCTGCTTGCCCACCGACTAACTGTACTGCGATCGACAGCAGCATCTCCATACTCCTTTTTCAACCTCTTGTGGATGTTTCCCACTGTCTCGTTTCCACAGCACAGGAATTCTATGACAGCACGTTGCTTCTGACAAACGTCATGTGTAACAGCCATCATGAAGACATGCTGTGACGGTGCGACTCACGGGAACAGATTGACCTAAGTTTGAAAACAAGCGGGAAGGATGTATCTACACACTGTAAAACTTTCACACATGCAGGATGAAAACTGTATTTTTACAAAAATAGTGTGCATTTCTTTTGGAGTGACCCTCGTAATTTTGCGATAAGGATTAAAGATAGTGTAATACATGAAGCACTTCGCGAGAACTGAACTGAAATTATATGTCATATTGCGTGCATTACAATCGAGAACACTCGGCATGCTATAAGATGCCGATTTAGTTGGTGATGACACTTTTTCATTAACACCAATAATTATTAACATTAACAGGTATAATTATTAACATGAACAGCAGTAACTATTCGAACAAGCCGCATTAAGAAGAGAATGGTTTGCAAACTACTCTCTTGAAGATCTGTACACTGGCAATATTTCAAAATTCAAACATGTGTGAATGGGGAGCACTACTGCGACGTTTTAAATAGATGAATATTGCATAAATATTTGTGTAGTCTTCCCTCCCGTCAACAATATCTCTTTAAAAAAAAACGAACGATGGGATTCTAATCTTGTAGACGAGAGCATTTCCACAGCTAGAATTACATTTGCTTGTCTTTTTCTTAATTCTGTTGTATATGTGCTTCTGATTCAAACAAATTTGCCATGCAGCTCAGATATTGTCAAACTTTCTGTGTTCCGATCGCACGTGAAGGTCTCAGGAGCAGCAATATATTGCTTATTTTTGTTATCAGCATCACCAAAATCCCACAAACACCTGTGCAAAACACAGGTATCCAAAAAGCGAACATTGTTCCCCGTTCCTCACTGCATATTTCAGTTTGTCTACACTCTACGGACACACATAACCTCAAAACTCATGCAGCTAGTGTCGCCGAAGTTGGAACACGCCGAAAGTGTTTAGTTTCAGTTCGCAGTGGCCAGTAGCGCAATTGCATGCAACGTAGTGTCGTCGTGTAAACTAGGCTTTAGTATATCTTTTCAGAAGGTATCTGCATTGAGTAAGTCTTGTATGGAAATGAGCTGTGGATCATAAGCTGTTGAGACATGAAGAGAATAGTTGGTTTTGAAAGACGGTGTTACAGGGGAACGCTGAAGATTAGATGAGTAGATTACGTTAACTCATGAGGAGGTACTGAATCCAGTTTGGGAAAAAACAAATATATGGAACAGCTTGACTAAATGATGAGATATGTGGATAGGACACATCGTGAGGGGCAAAGAATCGTCTATTTGTTAATGTAGGGAAGAAAGACTCGGCTGCAACAAGAAAGTTCATCAGGATGTAGGTTGCAGTAGTTATGCAAGATGAAAAGGTTTGCGGGGAAAAGGCTAGTGAGTAGAGATACATCAAACAAGTGTCCAGACTAAATACCACAACATCATCTTTATCATCATCGTCACCATCAACAACAACTGAAAGGTCTCTGTTGGATTCCTTTCATGTTAGTTTCTTAAATCTGTAGTCATTTACGGCATAAATTCCTCTTCTAAATTGACTGTGGTGTTTCTAACTATCTGGGAGGAGCCTGAGCAGTGGAACGTGTTACTTTTACACATAAACAAGAACGATCTGTCACCCTACTACACTTTAAAACACAGTTTATATGTAATTCGTCTCACACAGTCTCATACGGAACCTACATCTGCTTTCTTTTATATACTGTATATGATAAGACACTGTCATACTCCTTCCCTTCTGTGTGAAAGGGTGAATGAGCAAATGTATTTTTACTTACATGCTTGATGGTAGCAGACATCCCTGTCTACTAGAGAACAGTAGGACCAACGTCAGAACAGGTAGCTGCGCTTTCTAAAAGCAAAGAGGTTTCTATTGTTGGTATGGTCCTGTCCGTCCCTTGTCATGTCGGCATAGGAAGCTGCCTCTCTGGTCACTTCCGTTTGTATCTGTGAAGCACCCTCGGTAGGGGCCCACGCCAGTCGGTCCGTGGCGAGCGTCTGAAGTGCTAAGATCTCTGGCTAAGCGCGTCTCTGCTAAGTCTGTAGGACAATGGATTTCTTAAGTTCAGCCTAACTGAAAATTTAATCACCTTTATTTCAGGTTTAGATCTAAAATATCCTATGTTATCTTCAATTGCAACACAGTGTAATTCGAGTGTGAAGTTCAGAAAATCTTCCAGTAGTTGCTTTGTCACTACTTTGTGAGTAAAGTGGAACCACGTTTTGATGATCTGTAACTCTAACTAAGATCGTCAATCTTAAATGCGAATGTGCGTGAGATTATGACGTCTCGTCTTGAAAATATTTTTCAATATAGCAACTTTTCTTTATGTTCAACCCATGTGGGGTGTACTTTGTGAGACCAGTACCATGTGCTTATACAATTGTTTGACCCATCAGGTTAATAGTAAGACAATAGAAACCAGTTCGAGGTTTTTCTTTTGTAAATTGCGTTTCGATGTAATTTATTTTAACTATCAAAATTATTGTGGAGTTACACTCTTTGTGTAAACCAAGTCGACCACGTGAACCATCTGGTGTAATCATCAAAGTAGCCATCAGCTTTTCTTTTTGGGAAGATTCCACAGAGAGCTAGTATGGATTTAGTATACCAGTGTGTGGTAATTTCATGACGGACAGGACTGCGCTACAAACGTAACTTCTTTGGGTGAAAATTGAATCGGTTGGTTGTGGTTAATTCCCTCTTGCATATGTTTCAACATTCTTCGTGTGTTATTTTATGAATGCAGTGTTGTATGCAGTCTCCCAATATTGGCTCCATATTTGATGTGTTCTGTAAGATTACAAACTCACATTTTCACGATCCTAAATAAGGCGCCAGTTTAGTTATGAATCAAGTTTAGTATGCTGAAATTTTAACGGAACAATGATCAATGTTAAAATAAATGTCCAAATACAAACTGATTTATTTCTTTTTATTTAAATTCTCTTTTATATATATATATATATATAATATATATATATATATATATATATATGTATATGTATATATATAAATCACCGGTTTGTCATAAGATGACTTTTAAGAGATTATAATTAATGTTAGTCTGGTTGGGAATTTGGTAAGCTAGACTGGATACCTGGTGAAACAGTTGCTCAGTAATGCAAGGTTAACTTCCCCAGATAGCTCACAGCTTTTAATCCGCTTTATCTTGAATATCAGCACCGCTTTCAGAACAACTTAATGCATCAACATTACACAACAACATGACGACATGTGATTTATTTACGATGGTGCCGAGCGGTGATTTTAGCTTGTGACTTGTTGTCACTAGGACAACGAATATCTGAGGATCCCTGCGAAACCGTTCAAAATAAATGAAATCAAACGCTACCTCTTCCCCCTTGAGATTTATTCTCATTTGAATTGACATTACTAATAGCAACATATAATCCCAAATCCACAATTCCTGTCGGTGTGTAAGGTACCAGAGCCACGGATTTATTTAATGTTCGCGGCCCTTTTAACTTTAGAACTGACAAACAAATTTTTGCAGAAGGTTTGCTTATTTGGCTTCCAGGCGTAAACAACAGAACCAGTGACATACACTGAACTATCTCGCAACACTACTGTTACCACCTTCACGGTAGGTGAAAACAATACAGCAGCGTCCTGAAAAACATACACTTCTCTACCTGTCAAAGCGACTGCTTATCACACAGATCGAAAAGCTGCCAAGTTGCCCCGTCCCCTCCCACCCTCCTCAACCAGCTGAGGGATCTGCTTCAAATATAGTGAGTTACACGTCAGAATTACAGAGTGTTATCCGATTCGAACAAAGTACCATATAATTTTAAGTAATGCTGATGCCAACATCATGGACAGTAGATCTGTATTACATTTGAAGTCCATCACAGGTTCTGCTCGCATGCAAATCTTGTTTATACCGTATTGACTGAAGCGAGATGAAAGGCGGTTGGCACTGTTAAAACATACAGAACAAAACTTTCCAGAAAAACGCCAAAATAAAAAACAAATAGAATGTTATTGTGATGTATATCAAACGCCTTCGCTTCATCTGACGGTTGAAAAAGTGAATTTGGATTTTGCTCGGCCAAGTTTTATAAGAGTTATGGATGTTTTCGGTAAATATTGAAAATTGTAAGAGAACATAATTTTACTTTCAATGTCAAGAGAAATAACGACTTTTTAAGTTTCCCTCACCTAAATCTACATCTACGTGATTACTCTGCTATTCACAATAAAGTGCCTGGCAGAGGGTTCAATGAACCACTTTCAAGCTGCCTCTCTACCTTTCCACTCTCGAACGGCACGTGGGAAAAACGAACACTTAAAATTTTTTGTGCGAGCTCTGATTTCTCTTATTTTATCGTGAGGTAGATGGGTGCCAACAGAATGTTTTCGCAATCGCAGGAGAAAACTGGTGATTGACATTTCATGAGAAGGTCCGGTCGCAACGAAATAATGATTGCCACTCCAATTCACGTATAATGTCTGTGACACTATCTCCCCTATTTCGCGATAATACAAAACGAGCTGCCCTTCTTTGTACTTTTTCGATGTCATCCGTCAGTCCCACCTGATGTGGATCCCACAAAGCACAGCAATACTTCAGAACAGGGCGGAGAAGCGTGGTGTAAGCAGTCTCTTTAGTAGACCTTCTAAGTATTCTGCCAATGAAGCGCAGTCTTTGGTTTGGTCTACCCACAATATTAGCTATGTGATCGTTCCAATTTAGGTTATTTGTAATTGCAATCCCAAAGTATTTAGCTGAATTTACAGCCTTCAGATTAGTGTGACTTATCGCGTAATGGAATTTTAGCTGATTTCTTTTAGTACTCATGTGAATAACTTCACACTTTTCTTTATTCAGGGTCAATTGTCACTTTTCGCACCAAACAGATATCTTATCTAAATCATTTTGCAAGTCATTTTGATCATCTGATGACTTTACAAGATGGTAAATGACAGCATCATCTGCAAACAATCCAAGACGGCTACTCAGATTGTCTCCTATGTCGTTAATATAGATAGGAACAATAGAGGGCCTATAACATTTCCTTGGGGAACGCCGGATATTATTTCTGTTTCACTCGATGACTTTCCGTCTATTACTACGAATTGTGACCTTTCTGAAAGTAAATCACGAATCAAGTCGCACAAGTGAGCCGATAATGCGTAGGCACGCAGTTTGGTTAGAAGACGCTTGTGAGGAACGGTGTCGAAAGCCTTCTGGAAATCTGAAAATATGGATTCGATAGTACTCATTACTTCATGAGTATAAAGAGCTAGTTGTGTTTCAGAGTGAGAGGGCATGGGGTAAACATAAATAAAATGATTAGTATGAGCAGAGGCGTAGAATTTGAAGCAATCACATGTCGTAACCCAGAGTGTCTGTCGTGTTACAATGGGCTAAAGCTAAGTTAAGTCGCACGTGTCGTCCCACTCTAAGTCCATTGCGCAGCGGCAGTTGTGCATTATCCGGAGAGAGTACGTGTTCCAGGTACGCTGCAGACATCGTTATGCTGCAGTACGCATAACACATACGTCCAAGTGCGAGTGAAATGGCGTAGCAATTCGAAAAGTACTCCAAAGCCGAAGTACGTAGGACAGCACAAGTGCCGGCCGCTGTGGCCGAGCGCTTCTGGGAGCTTCTCGCGTCGTCGGCTGTCGTAATTTAATTTATTATTTACTACACAAAAAATGGTTCAAATGGCTCTGAGCATTCTGGGACTCAACGTCTGAAGTCATCAGTCCCCTAGAACTTAGAAGTACTTAAACCTATAATAACTAACCTAAGGACATCACACACATCCACGCCCGAGGCAGTATTCGAACCCGCGACCGTAGTGGTCTCGCGGTTCCAGACTGTAGCGCCTAGAACCGCTCGGCCACTCCGGCCGGCTGTACTACACAAAGTGATTGGTAATGGTGATTGTCTCCGACTTACGTGGTCAGCCTTAATCAAAATGATATTTCATTCAATTTTTGTTTACAATTAAATGCTTTTTGTGAAATTGTCTCCTTTTTAACAATATTAATCTCCAGTGGAAATTGTTTCTTACGTTAATGACTGTAAGACTCGCCGAATCTTAAAACATGAACATGTAAGTTGAACAGCGAATTAAACTTTTCATATTAATTTCCTCGGCTAGTCAGTTCACTTTAAAGCAAAAAAATCTTTACTTATTAATTACAATTGCGGCCCACATACGCACGAGAGTATTTCTTCTTACCTCCGATAACCATTGCATTGTAGTCGGAGTCCTGGCTCTGACTTTCGGCTGTTGTACTGAAAATAAGAATCTTAAACCTACGTATTTTCTGCAACGTCGGGCGGCTGTTGAGAAAAATGAATATTATGTTAACAGTGGGCGAGTTTTTCGCTTCCGCTAATTTTTTATAAGTTAATATCGCCACGTAATGGCGTCGTTGGCTGCATCGGCAGCTGCGATTGTTGAACTGTAAATTACTCGAACGCAGGTTAATTCAAGGAAGGCAGACATGAAATCGGGATCATCTCTTACAAATTAGATGTGAACAATAATATTAAATCAATATTTTATCTGCTTAATTAGTACAAATATGCTTACATTTGCCAGCACTCGCAAGATGTCTGTCTACACGCAACCAAGACAAGTGAAGAAGTGAAGACGACTAAAAAATTAACAAAAGAGCGTATCTTGTCGTCTCTTTAGATCATTTTGTTATATTTCTTTGCACTCGAAACTTACACAGAGAAATTATTATTTTACGGGTACATGATAAAAAGATATATTATTCAATTTTTAAATGTCTCTTCTTTAAAATACTGTTTTTTAAGTCTTTTCGTATTGTTTCACTGGGGACGCTATAGGTTCTTTTACCCTTCTTATGTAATGGAGCCACCTGCGCTTTTTCTCGTCCGTTTGCTGAGCGAGAGATCACGCTAAATGCAATCTAGGTAAGACACAGAGTACTCTTTGTAAAGTCGCACTGGGATGGTATTGAAATACTGGTTTCTGTTGCCAAAAGAGTGGGAAATAATATGGTGTACTGGAATCTCGAATAAAACAACCTGGTTTCAGAAAAATGTGGCGTATTACTTATTTACGCCCCTCGTAATACGAGGCACGCCGGCCGGGTTGGCCGAGCGGTTCTAGGCGCTACAGTCTGGAACCGCGTGACCACTACGGTCGCAGGTTCGAATCCTGCCTCGGGCATGGATGTTTGTGATGTCCTTAGGTTAGTTAGGTTTAAGTAGTTCTAAGTTCTAGGGGACTGATGACCTCAGAAGTTAAGTCCCATAGAGCTCAGAGCCATTTGAACCAACACGAGGCACGAACGCGGAAAAAGAAGCAATTAGTGAAAGAAGGGCGATAGACAAATCCACTGTGTCAGTCCCGAAATCTAAACCGTATAGGCGAGAGAGAGGTGCGAGCAACTGTGCCCTGGCTTTCGAGGCGTTAAACCCTGGGGGGGAGGAGGACACCGCCAGCCCCCCACCCCCACAGCAGGTAGTTGGCGAGTCCCCCGTCCGTGAAATCGGCATCCTTCATCTCTCTCCCACGACATCGCCCCCTTCACTCCACCCTCCACGTCGGCATTTATTTTATTTTTTTCCCCTCTGCTGGGGCTTTCCCTTCCACAGCTGCACATGACCTGGGGTGACCCTCCAACACTCAGCAAGAAAACTTTTTCTTTTCTCCCTTTCTTTTTTGTTCCGAAGGCTCCCTCGCGTTGCAGCCGTACACACGTGGACGACTCGGTGGCAAGAAACCGGCGGTTGGCGGCTCCCCTGGTGGGTGGGGGAGTATAATGGACCTGACTGCAGATGCAGCGGGGCGTCCCTGCGACCAGACGGGCCACCTGATTACGGGTGGGGACTCCCCTAACAGGTTGGGAAACCTCGACAACACAAAGAGAGGCCAGGCCAGCAACAAGTGGGTGAAAAAAACCACAGCCTCTGCAGATTTTCTGTTACGAGACATTGATAAATTCTGCGTGCTCCAGTTGGTTTCCGGAAACGGCTGTACCACACCTACAGTTTTTATTTTCTTATGTCACCAACTAGGGACACACAACAACATAAATTCCTCATATTTTTCTTATTGTCTGCTATTTTTCACGTACTTCCTCATCTTGTCCCCTCCCCCCCATCCCCCACCCCAAATGGTGCCTTTCCATCTCTCTATGTTGTTCCAGGAAAGCATTCTAAATTTTGTATTTTAACTTTAAAATGTTTTCTCTTTGCTATTTCCGATTCTTTGATGCTGCTTCTATCTAGTTATTTTCTTATTTCTGTAAGTCGTGGTACTGTCGATTTCTTTTTCCAGAAATACAGGAATATTTGTTGCGTTAGCCTTTTCTCATTCAATTGTGTCTGAAGACGATTACTTTTGACTTCGCCATTACTTCTGATACTTTCTCCATGTAATTCCACTTCCTCGGACGAGAAATAAAAATCAAAAATTAGCTCCCAATACCCCAAAGATTTCCCCCAAGTCCCAAATTCCCAGAAAAGTGAATAAGAGGACGATGTTCCATTTACCACTATTATTAGGACAATAACAAGTAATTAAATCAGGAATCTAAGACTTGACAATTTAGCAATCTACGAAAGAAAGATTAATTTTCAGTAAAATTAAAATCGAAATCATAACAAATCGCAAAATTAGAATAAATTAACATTCGCAAAGTAGAACCAATGATCCCAAAGAATACTCCGTGTGTGTACTCTTTGGGAATCGTGAGTAATGACTAAGCATAATTGAATGCATTGTCACTATGTTACGAGAGCTAGCCGAAGCAGGTCATATATTTGAATTCTCGTACATGTAGGTGAGCTTAGATTGTTTTTGAGATTGAATAATTGCGATCTATTATGACGCAGTAATACGATCTTCTGACTTCAAATATCTCGGCATCAGAATTCGAACGGAGGACTTTTACCTACTAGAATAAAGTGAACTTTTAACTAGATAATTGAACTAAACATTACTTAGACAGTGATTTAGGCAACGAACACTGATAGACAATTTACTCCTGAGTAATAATTACGCGCAGCGATAATATTTGACTGTAGCACTCGGCGCTTGTGTAGAATCTTTGACTCAAATAACAAGCCCACTGTTACGATTTCTTAGATACTTGAAATTACGACCAGCTTGTAGGGAATTTGTTGTGAATGTGACTATATTGGTTTTATCATTAATATTTCATCATTAATCAGTTAAACATCGATTACGAACGATTAATTACGATTATTGGTGAAGCAAATATCTGACGCACGTCGACATTTCGGTTCAGCACTGTTATTTTGTGTAACGTCGTCTTCGTAACTTGATAACGATCCCAACACTCTACCGATTGTCGCCGAGTTTTAGCCGAGGCGAAGTACAAATCAAACCAAATCATCAAGAAGAAGAGCCGTTATATCCCTACGTAATCATTTTCCAACTGTCGTTAATTTTTATGTAACCCATTATTTTTCTAATAACACATCTTTCAAGCATCTCTGTTCTACACAGCTTATTGTTCAGCATTAAGAATTTACATGCATATAATCATTCTGATGCTGTGTGCTACTAAGGGTTCGTTTTTCCAGATATGCATTTCTTGTGGTAGATATTTGTTGACAAAAGCGAATGCTGTTTCCATTTTATTAGCTCCTGCATCTACTACAAATTTTTCTACTTCATTCTGCTGTATACCTTCTCCAAGACATTTAAATTTAGTATCTCACTCTATTTTATCTATTTATGTTTCTCTGTATTTTTGTGCATCTTTATGTCATGAATGTTATTTCTTCAGCTGAAATTTTGAGAGAATTTCTATTCGCTTTTTTGTTCTGGAATTTGACTAGCTGTTTCTGTCAGATTTTCTGAAAGTATTTAAAGATTGTCTCCAAAACAAGGCAATTAGTTCGGTTCTATTTGTTTTTCTTCCCAGAATTATCGGCTCAATTTTGTAATTTTTTTTAACTTCAATTTCCAGATCCTTACAACTTTTTCAGAAATGAATTAAACAATAAAGGCGACTAGCAGTTCTCTCATCTAACACCAGTTTTTATTTCAAACGATTGACACGTCAAAAAGATTCCTTCCGAAGGTCGTGCAGTCCAAAAACGGACGGCCAGTCAGGAAAAACCGTCGTTAGCATTGAGGCAATCATTCCAGCAAAGCACCTAGTTGAAGATACCCGCTTGTTAAAACACCGTGTCCTGCTGCGTCGAGAAGTCCGTAACTGCTTGCTACACATCCTAGTCCGACAGGAACCTCTGACTCTTAAAGGTCTTTGTTGGGAGACTGAAGGCATGATAATCGGATGGGCAAAGATGAGGATGATAGGGCAGACGCCCGAGCGTCTCCCTCTTTAGTTGTCGTAACTTCTGCGTTACGACATTGATGTGGGGAGGAGGAGGTAAACTTGGAAAAGGCAGGGAGATACAGGAAGATTCCAGTTAGATTCCATCATGGTCAAGCAGCGATTCCGAAATCAGATACTGGATTGTAAGGCGTACCCAGGAGCAGATATAGGCTACCACAGTTTAGGAACGACGAAGAGTACGGTAGGTTGAAGTTTAAGGGACAGAAAAAGTCAATACACAAAGAGGAAACGCGAGCTCAGGAAAGAAATGCGTTTGAAGTTCTCTGAGGATACAGACACTGCCATAATGAATAGCTCAGTATGTAGCTCAGTTGAAAAGCTATCGCAGAAACTGGAAAGAAAAAAATAGGCACAAGTAACGTTACAGTTAAGAAATCATGGATAACAGAAGAATAACTTCAGCTGATCGTTGAGAGAATAAAGTACAATTATGTTGACGAAAATTCAAGAATTCAGAATTACAGGTCGATTGGGATTGAAATAAATAGGAAATACAGAGAAGCTAAGGCGAAATACATACATGAAAAATGTGAAGTAATCGAAAAAGAAATGATTGTGGGAAAGGCTGACTTAGAATACAGAAAAGTTGGTTGGTTGGTTGGTTGGTTGTTTGGGGGAAGAGACCAAACAGCGAGGTTATCGGTCTCATAGGATTAGGCAAGGATGGGGAAGGAAGTCGGCCGTGCCCTTTCAAAGGAACCATCCCGGCATTTGCCTGGAGCGATTTAGGGAAATCACGGAAAACCTAAATCAGGATGGCTGGACGCGGGATTGAACCGTCGTCCTTCCGAATGCGAGTCCAGTGTGCTAACCACTGCGCCACCTCGCTCGGTTACAGAAAAGTCAAAGCAACCTTTGGTGAAATTAAAATCAAGAGCGGTGACATTGAGAGTGCAATGGTAAATGCAGAAGAGAGAGCACATAGGTGGAAAGTGTACATTGAGGGTCTCTACAAGAGGGGGGGAACCTATCTCATGGCGTAATGGGAGCAGAAACATGAGACGACAGGAAAAGGATAGTGGATCAATATTGGAATCAAAATTTAAAAGAGCTTTGTATGACTTGAGCTGAAATAAGCATTACCTCCGAATTTCTCAATCATTTGGGGAACTGGGATCTGAACGACTATTCACCAATGTCTGTAGAATCTATGAGACTGGCGATATATCAACAGACTTTCGGAAAAAAACATCATCCACTCAGTTTCGAATACGGCGAGAGCCGACAGTTCGAGGATTATCTCACAGACAGCTTAACAGTTCATACATCTAAGTTACAGCCAAGAATAATGTATAGAAGAACGGAAAAGAAAATTGAGGATGTGTTAGATGACGATCAGTTCGGTTTTCTGAAAGGTAAAGATACCAGAGAGGCAGTTTTAACGTTGTAGTTAGTAATGGGAGCAAGACTGAAGAGAAACCAAGACACGTTCATGGGATTTGTCGACCTATAAAAAGAGTTTGGCAATGTCAGACGGTGCAAGATGTTCGAATTCCTGAGAAACATTTGGAGTCCCGTAATTTCTTTCTGAGTATCAGTCTTTTCACGATATCTTTGCACCATTTGTCTTTCCATTTTTATTTTACCGAAGTAAGTGAACAGTGTTTTTGTCAATCAGTTGGAATTCATCCTTTAGTTGTGGCTGAAGAAAGCTATTCTTCTTTCCCTAATCATGTTTCTAATTTTTTCAGTATGTGTATGAAGTTCTCTATTATGATGTCTTCTGTATTGTGTTTGCTCTTTAAATTCTCCCAGAATTTTCCTTAGTATTTTTCTTTGCATGATTTCTAGTGCATTCATCGCCGCCTTTTTTTTCAGAGTTAAACATTGTACTGCGTAAAGTCCTTCTGCACGAATTATTGTAGAGTGCTGCGTATGGGTAGCGTAGACGGATATCGATTTCTTATTACATACGTCCTTAGTGAAGTAGTGTGCTGTTTCCATGTTCTTAATTCTTACTTTAATGGCTTATTTCGCCGAAATGTCTTGCTCCTAGATACTTGAACTTGTTACTTCTCTCATTTTTTCCATATAACGTCTTCATTGTGTTTGAGGCTGCCTTAATGTTTGTCATAGATATGGTCTTCTCAGAGGAGATTTATAAACCTGCTTTTTCAGCTCCTGCCGGCCGGGGTGGCCGAGCGGTTTTAGGCGCTACAGTCTGGAACCGCGCGACCGCTACGGTCGTAAATCCTGCCTCGAGCATGGATGTGTGTGATGTCCTTAGATTAGTTAGGTTTAATTAGTTCTAAGTTATCGAGGACTGATGACCTTAGAAGTTAAGTCCCATAGTGCTCAGAGCCATTTGAACCATTTTTCAGCTTCTTCTTTGAACAGTTCTGTTTGTGTAGCGGCTGTTTCCATTGAGTCTGAAGAAATAACTAACTCATCCACGAACGCTAAACAGTCTATCTGTATGGAAAAGTATAACCCCCATTTGACTGTTTGAAATGCTTTGTTACACGATCCTCATTTTAGCCTTAGGTGATTATCGAGTGTTAAAATTGGGATAAATGAATACACAATAAACGTACAAATAGCAGAAAAGTAGGGTAAGAACATAATTAAGGTATAGATGATGAATGACTTTTTTCACTTATTTGTAAAAAAATCGTCTGTTCAAAATATGTCTCGAGTAATATAAACCTGATGTTTTGTAAGTAAAAGTGAGAACATTTTCATGATACGTTAATTGGCTGGCGATTCACGTAACTTAATCATATTATTAGGCTGTGAAATAAATCACATGTTTAGACTTCATGTCACTGTGTTTAAGCAGCAAGCAACATAAACATTAGTAAAGCGATCGTCAAAGGTCATCACAGAAACATCATAGTCTGCACCATGTAACCTACGGTATGTCAGGGAACCAGGTAGTGAAACTATTTATTTGACAAACTGCTTACATTATCTTTGCAACACGTACAAGATGCTAGTATTTACATTATTGGCATTATATGGCTAGCCAATCAACATATCACAAACATATTCTCACTTGTACTTACAAATCAACAGGCTTATAGCCGGCCGTTGTGGCCGAGCGGTTCTAGGCGCTCCAGTCCCGAACCGCGCGACTGCTACGGTCGCAGGTTCGAATCCTGCCCCGGGCACGGATGTGTGTGATATCCTTAGGTTAGTTAGGGTTAAACAGTTCTAAGTTCTAGAGGACTGATGACCTCAGATGTTAAGTCCCATAGTGCTCAGAGCAATTTGAACAGGCTTATATAATCGAAGACATATTCCTCATTATACAAGTCAGATGATTTTTGACAGCATGGCAAACACTAGTTTGCCTATCGACTTTACAACTTCAGTGGAAAGAAGCCTGCTGCCTCATCTTTGGAACGGCGTCCAACTTCACCATGGCAACCAGTGCTTCCAAATGGTTCACTTACAGGCCTTGAGAGGGCAACCCATGTACTGCCAAACCGAAGTTCATTTATCCTACATATTTAAATATTTTTAACGCTTCTTAATTGACAATAGCTGTTTAATGAGCTAAATTTAGTGTGTATTTATTTTTAATTCTTGACAATGTTCTTTTAACTAAGAAATTTTACGTTGTTATTCGACTTATAACTCATTGGTTAGTAATGACATCATGCCGTCAGAAGTGGGCGGAGCCTCCATTGTATATAGTAAGAGGTGCACTGGTTTCTCCAGTAGTGATTCTCCAGCAGAAAGAGGTTCCTACTCAATGGTAACTCATCGCTTTATAGCTTTATAACTTTATGTATTTTCTTTAACGTATGTAGCCCTCTAATTAAAGCTTTGTATACGTCTTGTAGGTCTGAAGATGACCACAGCAGTGGTCGAAACCGGTCACCTTAATAAATAAATCGTGATCAGGACTGTTTTTAATAGTAAATATTTGTGACACATTGATCACTGTCACTCCCATAATGTATTCAAAAGTTTTATAGGACGTGAAGATATACCTCCAGGGTACGAAACTGGTCGTCATAGAGGGAAAAACAAAGTAAACTGCTGACTTGGACTTCCGCTAAGTTTAATATAGACTATTTTACCATCTTTGATTTTAAATTGTTTGATTGTCCTTGATAGGGTAAATTAAGTAAATAAAAATTACCTTAATTAAATAAATTACATAAGATAGAATTAAACTACCTCCTTTAGTATCAAAAACTAACGTGCATCATACACCTTAATGTAAAAAGGTAAGCTAAACATTGTAATGTATTATCTAAGAATCGAAAGACGAAAAACTTATCTGAACAAGTGACGAAACAGTTCGAACTGTCGATTGTTAAACAGCCGATGGTTTCGAATAATAGAGTGTTTGTGGGGTGGTTTGCCATGGCAGTCGCTGCGGTCTATAGAGTGGGCCAAAACGCGCAGGATACCTTAGATTTATGGAGGTTTTCTTCAACGGAATTGACAATTAAGTTGAACTTGTCGAGAAATTCGATATTTCGAGATTGGGACTGGAAAGCTACTGGACAAAACTGAGACGGGCGCAGTGAAGTGTATCTACTACTCTCTCCGGAGCTTTCAGGATTACACCAGCTGCAGCCACGTTTGTGAGCCTTGGAGTATGCCCAGCCGATATAACTGTTGATACATATGGTTGCGTCATTCTGGCTACCGAGAGTACACCCAAACAGGGTCCTGCGATGTTACACCTCGGCCGCTGTCAGCTTCCTACAACAAATGGAACCCAGTGCAGGTGATACCATAACGTGTGGCCTTCAAAGCAAATGACTCTATCCTACCTGCAGATGTGAATCAAGCAGTCACTTTGAACACCGAGTAATCGAAGTTGAGCATGGGGTTATAAGTGAACAGCAAAATCAAGAGACTGTAAGTAAACAGGAAGCTCAGTACCACATTACAATGAGAAGAGCCCATATTCGATTCCTTAACTGCGGTATATTCTACATTCAAGAAATACAAAACAACAGAAAACGAATATTAAGGATTGAAACTCGGACGAAAGAATGTACTAGTGTTCACTATAAAATACACGACTAGAGATCAAATCAGACAGAAGTAACAGACAATATTCCATAAGAATGTCTAAAATGATTACGGGAAGTAGCAATAAAACTATTCACGTTGGTGTATAGAATCTATGAGACTGGTGATGTACCACCAGACTTTCAAAAAAAAAGAAATCGTCCACGCAATTCTGAATATAGGAAGAGCCGACACGTGCGAGAATTATCGCACAATCAGCTTAACAGCTCATGCAGCCAAGTTGATGACAAGAATAATATGTAGACTCAAATGCCTCTGAGCACTATAGGGCTTTACATCGGAGGTCATCAGTCCCCCAGAACCTGGAACTACTTAAACCTAACTAACCTAACGACATCACACACATCCTTTCCCGAGGCAGGATTCGAACCTGCGGCCGTAGGAGGCGCGCGGTTCCGTACTGAAGCGCCTAGAACCCCTCGGCCACAGGGACCGACTAATATGTAGAAGACAGGAAAAGAAAACTGACGATTTGTTAGAAGACGATCAGTTTGGCTTTAGGAAAGGTAAAGTCACCAGTGGGGCAATTCTGACGTTGCGGTTGATAATGCAAGCAAGACTGAAGAAAAAGTCATACATACGATTTTTCGACGTAGAAAATGTGTTCGATAGCTTCAAATGCTGCAAGACGTGCGAAATTCTAAGAAAGACAGGGGTAAGCTACAGGGAAAGACGGGTAATATACAATACATACGAGAATCAAGAGAGAACAACAATAGCGGGAGAGCAAGGTCGAAGTGCTTGGATTAAAAAGGGTATAAGATAGGGGTGTCGGAGTGCACTCAGCCCTTGTGAGGCAAACTTAGGAGCTACTTGACTGAGTAGTAGCGACTCCGGTCTCGTAAACTGACATACGGCCAGGAGAGGTGTGTGCTGACCACTTGCCCCTCCATATCCGCATCCAGTGACGCCTATGGGCTGAGGATGACACGGCGGCCGGTCGGAACCGTTGCGCCTTCGTGGCATGTTCGGGAGGAGTGTAGTTTTATAAGATAGGGGTGTATTCTTTCGCCTGTATTGTTCAATCTATACATCGAAGAAGCAATAGAGGAAAATAAATGAGAATTCAAGAGAGAGATTGCTCTCCTCAGTGAAATTAAACAAGAATTAGAGTGTCTGTTGAATGGAATGAACAATCCAAAGAGGATATAATGTAGCCTGAGAGTAAATACAGGAAAGACACAGTAATAAGAAGTAGCAGGAATGAGAATAGCGAGAAACTTAAAATCAGAATCGGCGATTATGAAATGTTGTTGTTGTTGTTGTGGTCTTCAGTCCTGAGACTAGTTTGATGCAGCTCTCCATACTACCCTATCCTGTGCAAGCTTCTTCATCTCCCAGTACCTACTGCAACCTACATCCTTCTGAATCTGCTTAGTGTATTCATCTCTTGGTCTCACTCTACGACTTTTACCCTCCACGCTGCCCTCCAGTACTAAATTGGTGATCCCTTGATGCCTCAGAACATGTCCTGCCAACCGATCCCTTCTTCTGGTCAAGTTGTGCCACAAACTCCTCTTCTCCCCAATTCTATTCAATACCTCCTCATTAGTTATGTGATCTACCCATCTAATCTTCAGCATTCTTCTGTAGCACCACATTTCGCAAGCTTCTATTCTCTTCTTGTCTAAACTGTTTATCGTCCATGCTTCACTTCCATACATGGCTACACTCCACACAAATACTTTCAGAAACGACTTCCTGACACTTAAATCTATACTCGATGTTAACAAATTTCTCTTCTTCAGAAACGCTTTCCTTGCCATTGCCAGTCTACATTTTATATCCTCTCTACTTCGACCATCATCAGTTATTTTGCTTCCCAAATAGCAAAACTCCTTTACTACTTAAAGTGTCTCATTTCTTAATCTAATTTCCTCAGCATCACCCGACTTAATTTGACTACATTCCATCATCCTCGATTTGCTTTTGTTGATGTTCATCTTATACCCTCCTTTCAAAACACTGTCCATTCCGTTCAGCCCGCATCTCGAGGTCGTGCGGTAGCGTTCTCGCTTCCCACGCCCGGGTTCCCGGGTTCGATTCCCGGCGGGGTCAGGGATTTTCTCTGCCTCGTGATGGCTGGGTGTTGTGTGCTGTCCTTAGGTTAGTTAGGTTTAAGTAGTTCTAAGTTCTAGGGGACTGATGACCATAGATGTCAAGTCCCATAGTGCTCAGAGCCATTTGAACCGTTTTGAACCATTCCGTTCAACTCTCTTCCAAGTCCTTTGCTGTCTCTGACAGAGTACAATGTCAAAGGCGAACCTCGAAGTTTTTATTTCTTCTCCATTGATTTTAATACCTACTCCGAACTTTTCTTTTGTTTCCTTTACTGCTTGCTCAATATACAGATTGAATAGCATCGGGGACAGGCTACAACCCTGTCTCACTCCCTTCCCAACCACTGCTTCATGTCCCTCGACTTTTATAACTGCCATCTGCTTTCTGTACAAATTGTAAATAGCCTTTCGCTCCCTGTATTTTACTCTCTACAAGTGCTAGAATCGTAGGTTTGCCTTTCCTTAATCTTTCTCCTAAGATAAGTCGTAGGGTCAGTATTGCTTCACGTGTTCCAACATTTCTACGGAATCCAAACTGATATTCCCCGAGGTCGGCTTCTACCAGTTTTTCCATTCGACTTCCATAGATGAAATTATGGAATTACAACCCTCAAATTTCCAGCTCAACGCCCGCTGAATTATGAACCAGTCTGTGGAGTTGGTTTCCTCGGAGAGGGTGGACACGCGTGCTGCGTTTGCCGGTGTGGGCCGGCGTTCCCATCCGCAGCTGGGACGCGTCCCTCCGGCCGGGAAGTGCGTGACGGTGCGTGCGCTGCGTCTGCTGCGTGCGTGAGCGAGTGCGTATGCGCCTGCGTCTGCAGCGGAATACGAGACGCGTGGCCGGGTTGCCAGCTCTGGCGGCGGCGCGGCTGGAGACTCCGACGCAGCGTCTGGAGACTCCAGCAGTCCCTCTGGAACACGCTAAACACACCTGACAGGAAAAGGAGTCGCCTCCTGATACCCTGCAAAACCTCCTCTAGCTTTCATAGTGACCTCTTACGGCGAGAAAGGGACTCCACAAGTTTCATCAAGGGTCCTGTACAACGCTTAGGCAAGTAATTGACAATTTGATACCGTGGAGCTACGAAACTGCCGGGCTGTTTAATGCTACGAATCACACACCGTTCCAAATACTCCCATACACGGTGTGTGGGACTAACGTCAGGTTATTTAGCGGACCTATTGTAGCGACCCTTTTTTCTATCCCAACTTCCGTATCTTGCCTGAAAGTAGGAATGTTAATTTATGGGGCTGCGTCTTGTTGCAACCCTTGTTCACAGTACGAGCAGCCCTTAAGCGACTCGCCAGCTCACAACTGTTCATGACGTTGCCTTTCCGGCTTAGATCTTTTTTAATATGTGACTTGTAAGTACTGCATCTTTTCCAGTCAGTACAGACTTTAATTTTATTAATGTACTATATGCCTAATATGTTTTACAACAGTTAGTCTAATTCTGAAGACGACGCTCATAGTAGCGTCGAAACCGGGTCAATTTTGACTTAATATTTGTGACCGAGGGCTTATTTGTTCCAATATAATTCTGACACGGTCACTGAACCTTAGCAGCTATGTTCAAAGCTTGTTACATGTGTTTTATGTTCTGTTTCATATTACTGTTCTGAGTTTTTTCTTGACACCCGTCTCACGATGATACCGAGCGGGCGCTGAAGACCTTGCTACAGTGCGCAAAAGAAAAAAAAACAAAAAAAACTCTACTATTACTACTACTACTACTAGTACTATTTATATACGGGGTGATCGCCCGCAGCTCTTGGTCGTGCGGTAGCGTTCTCGCTTCCCACGCCCGGGTTCCGGGGTTCGATTCCCGGCGGGGTCAGGGATTTTCTCTGCCTCATGATGGCTGGGTGTTGTGTGATGTCCTTAGGTTAGTTAGGTTTAAGTAGTTCTAAGTTCTAGGGGACTGATGACCATAGATGTTAAGTCCCATAGCGCTCAGAGCCATACCGGGTGATCAAAAAGTCAGTATAAATTTGAAAACTGAATAAATCACGGAATAATGTACATAGACAGGTACAAATTGACACACATGCTTGGAATGACATGTGGTTTTATTAGAACCGAAAAAATACAAAAGTTCAAAAAATGTCCGACAGATGGCGCTTCATCTGATCAGAATAGCAAAAATTAGCATAACAAAGCAAGACAAAGCAAAGATGATGCTCTTTACAGGAAATGCTCAATATGTCCACCATCATTCCTCAACAATACCTGTAGTCGAGGAATAATGTTGTGAACAGCACTGTAAAGCATGTCCGGAGTTATGGTGAGACATTGGCGTCGGATGTTGTCTTTCAGCATCCCTAGAGATGTCGATCGATCACGATACACTTGCGACTTCAGGTAACCCCAAAGCCAATAATCGCACGGATTGAGGTCTGGGGACCTGGAAAAGCCAAGCATGACGAAAGTGGCGGCTGAGCACACGATCATCACCAAACGACGCGCACAAGAGATCTTTCACGCATCTAGCAATACTTTTTTATTTATTTATTTTTATTTTATTTTATTTTATTTTTATTTTTATTTTTATTTTTTTTGTTCTAATAATACCCCATGTCATTCCAAGCACGTGTGTCAATGTTTGCCTCTCTATCTACATTATTCCGTGGTTTATTAAGTTTTCAGGCTTATACTGACTTTTTGATCACCCGGTGTATTTGACGATGCTGCGCTGATTTTGTGTTCCGCATCTGACGATCCGCTATGGCTCCAGTATATTAGGACATGGTTTTATAGGACAGGTCTGAAGATGGTCATTATAGTCCGAAACCGGTAGTCTAATGACTAAAATTTTTGACCATAGACGTGAACTAAAGAAATTTTTTTTTCTACAGTCGGGTTATTGTTCAATTAACGATCATCTCGGAACTTGCGAAACTAGAGGATTGTGACGAAAAATAAGAGGACTACAGCTGCAAAGGTCGCTGCAGAACTAAATGTCGATCTCGCGAATCCATTCAACGCCGTAACAACAATGATCTGGAGAACTGCAGGGAGAGCCGGAATTTCAAAGCCATACACCAGTGATGCAAATGTCCATAACGGGGAAACGTGATGCCGTGGAATGTAACTGGTCTATGTAACAATGGAAGAAAGTCGTATGGCCGGATGAGTCTCGGCAACATGTTTCCAACTTGTAGCCGAGTTTACGTCCCAAGAGTGAAATAGGGGTTCGGCGATGATTTGGGGAACCATATCGCGGTATTCAACAGACCCCTTGGTTACTATGCAAAGTCGCATTACGGTCAAAGGTTATGTGACCATTTTGTTGATTAGGTCCAACCACTAGTACTGTGTTTCTGTTGTGTACATAGTTCCGCGTAGTCAGCGTGTACACAACTTTCCCACTAGAGCGCGCCCCGCTAAGCACAACAGCGCAGGCGCAGCGCTCGTCCATCTCCGCACTACGAGATGGTGCTGCCTTAGAGATGGACCAAATTCTGCTTCCACCGATCCGCGTATTAATATGTAACGCAGCCAGTGAGATTGCTGCTAACGTAGAACCTTTTCTCCTCGCGGGTCACACTTGCGCAGTGATACATTAATGCGCGAGGTATTATAACGAGTGTACAGACATCCAGTTAGTCAGTCTGCATTGGTCTGCACCAGTCTGTACCAGTCTGCATTAGTCTGTACCAGTCTATAGTCAAGTTTCAGTCTGCGCCTAATAAGATTATCATATTCCAGTACATAGCCATGAAGATAAATGTATAGACACTTTGTCAAGTATCAGAGATATGTGAGAATAAGATTAACGTACCAAGGCCAAAGGAACTTCGGATTGTCAATTGTAAATAGCATCCAGAATCAATTTAAGTAATTTTATGCTTGTTATCATTTTAGTAAATGTGTGTGAAAATTAATCAAGTTCTGTTTAAAGTAGGTCACCGTCAATCTGCTACTTTAAGAGTGCAAGTGGCATTTCTATCGTCTGACCTAACGGCAGAAGATAACACGCCACAATAAGACCACGAGACATATTGCTGACACTCGCCTACTTCATTAGAGCGACAAGTCAAATAATCTAATGGTGTGTGTACCGAAGGTCTTACAATACGCACACCACAGTTTCTTCCCCAATGATGATGCTGTGTTCCAAGAGGAAAGCGCCCCTCTTCATACAGCTCGCATAATCCAGAACTGGTTTTGTGGGCACGAGAAGAATTTTTCCATCTCCCCTCGTCACCACAGTCATCAGATATCGAAATTAACGATCCTTTGCAGTCTGCTTTGGAAAGAAAGGCTCGTGATCGGTCTCCACCGCCATCATTGTTGCCTGGACTTGTCACTGTTTTGCAGGAAGGAGAAAGTAATAGGATAGCGATATGCAGATATACAGGTGGCGTACGTAAGGTGCAAAAGGGCGGTGTATTGGCGAAGCTGTCATTTGTGCTTAGGTGGTACATATGAAAAGATTTCCGATTTGATTGTGGCCGAACGACTGGAATTGACTTTGAACGCGGAGTTGTCGTTAGAGCTAGATGGATGGGACACTCAATTTCGGAAATCCGAGATCCACAGTGTGAAGAGTGTGCCGAGAACGCCAAATTTCAGGCGTTTCCTCTCAGCGCAGTTGCCGACGGCTTTCGTTTAACAACCGAGAGCAGCGGCGTTTGCCAAGAGCTGTCAGTGCTAACAGACAAGAAACACTGCGTAAAATAACCGCAAAAATCAATTTGGGACGTACGACGAACGTACTCGTTAGGACAATATGGCGTTAATGGCTATGGCAGCAGACGACCGACATCGGCTCCATCGATTTCAGTTGGTAACAGCTGATGGTAGTGTTCAAGTGCGACGTACATCCCACGAAGCCATGGACCCAAGGCGTCAACAAGGCACTTTGCAAGCTGGTGGTGATTCCCTAATGGTGAGGGCTGTTTTTGTATGGAATGGACTGGGTCCTCTGGTCAAACTGAACCGATTACTGACTGGAAATCATTATATTCGCCTACTTGAAGACCATTTGCAGTCATTCATGGACTTCATATTCCCAAACATGACACTAGGCCACAATCGTACACGACTGGTTTGAAGAACATTCTGGACAACTCCCCCAACGATTGATCTGGCTACCGAGAACACCCGATATGAATCCCGTCGAACGTTTCTGGAACGTAATCGATAGGTGAGTTCGAGCACAAAATTCTGCACCGGTAACACTTTTGCAATTTTGGATGGTTGCAGGGGACTCCCAGCGACTTGGAAATTTGTGGTAAGGTCTTATGGGACCAAACTGCTGAGGTCATTGGCCCCTAAGCTTTGAAACGTCCCCTTAGAAAAATTTATGAATCACTGTGCCGGTAAACCCCTTACGTTATTTGGTTTTCAAACAGCCGAGTAAAACTGAACGTACTCAGACATTTCTCTCTTTACTTATTCCGATCATCAATACACTGACACACAATATTTTTAGCGCAACGCAATCTGACTTTCAAAAACCCAACAATAACCTATACCTTTCATGAATCACTTACCTCACAAAAATCTTTGTTTCTCGAACTACTCCAATACAGCGAGCGCCAATACTGCCAGCTAAACAAAAAATTGTAACTACTGCAGGCACTAACTACTGATAAGCATAGTTAGCAAATGAAAAATTTTGATAGAGAACAAACAATCTATTTACCTCAATAGTGTTCAAAAGTCATAATAAATATATTAGTTCATGACATCCAGTCTTACAAATTTACTCTTTCTGATGGACACACGTCCAGATCATCCGCTCTCAAAACTCCGCCATCTCACTCCCCACATCCACCACTCCTGGCGGCTCACCTCCAACTGCGCAACGCTACACGCTGTTCACATCCAACTGCCCACCACTAGAACATTCCAACAATGCATACCAGCCACAGACTGCACACAGCACAGTCAGTGATTTTCATACAGAGCGCTACGTGGTGTTACCAACATAAAAACCTAAACAGCCTACTTACAGCTTACACACTACTTAATGTAGCTTAAACTAACTCACGCTAAGGACGACACACACACACCCATGCCCGAGGGAGGACTCGAGCCTCCGAGGGGGAAGCCGCGCGGACCGTGACAAGGCGCCTGAGACCTCTCGGCTACCACGCGCGGCTTCTTCCAACGACCCTTTGAGACCACTCCACGTCGACATATTGCACTACGCCTGTGAAAAGCAGTTCGACACAATATTAGGAAGTATTCCATGACTTTTGTCACCTCAGGATATAAGATTCCCTTGAAAACTATGTAGGACCTGCATTTACGCATTCTGAAACTCCTGGTAGCTGTTTTGAATGACGACAGGTGTCCTACACCATATCACACATTACAACGTGTTGTGTTCTAGGTGTATCTTAATTTTTGTGCACGCCCTGTGAACACTGCGTGAGCGTGTACGGGTATGGAGACCACCTCATGAATCCATGGGCCCTGCATATCAGCAGGGGAATGTTCAAGCTGGTGGAGGCTCTGTAATGTTGTGTAGCGTGCGCAGTTGGAGTGATACGGCAACTCTGATGCGTCCAGATACGACTCTGATAGGTGACACGTACGCAAGCGTCCTGCCTGATCACCTACATCCATTAATGTCCATTGTGCGTTTGAACTCCGGCAATTGGGCAACGCGACACCCCACACGTCCAGAATTGCTACAGAGTGGCTCCAAGAACACTCTTCTGAGTTTAAACACTTCCACTGCCCTCCAAACACCCCAGACGTGAACCTTATTGAGCATGTCTGGGATACCTTGCGACGTGCTGTTCAGAAACGATCTCCACCCCCTCGTACTCTCTCGGATTTATGTATAGCACCGCAAGATTCATGGTGTCAATTCCCTCCAGCACTACTTCAGCCATTAGTCGAGCCTATGCCACGTCGTTTTGGGGCACTTATGCGTGGGACCCTATACGATATTAGGCAGTTCTACTAGTTTCTTTCGCTCTTCAGTAAAGTTTGCCTATTTTGTATCCATAATTTTTCAGCCCCACCCATTTGAAAGGGAAGTAAAATCGGTAAGCGGGTCGAAGGCTTCCATCCAGTCACTCACTGATCAGTCTGGCCTGACAACGGAAGACAGCAAAACGAAAGCTGAAATTTTAAATTTAGCATTTGAGAAATCTTTCACGCAGCAGGATCGTACAAACATGCCTGCAACATGAATAGTAAATGAGTTATTACTATCGATCGCATCAGGCCATAAGTGCTCCACAGTTACACGAAAAATCAGTAGCAGCATGCTTATAAATACACTACTGGTCATTAAAATTGCTACACCACGAAGATGACGTGCTACAGAGGCGAAATTTAACCGACCAGATGAAGATGCTGTGATATGCAAATGATTAGCTTTTCACAGCATTCACACAAGGTTGGCGCCGGTAGCGACACCTACAACGTGCTGACATGAGGAAAGTTTCCAACCGATTTCTCATACACAAACAGCAGTTGAACGGCGTTGCCTGGTGAAACGTTGTTGTGATGCCTCGTGTAAGGAGGAGAAACGCGCACCATCACGTTTCTTACTCTGATAAAGGTCGGATTGTAGCCTATCGCGATTGCGGTTTATCGTATCGCGACATGCTGCTCGCGTTGGTCGATATCCAATGACTGTTACCAGAATATGGAATCGGTGGGTTCAGGAGGATAATATGGAACGCCGTGCTGGATCCCAATGGGCTCGTATCACTAGCAGTCGAGATGACAGACATCTTATCCACATGACTGTAGCGGATCGTGCAGCCACGTCTCGATCCCTGAGTCAACAGATGGAGGCGTTTGCAAGACAAACAACCATCTGCACGAACAGTTCGACGACGTTTGCAGTAGCTTGGACTATCAGCTCGGAGACCATGGCTGCGGTTACCCTTGACGCTGCATCACAAACAGGAGCGCCTGCGATGGTGTACTCAACGACGAACCTGGGTGCACCAATGGCAAAACGTCATTTTTTCGGATGAATCCAGCTTCTGTTTACAGCATCATGATGGTCGCATCCGTGTTTGGCGACATCGCGGTGAACGCACATTGGAAGCGTGTATTCGTCATCGCCATACTGGCGTATCACCCGGCGTGATGGTATGGGGTGCCATTGGTTACACGTCTCGCTCACCTCTTGTCCGCACTGACGGCATCTGAACAGTGGAAGTTACATTTCAGATGTGTTACGACCCGTGGCTCTACCCTTCATTCGATCCCTGCGAAACCCTACATTTCAGCAGGATAGTGCACGACCGCATGTTGCAGGTCCTGTACGGGCCTTTCTGGATACTGAAAATGTTCGACTGTTGCCCTAGTCAGCATATTCTCCAGATCTCTCACCAATTGAAACCGTCTGGTCAATGGTGGCCGAGGAACTGGCTCGTCACAATTCGCCAGTCACTACTCTTGATGAACTGTGGTATCGTGTTGAAGCTGCATGGGCAGCTGTACCTGTACACTCCATCCAAGCTCTGTGTGACTCAATGCCCATGCGTATCAAGGCCGTTATTATGGCCAGAGGTGGTTGTTCTTGGTACTGATTTCTCAGGATCTAAGCACCCAAATTGCGTGAAAATGTAATCACATGTCAGTTCTAGTATAATGTCTTTGTCCAATGAATACCCGTTTATCATCTACATTTCTTCTTGGTGTAGCAATTTTAATGACCAGTAGTGTATATTCATTCATCTATGTATTTGTTTATATCCGATATATACTATTCATGAAGAAATTGGTTGAATACTTATAGTGTTTTAGAAAGGACAGAGACATTACGCTACTGGCCTACCTTTTGTTTCAATTCCTTCGATATATGGTTATTTGATTTGATTATGTATCTGATAATGTGTGTTAGAGCGTGTTCATGGTCCAGCCGTGGGAATATTTATTTAATTTCGAGTTGTTTAAATGTAAATCCAGCATTTCTTATGTGTTTCATTATGTCTGTGTGGGTGTGTTGGCGTGAAGACGTGGCGCGACCGCTCTAGCCAATCACAGCGCTCGTGAATGGGGAGTTCGGCACAGGACACGGGAAGGGCCAGGTGGTACGGCGCGGGGGACGCGCGGTCGTGAGAGGGTCGGAGTGTGGAGCGGTTTGCGCGTGGTCGCGAGAGATCGAAATACTTCGGAGTGCGGGCTTGTGAACTTGTGAGATTTCCGAGGTTTCTACAGTGAAGACGTAGTGTACGTTTAGAAGTCAGTATCTCGCGAGCTATGTTGTTGTTCATAACTAATTACGTGCAGTGTGTTATTCAGCTTTTAAGTTATTTAATTTCTGGACCATCGAATCCAATAGGTGTTATGCAGAAATGTACTGCATTCTCAAAAGTACTTCCACTATCGTACTCATCATTTAAAGTCGTTAAGATAGTACCTGCAGATTTTATTTAATTGAAATCTTTCATTTGTAAACGTCTATGCTACGTTTAAAATATTCATTTGCCGAGTGACAGGGACTTCGACCATTCGATTCACGTGTATATTCGTATCGTATACAGTAGACTCAGCAGTATTTGGCCTGTAATGCGGCAACTACGTTTCCCAGGCCCTAGACAACGAAACCAGCCAAAACTTTTAATAGGGTAAACCTTGGTAATTTCGTGAGGACTTCTGTATTAATTTAAAGTGCATAGAAAATATTTTAGAAGCCTGCTGAATTACATATGTAAGCCCGTCCTTAAATGCATTACTCAATATGCACCATGTTATGATTAGGTGATTCTACGTTATCTCTCTTATGATTTCATCAACTAAGAATTTTGTAGGTTATTTCTTGATACCCCTTGGTAAGTTCGTGACGTTGCTTGGTTAATTTCGTGATAATGCATTAATTAAATAATGGAAGCATTGTATTTTGACATTTTACGACATTGAGGCTTATTTGTGATAATAAACATAAAGTACTGATGAAGTAATGAGCAAAAACACTGGATTGAATTTACTGATTAAATGAACGCCTCATTTTACTCTTCATCTGAAAGGTTTTGACACTCGTTGCACATAAAAACGTCCTCTCTCTACAAAAGTATGTTGACACTTCAAATGGTACCACATTAAATAGAAACTACACTGAATCCATAGCGCCCCTGACTTTTTCTTCTACATAACTGTAGCCACAGGATCAACATTTATCGTCATCCTTCGTCCTCTTCTTTCTCACTCCAGAGGTGCTGGGTTGTGGATTTAATGTATCTTCCTTTCGTGGCCTACCTATAAATCAATAAATTTCGTTAAAATAAGTAAACAACAACTCAGAGGAACAACTGTCAACTCTGTTACTGAAGAACGTGAGATAATATTTTAGAAAATGCATAGGCCTGCCTACCTTTGGTTCTTTTGGGAGCTGCTTCTTGAATTGGAGTCGGACCTTTTGTCTTGCTATCTGTATTTCTCCTCCGCTTACATTTGTTCCCATCATCTATTAAGACAGGCAGAGCAAGAAGTTCATTCAGCTCTGAATGACTTTCTGAATCATCTGATGCTGGTTCCAGATTGTCTTCTGCAGGTTTGTCTGTCAGCTTTGATGTTGCTATTGCCTCATCAGACACAGCGGCAGGATTAAATGGACATATCCCAGTCTTCCTAAAAGCTGATATGATGGTCTCAGGACTGAAAGCACTATAGTAAGCAGGTTTCAGAAATTTGTGGAAATGAGATTTGTTTGGTCTGAGACCTGGATTCTTGACCATGTAGCTATTTAAAGATTTTCTCCATGGTCTTTTAAGTTGCCTATATGCCGCTACATCCAATGGATGCAGAATGTGAGTAGTTTGAGAAGGAAATGTCAGACGAACGATCTGGTCCTTCTTGGCCAGATCAATGACCTACTGTGTAATATGGAATCCGTGGGAATCCATTACTAAAATTATAGGTCTTACAGGAGGTATACATT
Source organism: Schistocerca piceifrons (assembly GCF_021461385.2). Lineage (NCBI taxonomy): Eukaryota > Metazoa > Arthropoda > Insecta > Orthoptera > Acrididae > Schistocerca > Schistocerca piceifrons. The sequence continues at coordinate 68,671,200 of NC_060146.1, read as the reverse complement.
GTATGAAATGATTGAACCATTCCAGAAAAAGTTCTCCATTTGTCCTCCCTTTTGGTGATAGTTTCACAATGGTGCCAAGAATTACGTCTTTCAGATCTTCTGACATTCGAACATCTTCAAATATCACCATAGCTGGTATCCAGTGACAACTAGCAGTGACACAGGCACGCAATATGTGATTTTTCACCTCGATCAGCAATCATTGTGCTATATGCATACTTTTTGCCAACTGTTGTATCTTGGATGCTTTCACCACATATGAGAGCTCTGTCTCATCTCAATTCCATACTAGATCTGGACGATCTTGAACTCCTAGATCTATGACTAATGCTTCTAATTTTTGAAAAAGTCAGTAATTATTGACCTATTTCCCATTGAAGACCTATAAGCAGCAATATTTTCAGACACTTTAAAGGTAAGCGCATAACGGGTTTTAAAATCTTCCCACCACCAGTTCCCAGCAGCTTGTTCTTCTCCATTGAAGGGGTGTTTCCTACCAGTTGCTGTAGATAGCTTATATGCCAGTTTTCGAATCTGAACTACAGTCAATCCGAATCCTAATTCCTACATGGAAAGTACGTAATTGCATATCTTTGTTCCATTTGTACAGGTAAAGAAAACGGTTTCCCTAATTTAGGTAGGCCTACACATTCACGTTCAGTCCTGCTGCGAAAGTCTTTCATGGCACTTCACAATGCTTTGATGCCCTGTAAATTGAGTACTTCACCTCTTTTACCAATCTTGCTGCTGTAATAATATTTGGGTTGGCATATTTGCGATATTTTGGAGGCATCTAACATGTCGTTGTTGTTGTGGTCTTCAGTCCTGACACTGGTTTGATATGGCTCTCCATGCTACTCTATCCTGTGCAAGCTTCTTCATCTCCCAGTACCTACTGCACCCTACATCCTTCTGAATCTGCTTAGTTTATTCATATCTTGGTCTCCCTCTACGATTTTTACCCTCTACGCTGACCTCCAGTACTAAATTGGTGATCCCTTGATGCCTCAGAACATATCCTACCAACCGATCCCTTATTCTAGTCAAGTTGTGCCACAAACTATTGTTCTGTCCAATTCTATTCAATACCTCCTCATTAGTTATGTGATCTACCCATCTAATCTTCAGCATTCTTCTGTAACATCACATTTCGAAAGCTTCTATTCTCTTCTTGTCTAAACTACACTCCTGGAAATGGAAAAAAGAACAAATTGACACCGGTGTGTCAGACCCACCATACTTGCTCCGGACACTGCGAGAGGGCTGTACAAGCAATGATCACACGCACGGCACAGCGGACACACCAGGAACCGCGGTGTTGGCCGTCGAATGGCGCTAGCTGCGCAGCATTTGTGCACCGCCGCCGTCAGTGTCAGCCAGTTTGCCGTAGCATACGGAGCTCCATCGCAGTCTTTAACACTGGTAGCATGCCGCGACAGCGTGGACGTGAACCGTATGTGCAGTTGACGGACTTTGAGCGAGGGCGTATAGTGGGCATGCGGGAGGCCGGGTGGACGTACCGCCGAATTGCTCAACACGTGGGGCGTGAGGTCTCCACAGTACATCGATGTTGTCGTCAGTGGTCGGCGGAAGGTGCACGTGCCCGTCGACCAAGGACCGGACCGCAGCGACGCACGGATGCACGCCAAGACCGTAGGATCCTACGCAGTGCCGTAGGGGACCTCACCGCCACTTCCCAGCAAATTAGGGACACTGTTGCTCCTGGGGTATCGGCGAAGACCATTCGCAACCGTCTCCATGAAGCTGGGCTACGATCTCGCACACCGTTAGCCCGTCTTCCGCTCACGCCCCAACATCGTGCAGCCCGCCTCCAGTGGTGTCGCGACAGGCGTGAATGGAGGGACGAATGGAGACGTGTCGTCTTCAGCGATGAGAGTCGCTTCTGCCTTGGTGCCAATGATGGTCGTATGCGTGTTTGGCGCCGTGCAGGTGAGCGCCACAATCAGGACTGCATACGACCGAGGTACACAGGGCCAACACCCGGCATCATGGTGTGGGGAGCGATCTCCTACACTGGCCGTACACCACTGGTGATCGTCGAGGGGACACTGAATAGTGCACGGTACATCCAAACCGTCATCGAACACATCGTTCTACCATTCCTAGACCGGCAAGGGAACTTGCTGTTCCAACAGGACAATGCACGTCCGCATGTATCCCGTGCCACCCAACGTGCTCTAGAAGGTGTAAGTCAACTACCCTGGCCAGCAAGATCTCCGGATCTGTCCCCCATTGAGCATGTTTGGGACTGGATGAAGCGTCGACTCACGCGGTCTGCACGTCCAGCACGAACGCTGGTCCAACTGAGGCGCCAGGTGGAAATGGCATGGCAAGCCGTTCCACAGGACTACATCCAGCATCTCTACGATCGTCTCCATGGGAGAATAGCAGCCTGCATTGCTGCGAAAGGTGGATATACACTGTACTAGTGCCGACATTGTGCATGCTCTGTTGCCTGTGTCTATGTGCCTGTGGTTCTGTCAGTGTGATCATGTGATGTATCTGACCCCAGGAATGTGTCAATAAAGTTTCCCCTTCCTGGGACAATGAATTCACGGTGTTCTTATTTCAATTTCCAGGAGTGTATTTATCGTCCATGTTTCACTTCCATACATGGCTACACTCCATACAAATACTTTCAGAAACGACTTCCTGACCCTTAAATCAATACTCGATATTAACAAATTTCTCTTCTTCAGAAACGCTTTCCTTGCGATTGCCAGTCTACATTTTATATCCTCTCTACTTCAACCATCATCGATTATTTTGTTACCCAAATAGCAAAGCTCCTATACTACTTTAAGTCTTATTTCCTAATCTAATTCCCTCAGCATCACCCGTCTTAATTCGACGACATTCCATTATCCTCGTTTTGCTTTCGTTGATGTTCATATTATATCGTCCATTCGAGACACTGTCCATTCCGTTCGACTGCTCTCCCAAGCCCTTTGCTGTCTCTGACAGAATTACAATGTCATCGGCGAACCTCAAAGTTTTTATATCTTCTCCATGGATTTTAATGCCTACTCCGAACTTTTCTTTTGTTTCCTTTACTGCTTGCTCAATATAGAGATTGAATAGCATCGGGGGGAGGCTACAACCCTGTCTCACTCCCTTCCCAACCACTGCTTCCCTTTCATGTCCCTCGACTCTTATAACTGCTATCTGGTTTCTGTACAAATTGTAAATAGCCTTTCGCTCCCTGTATTTTACCCCTCCCACCTTCAGAATTTAACATGGAGAACAAAAAAACTAGTTAAATTCGTGATAGCTTGGTTAATTCGTGATATGTAAAATTAATATAGTATCTGGTTTAAAATGAAGTGCTACATCTATACCACGGGCATGCTACTACAAATAATTAAATATACGCTTTTAAATGCGTTTAGTAGCCAGTATTTGCGAAGACTGTCTAGGGTAGCGTAAGATGGCAGTTAAAACGCTAAGATTTTTACTAGCGCAGCTAAGGCTGTTACGTCTAAACCAACGAACGCAAAAACACAAATCTCAATCAGAAAAATTTATTTGTATCACATAAACAACTGTGCAAAATCGAAAAATGTTATGTTGTTAATATGAGGAGTAATGAACACTTTAAAAACACGTGGGATTCTGCAGCGCGAAAGCGAAATACAACTACGCCCAGCGGAAGAAAACAACTGACTGCGCTGCCAAGACCGCTGGTAGCGCCCCGTGAAATACCGCTGCAGGTAGGGGACATCACAGAACAACAAGAAAAGAGAAGCGCAACTCCCGTGTTAAAAGAGGGCAACACTGACTGATAGCAGCGCCTCTAGTGGTATGGAGATGAACTAATAAAGAATAACATTGCGGGTTGCATTCCTCCTAGCTTATGTACGCTATTTTTTTTTTTTTTAATTTTCTTATCTCAGTTTTCTGGGCGTGCTATGTAATTATTTTGGCTAGCATCATAATAAAATAATTTAAACACAGCTATAGCACGCTGCAATTCAGCAGTGACAACCTATTATTCAGGAATATTTGTAGTCCAATTTAGCTACAACAATTTTATTTGCGAGCTTCAGCTATTTAAGCCACAAGCTTGTTTCGACTTACTGTCAGTTTTAAGTGTTGCGTCTAGTTTTTATGAAGCACAAAACATCCTGGAGCTCTTATATGTTGTGTCAGTTTACAAGTCTATTCTTGACGTTTGCGTCTGACAGTCACTGCTTCTATAATCTTTTCTTGAGCAGCAACTGTCAGGCGCAAACATCAAGGATAGACTTGCAAACTGACACACTTATATTTATTTCTATCAACATACAAGAGCTACAGGACGTTTTGTGCGATACAAAAACTAGACGCAAGACTTGAAACTGACAGGAAGTCGAAACAAGCTTGTAGTTTAAATAACTGTTACAAGCTAAATAAAAATTGTTGCATATAAATTGGACCACAAATATTCCTGAATAATGTCATACTTTGACATCTTATAAGCTATGGGGTCAATGGAAGAAAATCGGCAGTTAAAGAGGTTCAATTAAAAAATCTTTGTCACAGTGTTAATGAATGAACAACTCTAAAATTTGTTACAACTATGTTTCAGGACTGTAATTTCTGAGTAATTGCCCAGGAAACGTGCACTACTGACCATTAATTTCTTAAAGAAATTCCTACATCTTACAACTGTAAACGCTTCAGCACAAAAAAGAAGACATCAATATTAAGTACCAAAAATAGCAAGGTTGGATGAAAACAGTGAAATGAAAAGAAACTTATTTTTTATTTGTGAAGCACACAATAAAAATTTCACTACGAGCAACAGTTTCACCTGATTCGCTACTGATATTAACAGTTTCACATGGAACACCTGCCACATGTTCTGGAAACTCACCCCTGCTTAGCCTATGCTTAGTTTTATTCATAAAACCTTCCTCGAAAAAATGATCTTCACAAACAAAATAAGTAGCACAATTCACATCAGATCACAGTTTACAAACACTTTTCCGCTTCAGAAGCAATCCTTGAAGTAGTTTTGGAAACCTGTTGAAATTCTTGTTCCTAACTTTCTCTGTTGAACCGACATAATATCCAGATGAACAGCCAGGGGATTTACAGTAGTATTTCTAAGTCAATTTGTTGTGTTGAAAATTCTGAAAAACATAAAATTCTTCATCAAATAAAACTACTACTGACATATCAAAGTTATTTAAGTAAGCAAACAGAAATCACACAGCTTCGTTCACGACAGAATACATTTCATTTATAGGCTACGAGATTATTTACTGAAAATTAAATGTCTTACCTTAGGATTAATTGCGGACATTTTTTCCGCAGGAAATCTCTTCAGTTCCACAGTGAACTTTATGAAATTTAAAGTAATAAACCTGTTTATAATGAAGATGAGTAGTATGTAGATATGAAACATATACAAAGACGACTGTAACCGTGGACCGCAGTACAGAGCAAGACGATATAATATCAACAACCGCCATTGGACAGTTCTCATTGGTCAATTGCAGCTTCGTTTTACCCATAGCGCCTCTAGTGGTCTGGAAGGAACTACCTGGCTAATTGCATCTTCTCCCATATAGCTTTCACCCCCGTGGGGGACATGTTCTGTTATCTGTGGGCCAGCGACTGCTCTTCTAGCATGGTTGATAAATCCGTGAAAAGGAATCAACAAAGTATCGCGAAATAAGCAATGCCACAAACTTACCAAGGTTTACCCTATTTCAACTTTGAGTGGGAGGGTGCGTAGTCGTTTTGAAAGCCCGCAAGATTACGATAACGATGAGGATAGGGAAAGTAGTTTATCTTCCAACTCATCAAATGTTCAAATGTGTGTGAATTCCTAAGGTACCAAACTGCTGCGACTTACACACTACTGAAACTAACTTACGGTAACAAGGGAACCTCCCCATCGCACCCCCCTCAGATTTATAAGTTGGCACAGTGGATAGGCCTTGAAAAACTGAACACAGATCAATCGAGAAAACAGGAAGAAGTTGTGTGGAACTGTGAAAAAAATAAGCAAATTATACAAACTGAGTAGTACATGTGCAAGATACGCAACATCAAGGATAATGTGAGCTTAGGAGCACCGTGGTCCCGTGGTTAGCGTGAGCAGCCGCGGAAAGTGAGGTCCTTGCTTCAAGTCTTCCCTCGAATGAGAAGTTTACTTTCTTTATTTTCGCAAAATTATGATCTGTTCGTTCGTTCATTGACGTCTCTGTTCACTGTAATAAGTTTAGTGTCTGTGTTTTGCGACCGCACCGCAAAACCGTGAGATTAGTAGACGAAAGGACGTGCCTCTCCAATGGGAACCGAAAACATTTGATCGCAAGGTCATAGGTCAACCGATTCCTCCACAGGAAAACACGTCTGATATATTCTGAACGACACTGGTGACGGCATGTGCGTCACACGACAGGAATATGTTGTCGACCCACCTAACTTGTACACTTGGCGAATGGGTAAAAAGATTCTTCTACCTTGCCCGATTTAGGTTTTCTTGTGGTTGTGATAATCACTCCCAAAAAAGTGATCTCATCGGACGGACGGACAGATAATGATTGTCTGAAAATAAAAAATTAAACTTTTCACTCGAGGGAAGACTTGAACCAAGGACCTCTCGTTTTCGCAGCTGCTCACGCTAACCACGAGACCACGAAGCACCTGAGCTCACATTATCCTTGATGTTGCGTATGTTGCACATGGACTACTCAGTTTGTATATTTTGCTTTTTTTTTCATAGTTCCACACAACTTCTTCCTGAAACTTCCTGACAGAGTAAAACTGTGTGCCGGACCGAGATTCGAACTCGGGAACTTTGCGTTCCGCGGGCAAGTGCTCTACCAACTGAGCCACCCAAGCACGACTCACGTCTTGTCCTCACAGCTTTACTTCTGCCAGTACCTCGCCTCCTACTTTCCAAACTTAACAGAAGCTCTCCTGCGAACCTTCCAGAACTCCGCAGCAGAGTGAAAATCTCATTCTGGAAACATACCCCAGGCTGTAGCTAAGTCAAGTCTCCGCATTATTGTTTCTTTCAGGAGTGCTAGTTCTGCAAGGTTCGCAGGACAGCTTCTGTAAAGTTTGGAAGGTAGGAGACGAGGTACTGGCAGAAGTAAAGCTGTGAAGACGGGGCGTGAGTCGTTCTTGGGTAGCTCAGTTGGTAGAGCACTTGCCCGCGAAAGGCAAAGGTCCCGAGTTCGAGTCTCGGTCCGACACACAATCTGCCAGGAAGTTTCATATCAGCGCACACTCCGCTGCAGAGTGAAAATCTCATTCTCGAACCTTCTTCCTGTTTTCTCGATTGATCTGTGTTCAGTTTTTCAAGGCCTATCCACTGTGCCAATTTACAACTAAATATGAGGGGGGTGCGATGGGGAGGTTACCTCGTAAGAACAGCACACACACCCATGTCCGAGGGAAGACTCGAACCTCCGGCGGGAGGGGCCGCGCAATTAGTGACATGGTGTCTGTAAATCATCAGCTACAAGTCGTACAGAACTTACTTCTGACGTAGCGCAGTTGATGTGAGGTTATTTAAAGCGAACGAGGAGAGGTGCGCGTTTTACATGATAGTTGGCGCGTCTCTACTGCGATCTTGACCTTGTTTTGACGCATGCGCTCGGCTCACATTCGCATCGGCGCTTATTTCTTTTTTCACCGCGCAGCTCGCGTGACGCAGATCGTGTTTGCTGAACTGCAGAGAAATCGCTGGCAGGACTGTTGATACAAGCGGGCAACGCGAGGGGGAGGGGAGAACTGCTTGTTCAGCAGACCTGCTCTTGGCGCTGAACCAAGCGTCTCGGTGTGAAGCCAGAGCGCAACATTACGCAGCACTGCAGGAGTGGGTGCGTGCCTGCACGAGAAATGAACCGCACCACAAGATCCCCAACTCTTCTGGAAAGCACGGACACTCTGACTTGGTACATCTACACATCTACATCTACATTTATACACTTTACGTGCCACTGTCATTACCTCCCTTTTCTGTTCCAGTCGCGTATGGTTCGCGGGAAGAACGACTGCCGGAAAGCCTCCGTGCACGCTCGAATCTCTCTGATTTTAGATTCGTGATCTCCTAGGGAGGTATAAGTTGGGGGAAGCAATATAATCGATACCTCATCCAGAAACTCACCCTCTCGAAACCTGGACAGCAAGCTACACGGCGATGCAGAGCGCCTCTCTTGCAGAGTCTGCCACCTGAGTTTGCTAAACATCTCCGTAACGCTGTCACGCTTACCAAATAACCCTGTGACGAAACGCGCCGCTCTTCTTTGGATTTTCTCTATCTCCTCCGTCAACCCGATCTGGCATGGATCCCACACTGATCAGAAATACTCAAGTATAGGTCGAACGAGTGTTTTGTAAGCTACCTCATTTCTCGATGGACTACATTTTCTAAGGAATCTTCCAATGAATCTCAACCTGGTACTCGCCTTACCAAGAATTAATTTTATATGATCATTCCACTTCAAATCGTTCCGCACGCATACTCCCAGATATTTTACATAAGTAACTGCTACCAGTGTCTGTTCCGCTATCATTTAATCATACAATAAAGGATCCTTCTTTCAATGTATTCGCAATGCGTTACATTTGTCTACGTTAAGGGTCAGTTGCCACTCCCTGCACCAAGTACCTATCCGCTGCAGATCTTCCTGCATTTCGCTACAATTTTCTAATGCTGCAACTTCTCTGTATACTACAGCACCATCCCCGAAAAGCCACATGGAACTTCCGACACTATCTACTAGGTCATATATATATACACTCCTGGAAATCGAAATAAGAACACCGTGAATTCATTGTCCCAGGAAGGGGAAACTTTATTGACACATTCCTGGGGTCAGATACATCACATGATCACACTGACAGAACCACAGGCACATAGACACAGGCAACAGAGCATGCACAATGTCGGCACTAGTACAGTGTATATCCACCTTTCGCAGCAATGCAGGCTGCTATTCTCCCATGGAGACGATCGTAGAGATGCTGGATGTAGTCCTGTGGAACGGCTTGCCATGCCATTTCCACCTGGCGCCTCAGTTGGACCAGCGTTCGTGCTGGACGTGCAGACCGCGTGAGACGACGCTTCATCCAGTCCCAAACATGCTCAATGGCGGACAGATCCGGAGATCTTGCTGGCCAGGGTAGTTGACTTACACCTTCTAGAGCACGTTGGGTGGCACGGGATACATGCGGACGTGCATTGTCCTGTTGGAACAGCAAGTTCCCTTGCCGGTCTAGGAATGGTAGAACGATGGGTTCGATGACGGTTTGGGTGTACCGTGCACTATTCAGTGTCCCCTCGACGATCACCAGTGGTGTACGGCCAGTGTAGGAGATCGCTCCCCACACCATGATGCCGGGTGTTGGCCCTGTGTGCCTCGGTCGTATGCAGTCCTGACTGTGGCGCTCACCTGCACGGCGCCAAACACGCATACGACCATCATTGGCACCAAGGCAGAAGCGACTCTCATCGCTGAAGACGACACGTCTCCATTCGTCCCTCCATTCACGCCTGTCGCGACACCACTGGAGGCGGGCTGCACGATGTTGGGGCGTGAGCGGAAGACGGCCTAACGGTGTGCGGGACCGTAGCCCAGCTTCATGGAGACGGTTGCGAATGGTCTTCGCCGATACCCCAGGAGCAACAGTGTCCCTAATTTGCTGGGAAGTGGCGGTGAGGTCCCCTACGGCACTGCGTAGGATCCTACGGTCTTGGCGTGCATCCGTGCGTCGCTGCGGTCCGGTCCCAGGTCGACGGGCACGTGCACCTTCCGCCGACCACTGGCGACAACATCGATGTACTGTGGAGACCTCACGCCCCACGTGTTGAGCAATTCGGCGGTACGTCCACCCGGCCTCCCGCATGCCCACTATACGCCCTCGCTCAAAGTCCGTCAACTGCACATACGGTTCACGTCCACGCTGTCGCGGCATGCAACCAGTGTTAAAGACTGCGATGGAGCTCCGTATGCCATGGCAAACTGGCTGACACTGACGGCGGCGGTGCACAAATGCTGCGCAGCTAGCGCCATTCGACGGCCAACACCGCGGTTCCTGGTGTGTCCGCTGTGCCGTGCGTGTGATCATTGCTTGTACAGCCCTCTCGCAGTGTCCGGAGCAAGTATGGTGGGTCTGACACACCGGTGTCAATGTGTTCTTTTTTCCATTTCCAGGAGTGTATATTGTGAAAAGCAATGGTCCCCTAACACTTCCCTGTGGCACGTCAGAGGTTACTTTAACGTCTGTAGACGTCTCTCAATTGAGAACAACATGCTGTGTTCTGTTTTTTAAAAACTCTTCAATCCAGCCACACAGCTGGTCTGATTTTCCGTAGGCTCTTACTTTGTTTATGAGGCGACGGTGCGGAACTGTATCGAACGCCTTCCGGAAGTCAAGGAAAATAGCATCTACCTGGGAGCCTGTATCTAATATTTTTTGGGTCTCATGAACAAATAAAGCGAGTTGGGTCTCACACGATCGCTGTTTCCGGAATCCATGTTGATTCCTACACAGTAGATTCTGGGTTTCCAAAAACAACATGATATTCGAGCAAAAAACATGTTGTAAAATTCTACAACAGATCGACGTCAGAGGTATATGTCTATAGTTTTGCGCATCTGCTCGACGACCCTTCCTGAAGACTGGGACTAATTGTGCTCTTTTCCAATCATTTGGAACCTTTCGTTCCTCTAGAGACTTGCGGTACACGGCTGTTAGAAGGGGGGAAGTTCTTTCGCGTATTCTGTGTAGAATCGAATTGTTATCCCGTCAGGTCCAGTAGACTTGTTGAGTAATTCAAGTTGCATTTCTATTCCTTGGACACTTATTTCGATGTCAGCCATTTTTTCATTTGTGCGAGAATTTAGAGAAGGAACTGCAGTGCGATCTTCCTCTGTGAAACAGCTTTGGAAAAAAGTGTTTAGTATTTCAGCTTTACGCGGGTCATCCTCTGTTTCAGTGCCATCATCACCCTGGAGTGTCTGGATATGCTGTTTCGATCCACTTACTGATTTAACGTGGGACCAGAACTTCCTAGGATTTTCTGTCAAGTCGGTACATAGAATTTTGCCTTCGAATTCTCTGAACGCTTCACGCATAGCCCTCCTTTCGCTAACTTTGACATCGTTTAGCTTCTGTTTGTCTGAGAAACTCTTCATGCACTGCCTCTCATTCAGTTTAATTTACGTCGGAAACTAAAGTGTGCACCAGCGTTAGATTCTACGAAAAATTTTTATTATTGCTGCTGCACTCCCTTCATCATAGGAATAAAACTCTTGTCAGCATTACGGTATGTATTCGTCCGCGTTTAACTGGCATCAGTCTTGTGTACTCTGCTGCTGAGTACTGTGCACCTGTCTGGTTGGAAAGTGTACGTGTGAAGAAGGTAGACACAAAACGTAACGACACAATGCGCTGTATTACTGGTTCCATCAAATCAACCCCATGCCACTGGTTACCTGTATTGAGTCACATCCCTCCACCTAAGGTGGACACAACCTCTAGTGACGGAGAACAAGAAAATCTCTGCATCACCCTCTCTACCACTGCACCAGGAATTCTGTCATCCGCCACAGCAACGATTGCGACCAAGAAGACCAGCAAGTGTTACTGCAGGACAATTCATCGCGGATGGTTTTGATCTAATTGAAAGTTGGAAGCATGAATGGACAACAAAAACATTGGGAACAAGAGCCCATTACCTTGGTCCCACAAAGAAGCCAAAAGGTTTTGACCTACCGAGGAACCGCAGGTGCCGCCTCAACAGGTTAAGGACTGGACATGGTTGTTGTAGATACTTCAGGTACAAATGGGGCTGGATCAGTTCACCAATGTGTGAATGTAATCAAGAAGAGCAGACAATTGAACATTTAGTCCAACGCTGTCCACTTCATTCATAAAATGGTTCAAATGGCTCTGACAAGGGAACCTCCCCATCGCACCCCCCTCAGATTTAGATAGAAGTTGGCACACTGGATACGTCTTGAAAAACTGAATACAGATCAATCGAAAAAACAGGAAGAAGTTGTGTGGAACTATGAAAAAATAAGCAAAATATACGAACTGAGTAGTCCATGCGCAAGATAGGCAACATCAAGGTTATTGGAGCTCAGGAGTGCCGTGGTCCCGTGGTAAGCGTGTGGAGCGAGAGGTCCTTGGTTCAAGTCTCCTCAATTTCTTTATTTTCGCAAAGTTATGATCTGTCCGTTCGTTCATTGACGTCTCTGTTCACTGTAATAAGTTTAGTGTGTGTGTTTTGCGACCGCACAGGTAAACCGTGCGATTAGTAGACGAAAGGACGTGCCTCTCCAATGGGAACCGGAAACATTTGATCGCATAGGTAAACCGATTCCTCCACAGCAAAACGCGTCTGATATATTCTATACGGCACTGGTGACGGAATGTGCGCCACATGACAGGAATATGTTACTGACCCACGTAACTTGTACACTTGGCGAATGGGTAAAAAGATTCTTCTACCTTACCCGATTTCGGTTTTCTTGTGGATGTGATAATCACTCCCAAAAAAGTGTTGAAAACATAAGAGTTTGTCACGTAAATTGAAAAAAAATTAAAATATTCACTGGAGGGAAGACGTGAACCAAGGAACTCTCAGTCCGCAGCTGCTCACGCTAACCAAAGGACCACGCCGCTAGTGAGCTCAAATTAACCTTGATATTGCGTATCTTGCACATGCACTACTCAGTTTGTATATTGTGCTTATTTTTTCAGTAGTTGCACACAACTTCTTCCTGTTTTCTCGATTGATCTGTGTTCAGTTTTTCAAGGCCTATCCACTGTGCCAACTTATAACTAAATCTGAGGGGGGTGCGATGGGGAGGTTCCCTTGTGAGCGCTATGGGACTTAACAGCTGTGGTCATCAGTCCCCTAGAACTACTTAAACCTAACTAACCTAAGGACATCACACAACAGCCACTTCATTCATACCCTGGAATTCCCGACGACTTGTTCACTCTAACACCCAGCTTAATTAATTGGTTGTAAAACACGGACTTTAAGGTTTAATCTTGCCTTATATCATATGTATATTGCCTTGTATCAACTGTATATTGTATAAAATCACCAAACGATTAAATAAATAAATTGGATGTCGTGGAGCGGAAGCCAGGCTGGCCCAAGTACAGGATGCGTTTAATGCTGTGCATTACGCGTACATCGTCTCATTGACGATACGGGGCAACAGCTTTACCGACGCATATAACTTGGACAGCACTGGCCGGGTAAATGATCCAGCTAACCGGCAGTGATGTGAACAGATGCACTAAAGATGTAGAAAGACACAGCAGACAACAATATAGCTTTGAAAGTCATTTACTTTTTAAACAGAAGGAAATAACATACGGCACAACGCTTCTTAGTTGACCAAACGGAAAACGTAACATACTCTCGATCTTAGCTAACACAGTATTACAATTAAAACAAGTGTTGTGATTTGGCAAGACAGCCAAGCCACTACGAGGTGAAGCCGAAAGGCACGCGTTTTAGCTCACGCAGGTTGGCGTGAGGTCTGGAACAGTTAAAGGAATAGAGACTAGTAAAAAAGGTACGTAGCTTCTGGAATACTTAACTTTAATCCATAATTGGTTAACATCGGTCTGACGGTACATGCATCACAAGATAAATAGCAAATGATAATGGCGCCTTGCTGGGCCGTAGCAAATGACGTAGCTGAAGGCTATGCTAACTATCGTCTCGGCAAATGAGAGCGTAATTTGTCAGTGAACCATCGCTAGCAAAGTCGGCTGTACAACTGGGGCGAGTGCTAGCAAGTCTCTCTAGACCTGCCGTGTGGCGGCGCTCGGTCTGCAATCACTGATAGTGGCGACACGCGGGTCCGACGTATACTATCGGACCGCAGCCGATTTAAAGGCTACCACCTAGCAAGTGTGGTGTCTGGCGGTGACACCACAACAAAAGTGATGAAAATTCCTCACTTTAAAAAGGATACTTGTCCTGCATGAGCTATGAGCGGAGTAAAAGCGCACAGCTGATCTCCCACATAAAATATCGAAGCCACTGAAGGTATTACAGTTAGTAGTCTGGAAATCTCTGAACTTCTTCCATATCGGACTCAGTGAAATACATTTCAGTACTGCCGCGTTGATAACGTGGCCATCAGCAATCGAATCCCAACCCACTACAAAATCCACATTTTCTCCTCCTCTTTTATGACGCGGTATTCCGCATTTCGTCATCGTTCGGCATTGGTGCGTCACAAAGCATCGCGCATTAGTTCAAATACGTTTGGAAGCTTAAATATCTTGTTATTCCTCGCGAAAAATACCTTAACTTGACTCCAGACCAATTCTGTTGGGTTCAGACTGAAGTGGTACGTTGATAACAGTAAAAAAATTTCTACAGTGTGCTCGAAGCAGTGAAATTTGTTTTCCATGCTTCAAGGACGCTTACCGCTCTGGCTCGTGTGTGGCCACATCTGTCCCACAAAGCAATGTGCATAGTCAAATAAAGACTTTTTCATTTTTCTCCAAATAATTTAAAGCGTCATATTTTTTTAGCATCAACAGTCTTAAACAACGTTTCATGAAATATCGATGATTAATAATTTATGTCCGCAATGAAAACGAGAATTTTGCGAGCGATATTTAATTAGAAACTAGAAGACGTGCATTTTTTTGAAAAATGATCGTTAAGTACAAGTTAATTAAGACATATTTGACGACTTTCATTTTTAAATGATTTAGCTATTCAAACCGTATGAAACGTCTCCTTAGAAAAATTATAAATGACTGTGCTTAAACTGACACACGATATTTTTAGCGCAACGCAATCTGACTTTCAAAAATCCCTACAAAAGAATGGCCCTGACTAACAATAACCTATACCTTTCATGAATCACTTACCTCACAAGAATTTTCGTTACTCGAACTACTGCAATACGGCGAGCGCCAATACTGCCAGCTAAATAAAAGATTCTAACTACTGAAGGCACTAACTACTGATAGGCATAGTTAGCAAATGAAAGATTTTGATAGAGAACAAACAATGTATTTACCTTTATAGTATTCAAAACTCATTATATATATATATATATATATATATATATATATATATATATATATATATATATGATATCCAGTATTACAAATTTACTGTCTCTGATGGACACACGTTCCGATCATCCGCTCTCAAAACTTCGCCATCTCTCTCCCTACATCCACCACTGCTGGCGACTCACCTCCAACTGCCCAACACTACAATGGCAAATACAGTATTGCAACAATGCCGACCAGCCTCAGACTGCACACAGCACAGTCAGTGATTTTGATACAGAGCGCTACGTGGCGTTACCAACATAAAAACCTAAACAGCCTACTGACAACCTAACTAAAAGTTCGTGGATCACATCGGGATTTGAACCGCCGCCTCATAGTACACACAGTTAACGTTCTACAGCGCTGTCGATTATGCCACCCATGAAACTCGAATCCAGTATTTTGTTTAATGCACAATGTGTCTCGAAAACTGTGAAAGCTGGTTTTTTTCTCTGTAGTCTTGTGAAAAACATTGAGAACAATTAGTTTCTGGTCATCAGCGGTGTTCCGTGCGCGTGTTTCCCTACGAAGTGAGTAATAGTATTATCCATTTTCACAGTATGTATTAACAGCGAAACAATCAGAGCATAAATAGCGTTTACGCAGAATGTGACTGCACACGATTTTTGAAATAAAATTTACATAGTAAAAGTATGATTAAGGAAAATGTTGATGGCTGTTATTACAGCATAATGGCTTAAAGTTTCTTTCACAGTGACATAGTAATAAGATACGAGAAAAGTCCGTGCAAAGTCCGAGAGATGGCACTGCCGGCGCGTATCGAGGTCATGTTTCGTTAGTAGCATCTTTGGAAAGAACGCGCACCACGTTTTAGCCATATTGGTCTATTTCATTGTGTTTGGCGTTCGTCTGAATCAAGGAAGTCGAGTGAATGTCAAAAAATGAACGAAAAAGAATTTCGTGTGGTGATTAAACATTACTTTATGAAAGGTAAAACGCCTCGGGAGACTAAAGAGAAGCTTGATAAACACTACGGTGACTCTGACCTTCGATTAGGACAGTTTATAAGTGGTTTCAAAATTTTCGGAGTGGCCATATGGGCACAAGTGATGCTGAACGTTCTGGACGCCCTATGGAGGTTACGACTCCAGAAATCATTGATGAAATCCATGATATGGTGATGGATGACTAGCGTGAGATTGCTAGTGCTGTGGGCATCGCGAATGAACGGGTACATAATATTTTGTATAAACATTTGGACATGATAAAGCTATGCCTAAGAAGGGTTCCGCGATTGCTCACGCTTGACCAAAACCGGAATCGTGTGAAGTGTTGCTAGGATGGTGTGCAGCTGTTCAGGAAGAATCTGCAGGACTTTAAACGTCGTTTCGTCACTGTGGTTGAAACATGGATACATTTCTATACTCCTGAGACCAAACAACAATGACAAAACAACAATCTAAACAATGGATTACCAAAGGAGAATCTGCACCAAAAAGGCAAAGACCATTCCTTCGGCCGGAAAGGTTATGCCGACTGTCTTTTGGGATTCGCAAGGAATAATCCTCATCGACTATCTGGAAAAGGGTAAAACTATTACAGGCGCATATTATTCATCGTTTATTGTACCGTTTGAAAACCGAGCTGCAAGAAAAACGCCGGCGATTGGACCGCAAAAAAGTCATTTTCCATCACGACAATGTACCAGCACACACCTCAACAGTTGTAGTCGCAAAATTATTGGAAATAGGATTCCAACTAGTTTCATATCCCCCTATTCTCCAGACTTGGCTTCCTCGGACTACTATTTGTTCCCCAATTTGAAGAAATGGCTGGCGGGACAAAGATTTTATCCAAACATGGAGGTAATTGCAGCAGCTAATAGCTATTTTGCAAACTTGGACAGTTCCTATTATTCCGAAGGGATCAACGAATTAGAACAGCGTTGGACGGAATGTATAAGTCAAGAAGGAGACTATGTCGAAAAATAAAAAAGGTTTACCCCAAACTGAGTGAATGAATATCTGTCGACGCAAAGCAAGCGGTTGAAATCTTTGCCCCCTTTGTCCGTTGGGCGGAACTTTAAAGAACTTCTGTAAATTTTACGCAGGAGAGCAGCGCTGAGCACATGTCAGTTGTTTCTGGCGAAATGAGAAGCACTAGACCGTGCTTGCACGGGCCAACGCGAGAGCACGATGTCAATAATTCATAGTTTTGAATGCTTCAGTATGAAGTTTACTATGCTACTGTGGCAGATGATGAGTTAGTATATATAATTACATATCGAAGTCATTTACCTAGGAGATTTCAACAATGGATTAGCGAATAACACATTTCCGCTAGTGTCAGGTGGCCATAATTAATGTGCCGCGACTCACGGAGGCGCAGTGTGTGCTACAAATCTCGTATAGCAGCGAAACTTATTAGATATGCGGAAGCGTTACTGCAGAACCGAGTTATGCTGCAAGAAAATTAGTTCCACTTTTGGGCAGCAGGGGCAAATCTGCACGCTGTACAGCATCTCTTTGACATCTCCAGTGGTCGTATTGAACAAATTGTGTGAACAGCAGTTAATAAGAAAATCAGTATTATGCCTTTCTCACTTATTTGAACTTTCTACGCACATCCCATTCCTAATCGATTACATATGGAAACATTTCTATACGTCTTTCTTGCATTCGCGGCGCCAGATTTGCACCTGGTGGCCAAAATTGGAACAATTTTTTTAACAGCGTAAACTGGTTCGCCATTAACGCAGTAGAGTAGTGTACTTACTAAGTTTCTCTGTCATATGCTAGTGATAGCCCACACTGGACCTCTGGGACGAGATGCACTTCAATTACAACCATCTGGTACTTACTTTGTATTGCAAAAACAGGGAAAAGGGAACTCTTCCACAATTAATCTTTCACCCAGAACATTTTCTGATACGAAATAAGATTCGAAATATCGGTTATTCAGAATTTTGAAATGTAAGCATCATATTTGCTCTACTCGATAACAATAAATTAAAGCACAGAAAGGGTAATTCTTCAGTCTCAGATGCGTACCATTCCGCTCACTGATACAGTTGAAAATGCCGCACAACAGCGTAACGCGTTGTTACTATAAGTAAAGTGATACCTTGGATTATTGTATAGTGCAAATTTGTAAACAATTTAAACACTTCACGTATTATACAGTCCACACTCGGACGTGCTTAGTTGTACGTCGAGCAACTGGTGGTACTCACATTCAACTTGTATTCCATATGAAGATATGGTTGATTACAAATAAAAAAGAACTAACTATTTAAACACAACAGGAAAACCGAAATAATATTAAATACCATGGTAGATGTGACCCAAGAAAGAAAGTAAAAATAAATATATGCACTGCCCGGGAATCGAACCCGGGTCGCAAGAATGGGAATCTTGCATGATACCACTACACCAGCAGTGCAGCCAGAACGTGGCTCTCTTCCATTTGGTAAAGTACTAGCAATGTCGGAAATTTGTTATTTCCTTCATTGAGGTTTCCAATATTAAGATAGTATTAAGATAGTGCTGTTGCCCAATAAAATACGATCACCGCGATCTCTTCCGCCCACAAATATAACAATTAACGGCAATAGGCTAATACGATGTGGCCGTGCTACTGTGAGCTCGAACACACAATTAGTAGTGGAATAAATACATTGTGATTAAATAGTGACTTCGAAGGTGGCTATCTAAAGATATTATTAAGATACAGTGATCTTTATTATAGTACAGTACATTTTGTGTTTCTCGCTCTCATGATGTTCATAGCTTGCTACAGTACTAATTGTGGTAATTTGATGATCATTATTGCAGGATACTACTATGCATTATAGACAAATGTAATAGGTGCCAGTGGAACAGGATTACTAAACTTACCGGAAAACGTAAACTGCAAACTGCACTCAACCGGGAGCCATAATATACAAGTTATGCCGTAACAATCACAGAAAACATGGCCGAAAATGCATACTGTTAACTTACTGAGTATATTTAATTACGTGACTGAAGACGAACAGTCATTTATTTCTAATATCTGTAGCAGTCAGTACCAGCGACGCATAAACGGGAGTAAATGACGATTATAGTGTGTTGCTCCAAACTGTACAAGTGATTTGCTAGAGGAGTGTGACGGACGACATTTGATAAAAAGAAAGATACTGTGCGCTACAAAAATGGTAATCGAACAGATGACTGTGCTCATAGTTACTTACCATGTTCCTATTTCTCAGCAATAAAGACTGTGCAAATATTTTTGTGATTTACAGTTGTTTTTCTTAACAGTAAACACAAAAAATTTCGTTGCAAAACTAAAATGGAACACTGTTCAACTGCAGCTCAAGTTTAATTACTGATTCATCTTCTGTAGCAGCCTCTACAGAAACTTCAAATTTTATTTGGAACATTTTCGAATGGAACAGTTCGAAAATTTGAATTTCTCCCTCACATGGCTTACTGAGAACTGTTGCCACGATTAAAAATTACTTCCTAATGTTTTGTATTTTAAATAATAACAGTGTAATTACTATATAATGTTTTGTATTGTAAATAACAGCGTAAATAACGATTTCGGGGATTTTGTCCTTATAAGAGTGTATCACCACAGTTTCCTTTTCTTTTTTTTTTTTTTTTTTTTTTGCGTTGCAGCGGTAAAGCCTGAAACCAAATACACTTAAAACGTGAATTTCATGCAAACGCAGTTCTTGTACCATGGAATGTGACATTTATTGTAATAGTGCGGCATTTTCTCAGAGAATCTTTAAATGCTGCTGCCTTCGCAGAACACCACACCACATCAAAGATGAGGATACGACTGTGATCAATAAACCATAGGAATAAAAATTCAGGAAATTTTTTGTTTAAAATTTATTTCCTGCACAGTACCGATGCTCATAGGCTAGCTATGGTATATGTTTGATGGTCATATAGAACTTGCTGGCACTGCAATGTTTGCAGAGAAGTAACATCCACATATTGAAAAAAAGTGCTGGAGAGTATTCCTAACTGCCACACTTCTTTCATTGCTTTGAGGTTGCATGTTTCATTTTTCATCGCTCTTGTTTCTCTTACGCACAAGGCACTCACTTTGATATGCTTCGTTACCACGTCGCGATACCGTATTATACTCCAGGTCAAGTTAAGGATCATGTTCCATGTAAATCTTTTTAGATAGTGGACATACTGTGTTTGATTGAATAGAGACAACAGCTCATTGCAGTTAATTGCTTTTCTCAATGTTAATGAGCTAATATGTAACAGGATGTCGTCATGAATGGATGCAGATATTTAATATTTCGCACGTGACCCAACGTAACAAAACAGCATTGTCAGAAATGATGGTAGGGAAAAGGCAGTATATTTTTCTATATGATTAATACTTCCTTTTTTATCATGTCTGTCACTGAATGATATGTGTTTTACTTTAGCGGAATGGTGTGCATTTGTAATAGGATTCGTCAGCTACAAAACTAAGAGTGTAGCGATGCAACGGTGGTTAGTGTTTGGGGTGAACTTCTCGCAAATTGGAAAATAAAGCTGACTCAAATGCCATGGTATCACCACAGCAGTGTTTCACGCCAACTGCGAAGTAAATTTTGCAAATGGGGACTGAAGAAAAAAATTCTTTACACTGTCAGGCTTACATCTTTCTTTCATAGATTTCCTATTTTTTCCTACATTTGTCTGAAAATAGTAACAGGCGTCGCGTTTCTGTAGACGTCTTTTTTTTTTTTTTTTTTTTTTTCAGGAGCTTTAGAGTACAGTTTACAGTTACATTCAAGAAACACATAATCGATTCGTTTCTGTGCAGGTAAATAGGTTACAGATTCTAATTATCGACGTATACATTTACGTAGTTCCGCAAATAGTCATTTCCTTTACTAATTCTCTCTCAGATAAAGCGAAGAGGAAAATGACAATTTTCGTACAAGCCTTCGTTTCTCTTATCTTCGTGGTCCTTACGTGAAACACTCGTTGGTGGCAGTAGGATTGGTTCATTGATCGAAACTACCGGTAACAAATCTAGCAGCACGCCTTTCAGTGGCTTCTATGTTTCCCTTTAAATCCGACCACATGGGCATTCCAGACACTCGAACAGTAGTCAAGAGTAGGTCGCGTTATCCTTCGTAGACTAAAGACACTTCCGCAATTACTCTCCCAATAATCCGCGTTGGCCACTCGCCTTCCCCACTACCGTCCGTTCCATTTCACACAGAGATTTTCACGTTCTTGAAAGTCTCCGCTTCCTCAGCATTTTCCAGATTTTCTTGTTAAATCACGGTGGATCTTTTCCGTCCTTCATTCACTTACTCGGCACATAAGACGCATGTTCAAAAAATTCAGGAACTTTGCCCACAAAATTTTCCTACGCTTACCTTTCACTTATTGTGCATGGTCTCCTTCGAAATACGCTTCTCCACTATTGATACACCCCTCCCAACGCTGTTATTTCACTACTGGCCATTAAAATTGCTGCACAACGAAGATAACGTGCTACAGACGCGAAATTTAACCGACAGAAAGAAGATGCTGGGATATGCAAATGATTAGCTTTCCCGAGCATTCACACAAGATTGGCGCCGGTGGCGACACCTACAACGTGCTGACATGACGAAAGTTTCTAACCGATTTCTCATACACAAACAGCAGTTGACCGGCGTTTCCGGTGAAACGTTGTTGTGATGCCTCGCGTAAGGAGGAGAAATGCGTACCATCACGTTTCCGACATTGATAAAAGTCGGATTGTAGCGTATCGCGATTGCGGTTAATCGTATCGCGACATTGCTGCTCGCGTTGATCGAGATCCAATGACTGTTAGCAAAATATGGAATCGGTGGGTTCAGGCGGGTAATACGGAACGCCGTGCTGCATCCCAACGGCCTCGCATCACTAGCAG
The DNA here is from genome assembly GCF_021461385.2 of Schistocerca piceifrons. Taxonomy (NCBI): domain Eukaryota; kingdom Metazoa; phylum Arthropoda; class Insecta; order Orthoptera; family Acrididae; genus Schistocerca; species Schistocerca piceifrons. The sequence goes on along the minus strand of NC_060146.1, from coordinate 68,649,246 downwards.
TCGAGATGACAGGCATCTTATCCGCATGGCTGTAACGGATTGTGCAGCCACGTCTCGATCCCTGAGTCAACAGATGGGGACGTTTGCAAGACAACAACCATCTGCACGAACAGTACGACGTGCAACTGGCTAGTCACAATACGCCACTCACTACTCTTGATGAACTGTGGTATCGTGTTGAAGCTGCATGGGCAGCTGTACTTGTACATTTCATCCAAGCTTAGTTTGACTCAATGCCCAGGCGTATCAAGGCCGATACTACGGCCAGAGGTGGCTGTTCTGCGTGCTGATTTCTGAGGATCTACGCAACCAAATTGCGTGAAAATGTAATCACATGTCAGTTCTAGTATAATATATTTGTCCAATGAATACCCGTTTATCATCTGCATTTCTTCTTGGTGTAGCAATTTTAATGGCCAGTAGTGTAGATATAGAAATTTACCGATGGGCTGCTATTTTGTTTAGTGACAAACAACGTCATGTTAATCGGGGCGGGTCCCACGAGAAAGACCGGCATCGGAGCATACGTCATAGCACGTGACACAGCAGCTCTCACGAGTGCCAGCAGCCATCTCTGGGGGAAAGCGAGTAACTAATTCAGATGAATTTCATAATTCTTGACTGCATGTTTAAATACCTGGAAGTTCTCGATAGAGCATGGCAAAAATAAGACCTTTTGAGCCTACAACTACAATTAAATTTCATATAGATTGATTTAAGTGTGAAGTGAAATTTTTCACAAGGGCCGGGAATCGAACCCGGGTCTCCAGCTTACTAGACAGGTGGTTAACAACTAAGCCACCTTGCACAGCGGTTCACTGAACCGCGCAGATTACCCTGGCATGCCTCTCTCCTTAATCCAAATTCCCAGAAGCGTCCCGGTCTACGTTTAATTTCCCTTTATACGAAAACAGAATTCCTGAGTCTCTCCATGTTCTGGAATAACACCACATCATCGGACGTAAAAGGGGGATCCAGCCTGAAACCCAGATGAAGGTACCTATACAAGTAAAATGACAGATTTCAGAGACTTTAGTGGTCTCATACAGATATTACTTTATGTACACTATGTTGTGAAAAGTATCCGGACACTCTCAAAAATATACGTTTTTCATATTAGGTGCATTGTGCTGCCACCTACTGCCAGGCACTCCGTATCAGCGACCTCAGTAGTCATTAGACATCGTGAAAGAGCAGAATGGGGCGCTCCGCCGAACTCACGGACTTTGAACGTGGTGAGGTGATTGGGTGTCACTTGTGTCATACGTCTGTATGTGAGATTTCCACAAACATTCCTAGGTCCACTGTTTCCGATGTGATAGTGAAGTGTAAACGTGAAGGAACACGTACAGCATGTAAGGTGTCGGGCAAACCCAACACCTTCCATGAAAACCCCGACATGATAAGCAAATCCAGTAGTATGTCACATAGCTCCGAATAAATCGTGACATTAAATTAACCAAAGTAATACGAGTAACGAGTGAGCAAATGGAATACCACAGACTAACACAAGAATGCCTAAATGAATGTCATACCTTCCCACCGTGAGACAGACGCAGTTCCGAGGGGAGAAACGAGAACAGAAGCCGAGAGCAGAACCGTGTTCAGTTAGAAGGCCCTACGGTAAGGGACGGACACCCACGTCGCCAGCTAACCGCTAGGCCCACACCACCCGCAAGTTTTTAACGTGAGACTTTTTCGCGTCTCTGTTACGTCAGGACCACCCCCCCAGCCCATGTTAAAAGATAGAGCCCTCCAGAAGAACAGTATAGATCTTACGATACAGCTGAAAGGACCACACCAGCTGCAAGTTTTAGCGTGAGACTTTTTCGAGTCTCTGTTACGTTGCAAACTTTAAAAACATTGCCCACCATGAAAAGTATAACGTTTCTCATTGGATAGACAGAATTTTTGTAGGCGGAGCTTAAGGTTAACATTGAGACCCTGATTGGCCAGATGAAAACACAGCGAGATAGTTTTTTTTAAACCAACTTCGGTAAATTGTAGTAAGGAGAAGTTAGGAGAGAGTTGCTTCCGAGACGGCGAGCTGGACGCAGCTGCGCCAGCCGCCGCCCCCTGACGAACACCGACAAGGTAATGAATGCACGCGATGCCGCATAACAGCGTATAAAGCTTCACTCAGAACTGCAGAAGTCTCATCTGTTACACCCCCTTTTTGCGTAATACTAGTGTCGATCGTCAATTAAAGCTCATGGTGTTCACATTTGCCACTTGAAGTAAAAATCTGAAATGCGATGATTTTTCTGTTATATAGTTATTGAGAAGCCACATCAGCCACTGTAATTTACGACAAGTTAGATAAGTAATTAAAGATAATTGAGGGTCACTGTAGACCATTTTGATAGTTTTCTCTTTTGTGAAACTTAATTTAAACCTAGATTATAGATGTGATACGGCACACGTCATCCTTCGATCCTTTGTAGAACTTGGAAACCCATTCAGGGAATAGTCCTTCACATTTTTGTTGAACGCAGTTGGTCTTTACCATCCTGTATTAAAACAGTTCCTTTTATCAACAGTGCAATTTATAAACAATTTTTTGTGAGTAGAATAAAATTTCCAATGGTAAACTTAACTGCTTTTTCGACGTTATTTTACCAGCTAACTAAAAATAGGAAAGTCTTGAACCCCTTCCACTAAATTTAGTTAGTATTAAGATTCATTTACAGGGAGTGCAGTGGAGCTGACGCTGAAATCATTAAGTGTTTGGTTATATCATCGCTAGTCTCACTGAACTCTTCTGAATTCTACATGTCATGTGTGGTCTGGCGTCTCCTTGCCAGCAACAGGTCCCAGGTTCAAACTAGTCAATTCCCTAAAAAACACGATCAGAGCGTCGTTGCGCAAAAGTGGTAGGGAGACACGATATAGAACAAACAGACACCACACAGAATGTTAGAAAATGGCGAGCCTGACAGGATGGTAAAATACCATGATTGAAGGTCGACCACATGACTAACTAGGTCAGAAAAATATCCTATTGAAAAATTTTCGTTATTAAAAAAAAATTTTTTTGAATGGCATACGTAGTAGAAAACAGTAGCTGCAGCGATAGATAGTAAGAAAGTATTCAATAAAATAGTGAGACATTCTAGCAGAGACAATAGCATAATTAAGTTATGAATTTTAAAAATTGTTAGAATTAAGTTTTCTCTCCAATGCAAGCGCACAGGTGGCGGATACATCGTTGACAAGTTGGTTCTGACCCAACAAGTAAGTGAATGGTTTGTCAAGTCGTGTGAAGAAAAAGTTTATGAAACGCGTGAGATCGTATGAGCGCATGTTGACTCGAAGTAGGGCGCGTGAATTGCTTTTAAAACAGAAAATAAGGGGTTCGGAAAGATTAGCAAAGGTAGATCGAGACCTTGACCGAATTGAAGTAGAGACCCAGCATGAAAATGGACAGAGAATAGAGGACAGTACAACAGACGATGCAGTATCGCGAGAAATAGGACATATAACGCACCATAACGAGGATAATGTACGTCAAGGCATAGAAAACGTAAGTCAGCATACGACAGAGGAACAGGAAAGTAGAGAGACAGTCGATGAGGATTCTAACTTGCGTCTTGAATACGTAGAACCCATAGTACAAGCAATCAGAGCTCCCTCACCACAGAGTACAAGGAATGCGAGCAGAAACGTGTCACAGCACAGTTCAATGCAATCGGTTGCAAACCAACACTTGGGCGAAATCACAAAGCGTAGGACGTCGGAAGAAAACGCAATAGGACCCACCAATCTGGCAGAATTATTACAATTAATGACGGAAACCATGACAAGAGAAAATAAAGAAATTGCGAACCAAATTAAAATTCAGAATGCAGAAATGACGAAACAAAATGCAGAAACCACGAGACAAATGCGTGAGATTAAAGAACAAAACAAAAAAATTCAGTTACACCTAAGTTATATTGAAGACGAGGCAAAAGAATCTCGAGAAGTGATGGGAAACTTAATAACAGGTCACAATCAATTGAGAACAGACATTGACAAGGTACAAGCGGACGTACAAACATTGCGTAATGACATTCAGGACGAGGTCAAAATACGTAACAACACCCAGGGAGAAGTCAAGAAACTAGAGAAACAGATAAACGTAATTACTATACAAGCAGCAGGTACAGCGCGTGAAATTGTTGAAAACAGTGTGTTACACAAACGTATCACAAAAGTAGCGCTGAAAAGATATGATAACCGCATAGTCAAAATAGAAGCGCAAACGAAGCGACAATTTCAGTAATTACGAACAGAGTTGTTGCAAACCATTGAAGAGCGTAGTGAACAGGATCGAACAGGCACAGAGTCTGCAACCACATCCGTATCTGTAACAGCACCGGAAAAACAAGCAATTAACGAAGATATTACGCATTTTCGATTCCAATCACAGGCGAAAAGTAGCATACGTGAAATCAGACAGCCTGCACAGCAACAAACACGTTTCGAAATTCTTGATGAACAAACGTCATCACAAACACATGCGGAACCACAAATGTATGTTTCAACACAGTTTGGATCGTGCAATGAAGCAGCAAGGTTAGCCAGACAAGATACCGAACCAATACCTGACAATGGAAAGCCAGGTTGCGAAGAGTACAGTGCAATGCATTCAGCTACACGTTCACAACCGATGGAAGAAAATTATTGCGTACCACTCCAACGATACTACGCAAGGGTAGGCGAAAGTTACAGTGGACAATATCCAATGGATCTACCACAACCGGAAAGAACGACGGGAGAAATGATCAGAAACAAAAGTGGGGAAGAATCGCGAATTTCATATGGAACTATGACGAAGTACGACAACGATCATTTCCTCACAGAAAATTTCAACACTTTCGAGAAGGAAACTCATTACATCCACGAACTTTTATTGATCAATTCCGAGTAGGATTACCAGAACACTGGACGCTAGCACACAAATTAGACTTTATATGTCCACGCATGTCAGGAACAGTCGCAGAAACCATGCAGAATGTTGCAGCGACATGCCGATCGTACGAAGATTTCAGAGAGAAGTTTCTCTCACGATATTGGTCCAGCGAAGCACAGAACAGAGTGAAGTACGAATTATTACAGAACCCCTATTTTGAAAATTCAGGAGAGAAGAGTCCCGTGAAATTTTTCGAATTAATGGCAAAGATAAATCAATGCTTAGATGTACCATACAGTGACGGAGAGTTGATTAAATTATGCGCGATGAAGTTACCATTGAAATACCAGCAATCATTAGTAGGTCGCGGAGGCAACGACGTCGAAGCATTTAAAGGTATTCTAAGGGAACTAGAGTTCATATTTTCGGAAGGTGACGCAAGAAAAAGACGAAGCGTACGTGAAAACGAAAGCAAAAAGCAGTGGAATCCACAAGACACAGTACGAAAAACAATAATTACGAACCGTGTGATAACTTCGCACTAAGAAACGACAATAGATTTCAACAAAGAAGCGGTTATGGATTTAGAAGAGAATATGGCAATAACTATAATTCACACAGGAACGGCAACAACTATTACAGAAGGAATAACGACAACCGGAACGGGTACTGGAGAACCAATAGACCGACGAATTATCAACAAAGAAAGCACTATCAACAAGCTGAACAAGAAAAGAAAATACAGATAGAAGAAGTGGAGGTAAGACCACCAAACCCCGATAAACATTCGAATTGACAGCTAAGCGCCCATGCCAAAGAGAATGACGCACCGACCCAGGACAAATGCAGCACCTTGAACAGAGAAGTAAAAGTCTTATCACGACAAGAGAAGAAGGAAGAAACATATCCGCAGGGACCAGATGAAAACGAAGACAAGAAAATAACAATATCGTGTTGGGACGAAATTAATTGGGAGAATACTGACGAGGAAGATGAATTGCCAGAGGCATGCACAACGAATGTAGGAGGAAAGGACGAAGTAATGAGTATTGCAGAGCTATTTGAGGTGGAAACCAGGGAAAGCGAATTCAATGAGGATAACGTGCAGTCGACAGCAGTTGAAAATAAGTTACGAGTGGGCACACAACCCAACGTATATAATGAAGGAAGTTATGAAGCGATAATTAGAGCATTTAGATGCGATTATGTGAAAGTAGCGACGAAGAAGGAGAAGATAGACGAGGATGAGAAAAAAGTAGAGGATGTCGAAGAAAGCGTAAATGAAGGAAGAAATAGAGAAGAGGAAATAAAAGAGAGAGAAGTAGCAGTCGACGCTTATCCTACAGAAAGATCGAATTCACAAGGGAAATTCTTAAAAAGACTCATGTATGATTCAGTGGATTATTCGTTGATGCAAGATGAAGAAGAACAGTACCAACCCTTTCAAATTCAACCAATTGTGAAGGCCATGGTAAAGCATATCCCAGTCAATATTGTAATTGATAGCGGAAGTGAACTGACTGCGATCTCAGAAAAATTATTCATACAGTGTAATGACAATGAGGAATTGCCAGTTCTGAAAACACGTAAGATTAAAGTAAGAGGTCCTAATAGAAACAATGCTGCGGAAGTTACGAGACAAACAAGGTTAACTCTTTCATGCCAAGGTCAAAAGATCGAAGCCAATTTCATGATTATACCTAAACTAACTGTAGATTTGATTATAGGTGCAGATTTTTTAAATGAGAAAGAGCGATAATAGATATGGGGAAGCGTAACATTTGGGAATGTCACACTTCTCTTTGAGCAAAATCTAAAATTAGAAGAAGTACCAGTTATAAACAAACAATTAAGAATGATGCGAGATAAAGAGGATGAAGAATTAGAATGGTATGCACAAAAGGGGGAATCACCTCAACTCATATTAAAAGTCCATAAAGAAATCGACGAAAAATTGCAGTAAGTTCAAGGTATTTCAGAACACAGTAAAAGAGAATTAGAGGGTATTTTACGAGATAAAGTAGAGGTATTTTTACCTAAGACTGGCAGTATTAAACACTTTCAGTACAAGTTTGAAGATTAATTTTATTACTGGTAAATTATCAGCACAATATTTCAAGATTATGTTGCAGATAACATCGTCAGGAGAAAGAAGAATGAAGAGAGAGGAAGGTGGGAAAAAGAAAGTAGTTTCAATAAAAACAAAAACAAAAATAACACCAATAGTACCATATTTTAAGGTGAAGGGATAAAGCGTAGATAGTCTAACAGTATGAAATACTAAAATGCTATACACCACGACACTACACAAAAAATAGAAAAAAACGAATTTGAGGATTTTTGTAGAAGTTAAGACTTAAAATATCTTAGAATTGTAACATGGAAAGGGTGCCGAAATTTGTAAAGGTTTTTAAGAAGGCGTAAAACAATGTAGGTACTAGACATATGATAGATGATTATAAGTAAAACATTTGTAAGAACCATTGTAAAAACTCCAGCAAGGACGAGATGCAATGACCCACAAGTTGCAATGCGAGAAGTATCAAGAAAGAAAAGGACGTAATTAGCAAGACACGATCCTACAAGGCAGAAGCGTCGAGAGAAGGGAATGGACAGCGAGACCAACAGAAGGCCCTTGTAGCTGAAGTGGGCTGTATATCTGCTGGGACAGAACATGGAACCCTGCAGAGACACGACAGGACACTGAACGCCAGAAGGGACCCGTGCAGGGACTGACAAGCAAACACCGGACTTTCACCACTCGTAAACTCCCAAACGCCCCCACTCAGCGGAGCCAGCAAAAAACGGCCCGACGAGAAGACCCCTTGGGCAAGCCACCACTGGCAAAAAAAAAAAAAAAAATGTGTAAAAGTCACACTACTGCTAATAAACAGCACGCTGATGCACGAAACTGAAGAAAACTTCCACAAAGTAAAAATGACACACCCAAACAATTTATCAAACTGTTACTAAGAGGAGAACTTCAAAGCGACTAGTTATAAATAAATATTTCCATATCCTGCCCAGAGAAGAACCAAGAAGCAAGTAAGAAGCAGAGAAAAAGCAGGAAGAACAGAAGTTTAAGTTTCGCAAGATTGAGACCAAGAAAGAAGATGGGTGAAGAATAGACGACATACCTTCCCAAATCCCTATCCTATTGTAAACTAGTCGTCTGCGAAGCATTACAACGAAAAACGACCGCTTTCAGCGACACATAACGATGACTTTCACGCATACAAAGCCAGTAAACAACGAGATTCTGCACTCACAGCTCCATTCCATCATGGAACCTCTACAACAGCAACACACACTTGCAAAGCCAACAAGGAACGACAAACAAAGCTGTATATCAAATACTTGCCCACATCCATCTCGCTCAAGTCCATCACCTTCGTGCAAAAAACATTTGCCAACCTCGTGCTTAAGCATTCGTAGGATTGTGTGAAATCAAATTATGTGACGTAGGAATTGTGCAAAAGAAACGTGTGAAAAACTAAATAAGTTAAGCACACCAGACAGTTAAAAAACTACAAAATAACAGTCATTGACTATGGACTTAAGTAAAAAATAGACTATCGATAAAAATAAGTCACTTGTTCTGAAATGAACAGTATATAAAGAACAAAAGTAAGGCATAATAAACACTAAAACTATATTCCACTTATTTTCTCCTCATAAAAATAAAATAATAACTATATTTTACTTATTTTCTCCTTATAAAAACAAAGAATAAAAAATTATCTTGTTGGATGTTTTCCCTTTTTTTAACATTTGTACCATTTGTTAGGATAATATCTCAATACTTGTTATGTATATTTCTTTGTCAAAGCACTTCCTGGAAATAATTCTTATTTGTTAATGTAACAATGTTGAAATGAGTGTCTAGAAACAAAAACATTTTACTTGTACATGATATTTAGAAAATGTGTTAGGAATAGATTTTACTTAATTACTACATTTATAAAAAAATATATATCTAAGAAAATCGATGTGAAAGACTCCTCACTTTCGATAACAAACTTCTTAAAAAACAAAACTCACACTTAAATAAAGAAAGAAAATAATTAAAAATTAATAATAGCATAAAAATATTCTTCTCTTGTCATTTTAGAATAATGTGGAAGAATATAAAAATATAAATTAGTAATACAAACTAGCACAGAACCAGAATAACATGGCAGAACAGTAGGCAACAAAATTTAGATAACGGAATAATTTTCGACTGACTTAGACAACCATTCAATCATTGCCTAACTTCAGTGCAAAAATTAAGTTCGAAGGGTGGTGATATGTAAGGTGTCAGGCAAATCCAACACCTTCCACGAAAACCCTGACATGATAAGCAAATCCATTAGTATGTCACATAGCTCCAAATAAATCGTGACATTAAATTAACCAAAGTAATACGAGTAACGAGTGGGCAAATGGAATACCACAGACTAACACAAGAATGCCTAAATGAATGTCATACCTTCCCACCGTGAGACAGACGCAGTTCCGAGGGGAGAAACGAGAACAGAGGCCTAGAGCAGAACCGTGTTAAGTTAGAAGGCGCTACAATAAGGGACGGACACCCACGTCGCCAGCTAACCGCTAGGACCACACCACCCGCAAGTTTTTAGCGTAAGACTTTTCGCGTCTCTGTTACGTCAGGACCACCCCCCAGCCCATGTTAAAAGATAGAGCACTCCAGAAGAACAGTATAGATCTTACGATAACGCTAAAAGGACCACACCAGCTGGAAGTTTTAGCGTGAGACTTTTTCGCGTCTCTGTTACGTTGCAAACTTTAAAAACATTGCCCCACAACAAAAAGTATAACGTTTCTCATTGGATAGACAGAATTTTTGTAGGCGGAGCTTAAGGTTAACATTGAAAACCTGATTGGTCAGATGAAAACACAGCCAGATAATTTTTTTTAAATCAACTTCGGTAAATTGTAGTAAGGAGAAGTTAGGAGAGAGTTGCTTCCGAGACAGCGAGGTGAGCGGAGCTGCGCCAGCCGCCGCCACCTGACGAACGCCGACAAGGTAATGAATGCACGCGATGCCGCATAACAGCGTATAAAGCTTCACTCAGAACTGCAGAAGTCTCATCTGTTACACCCCCTTTTTGCGTAATACTAGTGTCGATCGTCAATTAAAGCTCATGGTGTTCACATTTGCCACTTGAAGTAAAAATCTGAAATGCAATGATTTTTCTGTTATATAGTTATTGAGAAGCCACATCAGCCACTGTAATTTACGACAAGTTAGATAAGTAATTAAAGATAATTGAGGGTCACTGTAGACCATTTTGATAGTTTTCTCTTTTGTGAAACTTAATTTAAACCTAGATTATAGATGTGATGCGGCATAGGTCATCCTTCAATCCATTGTAGAACTTGGAAACCCATTCAGGGAATAGTCCTTCACATTTTTGTTGAACGCAGTTGGTTTTTACCATCCTGTATTAAAACATTTCCTTTTATCAATAGTGCAATTTATAAACAATTTTTTGTGAGTGGAATAAAATTTCCAATGGTAAACTTAACCGATTTTTCGACGTTATTTTATCAGCTAACTGAAAATAGGAAAGCCTTGAACCCCTTCCACTAAATTTAGTTAGTATTAAGATTCTTTTACAGGGAGTGCAGAGGAGCTGACGCTGAAATCATTGTTTGGTTATATCATCGCTAGTCTCACTGAACTCTTCTGATTTCTACATGTCATGTGCGGTCTGGCGTCTCCTTGCCAGCAACAAGCCCCAGGTTCAAACTAGTCAATTCCCTAAAATACACGCTCAGATCATCGTTGCGCGAAAGTGGTAGGGAGACACGATATAGAACAAATAGACACCACGCAGAATGTTAGAAGCACTATATGTACTGGCCGACCTCGTCTGTTGACGGACAGAAAATGGATCAGATGTCTGTGGGCATTATGGGACTTAACATCTGAGGTCATCAGTCCCCTAGAACTTAGAACTACTTAAACCTAACTAACCTAAGGACATCACACACATCCATGCCCGAGGAGGCAGGATTCGAACCTGCGACCGTAGCAGTCGCGCGGTTCCGTATTGAAGTGCCTAGAATCGCTCAGCCACAACGGCTGGCTTGATTGACAGAGATCGCCGAAGGCTGAAAAGGGTCGTAATGTGTAATAGGCAGATATCTATCCAGACCATCACACTATGACAGTTAGGCGCGAGGCGAGAAATCTTCAATTTCACGTTCGAGCAGCTACTCATAAGGCACACATCACGCAGACAACATCCAAACGACACCTCTCTTGGTATAAGGAGCGTAAAAGTTGCACGATTGAACAGTGGAAATACGTTGTATGGAGTGACGAATCACGGTACATGAAGTGGCGATCCGATGGCAGGGTGTGGGTATGACAAATGCCTGAAGAATGTCACCTACCAGCCTGTGTAGTGCCAACAGTAAAATTCGAAGGCTGTGGTGTTACGGTGTGGTCGTGTTTTCCATGGAGAGAGTTTGCACCCTTTGTTGCTTTACGTGGCACAATCTGTGGTGTCACCGCCAGACACCACACTTGCTAGGTGGTAGCCTTTAAATCGGCCGCGGTCCATAACTATACGTCGGACCCGCGTGTCGCCACTGTCAGTGATTGCAGACCGAGCGCCGCCTCACGGCAGGTCTAGAGAGACTTCCTAGCACTCTCCCCAGTTGTACAGCCGACTTTGTTAGCGATGCTACACTGACAAATACGCTCTCATTTGCCGAGACGATTGTTAGCATAGCCTTCAGCTACGTCATTTGCTACGACCTAGCAAGGCGCCATTACCAGTTTATATTGGGATTGTTATTGATGTATCAACAAGAGCGATTTTCTCCAATTATGGATTAAAGTTAAGTACTACATCAACTACGTACTTTATTTGCTATTATTAATTCCCTTAACTGTTCCAGACCTCACGCCAGTCTGCGTGAGCTAAACGCGTGCCTTTCGGCATCCTCGCATAGTGGCTTGGCTGTCTTGCCAAGTCACAACACAATCACAGCACAGGCCCACATTGATCTTTTAAGCACCTTCTTGCTTGCGGGCCGCTGTGGCCGAGCGGTTCTAGGCGCTTCAGTCCGGAACCGTGTTGCTGCTGCTGTTGCAGGTCCGAATCCTGCCTCGGACACGAATGCGTGTGATGTCCTTAGGTTAGTTTGGTTTAAGTAGTTCTAAGTTTAGGGGACTGATGACCTCACATGTTAAGCCCCGAAGTGCTTAGAGCCACTTGAACTATTCTCAACCTGCTTGCTTCCCCCTGTTGATGGCCATTGCACCTTTCAACACGATCATGCACCTGTTGATAATGCACGACCTGTGGCGGAGTGGTACACGACAAGAACATCCCTGTAATGAACCGGCCTGCATAGAGTCCTGACCTGATCCTATAGAACACCTGTGGGATGTTTTGAAACGCCGACTTCCTGCCAGGCCTCACCGACCGACATCAGTACCTCTTTTAGTGCAGCACTCTGTGAAGTATGGGCTGCCATTCCCCAAGAAACCTTCCAGCACCTGACTGAACGTATGCCTGCGAGAGTGGGAGCTGTCATGAAGGCTAAGGGTGGGCCAACACCATACTGAATTCCAGCATTACCGATGGAGGGAGCCACGAACTTGTACGTCATTTTCAGCCAGGTGTCCGAATACTTTTGATCACATAGTTTACACAGACAGAAATGGTGACTGAAAATTTTGAACTAAGGCCGGGAATTAATTTGTAAAAGTACGTGCAGTGGGGTTTCAGGCAGGATCCCCCATTTATGTTCGGTGCTGATGTGCTATCCCAGAATGTGGAGAGCCTCAGCAATTCGTGTGTAAGGCAGAATTTAAAATGGACTGGGAGGAAGTGAGACTTTGCATCGGTGAGGCAGGTTTGTCAAGGCAATCCGTGCAACTGTGTGACCTGCTGTGCCAAGGTGGCTTGAAACCTGCCCTTAGAAAAATTTGTGAATTACTGTGCTGGAAAACCCCTTACGTTATTTGATTTTCAAACAGCTGAGCAAAACTAAACGTACTCAGACATTTCTCTCTTTGCTTATTCTGATCAACACTAAACTGACACACAATATTTATAGCGCAACGCAATCTGACTTTCAATAATCCCTATAAAAGAATGGCCCTGACTAACAATAACCTATTCCTTTCATGAATCACTTACCTCACAAAAATCTTCGTTACTCGAACTACTGCAATACAGCGAGCGCCAATACTGCCAGCTAAATAAAAGATTCTAACTACTGAAGGCACTAACTACTGATAGGCATAGTCGGCAAATGAAAGATTTTTATAGAGAACTAACAATGTATTTAGCTTAATAGTGTTCAAAACTCATTATATACAGGGTGAGTCACCTAACATTACCGCTGGACATATTTCGTAAACCACATCAAGTACTGACGAATCGATTCCACAGACCGAACGTGAGGAGAGGGGCTAGTGTAATTGGTTAATACAAACCATACAAAAATGCACGGAAGTATGTTTTTTAACACAAACCTACGTTTTTTTTAAAATGGAACCCCGTTAGTTTTGTTAGCACATCTGAACATATAAACAAATACGTAATCAGTGCCGTTTGTTGCATTGTAAAATGTTAATTACATCCGGAGATATTGTAACCTAAAGTTGACGCTTGAGTACCACTCCTCCGCTGATCGATCGTGTGTATCGGAGAGCACAGAATTACGCAGGGATCCAAAGGGAACGGTGATGGACCTTAGGTACAGAAGAGATTGGAGCAGCACATTACGTCCACATGCTAACACATTTTTATTCGTCTTTTTCACTGACGCACATGTACATTACCATGAGGGGTGATGTACACGTACAAACGTGGTTTCCGTTTTCAATTACGGAGTGGAATAGAGTGTGTCCCGACATGTCAGGCTAATAGATGTTCAGTGTGGTGGCCATCATTTGCTGCACACAATTGCAATCCCTGGCGTAATGAATGTGGTACACGCCGCAGTGTATCTGGTGTAATGTCGCCGCAGGCTGCCACAATACGTTGTTTCATATCCTCTGCGGTTGTAGGCACATCACGGTACACATTCTCCTTTAACGTACCCCACAGAAAGAAGTCCAGAGGTCTAAGATCAGGAGAACAGGCTGGCCAATTTATGCGTCCTCCACGTCCTATGAAACGCACGTCGAACATCCTGTCAAGGGTCAGCCTAGTGTTAATTGCGGAATGTGCAGGTGCACCATCATGCTGATACCACATACGTCGACGCGTTTCCAGTGGGACCTTTTCGAGCAACGTTGACAGATCATTTTGTAGAAACGCGATGTGTGTTGCAGCTGTCTGGGCCCCTGCAATGAAGTGAGGACCAATGAGGTGGTCGCCAATGATTCCGCACCATACATTTACAGTCCACGGTCGCTGTCGCTCTACCTGTCTGAGCCAGCGAGGATTTTCCACGGACCAGTAATGCATGTTCCGTAGATTCACTGCCCCGTGGTTTGTGAAACCCGCTTCATCGGTAAACAGGTAGAACTGCAACGCATTCTCTGTTAATGCACCACATTGAGCATCTATTGGCCTGACATGTCGGGACACACTCTATTCCTCTCCGTAATTGAAAACAGAAACTGCTGTTCCAGTCTCTTCTGTACCTAAGGTCCATCACCGTTCCCTTTGGATCCCTACGTAATTCGGTGCTCTCCGATACACACGATCGAACAGCGGAGGTGTGGTACTCAAGCGTCAACTTTAGGTTACAATATCTCCGGATGTAATTAACATTTTACAATGCAACAAACGGCACTGATTACGTATTTGTTTATATGTTCCGATGTGCTAACAAAACTAACGGGGTTCCATTTTAAAAAAACGTAGGTTTGTGTTAAAAAACATACTTCCGTGCATTTTCTTATGGTTTGTTCAAAATGGCTCTGAGCACTATGGGACTTAACATCTATGGTCATCAGTCCCCTAGAACTTAGAACTACTTAAGCCTAACTAACCTAAGGACAGCACACAACACCCAACCATCACGAGGCAGAGAAAATCCCTGACCCCGCCGGGAATCGAACCCGGGAACCCGGGCGTGGGAAGCGAGAACACTACCGCACGACCACGAGATGCGGGCATATTGTTTGTATTAACCAGTTACACAAGCCCCTCTCCTCACGTTCGGTCTGTGGAATCGGTTCGTCAGTTGTTGATGTGGTTTACGAAATATATCCAGCGGTAACGTTAGGTGACTCACCCTGTATATACACTCCTGGAAATTGAAATAAGAACACCGTGAATTCATTGTCCCAGGACGGGGAAACTTTATTGACACATTCCTGGGGTCAGATACATCACATGATCACACTGACAGAACCACAGGCACATAGACACAGGCAACAGAGCATGCACAATGTCGGCACTAGTACAGTGTATATCCACCTTTCGCAGCAATGCAGGCTGCTATTCTCCCATGGAGACGATCGTAGAGATGCTGGATGTAGTCCTGTGGAACGGCTTACCATGCCATTTCCACCTGGCGCCTCAGTTGGACCAGCGTTCGTGCTGGACGTGCAGACCGCGTGAGACGACGCTTCATCCAGTCCCAAACATGCTCAATGGGGGACAGATCCGGAGATCTTGCTGGCCAGGGTAGTTGACTTACACCTTCTAGAGCACGTTGGGTGGCACGGGATACATGCGAACGTGCATTGTCCTGTTGGAACAGCAAGTTCCCTTGCCGGTCTAGGAATGGTAGAACGATGGGTTCGATGACGGTTTGGATGTACCGTGCACTATTCAGTGTCCCCTCGACGATCACCAGTGGTGTACGGCCAGTGTAGGAGATCGCTCCCCACACCATGATGCCGGGTGTTGGCCCTGTGTGCCTCGGTCGTATGCATTCCTGATTGTGGCGCTCACCTGCACGGCGCCAAACACGCATACGACCATCATTGGCACCAAGGCAGAAGCGACTCTCATCGCTGAAGACGACACGTCTCCATTCGTCCCTCCATTCACGCCTGTCGCGACACCACTGGAGGCGGGCTGCACGATGTTGGAGCGTGAGCGGAAGACGGCCTAACGGTGTGCGGGACCGTAGCCCAGCTTCATGGAGACGGTTGCGAATGGTCCTCGCCGATACCCCAGGAGCAACAGTGTCCCTAATTTGCTGGGAAGTGGCGGTGCGGTCCCCTACGGCACTGCGTAGGATCCTACGGTCTTGGCGTGCATCCGTGCGTCGCTGCGGTCCGGTCCCAGGTCGACGGGCACGTGCACCTTCCGCCGACCACTGGCGACAACATCGATGTACTGTGGAGTCCTCACGCCCCACGTGTTGAGCAATTCGGCGGTACGTCCACCCGGCCTCCCGCATGCCCACTATACGCCCTCGCTCAAAGTCCGTCAACTGCACATACGGTTCACGTCCACGCTGTCGCGGCATGCAACCAGTGTTAAAGACTGCGATGGAGCTCCGTATGCCACGGCAAACTGGCTGACACTGACGGCGGCGGTGCACAAATGCTGCGAAGCTAGCGCCATTCGACGGCCAACACCGCGGTTCCTGGTGTGTCCGCTGTGCCGTGCGTGTGATCATTGCTTGTACAGCCCTCTAGCAGTGTCCGGAGCAAGTATGGTGGGTCTGACACACCGGTGTCAATGTGTTCTTTTTTCCATTTCCAGGAGTGTATATCAGTTCATGACATCCAGTCTTACAACTGTACTCCGTTCTCGTAACTCCGCCATCTCTCTCCCCACATCCACCACTGCTGGCGGCTCACCTCCAAATGCACAACGCTACGCGCTGTTCACATCCAACTGCCCAACACTACAATAGCAAATATTCCAACGATGCCAACCAGCCACAGACTTCACACAGCACAGCCAGTGATTTTCATACAGAGCGCTACGTGGCGTTACCAACATAAAAACCTAAACAGCCTACTTACATCTAAACAGCCTACTAACAGGCTTAGTGGCTAACGCACCTGTTCATTAAGCAGGAGACCCAGGTTCGATTCTCGGTACAAATTTTCGCTTTCCACTTGTGTCTACATACATAAAATCGTATCTCTATTGAAAGGTGGCTACACTGTGCCTCTGCGCCAGAGATTGCGCCAAAGAGTACTATTAAGCCGCCTCCACAGTGCGTGTTAAGAGTGCGTAGTAGTCAGTGGTTGTTGAGAGTTCGTAGCACTCAGTGCTTGTGAAGAGATCGTAGAAGTCAGTGCTAGTAGAGAGCTCGTAGAGGACAGTGTGTGTTAAGAGTTCGTGCCGAGATGTGCTAGTGGACACTGCTTGTCGTGAAGTCGGAGTAAGATGTTGTAGTAAAGAGTGTTGTTCCATGTTTTATGCAGTTATTTGATGGGAGAGATAGCAGATGTTATTGTGTGCATTTCGTCAATATATATGAAGGTAAAAACTACAATGTTCTTTTATTAATTGTGTGTCTGAAATAATGCGTCACTACAGGTTCAGTCAACAAAGCATCTGGCTTGTGTTCTTGTATTAGAGTGAATTCTGGTTTTCTTGCGTAATTATAGTTTTTCTAAATTTCTTTGTCACGTCAGTATAGTTGGTATGTAAAAATTCTTGTCTTGTTGGAAAAGAACCATGCCAGATGTGGACGTTGAGTCACACTCCCACATACAGAACAGTGACTCTTGTGCTTATTGGTTTTGTTGGTTTTTTAGTTGCTGGGGACTTAATTAATTAACTGTGTTTACGAAAATTTCCTTACATTGTTTGTTGCAGTCAGATTGCGTAATAATACTAGTCAGGGCCAGCCGATTGCGAGACACAGCGTAATCGGACGGACATACAAAAACTAAAAGTATTTTCTATCATAATTTAATTAATAAGCCCCCATGCACGTGGCGACCCTGCCAGGATCGTCCCTTGGAATTGTTCTGATTGTAAAAATAGTAGACCGTAGTATTGTTGTAGTAATTTGTAGTTTATTAATTGTAGTCTATTTTGCATGTGTAGATTTGGTAATTGGCATTCTTCCAATGGTATTTTTCAAAATTTTTTTTTGTTGTCTTGTCTACGGATTTGATAATTTAGTGCAATTATTTCAATTGTTCGATTAATCGTGTTTGAGGGAAACATTTCATGTAAATGGTATTGTTGGAGATAAGGAGGCATTGTGTGTAATCTCCTAACAGTGACGAATTTTTTTTGTTTTGTAAATGGTTACGCGGTCAATGAAAAAGGCAAAAATGATGAATAGTGAGAATGACGAAATTGTTCACATGGCGAACTCGCCAACACAGGAAAACAGTATGGTGGATAATGAGGTGGAAAACAATGTGATAAGTCGGGAAAATAGTCCGGAACCATTTCAAAATTTTTCTCAATCAGAAAATTCACAGAATACGAGATTAACGATGGAAGATTCTGGAATAGTATCGAACACAGATAGCTTTACAGCTATGACGAAGGAAACTGGTTTTGCGGGAAATGTTAGGGGCGAAAATAATTTTGAAACAGTTACTATGGGGCAGTTGATGAGTGCTATATTAAAAATGGAAACACGAATGGAAACTTTAGGATCTGAATTAAAAACAGATATAGGAACAATTAAAACTGATATGGGAACAATGGAAACACGGATGGGAACAATGGAAACTCGGTTAGGATCTGAATTTAAAGCAGAGATGGGAACTTTGGAAACACGGATAGATTCACGAATAGGGACATGTTTCAAAAATATGAAAGATGAGTTAAAGAAAGAAATCAGGGAAGAAGTACAACCGATTCTAAATTCTCACAATAATAGATTAATTGCAGTAGAAATCAGACAAAGGGAACAGGATAGAGAACAGGAAGAAAGAGATCGCGTGATAGTACAAAAATTTTCAGAGTTAAATTTACAACGTGCAAACGATAAGAAAGAAATATTTGAAAGAATCGAGGAATCCGTACCAAATGACAGATTAAATAATCTAACACAACAATATGAACAATTAACTACCAAATGTGTCAGTACTGAAACCCGAGTCGCGACACTTACGGAAGACGTAAATAAACAGAAAGAAAAAATAGGTGACTTATCGGAAAGAGTTGAGGAAATTTCAGATAAACTGACAAATCTTAGTTTACATGGGGACAGAGATTCGGATGATACAGCTCCATTACCATTTGCAGAAACCGAAGAGTATCAGAACATAAATAAGCATGTTGAGAATCAGGGAAAATTTAATGAACGCGTGAAAAGGGAATTTGAGGCATTACGGAAGCAAGTCAAGCAGATCGAAGGCGAAATTGTAGGAAAAGATAGCAGAAGAAATTTAGAATCACAGGTAGCAGAAGGGTTTGAAGAAAATAATTTGTTTCATTTACGGGATGCAACAAGAGAGCGCCAGGCGCGTGAACTTGACAATAATCGACATTCGGACTGGGACAGACGCGGTAGGTCTTTGTCGCCACGAGGCGAAAACTTTGACTATAAACACTTTTTGACTGTCCGGAAATTTAAGATCTTCCGCAATTCTAAGAATGACATACATCCATGTGCATGGTTAGATCAATTTACGTACGCACTTCCGCCAGATGTGCCACAAGGTCACAAACTAGAAATTATGTGCAGCTGTTAAGTCCTCAGGGGATTCACTACTCTAAAGTGAATATGTGCCGTAGCGAGCATAGGGCCCCGAGCTGTAGTGGTGCTATTTCCCTTTTAGTTTTCTGTACCGCTGCCTACTCTTTCACTATTCTTTGCATCTGTCAAAACAACTCTTCGACTATCAATCTATCTAGTGAGTAATTAAACAATAACCGGATTTGACTAATGTACCCAAAAGTGACTTCGGAAATTACCGTTTGGACTTACTGTATCTTCAGCAGCATTCATTCGTAGCTTAAATGAAATTTTACCTGTTTATCTTCGTGACAACATTACTTCTTATGTTGATGACATTCTTATTGCTAAACGTTCTTGGAGTGAGCACAACAAAATTTTGGATTCATTATTACGTATTTTTGCACGAGTTGGCATTACAGTGAACTTAGAAAAATCAGAATTTGGTCGTTCTCAGGTGAAATTTCTCGGTCACATTATTTCTACAGAAGGTATTCTTCCTGATCCAGAGAAACTAGATGCTATTCAGTTCGCAATGACATTCTTTTTAAACGAAAATCGGTCGACAACTTTGTTTGGTTAGTTTGTATTCCTGATGAGTGGGTCAATAAATTGATTTGGTATACGCATTTCAGTTATGCACACTTTGGTCCCCGAAAATGCTTTCATAAATTACGAGAAAATTGTTACTTCAGTAATATGGAAAAACGCATTCGATCTGTTCTTGCCAAATGCAAATTATGTCAAATGGCTAAGCCTCCAACGATTTCTCACAGAGCACCGTTGTTTCCTGTCATTCCAGCGAAATTAAAGGAGATGGCTGCAGTCGATTTGTTCGGTCCAGTGGTTCGTTCTACTAATGGTTTTGCGTACATTTTCGTAGCAGTGGAACTGACGTCAAAATATGTGTGTTTTACACCTTTACGCAAAGCAACAGCTCGTTCAGTATCTAACGCTTTCATCAAACATTTTCTTAAAGAAGTTGGTCATGTTGATAAGGTTATATCAGATAATGGATCACAGTTTCGTTCTAAAATTTGGCTTCGTACTCTACAGCGTCGTAAAATTAAACCAATTTTCATTTCACTTTTTCACCCTCAATCTAACGCTTCAGAGAGATGGATGAAAGAAATCAATAAATTGTGTCGTCTTTATTGTCATCAGAATCACAGAACTTGGGATCAGTATCTTCATATTTTTCAAAACATTCTGAATGAACTTCCTAATGACTCGACTTCTTTACCGCCTCTATTGATATTAAAAAATAAAGCACCGACAAATCGCATATCTGAAATCGTTCCTTTTCCGCCTTCACGGAAACTGCGGCATTCTGAAGTTGTCAACCTGGCTCTACGAAATATTGCATCTGCCGCTGCTAGAAGAGAGAAATCAGCTAAGCGTCCTGGTCGTTCAAAATTCTTGTCAGTTGGTCAGAAGGTGTTAATTAAGTCCCACCGTTTGTCTCACAAAGGAAAAGGCTTGTGTCGCAAATTTTTTCTGCTTTATAACGGTCCATATAGAATTCGCAAAATTATTCATGATAACACTGTCGAAGTAGAAACTATTAAATCTCGACGCTCTAAAGGAATACATCATATATCAAACGTTAAAATTTTTGTAGAGTGACATACTTTAGAGAAACCAACAGCTACATGTAAACACGCAGAGAGTACAAGGATACCGCGCTGTGTTTTGGCGGCGGCACATACTCAAAGCAACAGTGAAGTCTGCGCGCCGCACAAGGCAGTCGTTGACCGCGAACAATAGCTTCCTACGTCACGCGCCTACAGCTGATCGAGCGCTCAGTGCGAATGCACTGACAGCCGTAAACAAATACACAGTCTAATTTCTCCGACTAAATTCAGTATAAAGCTATAGTGACTTGATGAATTCTGTTATTAACATTCAGTATTTTTCAGGATACGGTTCTATAAAATATTTAAGAACTTCAGGTAAACTCTGTGTGTCTCCGACGTTAAGAGGACTTGCTATCGAGAAATTTTCAGGAAGAATGTAATTTCGATGAAGAAACTAATAAACTAAAAAGGGTAACTATTAATTGAGTTCATTTTTCAGGTAACATATTTCCACTTAGGTACGTACTTTAGACGTAATTTGCTGCTCGCGATTACGTGATTCATACTTTGTGCTAAATTTCATGTGCTATGAAATTACTTGTGAAGCGACGTGCTTGCGTACGTTAACTGATTTTGACAATGATTATTAATGAACTGGGTTGTAACTTGTATATATTATGCATCGCTTGGCTGCACTGCTTTTTCACTGATGTCATATTTTTCTATTATGTGCCTGCTGTGCTTATTTATTTAAATTATAATTGTAACCTGATTAGTTGTGCTGATGTGGTTAGGTATGTAAGTTATACTTTGTGATTTATCTGCTTGCGCCTTCATGTTTACTTATTAGGATGACATATGAACATTTATTTGCTTATGCTGATATGATGCTAATGACCTGTTTGCTGCTATGCGTATGAATTGCATATTTATAGATTTCTGTTGTTGTCATAACTACTCTTTAATTTGGTGTATAGAAATGCTGATATACTGTGTACGAACAGAGAGTTTATGTCACACTATTGGATTAATTATAGATTGTTCGCTTGGCAGAGCCTCGTTGTAGGATTGTGCTGCATCCACTTGTTGACATTCTGTTCTCTACTGGTATATTTACTCGCTATTGCTTGTTTTGCTTACGCTCAGTGCCTTATATTTTGAAGATAAGAAAATGAACTGCTATAATTCGACGAACGACATTGGTACAAAGAACTTCGTTGAGGTCACATGAGCTGGAGGTTTTATGGAAGCTGTATAAATGTATGCTAATAGGAAGGAAGCTAACGACATGACATACCATTACTAGGTTTAGACCATTAACAGTTATTACACTGCATTTTTCGTGAGCAATTAAAATAGGAAGTGACACTTGATACAAGAAATACTCCACATGTTTGCTTCTGCCATAATTCTTGAAGCGGTGTACACACTGTGAAATATTATGATTATTCACACTCCGTAATCGTACTTAATTACTGAGAGTTATTCGAACTAAGTCTGTTAGAGGTCATGTATGCATTTCTTTGTTTATAATTCATAATGAGCAGAAGATTTGGGTCAGATGGATTACACAGAGGTTGTGTGTTGACAATGTGTCTTCGGATTATATGGGAAGATGAGGTTGCATTAGGATTTTATCTGTACTTGTTCGAGGAGACTGACTAGAGGAAAGAGTTGTGTTGGAAGTGAGATGATATTGGCAATAAGGTTCATATTTATCGACGTATTAAAGAGGTATTATTGAGGTATAGAGATTATATGAAGTTGATGATTATTGGAGTTTTTGTGGACAAGAGGTAAGGTAAATGATATTGATGATAAGAGTTATATGTATCGACGTATTGAAGAAGTATTAGTGACGTATTGAGATTATGTGATGCTGATGATTATTGGAGTTTTGGTGTATAAGAGGTAAAGTAAGTGAGGAGCATATTTTTTTTGGTTGGTCTTATGGAACAAAGAGGATGAAAATAGCAGACTAGAACACTAAAATAGAAGGAAGATAGTCTATACACACACTTTGTTAAATCACTAAGCAGTATATACTTTTTTTTGAAGAGAGGAAGTAATTGCATATCTTGGCTCACTGACAGTTGTTCAACAACAGTACATTTTGATCTGGCTTGGCAAACATTGGTCTTGACATGATGACTATGACGTTGACTAACTATTATTGACTATTATACATTGCTGCCAGTACTACTTGATACACATGATGAACATCAGATTTAGACAGAATTTCATTTACACAATTAACACTATTCAATTACACAGTAGTATTTAATGTGAATGAAAGATGAGTGAGTGTGTTTTGTGTGTTTTCCTTTACTAATCCTACCCACCTATCTCCTAAATATTATTTTATTTGTTTGTAGTGGCTTGCACTGACACCCATAAATATTATAGGTTTACTGGTATTTGTGTATTGTAATAGTTAATAGGACAATTATCTGACATCATTTGTGTGTTTGTTATGATTTGTATGTTACTGTAAAAGCATTTGTATGTGCATTCAAACTATTATTCATGCCTGAACTGTGTGATTAGTGATGGTGCTGCACTTTATCAACATGATGTGTGACATTTAGTCATGTTTAATTTCTGCTGATGAACTGTGTGATCAGTGATTGCAAAAAAATTATGGACTGTTGCCTGTACCTTTTCTACATGATTGGTGCCACTAGGACATGTTTAATTTCTGCTCACAAACTCTGATGAACAGTGTGATCAGTGTTAGTGAATTTTGTGGAACTGCTTCTGCTGAGAAATGTGACTTTTTGGTGTCTGCACCTGCACTCAACATTGCTGGGTGCAACTGATGAACTGTTTCTACTGAAATAATGTCACTTGTTGCTGTTTGCACCTGCTCAACATTTCTGGGTGCAACTGATGAACTGTTTTTACTGAAATGAAGTCACTTGTTGGTGTCTGCACCTGCTCTCAACATTGCTGGGTGCAACTGATGAACTGATTCTACTGAATTAATGTGACTTGTTGCTGTGTGTACCTCTGCAACTTTACTGGGTGCCACAGGTGGACTGCTTCTACTGAAATGATGTCACTTGTTGGTGTCTGCACCTGCTCAACATTGCTGGGTGCCACTGATGAACTGCTTCTACTGAACTAATGTGACTTGTTGCTGTGTGCACCTGCTCAACATTGCTGGGTGCAACTGATGGACTGCTTCTACTGAAAAGATGTCCCCTATTGCTGTGAGCACCTACTCAACATTGCTGGGTGCCACTGGTGGACTGCTTCTACTGAAATGATGGTCACTTGTTGGTGTCTGCACCTGCTCAACATTGCTGGGTGCCTCTGATGGACTGCTTCTACTGAAATAATGTCACTTATTGGTGTCTGCACCTGCTTAACATTGCTGGGTACCTCTGATGGATTGCTTCTACTGAACTAATGTTACTTGTTGCTGGGTGTACCTGCTAAACTTTACTGGGTGCAACTGATGGACTGCTTCTACTGAAAAGATGTCACCTGTTAGTATATTTTTTTGTATAAACGAATCATTGAAAGCATTTTATGTGAACATTTGTATAAACTGATTTTTTGTATATTGTGTAAACTATTATGTAAAGCCACATGCATGAAAAGAAGTTGTATTGCTTACTGTATTTCATATGTTAGGTTAGTGAAAGGTCAGTGCAAAGCCAAAATTTTAACTAATTATGTGATACTTAGGTATTAATATTATCTTTTATTTTGTCTGTATTTTTGTGGACGAATTTGGTGGTATTTTCACCACCAATGCTGGCAAAAATACCATCAAATTTTGGCCTGTGGAGGAGGGGCATATGAAAGGTGGCTACACTGTGCCTCTGCGCCAGAGATTGCGCCAAAGAGTACTATTAAGCCGCCTCCACAGTGCGTGTTAAGAGTTCGTAGTAGTCAGTGGTTGTTGAGAGTTCGTAGCACTCAGTGCTTGTGAAGAGATTGTAGAAGTCAGTGCTAGTAGAGAGCTCGTAGAGGACAGTGTGTGTTAAGAGTTCGTGCCGAGATGTGCTAGTGGGCACTGCTTGTCGTGAAGTCGGAGTAAGATGTTGTAGTAAAGAGTGTTGTTCCATGTTTTATGCAGTTATTTGATGGGAGAGATAGCAGATGTTATTGTGTGCATTTCGTCAATATATATGAAGGTAAAAACTACAATGTTCTTTTATTAATTGTGTGTCTGAAATAATGCGTCACTACAGGTTCAGTCAACAAAGCATCTGGCTTGTGTTCTTGTATTAGAGTGAATTCTGGTTTTCTTGCGTAATTATAGTTTTTCTAAATTTCTTTGTCACGTCAGTATAGTTGATATTTAAAAATTCTTGTCTTGTTGGAAAAGAACCGTGCCAGATGTGGACGTTGAGTCACACTCCCACATACAGAACAGTGACTCTTGTGCTTATTGGTTTTGTTGGTTTTTTAGTTGCTGGGGACTTAATTAATTAACTGTGTTTACGAAAATTTCCTTACATTGTTTGTTGCAGTCAGATTGCGTAATAATACTAGTCAGGGCCAGCCGATTGCGAGACACAGCGTAATCGGACGGACATACAAAAACTAAAAGTATTTTCTATCATAATTTAATTAATAAGCCCCCATGCACTATTCTCAATTAAATACTGATTTCCCGTGGACACTAGACGACGCCGAGAAGAAGCTTGTTGCAGGTCACGTACATTTCATTGGTGCCGAATCGGGAGTGTTTCGACAGGACGGACTAGTGTAGAGAGCTGTATCAACAACAACAACAACACGTACAGAGGGTGAATGTTAGCGACGAAGCTGAAATGACGTAATAGAGAGGCACTTGCGCAGGGAAATACCGACCAGGATGCAGGGTAGCTCCGGCGAGACTTTGGAGTGTCAACAGTGGCCGGCGGCCCATCTGGGCGCTGCGCAACTTGTCGCCGAGCTGCGTCGTCACGCGGAAACTTCCTGCGTGTCGTCACGTCGTTATGCTAAGATAGGCGGCCGTTTTCCCCCATTTGGCGGCCCATCAGGGCAGTCGTGCTCCCAGCAGCGGCGGACGCGGTATCTCCCAGTGCCGTGACGTAACAGCCAAATTAACACTCCGCGCCTTGACGCCCCACCACAGCTGCATCTACTTGTGCGATGTAAGCACCGCTCCAGAAGTTTCGATGGGAAGCCCCCATGCAATTTCCATATTTTTGGAGCCCCGTGGCCATCGACTTACTTCGGCACAATCATAGTTCCGTAGGCAACCACAAACCTTTTTCCATGAAGACCTCAAGAGTCTTGTTGCAATCCTTGTTTACTCATGTACGAGCAGCCCTTAGCGGCTCCCCATCTTATTTACAACTATTCATGACGTCGCCTTTCCGACTTAGATTTTTTAAAATGTGATTTGTAAGTCATGCATCTCTTTCCAGTCAGTACAAACTTTAATTTTATTAATGTATTATATACCTAATATGTTTTAGAACAGTTAGTTTAATTCTGAAGACGACGCCCATAGTAGCGTCGAAACCTGGTCAATTTTGACTTAATATTTGTGATCGAGGGCTTATTTGTTCTAATATGACATAAAATGGATTTGCTTGAAGAACTGGAGATATATTCACATTACAGAAAATATGAAGATAAAATATTAAGTGAAAACCTTGAAAGTGAATCAGTGAATTTCTTCAGATGTTTTGATAATATACTTAAATAAAAGTAGTAAAACATAGAAATAAGCACAATTGTAAAATCAATATAAGTAATTTATGAGCCAAATTGTTAAGATAAATAACTTCTGTACAAAAGTGTATCATAATCTGTGGAAGACCTATCATGTCATCTCTGTGGACTACCTGCAAGAAGATCTTTGTAACTGTTTTGTTTATACAAGATATTTTCGATGTGTAAAGTGTACAACAAGTTGTGTGTGATGTTTGTGTGAGACTTTGCACAAACGGACCATTAGAAAACTGTAAGTACAAATTCTTCTAAATTTTAGCCACTAATTTCACAAAAAGAATTGATACCCAACCAAAAAAATCGCGAGTTTCTTATGTATTACAGTAAGCGTCAACTAAATGAAGCAGACTCACACACACTGACATAAAAAATGGCTTAATACACACAAAAAACGCACTTGAAAATGGGATTATTTCTCGAAACGCGTCGTGCGATAAGTAAAATAAAGAAAAATCGTGACTGGTAGCAGAAGATTTATTTATTTATAAACAAACCTAAGTTTTTTTGATTAATTACAACTACGACACATCACGACTTAAATGAAATTTCGTAATTCTAAAGTTTTAGCACCAGTGGAGGGCAACCAGACTGGAAGTTTCCTGTGAAAAAAGGAGAACGAAAAAACAGGTGAAGCTTTACTAAGTTTCACCGACGTCCGACTGCCTTCATGCAGAGTAGTAATCCAGAATCCCCAACGATGAAGAACATAAGAACTCCTTTGGCTTAACTAAAACAGTTTCGTCAGTCCAGCAGACGAAACCGAAAATTTATGTATTTTACTCAATGTACCACATGTGTTACGGTTATTGAGGAACCATTTCATTACACTACCTAATGACTAAGTAAGCTATACAAGGAATTTTGAAACGTAAAAAAGTGACCTAACGATAACACACCGCATTACCGAAGCACACTTAAATGTAACTGGACGAGTGCACAGCTATTTTCATTACGAACAACTTAGGTCTTGGTGTGCGTTCTTCACAAAGACCTTGAAAGTAACTTTAATGAACTTGTTAACGAGGTCTTTCATGTCTTGAATTGTAGAGTTCCAAAAGATGAATGTTCATGTGGATTTGGAATGAATCTCATAAATCAGGAGAATAGACTAAAGAGAGTCCTAGACATTTTTTCGCCAATGCGAGTTGGTGATCGACACAGATTGTTGACTTTCGCAGAAGATTTCATAAAGTAAATAAAATCCCTCCTTGACCTTCTCGAAAGCCTAAAAAGTATGAAAGTCAGCTACATGTTAACTTTCCTACCAAATCAAGATTGCCTGGAAATTTTTTTCTGGTGTACAAGGATTAGGTACCTTTTACAATAACCCTACACCATTTGAAGGAAGGAAAACGGTGTCTACGTACATTGATGGTAAAGCAAGTGATATTTGTTACTCTGGAAAAACTCCGGTTACTGAAGAATTAAACATGTGTTACATCGACTCAGACTCTGCGCCCCTAGGTTTCAGTACAAGTGAGCTTCGTGTTGATGAATCGCCAGTGCGAGAAATAGCCAGATGCTGTGAATGTCGAAGAAAATTTATTAATACATGTGGTCGCAGTGGACGATAACTCAGTAATCTCGGACGTTCTTCCAGATGCGGTGAAATGCGTAGCAGGTTATACTGCATTTAAGTGCCAAAACATTGACAAATCTGTAGGTTTCCCAGCAGCAAAAAGTGAAGTATATGAAACAAAATTTGCTGCTTTTCATGGAAATGGGTTGTGAAACCAAAAAATTTAAAGTTTCTGTGCTCCATTTTGACACAAACGTGTCCTGAGGTTCATGACACAGTAATTTCTCATTGTGTAAGAACATTTACAACGATTAGGTATCTGAATCAAGTAGCAAAATTGAGAAGTCGTGAAGAAATTTACCATAAACAGAAAGTAGCTACAGATTCCATCTTCATATGATAAACAGCAGCAGAAATTTGGAACTGGCTTCATTAAATACCGATTCTTTGTCAAAGGAGTGAGTTATTTTTCATCTTAACTATGATTTGTTTAGTCCTAATGTGTAACTCATCTGTCTTGCCACTTGATGTGATTTGTCCAACTGTGTACGGAACCAAACCGAAAGTCAAATCAACGAGTTACACGCCACAGCGTCTGTGGTGCGACGCCTTTGCCGTATAATCACACTGCTGCGTTGCGGTGTGACGTCAGGGGCTGCAGCCAATAGCGAGCGTTTCTGCTGGAATGGTCTCCCTCTGCCTCCTCTTGCGATTCTTGAACAGAGTATTCGCTGTTACTAACTAAAATTTACGGCAAAACTCAATTCCTCCATCTCCTCTCTCATTCCTAGTACCAAGCCCATATTCTCCCGTAACTCTTTGTTCTATTCCTTCCTCTAGAACCAGTTTCCAGTGCCCGGTGACTATTATACTTTCATCTCCCTATACGTACTGAATTACCTGTTCAATATCCACATATAATTTCTGTATCTCTTCATCTTCTGTTTGCAATGTCGGCATGTATGCCTGAACTATTGTTGTCGGTGTTCGATAGATGTTGATTCTGATGAAAACAATCTTACTACTGAATTGTTAACAGTACTAACTCTCTGCATTACCTTCCGATTCGTAACGAATTCTACGCCAGATATACCATTTTCTGCTGCTGTACATATTACCCTATTCTCATTCGAGCAGAAATCTTTGTCTTCTCTCCATTTCACTTACTGATCTCGACTTTATCGAGACTGAGTATTAGCATTTCTAAAATTATTTAAAAGCAGTCTTGATCGCAGTCGATGATTATTGTGACAAAATATATTTAACCAGACTAGTCGTAATTTTAAAGCTCGATTGAAAGACCATATCTCAGGTACATCATGCGACAAATAAGTTTTCGGGCAACACAGAAAACATTCTGAAGGTGACATCATGAATAATCTTCAGGTTATTCACACCGGCCCTAAAGGTTTACTTCTAAATATGTTGGAAAAATTGGAAATTTTTGGTCACTATAGGAAAAGCCCGTTAGCTCTGTTAAGTGAACAGTTAGATTTTCATGAAAAAGACGTATTTTGAAACAGAGGATACTTGCTCCGCCAGCTACTGTATCTATGATTCTGATTTTTAAGCAGTCAGTTGTACGATTTTGAGCATCAAATAGACAACAAATTTTACAAATGAACCTCGTTATTCTAATAGCTGTGATTCTCTCGTGATATAAAACGTGAAACAGTCTCAGAAATATTAATTTATAATACCAGTAACGTCAACGATTTTACAAATGACGTGTACACATAATTTTAATGCTCTTCTTAAGATATGTTTTTATTCTAAGCTCCGAATGTTTGTAAATTATTTTCAACGAATCGTTTCCTCTTGCGAACAGTGATGTATTGGAGATTATCCACAGTAATGAAATATGTCTAAACTGGCGCCACTTCTGTAAACAACGCCTCTTTTATCTTTGGTGAGAGATATCGACCTCCAGTGTTATACAAGCGTCAAGTACATCTATGACAACTGATAGACACATCTCCATGAAAACGGAGTCCTAGTACGTTATTACAGAGATAGCACACATATACGACACTAATACAAGTAAGTCAATATGTATAATTTTCATAGTAATACACCATACATTTGGTTTCATTACGCATAAACAGCAGTAACGAACTACACATTTTGAGGCTGGCTGTAACATAGATTATGAACCAAAAATGAATATAATTTCGTTTCTTGAGCAGTTAAATTTAAAAGATAAATGTTCAAGGATGAAGACTCAAGTGATATGTAAGTGGTTTCACATGGGCTGACGGCGATGCCTTTGGCTCGAGAGCGCCCTCTCTCTAGCACATATAACTAGTGGCTGCTTAGACATCAGCATCACTTACAGTGACTGAGGAATCCACAGCGGTTTAGGCTCCACCACCGTAACCCAGACGGGTAATGATGCATCATTTTATAGCATACATTTATAACATTGGCTTCTCTGTGTAACATAGCTGACACACACAGTGGTTACAGTTGCTACAAGCCACACCACAAGTTAGGAAACGGGGCCAAATTTCTCGCAGTTTACTGTCGAGTTGAGATTTTCACAAATGTTTTATTCCTATCTTACAGAAACTAGCAGTACGGCAATAAACAGCCTTTTAAAACACGCCACTAACGGCAATCAAGTATTCTATAGCAATACAACAATTTTAAATTTTTTTTAAGAAAAACACAGAAGGTAACAGTACGACAACAAACAACCTTTTAAAACACGCCGCTAATGGTAATCAAGTAATTTATAGCAATACAACAATTTAAAAAAATTTAAAGAACATTAGCAAACAGGCTACTAAAGTAAATACAGAACTCTGTTAATAAAGTACGGTGCAGTAGTGAAGCTACCAACACCACCACTAAAAAATTAAACAGGTCTCAGCAAACACACGATTAATGGCAATAATAGGAATTTGCAAACTTGGAGGAATTTAAAAAAATGTTAAACAAAAGTGTCCTGGAATATCATTAGAACATAACGAATATGACGGACCCGTGTAAGGCGGCCACAAATCACCCACTCAGGGATGCTCAGGCTAGACAGAATACTGACCAATTTAAATACGCCCGTAAACACAACTGCCACTCTCAGGGTGGTCACTGCACCGTCTTTTAGCCAGCGAAAACTTATTATAAGATGGCTTAACTTGCTGACAGAATTAGAGCTAACCTCGTGCAAGGAAACATTACACCACACAGTCCTGAATGAGCGACCACATGAGCAACCAACAAGAAGCATGGATTTACTCATAACGCACGACAGAATAGCGAAACAATTAAACTGCCCAAAACTACACCTCCCATCGGACTAACGAGAGGAGGAGGAAAGATCACTGTCTTCAATTACACTGGTGCCAGGTACAGGAAACCCGGTCGCCGGAGGCTACAAGGCAGAAGAGTCGCTGGTTACACAAAATTATTACTTAATGATTAAACCTTCCACGAACTTAACTTGCAATTATGCCCGAACAAGCAGTACACGACCTCCGATGGCAAAGATCCACACATCCGACCGCGCACGCGTCGCCAGCGTACCCAACACGCCACGGTCACGCGACAACACGCTCTGTCACCGGAGTTCACGTCTTCTCCGCAACGTTGACGGGTAGTGACCGCTTCTTCATGTTAGGTGTCTCCTTTTAAACTCCAGTGTTGAAACGGAGGATTTAAAGAAGCTCGTTAACGTCCCACCAAGGCGAAATGAACAGCAACTACTCGTGGGGCGATTCTGTATACAACCAACCCGCGGGGAGCTCTTCCGTCAACTCGACCTGCTCGTTACACACAACCGACATACATCACGTGGCGACTCGGTACAACCGACCACGCCTGCTCCGCGCTGGAGGAGCCACACTGCCCTCCCGTGTCCACCACACACTCTCCGCACGCAACGCCCCTACTTCCGCGCCACCACACGACGTTACAACCGGTCAAAGATCTCACTTCCTCCATAGCAGTTTCCCGGAAGCAAAACGCAGATATCGGTAGCAGAGGGAAAAGACAACCAAGCAGCCACTTAATGACAGACAACATATCAAATCAACATGTCAGTGGAAGAAAAGGAAAACCAATGCAATCTAAACACAAGGTGTAGCACGAGTCGATACGCGGCTCAATAGTACTGTTACTTTTATTACTACAGTCCGTAATTAAAAGACCGAAACCGGTCAGAAGTAAACATCGGCTGCGATAAAGATTGATTTTAAATAATTTTATCACAATAAGATCACTGTTCTCCGACAATGTTATATAAAATTATTTAGCATTTCTCTTTTCGGATTTTCTGTTTTCCCTCCCACTTCTGACGTTCCACCCCCTGACTCGTAGAATGTTATCCTTTCGCTGGTTATTCGATCTCTTTTTTCTCATAGTTGCCCCCCACCCCCCTTGGCAGTCCACTCCCAGAGATAAGAGTGAGGAACTAGTCTGGAATCTTTTGCCAGTGGAGAGATCATCATGACACTTTCTCAAGGCCGTGTGAACCCTTGGAGAGACGCTCGTGGGAAAGGAGTACAGTCTCACAACAACTTTGACCGATAAATGTACGTGATCAAGGCGTTAGAGGTCAGTGCACACAGTACATTTTGCCTCCCCCCATCGTAACACATAAACCACCAAAAGGAGCATGTTCGGCAATTCTCGATGCGATCTGCTATGGTGAAAGTTGGGAATACGTAAAGCACCCATGAACATTTTTGTGTGCCAGGTGCCATGGTGTAGAGAGGTATATTGTTTCATGGACGTTTGAACACAGCACAACCTCCACTCAAGGTTATTGTGACACTGTGCTCCTTCATCATGTGCGTTTTCTAGGGGTGAGCTCGGCCCTCACTTCGGTTTTATGGATGGCAATGTGCGACTGCATCAAACTGCGCAAGTGGGGTGGTGCTTTGAAGGAGAAGATATATAGCGAACGGACCTGCATGCCTGCTCCCCCACTTTAAATCCCATTGAGCACCTTAAACCCCATTGAGCACCTGTGATATGGTGGTATGCTTCAGAGAGACATATTGCAGCATGTCCACATACACCAACAACCATCTAACTGTTGTTAACAGCAGTGGTTGAGTAATGGAACGCCCTAACACAATAACTCGTTACCAACCCCATGGCCACATGGGAGCACGATGCAGACTATGCACTACCGGCTGTGGTGATCACACACCCTATTAAGAACCATGTCCCGCCTTTTCCAATATCCAGAGGAGCATAACGAATCTCAGTGACTTCAGTGACATTACTGTCTTGGAATAAGTCGTTTCGGTTTGTCTCGTTGCGTATTTCTTATAGTTATCTTCTGTCCCATACTGCAGCAGAGGAGCATAACGAATCTCAGTGACTTCAGTGACATTACTGTCTTGGAATAAGTCGTTTCGGTTTGTCTCGTTGTCCAAGCTTCTTAGAGCTATGTTACCTGAAACTGACAGATCGGGTGAAGGTCACTTTCTTCCTTAAATTTCGCATACCAGTATTAATTAACAACCACTCGACTTCTTAGTGCAACTGTCCCTGTCGACGCACTCTTTACTGCCACCAGTCTTCATCTTTACTATGCAACCAACATTTATAGCTTCAGACACCGATCTACTTGCATTCCAGCTCTTTACGAATTGGGACAATGCCGGTACACTTTCTCTGTGACAACGAAAAACCATTGTCGAGTGCTGAAATGATTGTCAACTGCTCTATGATCATCTCAGAGAGAAGGGATGGAGATTTCGACAGTGCATGCTCTGATGTGACGTTATCCGTGATGGCACCAAGGGTGTTACGTTACAGTACTGGGTCAGTATTTTTCTTTGAAAGTGCATGTAATGTGTTGCACAAACAAAGAGTATGAGAAAATTTTGAGTATCTATTGATGTGGTGGCGCCATTGCCGAGTGGTCCAGCGCAGGGCCTAGTAATTTGTTGCATTGGGTTCTGTTCCTGCTGTTATCAATATTTTTGTTCTTTTCATTTTCTACCTCACTGTGTTAAACTACTAATTATGACATATACATATATTCAAACAGATTAATTTATATACATAAAATCATTACATTCAATTTACTAATGTTATGGGCATTCTGGATAAAATTTGACCTTAAATGACCTTGAAAAGTGCAAGTGTTTGTGCAGACTGCAAACATTCAGGGGCATGCATACATTCAAGGGTGAACTTGATTGATTTATGACCTCCTCCTCCTCTCCTTAACCTATGGTTCTGTTAACTGATTTATGGCCATCTGGGGGTTGATTAATGACACCCTGGGGATAATCCATCCTTCCGAGAAATGCCCACCCCTCCTTTTTGCTTTCTCCTCCTCCACCCCTCTAGGAAATCTTTCGCCAATCAGGCACAGTTTTGATATCAAATTAATTGACTAATTAATTAAATAGATAACATAATTAATTCCTTCTCCTCTGGGAAATAACCCCTGCCCTCACCTTCCATAGCCCCACTCCCCTCCCCACATCCATCTGTCTGTACTAGAGAGGAAGGATGTCACGATTCGAAAGTGAAGTCGATGCCAATTACGTAGCACAGAATAGACTGTTTATTAACAAAATTCAATTTTCAGGGGTTGAATCTCATTATTTGGTGGGGAAAGCTTATACCCAACACCTACACCTGGTAATTACTTAACTATGCTGCTGTAGATTGGAGGCATTGTCTTGCTGGAAGATGTTTCTGTGTGTGCTCACCTTGAAATAGATCGACCCAGCTAGTGCACAACGCCACCACCAGAGGTTGTCCCATCACTACTCCTCGCTCTCCCTCCCTCCCCTCCCCTCCCCTCCCCTCCCAGAAAAAAATGGCGGGAAAGCCAAAAGACTATAGGCTAGATGATGGTAAAATAAGCGAGTAATTTAGAATGAAACAGTTTTCTGTAGATGATCTGCTGAAGAGGTCTGCTCCCAGTAGATCTATGGAGATTTAATCAAATAGGTATATCTACTTCGAATGTAAATCTAACAACAGAAAGACATGGGATGGCACTCACGATTTGGTTTACATAACACTGAAATTTTGGAAATACTTGAAAAATGTTTTTATGAGCTTCTTATTTGTCGAGAATCAATGCATAAGCTCGATTGCTCAAATCCTCTTGAAAGTCTAGAAGAAAATTATACCCAGCTACCGAAGTTGCCAAAGCCCTACAAAGCTAGCGCAGAAGACTCTATTACAGCAGAACTTTTGAAATGAGTTTAGCCAAAAATAAATGAGCTAAAATTAAGCTTTGAAAAAACCTAAGAAACAGAAGAACTGCCACGAAAAGCGGAAAGTGATGTTGACACAACCATTACATACCGAAGACCATAAACAAGATGTTAACAATGACAAAGGATTTTCTTTGAAAGCATTTGCTTGTGTGTATAACACGTCTTCCAAGATTATATAATAAAGAGAGTAGAAACAACAGCGGAGAACAATGTAGGCGAATGTTAAGGTGGTTTTAAGAAGGGCAGATGATGTTCCGAACAAATATTTAATCTGCAGTCACTCGTTTGCCACAGATTATTGAATTCAAGAGATGTTTGTCGATTCCTGGAAGGTCACTGATTCCGTTGACAGAAACTCTAGATAAAATAAAACTATGTGAGTAGAAGCACCCTTTCAAGTTCCTACAATATAGCGCCTGAGTGAGCTCTAGGAAAATGCTGTCTAAAAGGTTGAGCGTAGAGTATGAGAGACGTGAGTTGCAGCTCAGGCAAAGGCGTGCCTGATTAGATTAGAGATTAGATTAAATTAGTTTTTCGTCCCATAGATCAGTGCTGAGGAGATCCTCGTGAATGTGGAACATGTCAATTTCTTTTTTTAAAGCTGAAATAACAATACTAATAGTATGAGTATATACAATACATCATTTTTTTAAGCTGAAACAACAATACTAGTAGTATGAGTATATATAATACATCATTCGTTTCTATTAAAAAATTCGTCAATGGAGTAGAAGGAGTTGGCCACTAGTAAGTCTTTCAGCCTACTTTTAAACTGATCTTTATTTGTAACTAAATTTTTTATGTTTGCTGGCAAATGATTGAAGATGAGTGTTCCTGAGTAGTGGACCCCTTTTTGAACTAAAGTAAGTGCTTTTAAGTCCTTGTGCAGATCATTTTTGTTCCTGGTATCGTATGTATTAACTGAGCTGTTTGTTGGAAAAAGAGATATATTATTTAGGACAAATTTCATTAAGGAGTAAATATGCTGAGAGGCAGTAGTTAGTATATCCAGTTCTTTGAAGAGGTTTCTACAGGACGTCCGTGAATTTACTCCACAAATAATACGTATTACACGCTTTTGGACTCTGAAAACTTTTGTTTGACTTGAAGAGTTACCCCAAAATATTATACCATATGACATTATGGAATGAAAGTAGGCAAAGTATGCAAGCTTTTTCATTTTTATGTCGCCTATCTTTGCTAACACTCGAATTGCAAATACAAATTTGTTAAGGCGTCTCTGCAGTTCTGTGGTGTGCTCCTCCAAACTGAATTTATTATCAAGTTGTAATCCCAGGAATTTAAGACTGTCAACCTCTTCTATCTGCTCTTCTTCATACTGTATGCATATGCTGGGTGGAAACCTCTTATAGGTTCTGAATTGCATATAGTGAGTCTTTTCGAAGTTTAATGTCAGTGAGTTGCCTTTAAACCATTTATTAATATCCATGAAAATATCATTAGCAGATCTTTCTAGAACTACACTTGAGATACAACTTATTGCAATACTTGTGTCACCTGAAAACAAAACGAACTCTGCTTCTGGCAGTGTGACTGATGAGAAATCAAAAATGGCTCTGAGCACTATGGGACTTAACTTCTGAGGACATTAGTCCCCTAGATCTTTTTTTTGTCATCAGTCTACTGACTGGTTTGATGCGGCCCGCCACGAATTCCCTTCCTGTGCTAACCTCTTCATCTCAGAGTAGCACTTGCAACCTACGTCCTCAATTATTTGCTTGACGTATTCCAATCTCTGTCTTCCTCTACAGTTTTTGCCCTCTACCGCTCCCTCTAGTACCATGGAAGTCATTCCCTCATGTCTTAGCAGATGTCCTATCACCCTGTCCCGTCTCCTTATCAGTGTTTTCCACATATTCCTTTCCTCTCCGATTCTGCGTAGAACCTCCTCATTCCTTACCTTATCAGTCCACCTAATTTTCAACATTCGTCTGTAGCACCACATCTCAAATGCTTCGATTCTCTTCTGTTCCGGTTTTCCCACAGTCCATGTTTCACTACCATACAATGCTGTACTCCAGACGTACATCCTCAGAAATTTCTTCCTCAAATTAAGGCCGGTATTTGATATTAGTAGACTTCTCTTGGCCAGAAATGCCTTTTTTGCCATAGCGAGTCTGCTTTTGATGTCCTCCTTGCTCTGTCCGTCATTGGTTATTTTACTGCCTAGGTAGCAGAATTCCTTAACTTCATTAACTTCGTGACCATCAATCCTGATGTTAAGTTTCTCGCTGTTCTCATTTCTACTACTTCTCATTACCTTCGTCTTTCTCCAATTTACTCTCAAACCATACTGTGTACTCATTAGACTGTTCATTCCGTTCAGCAGATCATTTAATTCTTCTTCACTTTCACTCAGGATAGCAATGTCATCAGCGAATCGTATCATTGATATCCTTTCACCTTGTATTTTAATTCCACTCCTGAACTTTTCTTTTATTTTCATCATTACTTCCTCGATGTACAGATTGAAGAGTAGGGGCGAAAGGCTACAGCCTTGTCTTACACCCTTCTTAATACGAGCACTTCGTTCTTGATCGTCCACTCTTATTATTCCCTCTTGGTTGTTGTACATATTGTATATGACCCGTCTCTCCCTATAGCTTACCCCTACTTTTTTCAGAATCTCGAACAGCTTGCACCATTTTATATTGTCGAACGCTTTTTCCAGGTCGACAAATCCTATGAAAGTATCTTGATTTTTCTTTAGCCTTGCTTCCATTATTAGCCGTAACGTCAGAATTGCCTCTCTCGTCCCTTTACTTTTCCTAAAGCCAAACTGATCGTCACCTAGCGCATTCTCAATTTTCTTTTACATTCTTCTGTATATTATTCTTGTAAGCAGCTTCGATGCATGAGCTGTTAAGCTGATTGTGCGATAATTCTCGCACTTGTCAGCTCTTGCCGTCTTCGGAATTGTGTGGATGATGCTTTTCCGAAAGTCAGATGTCATATCGCCAGACTCATATATTCTACACACCAACGTGAATAGTCGTTTTGTTGCCACTTCCCCCAATGATTTTAGAAATTCTGATGGAATATTATCTATCCCGCCTTATTTGACCGTAAGTCCTCCAAAGCTCTTTTAAATTCCGATTCTAATACTGGATCCCCTATCTCTTGTAAATCGACTCCTGTTTCTTCTTCTATCACATCAGACAAATCTTCACCCTCATAGAGGCTTTCAATGTATTCTTTCCACCTATCTGCTCTCTCCTCTGCATTTAACAGTGGAATTCCCGTTCCACTCTTAATGTTACCACCGTTGCTTTTAATGTCACCAAAGGTTGTTTTGACTTTCCTGTGTGCTGAATCTGTCCTTCCGACAATCATATCTTTTTCGATGTCTTCACATTTTTCCTGCAGCCATTTCGTCCTAGCTTCCCTGCACTTCCTATTTATTTCATTCCTCAGCGTATTTCTGTATTCCTGATTTTCCCGGAACATGTTTGTACTTCCTCCTTTCATCAATCAACTGAAGTATTTCTTCTGTTACCCATGGTTCTTCGCAGCTACCTTCTTTGTACCGATGCTTTCCTTCCCAACTTCTGTGCTGGCCCTTTTTAGAGATGTCCATTCCTCGTCAACTGTACTGCCTACTGCGCTATTCCTTATTGCCGTATCTATAGCGTTAGAGAACTTCAAACGTATCTCGTTATTCCTTAGTACTTCCGTATCCCACTTCTTTGCGTATTGATTCTTCCTGACTAATGTCTTGAACTTCAGCCTATTCTTCATCACTACTATATTGTGATCTGAGTCTATATCTGCTCCTGGGTACGCCTTACAATCCAGTATCTGATTTCGGAACTTAGAACTACTTAAACCTAACTAACCTAAGGACATCACACACATCCATGCCCGAGGCAGGATTCGAACCTGCGACCGTAGCGGTCACGCGGTTCCAGACTGTAGCGCCTAGAACTGCTCGGCTACTCCGGCCGGCGATGAGAGATCATTAATGTACAGTGTTAAGATCTCTGGTTGGTAATTTGTCAGCCTGCGTTCGATTCCTGCTGCCCCCATAAATTTTTTTCATTGATTTTATCCCTCGCAATGTTCAACGATTAGTCACAGAATTTAAATACAACTACAGTGATGAGCCAAAACGTTATGACCACTGCCCACTGCGACATTGGATGCCACCTGGTGGCGTTGCGGGCACGTGACACGGCAGCAGAGGTACGTAAGTAGAGCAGACACGGACGGGGATCACCCTAGCGAAGACGTGGGTGTAGATGGGTAAAACCATTGAGATAAGCGACTTTAACAAAGTGGAGGTTATTATTACACAGTGCCTGTGAGCCAGTGTCTCGAAATCGGAGAAGCCGGTCGAATGTCCACGTGCTACTGTCGTGGTCAGTTACAGTAAGAGGTCGAAGGTCAGTGACACTACCAGTAGGTAGGTTCGACGTCCAAGTCTCTTCACAGAACGCAGGGTTCGGAGGCTTGTCTGCTCTGTAAAGTAGGATAGATGGCGACCTGTAGCCTCTCTGATGAAAGAACACAATGCTGGTGCGTACACAAGTGTTTCGGAGCACATTGTTCATCTTACGTTGTTGAATATGGAGCTCTGCAGCAGGCCATAAATACAGTATGACATGTTGACCCACCGACATCGTCAGTTACGATTGCAGTGAACAAGGGACCATCAGGATTCAGCCGTCGATCAATGGAACGCGTCGACTCATCAGCTGCTACACTATGTCGATGGTCGCCTCCACAAATTCCGTCGTCGAAGTGAGCAGCGAATCAAAACGTGCAGCGCACCACGGACGCAGGCGGGTGGATTAGATTAGATTAGATTAGATGTACTTTCATTCCAATTGATTCGTAGTGAGGAGGTCCTCCAGGATATGGAACATGTCAGAAAAACAATACATGACAAATATTTACAACTAAAACAAATAAGCTGATGTACCATTCCACAGGTCGCAAGTGGAATGATCGTCATTTTTTAATGAACACTATATGAAAGAGTCATTTTACAAATACTAATGCACTGAATTTAA
The DNA here is from genome assembly GCF_021461385.2 of Schistocerca piceifrons. Lineage (NCBI taxonomy): Eukaryota > Metazoa > Arthropoda > Insecta > Orthoptera > Acrididae > Schistocerca > Schistocerca piceifrons. Next base: position 68,608,783 of record NC_060146.1, on the reverse strand, counting down.
AATTAAAATGTTTATTTATAAGGTAATAAACATGTAATACTACTATAATACTTATTTATCATGAACACGTTACTGCACTAAAATGGTGCAGAAGTTAGATTGTACTTACACACACACACACACACACACACACACACACACACACACATATTTACAATGAACACATTGCTGCACTGAAATCGTGCAGAAGTTATATTGTGCTTCTACACTCCTGGAAATTGAAATAAGAACACCGTGAATTCATTGTCCCAGGAAGGGGAAACTTTATTGACACATTCCTGGGGTCAGATACATCACATGATCACACTGACAGAACCACAGGCACATAGACACAGGCAACAGAGCATGCACAATGTCGGCACTAGTACAGTGTATATCCACCTTTCGCAGCAATGCAGGCTGATATTCTCCCATGGAGACGATCGTAGAGATGCTGGATGTAGTCCTGTGGAACGGCTTGCCATGCCATTTCCACCTGGCGCCTCAGTTGGACCAGCGTTCGTGCTGAACGTGCAGACCGCGTGAGACGACGCTTCATCCAGTCCCAAACGTGCTCAATGGGGGACAGATCCGGAGATCTTGCTGGCCAGGGTAGTTGACTTACACCTTCTAGAGCACGTTGGGTGGCACGGGATACATGCGGACGTGCATTGTCCTGTTGGAACAGCAAGTTCCCTTGCCGGTCTAGGAATGGTAGAACGATGGGTTCGATGACGGTTTGGATGTGCCGTGCACTATTCAGTGTCCCCTCGACGATCACCTGTGGTGTACGCCAGTGTAGGAGATCACTCCCCACACCATGATGCCGGGTGTTGGCCCTGTGTGCCGCGGTCGTATGCAGTCCTGATTGTGGCGCTCACCTGCACGGCGCCAAACACGCATACGACCATCATTGGCACCAAGGCAGAAGCGACTCTCATCGCTGAAGACGACACGTCTCCATTCGTCCCTCCATTCACGCCTGTCGCGACACCACTGGAGGCGGGCTGCACGATGTTGGGGCGTGAGCGGAAGACGGCCTAACGGTGTGCGGGACCGTAGCCCAGCTTCATGGAGACGGTTGCGAATGGTCCTCGCCGATACCCCAGGAGCAACAGTGTCCCTAATTTGCTGGGAAGTGGCGGTGCGGTCCCCTACGGCACTGCGTAGGATCCTACGGTCTTGGCGTGCATCCGTGCGTCGCTGCGGTCCGGTCCCAGGTCGACGGGCACGTGCACCTTCCGCCGACCACTGGCGACAACATCGATGTACTGTGGAGACCTCACGCCCCACGTGTTGAGCAATTCGGCGGTACGTCCACCCGGCCTCCCGCATGCCCACTATACGCCCTCGCTCAAAGTCCGTCAACTGCACATACGGTTCACGTCCACGCTGTCGCGGCATGCTACCAGTGTTAAAGACTGCGATGGAGCTCCGTATGCCACGGCAAACTGGCTGACACTGACGGCGGCGGTGCACAAATGCTGCGCAGCTAGCGCCATTCGACGGCCAACACCGCGGTTCCTGGTGTGTCCGCTGTGCCGTGCGTGTGATCATTGCTTGTACAGCCCTCTCGCAGTGTCCGGAGCAAGTATGGTGGGTCTGACACACCGGTGTCAATGTGTTCTTTTTTCCATTTCCAGGAGTCTATATATAAATCAGTTGGTTTTACTGACAAGGGAACCTCCCCATCGCAACCCCCTCAGATTTAGTTATAAGTTGGCACAGTGGATAGGCCTTGAAAAACTGAACACAGATCAATCGAGAAAACAGGAAGAAGTTGTGTGGAACTATGAAAAAAATAAGCAAAATATACAAACTGAGTAGTCCATGCGCAAGATATGTAACACTAAGTACGTTGTGAGCTCAGTTGCGCCGTGGTCTCGTGGTTAGCGTGAGGAGCTGCGGAACGAAAGGTCCTTGGTTCAAGTATTCCCATGATTGAAAAATTTTCCTTCTTTATTTTCGCAAGGTTATGATCTGTCCGTTCGTTCATTGACGTCTCTGTTCACTATAATAAGTTTAGTGTCCGTATTTTGCGACCGCACCGCAAAACCGTGCGATTAGTAGACGAAAGGACGTGCGTCTCCAATGGGAACCGAAAACATTTGATCGCAAGGTCATAGGTCAACCAGTTCCTCCACAGGAAAACACCTCTGGTATATTTTATACGACACTGGTGACGGCATGTGCGTCACATGATAGGAATATGTTGTCGACCCACCTAACTTGTACACTTGGCGAATGGGTGAAAAGATTCTTCTACCTTGCCCGATTTAGGTTTTCTTGTGGATGTCATAATCACTTCCAAAAAAGTGATGAAAACATAAGAGTTTGTCACATAAACTGGAACAAATGAATGCAACAGTTTCACAGTCGCACAGTTTTCCTTGTGCTCTGTCAAAACATATGTTTTTAACGTTTTCAAATTCTTCCGCGTGTAGACCGTCAAATCCTGCATATGTCCAAGCAAATCTGAACATGAACTGGAATTTTGGAGAGCGAAGTTGATTATGTGTGAGTACCTGAACTTTGATAATTGTCTCAAAATAAAAAATTAAACTTCTCACTCGAGGGAAGATTTGAACCAAGGACCTTTCGTTAAGCAGCTGCTCACGCTAACCACGGGACCACGGCGCTACTAAGTCAGGAATATACTTGATGTTGCTTATCTTGCGCATGGACTGCTCAGTTTGTATATTTTGCTTATTTTTTTCATAGTTCCATACAACTTCTTCCTGTTTTCTCGATTGATCTGTGTTCAGTTTCTCAAGGCCTATCCAATGTGCCAGCTTATAACTAAATCTGAGGGGGGTGCGATGGGGAGGTTCCCTTGTGAGAAATTCATCAATGGAGTAAAAGGAATTGGCCACCAATAAATCCTTTAGGCTTCTCTTAAAGTGAATTTCATTGGTTGTTAAGCTTTTTATGGCTCCTGGCAAGTTATTGAAAATTTGTATTCCTGAATAATGCACACCTTTTTGTACAAGACCAAGTGACTTTAAATCCTTGTGAAGATTATTCTTATTTCTAGTATTGATTCCATGAATCGAGCTGTTGGTTTGAAAAAGTGATATATTTTTAATGACAAATTTCATTAAGGAATAAATATATTGGGAAGCAGTAGTTAGTAACCCTAGTTCCCTAACCAGGCTTCTGCAGGATGTTCTTGAGTTCATACCATGTATAACTCTTACTGCACAACTTTGTGCCCAGAAAACTTTAGCTTGGCTTGATGAATTACCCAAAAAATAATCCCATATCACATTATGGAATGAAAGAAAGCATAGTACACCAGCTTGTTCATTTTTATATCCCCTAGTTCTGACAAAATTCGCATTGCAAACAGAGATTTGTTAAGACGCTACAGCAGTTCTGTGGGAGCAGTATTACGCTATGGGAGATATTCTCGTGAACTTGGATGGGACCCGAAGTGATATCGATGGCACACTGACAGCTGCGAAACACCTGCATTCATGCTTGTCGTCTTCCGCGACGGCGATGTCACCTTTCAACAGTATAATTGTCCTTGTCTCCTTGCCTACTTTACAGAGCAGACAAGCCTCCGAACCCTGTGTTCTGTGAAGAGACTTGGACGTCGAACCTACCTACTGCTAGTGTCACTGACCTTCGACCTCTTACTGTAACTGACCACGACAGTAGCACGTGAACATTCGACCGGCTTCTCCGATTTCGAGACACTGGTTCACAGGCGCTGTGTAATAATAATCTCCCCTTTGTTAAAGTCGCTTATCTCAATGGTTTTACCCATCTACACCCACATCCTCGCTAGGGTGATCCCCGTCCGTGTCTGCTCTACTTAAGTACCTCTGCTGCCGTGTCACGTGCCCGCAACGCCACCAGGTGGCATCCAATGTCGCAGTGGGCAGTGGTCATAATGTTTTGGCTCATCACTGTAGTTGTATTTAAATTCTGTGACTAATCGTTGAACATTGCGAGGGATAAAATAAATGAAAAAAATTTATGGGGGCAGCAGGAATCGAACGCAGGCTGACAAATTACCAACCAGAGATCTTAATCACTGCTCACTGTACGTTAATGATCTCTCACCGCCGGCCGGAGTAGCCGAGCAGTTCTAGGCGCTACAGTCTGGAACCGCGTGACCGCTACGGTCGCAGGTTCGAATCCTGCCTCGGGCATGGATGTGTGTGATGTCCTTGGGTTAGGTTTAAGTAGTTCTAAGTTCTAGGGGACTAACGACCTCAGAAGTTAAATCCCATAGTGCTCAGAGCCATTTTTGATCTCGCATCAGTCACACTGCCAGAAGCAGAGTTCGTTTTGTTTACAGATGACACAAGTATTGCGAAACATTATAGTGAGGCTGATACCTCAGAGACCAAATTCGCCTAATGTAAATCCTACAGAACCGATCTGGCTCGCTATGGGACGTTATCACAGCGTACGCATATCAGCGACCAGTTACTTACGCGAAATGCGTGCAACTGTGAGTAGACATTTAATGCTACATACCGCCTCAGCCGTACCATCAGACTATCGAATCCCTGGTACGAAGAATCAGTGATGTATTTCGTTCCAAAGATGGTCCAACAAGCTACACTACTGGCCATTAAAATTGCTACACCACGAAGATGACGTGCTACAGACGCGAAATATAACAAACAGGAAGAAGATGCAGTGATATGCAAATTATTAGCTTTTCACATCATTCACACGAAGCTGGCACCGGCAGCAACACCTACAACGTGCTGACATGAGGAAAGTTTCCAACCGATTTCTCATACACAAATAGCAGTTGACCGGCGTTGCCTGGTGAAATGTTGTTGTGATGCCTCGTGTAAGGAGGAGAAATGCGTACCATCACGTTTCCGACTTTCATAAAGGTCGGATTGTAGCCTATAGCGATTGTCCCATAACACCATATCCATCCATCCATCCTATAGCGATTGCGGTTCATCGTATCCCGACATTGCTGCTCGCGTTGGACGGTGGATTCAGTAGGGTAATACGGAACGCCGTGCTGGGTCCCAACGGCCTAGCAGTCGAGATGACAGGCATCTTATCCGCACGGCTGTAACGGATCGGTCAGCCACGTCTCGATCCCTGAGTCAACAGATGGGGACGTTTGCAAGACAACAACCATCTGCACGAACAGTTCGACGACGTTTGCAGCAGCACGGGCTATCCGCCCTTCATGTTACATCCCAGACAGGAGCGCCTGCGATGGTGTACTCAACGACGATCCTGGGTGCACGAATGGCAAAACGTCATGTTTTCGGATGAATCCAGGTTCTGTTTACAGCATCATGATGGCCGCATCCGTGTTTGACGACATCGCGGTGAACGCACATTGGAAGCGTGTATTCGTGGCGTATCACCCGGCGTGATGGTATGAGGTGCCATTGGTTACACGTCTCAGTCACCTCTTGTTCGCATCGACAGCACTCTGAACAGTGGAAGTCACGTTTCAGATGTGTTACCACCCGTGGCTCTACCCTTTATTCGATCCTGCTAAACCTTACATTTCAGCAGGATAACGCACGAACGCATGTTGCGAAGTCTTGTACTGGCCTTTCTGGATACAGAAAATGTTCGACTGCTGCCCTGGCCAGCACATTCTCCAGATCTCTCACCAATTGAAAACGTCTGGTCAATGGTAGCCGAGCAACTGGCTCGTCACAATACGCCAGTCACTACTCTTCGTGAACTGTGGTATCTTGTTGAAGTTGCATGGGAAGCTGTACCTGTACACGCCATCCAAACTCTGTTTGACACAATGCCCAGGCGTATCAAGGCCGTTATTACGGCCAGAGGTGGTTTTTCTGGGTACTGATTTCCCGGGATCTACGCACGCAAATTGCGTGAGAATGTAATCACATGTCAGTTCTCGTATAATATATTTGTCGAATGAATACCCGTTTATCATCTGTATTTCGTGTTGGTGTAGCAATTTTAATGGCCAGTAGTATATTAAGCAGGTGATCATATGTTTTGGCTCATCGGTGTAAACACTTCAAATTGTATACCTTGATATATTCAATTTAGTTACCATTACTGCCCTTGTAAGTCAAAATGCTGTAGGCCGACACATTGTGGCATATTGGTAGAATCTCGCACGAGTCGCCACTGGACGAAACACTTTTATAATGCTGACATCTGTGACACAGAAAGAAAAAAAGGCGGCTTGTAGAATCTATCCGGTTGCAGTGTGTAGCTGGTCGTGTTTACGTGCTCGAGCCGGCTGCAGCCCGCCTGACGCTACGTACGTCACCGCCCACGCAACGTCGCGATGTGAATATCGCGAGGCCGTTCTGTACCCGCGGACTGCGCGCCTGCGAAAGCAAACACACTCTCCTCAGCAAGCAGTTACGTCAGGAGCCGGCGGCGTGCGTACCCTGGCATCACTCTCTACACACAGTTGCCTCCTCAACATCCGGTTTGCAGGCTGGCGGGGCAAAAGAAGGAGGAATAAAAAAAGATGGAAACCGCGAATGAAGTTGGCACACGAACGCCACGAAATGCTCAGGTCTGCTTCTTTGTAGAAACGTTCCCGCTGACCTCGACGTGACATTCTGCAGCGGATGTGTCAAGTTGTTTTCCACTTACCGGTTAAAACCCTCTCCCTGTTTCCCTCCTCCCCCCCCCCTCTCTCTTCTTCTTCTCCTCTCTCTCTCTCTCTCTCTCTCTCTCTCTCTGCTGCTTGGACAGTGTGTACATTGACTCTTCAACGAAAACACCAATCGCTAAATGGCTTCGGCTTCGTACCATGCACCGCTGTCTCTTCTTGCTTACTCGTAACTAAAAGTTTTTTTTTAATGTGTCCGTCAGCTACCGTTATCGATCATGACATTACACATTCTTCATAAACAGTGATTTTTGTAAATGTGTTGGAAAGGGCGAAAAAATGCACACCCTCTTTTCTTTTTGACCTAAAGGTACCTTCTTTTGTAAAAATTCTAGATTTTATACTGTGGTGTCAGGTCAGAGGGGTGTTCTGAACACAATTTCGACACAAGGCAGCTCAATAGGCTGTGGAGTGGAAGGGGTAGGTTAGCAATAGAACAGTGCATCACCATTGACTAGACACTCATTTATAGAACACAAGTCAGGTATTACCCATAAGGAACAATCAGTACAAATTACAAAATAATATTCTTTTCCTTTAAGTAACTCAAATATTGAAATAGGGGTAAAGCAATCATTTAACTGAAACCCTTGTAAGAAAGCAAGACTAGAAAATTTGAATGATGAGTTAAAATCATATTTAAAAAGGCTCTGACCGAGCACATTTTTTAAAACGAAATACCTCCTTTAAGGAACCAGCGATCAAAATTAATTACATAATCCTCAACAGCCATATTACATCCAAGACATTTAAGATTAAACAGTAATATATAACATCAGAGAGCTGCAGTCCCAAGTTTTAAGCAGCACGTTTCAGATGGACTGCACTGCAACAGTACAATACAAGTCCCTCAGAGGATCTCCCCACACAGGAAGTTATTGCCGCAATCGACAAAATATCAACACCATTCCATGTAAAAACCTAAAACAAACTAAAAGCTCCCTTAAGTTTGGCACAGTTAATTCCCTTTCAACATAACATACATCACAAGTCTAGCCCTAGGACGGCACCGACACGCCGCAATTTAGCACGCGAAAAACTACAGCGATGCACTCATCACGTATCCTTACAAAATCCAAGAACAGAGAGCCGGCTCCCCAAGAGCGGAACATTTAACCACGCGCAGCGTGCGGGTTTGAGGGATGCTGATCTCGCCCTTAACCTCAACACCAGTCCAAATATTAGTAAGCCAACGATCTTGAACAACCATACACATTCCTTCAGTTACTGCATAGAAAGCCAATGTGACAGGCAAACAGACTAGCGTATGATAAAAGCTTAAGCAATTTCCCTACTAGACAACTCAGACGAATAATAGCGGTAATTTTTTTTTACCGTGAGCACACGCACAATCAAAAGACAAACAACGCCAGTCATAAGGACAGTAGCACATAAGCAAGTAGCAATGGTAACTTCTGCTTAGATTGACTACAAATCAGCGCGTGATTTAACACACCAGAGAACAGTCTTTACAACATAACCATCAATACAATAGCAAATTACTCACACGTGTACTCCACAACGATTTCGATTCGCAAAGCCATAGACAAAACGCGGAGAACGTATCACTTAGACCAACATAATGGTGCTCCCTCAGTTACCCCAAATAACTGACTCCCTCAGTTGCACAGCAAAGAACCAGACCTAATGAAACCACCACAGTTTTCGTCTCTAAATTGTCACAGTACAAGTGAGACTCAATCACAAATGTAATTTTACTTCACCAGTTCCGGTATAGTCAATACAAGCGCCTGATTTTCACCCGTTTATAACGGCAGGCAGCAACATCGTACGGAAAAGAGCGTAGACTCAAGCTCTTACCAATTCTCTTCCCCGAAAGCAGCCACCGCAACTCTCGGGAGCCACTGGGACATCCAATGTAAAAATCGTTACTCCTTCACACAAATTACAGGACGCCCGCTTCCCGCTGCTTGCTACGGCGCCTTCCGTTCAGAGCCAACTTGTATATCTCCGTGCGATAGGTCCGGTCCCACACTCGCTGCGTCAACCACACAACCGCCTTCCACCACGTCCCGGAGCACACCCCCACAGGACCTCGCCTCGTTACTCCTCACGTAGGCCCCAGAGGGCGCTGCTTACCGCCCTGACCGTGGCAGGAAAGATAAACCACCAGAGTGGCACTATCGATATGAGCCGCAACGTCTCATATACCTTCAATACAGTCCGCCCCCGGTAGCTGAATGTACAGCGTGACGTGCCAGGGTTCGATTCCCGGCTGGGTCGGGGTATTTTCTCCGCACAGGGACTGGGTGTTGTGCTGTTGTCATCATCATCCTATCACCCTCATCGACTGCAGGTCGCCGAAGTGGCGTCACATTGAAAGACCGGCACCCGGCGAACGGTCTGCCGACGGAGGGCGGGGGATCCTAGCCATACGAATACATAAAACCTTCAATAAAAGCCAAGGAATGATGAGAGGCGAATCAATCATTAGTAGCCATTATTTCTATTCGGGGACAACGCTTTACAAAAAACTTGTAAAATGGAACTTAAGAAAAGGGGGTGCAAATACGGGCATCCAAAAACAGGAGCAAGAAATCTTTTGAAGTATTTTTATTAAATGGGTAAAAACAGTACAAAATGGTAGAATAGTCTACAAAAAGCATGAAATCTGAAATTATTTACAGTAATCGCAAACGTAAGCAGCTCCTTTAGCCACAAGATAATCTAAGTGTGCCCACATTTGGCACATAACACATTTAATGCACACCTATCCTGTCTTGAGGAAACTTTTCGTCACAAAAGATGCAGCTCGGATCGCTTGAGTCTGGTGAATCCCCATCGTTCACATGAAGCTCATTTCTGCGGTGCACGAGGTGAGGGCTGCAGGAGCCTGAAGAGTCAGATGATGAATCACATAGTTTTGTGGAACAAATTTTCTTTTTTTGAAGGCCTTTGGATTTTGCACCTCTGTCTGCAGGGCGGCCTCAGAGAAACTCAACGACCTCTCCTTGACAGCTCTTTTGTCTAGCGACTTCGTCAACTGATCTTCGTATGTCAGGCGGTTGCATCCTGAAGGATGGGCTCAACCAATTGCACCAGGGTAGCAGCCTCTCATTTGAGCTTGGGACACGTTGGCTCTAGGGAAATTTGTCATTGGGCGTGACATAATGTCCCGAAGGGCTCAAGCATGCGATAGCTGTGATTGTAGCCCCTCTTTCTGCAGACGTTAGAGCTGCTATTTGTTTCTGCCCCTTCATCCCTATTACTCTTGGAATTTTGCTTTGGACAATGACAGTCCTGTCTCGTCCACGTTATAAACTCGGTCTGCTAGATATGAGTGTTTGTTGAAAGCGTCTGCCAATAAAACTAAGAAAACCATCACCTTCTCTTTATGGAAACCTAACGTTCTGGCATATGAAATTCCAAAAAGTTTAAGAATTGACGGATGATCCTCGAGTCTCTCAAGAAAAAGGTCATCCCAAGCTCGTCCTGCTTCCCCTCCTTTAAAAGGGGTTGTCAAACTACACTACTGGCCATTAAAATTGCTACACCACGAAAATGACGTGCGGCAGACGCGAGATTTAACCGACAGGAAGAAGGTGCTGTGATATGCAAATGATTAGCTTTTCACAGCATTCACACAAGGTTGGCGCCGGTGGCGACACCTACAACGTGCTGACATGAGGAAGGATTCCAACCGATTTCTCATACACAAACAGCAGTTGACCGGCGTTGCCTGGTAAAACGTTGTTGTGATACCTCGTGTAAGGAGGAGGAATGCGTACCATCACGTTTCCGACTTTGATAAAGGCCGGATTGTAGCCTATCGCGATTGCGGTTTATCGTATCGCGACAGTGCTGCTCGCGTTGGTCGAGATCCAATGACTGTTAGCAGAATATGGAATCGGTGGGTTCAGGAGGGTAATACGGAACGCCGTGCTGGATCCCAACGGCCTCGTGTCACTAGCAGTCGAGATGACAGGCATTTTATCCGCATGGCTGTAAAGGATCGTGCAGCAATGTCTCGATCCCTGAGTCAACATATGGGGACGTTTGCAAGACAACAACCATCTGCACGAACAGTTCGACGACGTTTGTAGCAGCATGGACTATCAGCTCGGAGACCATGGCTGCGGTTACCCTTCACGCTGCATCACAGACAGGAGCGCCTGCGATGGTGTACTCAACGACGAACCTGGGTGCGCGAATGGCACAACGTCATGTTTTCGGATGAATACAGGTTATGTTTACAGTATCATGATGGTCGCATCCGTGTTTGGCGACATCGCGGTTGACGCACATTGGAAGCGTGTATTCGAGGCGTATCACCTGGCGTGATGGTATGGGGTGCCATTGGTTACATGTCTCGGTCACCTCTTGTTCGCATTGACGGCACTTTGAACAGTGGACGTCACTTTTCAGTTGTGTTACCACCCGTGGCTCTACCCTTCTTTCGATCTCTACGAAACCCTACATTTCTCCAGGATAATGCACGACCGCCCCCCCCCCCCCCACCCCCCTCATGAAAACATGGACCTTGCCGTTGGTGGGGAGGCTTGCGTGCCTCAGCGATACAGATAGCCGTACCGTAGGTGCAACCACAACGGAGGGGTATCTGTTGAGAGGCCAGACAAACGTATGGTTCCTGAAGAGGGGCAGCAGCCTTTTCAGTAGTTGCAGGGGCAACAGTCTGGATGATTGACTGATCTGGCCTTGTAACACTAACCAAAACGGCCTTGCTGTGCTGGTACTGCGAACGGCTGAAAGCAAGGGGAAACAACGGCCGTAATTTTTCCCGAGGGCATGCAGCTTTACTGTATGGTTAAATGATTATGGCGTCCTCTTGGCTAAAATATTCCGGACGTAAAATAGTCCCCCATTCGGATCTACTCAAGAGGATGTTGTTATCAGAAGAAAGAAAACTGGCGTTCTACGGATCGGAGCGTGGAATGTCAGATCCCTTAATCGGGCAGGTAGGTTAGAAAATTTAAAAAGGGAAATGGATAGGTTAAAGTTAGATATAGTGGGAATTAGTGAAGTTCGGTGGCAGGAGGAAAAAGACTTCTGGTCAGGTGACTACAGGGTTATAAACACAAAATCAAACAGGGGTAATGCAGGAGTAGGTTTAATAATGAATAGGAAAATAGGAATGCGGGTAAGCTATTACAAACAGCATAGTGAACGCATTATTCTGGCAAAGATAGATACGAAGCCCACGCCTACTACAGTAGTACAAGTTTATATGCCAACTAGCTCTGCAGATGACGAAGAAATTGAAGAAATGTATGATGAAATAAAAGAAATTATTCAGATAGTGAAGGGTGACGAAAATTTAATAGTCTTGGGTGACTGGAATTCGGTAGTAGGAAAAGGCAGAGAAGGAAACGTAGTAGGTGGATATGGATTGGGGCTAAGAAATGAAAGAGGAAGCCGCCTGGTAGAATTTTGCACAGAGCACAACTTAATCATAGCTAACACTTGGTTCAAGAATCATAAAAGAAGGCTGTATACATGGAAGAAGCCTGGAGGTACTGACAGGTTTCAGATAGATTATCTAATGGTAAGACAGAGATTTAGTAACCAGGTAAGACATTTCCAGATGCAGATGTGGACTCTAACCACAATCTATTGGTTATGATCTGTAGATTAAAACTGAAGAAACTGCTTAAAGGTGGCAATTTAAAGAGACAGGACCTGGATAAATTGACTAAACCAGAGGTTGTACAAAGTTTCAGGGAGAGCATAAGGGAACAATTGACAGGAATGAGGGAAAGAAATACAGTAGAAGAAGAATGGGTAGCTCTGAGGGATGAAGTAGTGAAGGCAGCAGAGGATCAAGTAGGTAAAAAGACGAGGGCTAGTAGATATCCTTGGGTAACAGAAGAAATATTGAATTGATGAAAGGAGAAAATATAAAAATGAAGTAAATGAAGTAGGCAAAAAGGAATACAAACGTCTCAAAAATGAGATCGACAGGAAGTGCAAAATAGCTAAGCAGGGATGGCTAGAGGAAAAATGTAAGGATGTAGAGGTTTATCTCACTAGGGGTAAGATAGATACTGCCTACAGGAAAATTAAAGATACCTTTGGAGATAAGAGAACGACTTGCATGGACATCAAGAGCTCCGATGGAAATTCAGTTCTAAGCAAAGAAGGGAAAGCAGAAAGGTGGAAGAAGTATATAGAGGGTCTATACAAGGACGATGTACTTCAGGACAATATTATGGAAATGGAAGAGGATGTAGATGAAGATGAAATGGGAGATACAATACTGCGTGAAGAGTTTGACAGAGCACTGAAAGACCTGAGTCGAACCAAGGCCCCCGGAGTAGACAACATTCCATTAGAACTACTGACGGCCTTTGGAGAGCCAGTCCTGACAAAACTCTGCCATCTGGTGAGCAAGATGTATGAAACAGGCGAAATACCCTCAGACTTCAAGAAGAATATAATAATTCCAATCCCAAAGAAAGCAGGTGTTGACAGATGTGAAAATTACCGAACTATCAGTTTAATAACTCACAGCTGCAAAATACTAACGCGAATTCTTTACAGACGAATGAAAAAGCTAGTAGAAGCCGACCTCGGGGAAGGTCAGTTTGGATTCCGTAGAAATGTTGGAACACGTGAGGCAATACTGATCCTACGACTTATCTTGGAAGCTAGATTAAGGAAGGGCAAACCTACGTTTCTAGCATTTGTAGACTTAGAGGAAGCTTTTGGCAATGTTGACCGGAATACTCTCTTTCAAATTCTGAAGGTGGCAGGGGTAAAATACAGGGAGCGAATGGCTATTTACAATTTGTGCAGAAACCAGATGGCAGTAATAAGAGTAGAGGGACATGAAAGGGGAGCAGTGGTTGGGAAGGGAGTGAGACAGGGTTGTAGTCTCTTCCTGATGTTATTCAATCTGTATATTGGGCAATCAGTGAAGGAGACAAAAGAAAAAATCGGAGTAGGTATTAAAATCCATGGAGAAGAAATAAAAACTTTGAGGTTCGCCGATGACATTGTAGTTCTGTCAGAGACAGCAAAGGACTTGGAAGAGCAAAATAACTGATGACGGTCGAAGAAGAGAGGATATAAAATGTAGACTGGCAATGGCAAGGAATGCGTTTCTCAAGAAGAGAAATTTGTTAACATCGAGTATAGATTTAAGTGGCAGGAAGTCATTTCTGAAAGTATTTGTATGGAGTGTAGCCGTGTATGGAAGTGAAACATGGACGATAAATAGTTTGGACAAGAAGAGAATGGAAGCTTTTGAAATGTGTTGCTACAGTAGAATGCTGAAGATTAGATGGTTAGATCACATAACTGGTGAGGAAGTATTGAACAGGATTGGGGAGAAGACAAGTTTGTGGCACAACTTGACTAGCAGAAGGGATCGGTTGTTAGGACATGTTCTGAGGCATCAAGGGATCATCAATTTAATATTGGAGGGCAGCGTGGAGGGTAAAAATCGTAGAGGGAGACCAAGAGATGAATACACTAAGCAGATTCAGAAGGATGTAGGTTGCAGTAAGTACTGGGACATGAAGAAGTTTGCACAGGATAGAGTAGCATGGAGAGCTGCATCAAACCAGTCTCAGGACTGAAGACCACAACAACAACAACAACAACAAGAGAATAAATGGTATAATTATGCGCCCTCCTTAAATAGGGGCCCATTTTTTGCGCCAACCGAATGGGCATATATTTACACCAACCATTCTTAAGCAACATGGCCACTATCACGCCTAACCTGGGAGCATGTGTAACGTAAAATGTGTTTGTAAAAGTAGCTTAGGATTCCGTTATTCCGGATATCTCTGAGAAATTGTTTTAAAGTAATCAGAAGGATATAAAAAGAAAACGATTTCACACATAGCTGCCAAATGTTTGCAGTCCTGAACAAACACCAGTTCCCACAGTAATCGACGCTGTCACTGCACTGCTTGAAACAGTGCTACCGTCGATCAACAAATGGCACCGTTTCCAGTCCAGTCCCGATCGCCGGACTGCAGCACTTCCCATAACCTCTTCGTGAGGGGTGCTAATAATTACACCTACGACCATTTTTATACCTTTCCTCTAGATAAATACAGATACGTAGGGTCTATCGAAAAGGACTTTGAAAACTCACATTGATTTATTGTATTAATCTATAGACATGGTTTTGGTGTAATCTCATAGCAAAATACGTCATGTTTTTCACCATACACCTAAAATGGTTGAGTTACGTTCGTTATGTGGCACACATCCCATCTGAAGTCCATTTCCTGACAAAAACCGGTGTAGCAAGTCATGTGTGACTTGTTCACTTGCGAGATACGGGAGCCGTTCAGTGAGTAGTGCCACACTTTATCTCTGGAAGCAGGTTGGTTTTATTCAGGTTTGCAACACACCAGATTATTCATTAGTCTTATTGCTGCAAAATCTTTTTCAACATAATCTCTGTTCGATGCGGCGAACTTACACCTGGTGGACGAGTGTGTCACCACTACCAACAGAGACGCCCAGTTGTGCAACGAGGTGTTTGTCATCCGTCGATCACCTCGAATGAGAGTGTCCGCACGGTTGCAACAGCCCCGGTGTCACACCAGTGAACGGCCGACTGGCATGCAGGAGATTAGAAAGATTTAATCGACCTTGTCGCGTTGATGGCAGATGTCTCGCCCAAAGACTCACCGTGCTTTTCTTCACTGCCAGGTTTCCGTAGACATTCTGCAAGAGCCTATGTATATCTGCAATGGTCTCGTCTTCCGTCGAGAGAAACTCGATGGTACCTCTCTGCGTGGAATGCACTTCCGTTACAGACGCCACTTTTAAATAGCTAAGTACACTACTGGCCGTTAAAATTGCTACACCAAGAACAAATGCAGATGATAAACGGGTATTCATTGGACGAATATACACTCCTGGAAATTGAAATAAGAACACCGTGAATTCATTGTCCCAGGAAGGGGAAACTTTATTGACACATTCCTGGGGTCAGATACATCACATGATCACACTGACAGAACCACAGGCACATAGACACAGGCAACAGAGCATGCACAATGTCGGCACTAGTACAGTGTATATCCACCTTTCGCAGCAATGCAGGATGCTATTCTCCCATGGAGACGATCGTAGAGATGCTGGATGTAGTCCTGTGGAACGGCTTGCCATGCCATTTCCACCTGGCGCCTCAGTTGGACCAGCGTTCGTGCTGGACGTGCAGACCGCGTGAGACGACGCTTCATCCAGTCCCAAACATGCTCAATGGGGGACAGATCCGGAGATCTCGCTGGCCAGGGTAGTTGACTTACACCTTCTAGAGCACGTTGGGTGGCACGGGATACATGCGGACGTGCATTGTCCTGTTGGAACAGCAAGTTCCCTTGCCGGTCTAGGAATGGCAGAACGATGGGTTCGATGACGGTTTGGATGTACCGTGCACTATTCAGTGTCCCCTCGACGATCACTAGTGGTGTATGGCCAGTGTATGAGATCGCTCCCCACACCATGATGCTGGATGTTGGCCCTGTGTGCCTCGGTCGTATGCAGTCCTGATTGTGGCGCTCACCTGCACGGCGCCAAACACGCATACGACCATCATTGGCACCAAGGCAGAAGCGACTCTCATCGTTGAAGACGACACGTCTCCATTCGTCCCTCCATTCACGCCTGTCGCGACACCACTGGAGGCGGGCTGCACGATGTTGGGGCGTGAGCGGAAGACGGCCTAACGGTGTGCGGGACCGTAGCCCAGCTTCATGGAGACGGTTGCGAATGGTCCTCGCCGATACCCCAGGAGCAACAGTGTCCCTAATTTGCTGGGAAGTGGCGGTGCGGTCCCCTACGGCAATGCGTAGGATCCTACGGTCTTGGCGTGCATCCGTGCGTCGCTGCGGTCCGGTCCCAGGTCGACGGGCGCGTGCACCTTCCGCCGACCACTGGCGACAACATCGATGTACTGTGGAGACCTCACGCCCCACGTGTTGAGCAATTCGGCGGTACGTCCACCCGGCCTCCGGCATGCCCACTATACGCCCTCGCTCAAAGTCCGTCAACTGCACATACGGTCCACGTCCACGCTGTCGCGGCATGCTACCAGTGTTAAAGACTGCGATGGAGCTCCGTATGCCACGGCAAACTGGCTGACACTGACGGCGGCGGTGCACAAATGCTGCGCAGCTAGCGCCATTCGACGGCCAACACCGCGGTTCCTGGTGTGTCCGCTGTGCCTTGCGTGTGATCATTGCTTGTACAGCCCTCTCGCAGTTTCCGGAGCAAGTATGGTGGGTCTGACACACCGGTGTCAATGTGTTCTTTTTTCCATTTCCAGGAGTGTATTATAGTAGAACTGACACGCAATTTGGGTGAAATCAGTACCCAGAACAACCACCTCTGCTCGTAATAACAGCCTTGATACGCCTGGGCATTGAGTCAAACCAAGCTTGGATGGCGTGTACAGGTACAGCTGCCCATGCAGCTACAACACGATAACACAGTTCATCAAGAGTAGTGACTGACGTATTGTGACGAGCCAGTTGTTCGGCCACCATTGACCAGACGTTTTCAATTGGTGAGAGATCTGGAGAATGTGCTATTCAGGGCAGCAGTCGAACATTTTCTGTATCCAGAAAGCCCCGTACAGGACCTGCAATATGCGGTCGAGCGTTATCCTGCTCAAATGTAGGGATTCGTAGGGATCGAATGAAGGGTAGAGCCACGGGTCGTCACACATCTGAAATGTAACGTTCACTGTTCAAAGTGCCGTCAATGCGAACAAGAGATGACAGAGACGTGTAACCAATGGCGCCCCATACCATCACGCGAGGTGATACGTCAGTATGGCGATGACGAATACACGCTTCCATTGTGCGTTCACAGCGATGACGCCAAACACGGATGCGACCATCACGATGCTGTAAGCAGGACCTGGATTCATCCGAAAAAATGACGTTTTGCCATTCGTTAACCTAGGTTCGTCGTTGAGTACACCATTGCAGGCGCTCCTGTCTGTGATGCAGCGTCAATGGTACTGTACTTTCGTGCATGATACCTGACAAATTTTGCGTAGCCTAGTGAGTTTTTTGTAATCCGGTAACTTATCCAATTTGTAAAATTATTTTAGTTCCGGGCGATTCCGTTTTGAGCAAGATTTACCATATTTACTTTTAACATGGTCTCGTACTTCTTGACTAAGTAGTGCTATTTTTATATTCGCTGTATATAGGGGTCTGATGACGGTGGAGCCGGCTGCTGTGGGCGAGCGGTTCTAGGCGCTTCAGTCCGGAACCGCGCGACTGCTACGGTCGCAGGTTCGACTCCTGCCTCGGGCATGGATGTCTGTGATGTCCTTAGGTTTAAGTAGTTCTAAGTCTAGGGGACTGCCGACCTCAGATGTTAAGTACCATAGTGCTCAGAGCCATTTGAACCATTTTCTGATGACGGTGGACGATCAAAATCGGTGGCGTTTAACAGCTGCGTACCAATGCTGTATGTTGCACTGGCCAACGCCAATGGGAGGGGTCAGAGACTGACCCCACAACCATCACACATTCTCTGTCCGGGATGAATCACATTACTTATGTATTTCCATAATTTTGGTAGATTAGAGGATTAAAATGTTGATTATTATTACTGGGAAGGGGTTTCTGTGACATTTTTAGTAAAAAATAGGTTTTTTTACATTTATTTATATTAATTTCACAATTACAAGGATTGCTCAGATTCATATTCAGAACACTTTACAATACGAATTAGTTCTTCTTGTTAGGTGTGTGCTGGGCAGATATACTTCCTGCAAGAAGTGCAAGCCTTCATGTACTTACGGTCTTTCCTTCTGGCGCATAAGTAAGAGCGTCCTTTCTTTGGCATATTATGCACAGCTGCACGTGTTACTTTCCGCCGCGGCTCCGTAACGTTGTTTCCTCTGCTCACAGCACTTTGATTTTGATTACACTCATACCCAAAAGTTGATACCGCTGTAGTGTATTTTGAGTGCAGGCCTACAGCATTTTGAGCGCGTCTTTTCATGTTGAGGTCACAAAGTTTACGAACAAGATCTTTCAGGTACTTCTTCCTTCCAGAACGCTTTGTCGGGTAATTCTTTGTCCATTCCTTGTGTGTATCTTGAAATACAACATATGAATTGTATGCTGCAATGTCAAGTTGAAAACACCGCCATTGGCCATCGACACGTTGCTCGACGGCAGCTGTACGTTCTTACGCACTTGTCGAATGTATCCACTCATGACTTTGTACAATTGCAGAATAGGATGATGTCTGGCTTCTCTTCCGTCACATTCATGTCATGTTGTTGGGTTGACAATATTGTAACAACCTTTCCTTTCTTAGGCACGTAACTGACTAAAGTGGCATCATCACTAAAGGAAAATCGGATTGTTCCCGATGTAGCTTTTTTTAGAGAAACAGGACGGAGTTCTGCAGGAACATCGCATTTGACACTTCGAATAGTACCAACTGTAGTTATTTTCTCTTTCAAAGGATCAGATGCGAGTGGAACGGTAGGGAAGTTTCTGTCCATGGTAACATTTCTTCCAGATTGTTTCAAGTTAGACATTTCAATCAATCTTCTATTTCAGGGCCACTGTTATGGATCTTATCATTAGCGTGCTTTCCAGCGTAGGGATCCGCAGCGAAGCAGTATTGCGTATCTGCATCACATAACAGGTTCATCTCTATTCGATATTTTCCTGGTTTTGTTGGAATATATAGCCTGAATGGGCATCGCCCATGGAAGTCCTTCATCCACTGTGACTGACTCACTAGGATTATAAAACTCAGGAAATTTACTGTCATGTTCCACATATCCCTGATAGGAGCAGATTTGTCGGTGTGTTTTCTAGCTGCTCGAGTTAGAGCATCATCAAAACGCAAGCCCTTCAGTAAGAGCCTCAGTCTATGCTCCTAAAATGAAGCTCGGTACATCGGGAAGTTTTCTTTACTAAATATGTCACGTAAACTGTCCCTGTTCTGTCTCTCGACTCCACAGTTCAATTGAATTCCAATTGCTGACACAATTTCTTCCCTTTCAAATGCTTTCGAATTTTTTATGAAAATATCTTCAGATGATTCCCTAAGATTCCAAGCTTTTGATTGGTACACATCAAAATTTTATCCAGGATGTTTTCATCGAAGTACACGAGAAAAGCTTTACCTGGTGTATCAGGTTTTATTCCTGGCTTAGTTTCTTTCGAGGTTCTCATTACGTTAGCAACAGACCTACTCCTTTGATTTACGTAAGGGCTTCTCACCCGTATCATACTTGACGGGGCCATCATGTCTTTTTCAAGTTGATCAATTTGCACTTTCGGCGTGGGTCGTCTTCTTGTTGGTTGAATATCTATAAAAACATGAAAACAGAACCGAACACTAGCAAACTGAGCACTCTACCGAGACACACATCCTAATATACTCCAAAATATCTGCAAAAAGTAATAAAAATCAATATTTACCCTGTTCACTTTCTTCCAACTCGCTGCTGTCAGAAACTACTTGATCTGGAATTTCCATGACTGCATCTTCAGTTTCACCGCTTGAGCTTTCGGATAGTTCACCACTAAATTCATTGTCTGAACACTCAAGCAAATTCCTAATTTCGTCATGTGTCAATTTCATCTTCTTGTACATTCTGTCAAATGCCACAAAGATATTACCTTGCATTCACCACACTGTTTACCGGTTGGCTGCGAGTGGTGATTGTTGACCTGTTACACCTTCAGTTATAACAGTCGCTATAACAATGAGTGTAAACCAAAAGCTGTTCTCATCGTCGATTGTAGCAATTATAATTACGACAATTTAATTGATGAAAGGAGAAAATACAAAAATGCAGTAAATGAATCAGGTAAAAAAGAATACAAACGTCTCAAAAATGAGATCGACAGGAAGTGCAAAATGGCTAAGCAGGGATAGCTAGAGGACAAATGTAAGGATGTAGAGGCTTATCTCACGAGGGGTAAGATAGATACTGCCTACAGGAAAATTAAAGAGACTTTTGGAGAGAAGAGAACCACTTGTATGAATATCAAGTGCTCAGATGGAAACCCAGTTCTAAGCAAAGAAGGAAAAGCAGAATGGTGGAAGGAGTATATAGAGGGTCTATAAGAGGGCGATGTACTTGAGGACATTATGGAAATGGAAGAGGATGTAGATGAAGATAAATAAACGGAAATGTCGTGTGGCTAGGGCCTCCCGTCGGGTAGACCGTTCGCCTGATGCAGGTCTTTCGATTTGACGCCACTTCGGCGACCTGCGCGTCGATGGGGACGGAATGATGATGATTAGGACAACACAACACCCAGTCCCTGAGCGGAGAAAATTTCCGACCCAGCCGGGAACCGAACCCGGGCCCTTAGGATTGACAGTCTGTCACGCTGACCACTTTTTTTTTCCATTATTGATCGTTGCGTTCGGTCGTTGCGGACGTCGCAAGACATCCTGTTCAAGTTCGGAGGTTGATCCTTCCACTCAGTTTTTTTATTCCAGAGGTCAATTGGCTCTCTGGCCGAACACGCTGAGCTACCGTGCCGGCATCACTCAGCTACCGGGGCGGACGTAGATAAAGATGAAATGGGAGACCAAGAGGTGAATACACTAAGCTGATTCAGAAGGATGTAGGTTGCAGTAGTTACTGGGAGATGAAGATGCTTGCACAGGATAGAGTAGCATGGAGAGCTGCATCAAACCAGTCTCAGGACTGAAGACCACAACAACAAATGTCATGTATTTATTAAATAAACTATTGAACACTACAGGAGTTTTAGCCTAAAAACTTCGTTCGGGTCAGTTACTGACCCCCCATTGGTATACAACTGTTAAATAAAGAGGCACAGACGCCCAGATAACGGTGTTCCCGTTACCTCTCGTAACTTTCTGTAAAGTGTGTACCGGGAGATGCCAGATACCACGGTCCTCGTTCGCATTGGCCAGTTTCACATGTGGAGTACTCGAATGTTCCGTCACGAGCAGGTGGGCGTGGTGGTCTGGAGTGCAGCGTGTGACGGGCGGCGTTGCCGCTGCCTCCCACCACAGCCAAACACACGCTCACTTGTTGACGCCGCCGCGCCGGAGCGCCGATAAAAACCTCAGCACGGACGGGACGCCGCAATGTCACCAGCTGTGGTACGCGGCGGCACGCGAACCTCCCGCCTAGCTACGCGGAAAACGTATCGATTTCCCTGGTATCCATCTCACTTTCGTATCGACACCGACAGATGACAGGTTATAGGTTCCGCCGTGTATGCAAAAACACTGTTCTTTCTTTTACCCAGAGATGTTTCGGCATCTCTGTGCCGTCATCAGTGTGTTTTGTTAACTTAAATCTGTACAAAAGTGAACATACACTACTGGCTATTAAAATTGCTACACCAAGAAGAAATGGAGATGATAAACGGGTATTCATCGGACAAATATGTTTTACTAGAACTGACATCTGATTACATTTTCACACAATTTGGGTGCATACATCCTGAGAAATCAGTACCCAGAACAACCACCTCTGGCCGTAATAACAGCCTTGATACGCCTGGGCATTGAGTCAAACAGAGTTTGGATGGCGAGTACAGGTACAGCTGCCCATGCAGCTTCAACACGATACCACAGTTAATCAAGAGTAGTGACTGGTGTATTGTGACGAGCCAGTTGCTCGGCCACCATTAACCAGAAGTTTTCAGTTGCGGAGAGATCTGCAGAATGTGCTGGCCAGGGCAGCAGTCGAACATTTTCTGTATCCAGAAAGGCCTGTACAGGACCTGCAACATGCGGTCGAGCGTTATCCTGCTGGAATGTAGGGTTTCACAGGGCTCGAATGAAGGGTAGAGCCACGGGTCGTAACTCATCTGAAATGTAATTTCCACTGTTCAAAGTGCTGTCAATGCGAACAACAGGTGACCGAGACGTGTAACCAATGGCACCCCATACCATCGCGCCGGGTGATACGCCAGTATGGCAATGACGAATACACACTTCCAATATGCGTTCACCGCGATGTCGCTAAACACGGATGTGACCATCATGATGCTGTAAACAGAACCTGGATTCATCCGAAAAAATGACGTTTTCCCATTCGTTGAGTACACCATCGCAGGCGCTCCTGTCTCTGATGCAGCGTCAAGGGTAACCGCAGCCGTGGTCTCCGAGCTGATAGTCCATGCTGCTGCAAACGTCGTCGAACTGTTCGTGCACATGGTTCTTGTCTTGCAAACCCATTTGTTGACTCAGGGATCGAGACGTGGCTGCACGATCCGTTACAGCCAAGCGGATAAGATGCCTGTCATCTCGGCTGCTAGTGATACGAGGCCGTTGGGATCCAGCACAGCGTTCTGTATTACCCTCCTGAACCCACCGATTCCGTATTCTGCTACCAGTCATTGAATCTCGACCAACGCGAGCAGCAATGTCGCGAAACGATAAACCGCAATCGTGATAGGCTACAATCCGAACTTTATCAAAGTCGGATGCGTTATGGTACGCATTTCTCCTCCTTACACAAGGCATCACAACAACGTTTCACCCGGCAACGCCGGTCAACTGCTGTTTGTCTATGAGAAACCGGTTTGAAACTTTCCGCATGTCAGCACGTTGTAGCACCTTGTGTGAATGCTCTGAAAAGCTAATCATTTGCATATCACAGCATCTTCTCCCTGTAGGTTAAATTTCGCGTCTGTAGCACGTCATCTTCGTGGTGTAGCAATTTTAATGGCCAGTAGTGTTGTTTAGGTTGTAACTGGTCTAGCAAATTGAGACATGGAGTAAGATTTTTGTTCCTCTTTGTTCTAACTGTGATTTAACATTATATGGTTTTGAAGGACCAAGTGTATGGTTTCCTGCACTGACAGCTTGTAATCTGCAAACCGAACAGTGGAAATGTGAATTTCATCGAAGAGTGAAGACATCCCTTGATTTTTAAAGGACTTGATTTTGGAGTGGCAAAACGTTTAAGAATCAAGGAATCTGTTAACTCGCCGATGAAATTCACATTTACTTCGTTTGATCTGCAGATGACAAGCTATCAGCGCAGAACGCCATACAGATTGTCCTGCAAAACCGTTTAATATACAATCGTGGTAAGAAGAAAAACGAGCAAAAAAGTTTCTTTAGGCCTCACTTTTTCCTAGATCAGTTACAATCTAAACTATGTTCATTTTTTACATTTTCAATAAACAAAACCCACTGATGATGGAACAGATGTGGCGAAACATGTTTGGTTAAAAAAACAAAACAGAATTTTTGCATACATGGCGGAACCTATGTCCTTTAATCTAACTGCAAACACGGAAAGAACGGCAAGAGCTGTAGATCCAAAGAAAAGAATATGCGACACCAACAGTTCATTAATCGATGCTTTTACTCATTATTAGTGCTTTACAACAGGTTTCGTATTGAATGATCCTAGTGATGAGGTTTTCTGAGACATCAGGTTCGACGCGGGCCGCCACGAATTTCTATCCTCGACTTTTTCATCTCAGAGTAGCACAACCTACGTCTTCAATTACTGATTGGACATTTTAAGATCTCTGTGTTCCCCCACAGCTTTTGCCCTCTACAGCTCCCTCCACTACCATGGAAGCTATTCGCTGACGTCGTAACACATGCCGTTACCGACAACCTCCTCATCTGTTACCTTCCACCTAATTTTCAACAGCATTCTGTAGCACCTCTTCTCGAACTCTTCAACTCTCGTTTTTTCAGGTTTCCTCACAGTAAATGATTGATTACCACACTACAAATTGCTCCAAACGCACATTCCGAGAAATTTGTTACTCAAATTAACCTCCGTAGCACCAAGGGGATGGAGGTACTTGTGTACTCTTTGACAATACTACAATCTGCTAAGTTAAATTAAATTAAAAATTTTTTAAACAAATATTTATTATCTATCTTACACCAGATGAAATAAAAACTATAAAATTTTCAATCAAACTTATCAAAAAAATTTAAGTCTTAGTGTATATGTAACTTTTCCTAATTAATGTTTTATTCTACATTTTCAGTTTCAGGACGTTACTTTCACATCAATATCTCTTTAAATAGTATGTAGCGAGTAAAAGTCAACAACACTCATTTTCACACGATATTGAAAGCGCGGTGATGTTTCTTGGAGTATGCTAAAAGATATTTTCATGTTCAGGACACTACCAACAGCTCTGCATGTCTTTAAAATTATTTTGTTAATATAAGTCAAGAACAGTTAGCGGGTTTTGTATTCTTTTTTCATTTTTTTAGGCTTGGCATGAAGTACACCCACCCCCTGGTAACAAACGTTATCGAAAATAAGTTCGTATTGTTAGCGTTATACCCATGTTTGATACTTGTAGTCTCCTGCTTTTGGCCAAGAATGTTCTCTTTGCATGTGCTTTGCCTGTAGTTCCCTCCATCACGTATTATTTTGCTTCCAATGTAGCAGAATTACTTAACTTCGTCTGTATCATGCTCATCAATTTTGATGTTAACTTTCTCGCTAATCGCATTTCTACCACTCCACTCTTAGCCGGCAATGCCCTTTTTGTCATTGCTGGTCCGACTTTTATGACCTCCTTGCTCCGTCCGTCATGGGTTATATTGCTGCCTATGTAGCAGAATTCCTTAACTTAATCTACTTCGTGTCCAGAAATCCTGATGTTAACTTTCTCGTTCGTCTTCCTTCGTTTGCAAATTAACTGCAAATTCTGTACTAATGACACTGTTCATTCCATTCGCAAGATCTTGTAATTCTCTCCACTTTCAGTGAGGATAGCAATGTTATGAGTCTTATTGTTGAGAACCTTACTCCATCAATTTTAATTCCACTCCTGAATCTTTATTTCCGTCCTTTCTCCTTTGATGTATAGATTGAACAGTAGGGGCGAAAGACTGCATCTCTGTCTTACCCGGTTTTTTTCTTTTATTTTTTAATTCCAGCACTTCGTTCTAGGTTTCTTATTCATATTGTCCCCTATTGTGCCTTGTACGTACCGTCTTTCCTTACATCATACTGCTTTTTTTCTCAGAATTTCAAACATCTTGCACCATTTTATATTCTCGAACGCTTTTTCTTGGTGTCAAAGGCGATGAACATGTTTTGATTTTGCTTCGGCCTTGTTTTCTTTAAAAAGTATACGTCACAACAGCTTCCTTGGTAACTTTACCTTTCTAAAAGCCGAATTGATCATCATTTGCTATTTTACTTAATCATCTGAGTAAAGTTTTATTAAAGTTTCTGACGGGTGCTCTGCTTTAGTGGACTTAATCCTTGTAAATTGTTTATTCTACAGTTCCCATTTTCTATGACCGTTAATAAATATTTATGAGGTACATGACGGCAAAGAACTAAGCATTTAGAAGCTTTCTGGAAATTGGCGCAATGAACTCCTACTGGAAATATCGTCATCCGACATTTTGATGGGTGCAGATGTGTAAACAAAAATTCAATGAAATTTTGCTGCTTATGCGACTTGATGGAAAGACCACATCTTCGCAAAGACTCAGGACAGATTACTTTTCACCTGCTACGTCCTTGTGAAATCCTTTCATTGCCAATTCCTCACTGTGTTACATCATTCCAAGTGAAAATGTCGCTGTGGACGAGCAACTGTTTCAATGCAACGCTAGATGCTCTATCATTCATTGTAGAGCAAAAAACTACATTTCGAATAAAGTTTTGGCTTGTAGTTGATACAAATTCTGAGTGATCGTTGAATGGATTTTCTTACCCAGGCAAAGATGAGCACCGCCCGACATGTTTTCCTCTGGCTGAGCACGCCTTTGTTATCTCAAGAAGAGATGTTAAATGTGAGAATGTTTTCACAGCCAGATGCCTTGAAGAAAGCCGAAATGTAAGAGCACAAGTAGTGAAGGCACAGTGAAGCAATCTAGAAGGGAAATCCCTCAATTAGCAAAATCTGCTGCAGCGCAGTTGCACACAAGCATACTTTCTAAATTATGTGTACCTGTGTGTCGCAGTTTGAAGGCTATTGATATTGACTTGGCTGGGCAGTTTAATAAACAGCAATTGATTGGAGGTCCAAATGTTTTTCGTGAACTCCATCTGAACTTTACCTGTGATGTACAAGCAGTGTTTGGAGGTAGTACCTGGCTGACACTTGCTGTTGTAAGGGGCAATCAAGCAGATTATGGTGGCCTTGAAGCATTTCCAGATGCTAACATTTTGGCTTGGAAGACATGGAGTATTGGTGAGACTTTAGAACTGTTGGCTAAACAGCCTTATGGTACTCTTGTTCCAAGCATGCCATTTGTTTTGACTACGAGAAGGAAGAAGAAATTAAATGCTGATGAGTAACTCTTTTTATGGGCTGAAGTTGGCAATGGCACTTGTAAAATAAAGATCAACGGTGATTGTATGATTTATTATAGACAATAAAATGTGTTCTGTCCTTTCCTTATCTCCCTCCCTTTTAATAAAAAAATGTATTCACTTTTTGTTTTGGTGGCTGTGTCGTTCTTGGTAGCACGCTAGGGGGGTGACCTTGAACGGGACTTAGCTTAGCTTAGGGGAAAAGGACTCAAAATGTGCTTCTTTTGAGTTGAATGCATGAAACATTTACTATCGATGAACGACATTCCGAAAAGCTACCAGAGTCAGTGACTTACTTGAATAACAGCAAGTACAGTGTTGACGTCATTAATCGAATGGCTGGACTTGACAATGAGAAGTATAGATATTGAAGATGGCCCATGCATGTTTTTCCAATGTACTGCGCTTGGCAGCTATTAATGCATGGGTACTCTAAATGGAGGCAACAGATTAAAAGTAAGCAGACGTCAGTTTATGTACAAGCTGGCAAAAGAGTCACCTTCAGTATATAAGGCCACAAGAGTACCAAATACACTCCTGCATCTGCTTCTACTTGGCTATTGTGCAAATCACATTTAAGTGCCTGGCAGAGGGAGAAGACCCCGAAGCAACGAGAATCGCCTTTATTTTAATGATGTCCACCCCAAATCCTCTACCATGTCCATGACACTTTCTTCCCTATCTCTCGATAACACAAAACGTGCTGCTCTTCTTTGAACTTCCTCGATGTACTCTGTTAACCCTGTCTTGCTGCTTTCGCGGGTGTACGGTACTTCACGCTGGACAATCACGTAAGTGTTTAACGCCGTTAGTCCGACCTGTCTTCATTTTCTGAACTGCATCGTAACTGTAGTCATTTTAGACAGACCCCGCTTTTTTATCAACCCTCACCATTTTGCTTTTGGAATCTGAAAGAGAGTTCAAAGATGAAACAGCGTGCCCTAATGCAGGCGGAATTTAGACATGAAAAAGTGAGGATTCCCGTGTAAGCAACCGAAAGGGGTCCAGTCTACGCGGCTAGGGCTTACGTTTTGTTAAAACAATAAATTTTTGACCAAGTATCTAAATGAAACGATTTCATCATAAACATCAACCAACCTCGAATCCTTCTACTCCAAGATACATGTAGGTTGAAAGGCTTACCTGCCAACATCTAGGATAAATAAAGGAAAACACAGCACAATCAAAAAATTGTTCTACTGTCAAAGCATAATGGAGAAGTGATAAGGAACAAGTGAAGCGGGTAACTTCTGCAACCTGCTACAGTTTGGTGAAAGCCTACACTATTAATTTTTCATGGTCCCATTAGCGTCCAAGAGAATGCAGAATCGAGAGGCTAAGGGTCCGCTATGGTGAGGAGGCAGGGGGTTGGGGGGGGGGGGGGGGGGGAAGGAGGGAGAGGGGAGGGAGAGAGCTGCAGTACAGGGCACTTTTCGAGTTGATTGTTAAGGTTCAACATATACCAGGTGATCAGAAAGTCAGTATGAATTTGAAAACTGAATAAATCACTGAATAATGTAGATAGAGAGATACAAATTGACACACATGCTTGGAATGACATCGAGTTTTATTAGAACCAAAAAATACAAAAGTTCAAAAAATGTCCGACAGATGGCGCCTTATCTGATGAGAATAGCAATAATTAGCATAACAAAGTAAGACAAAGCAAAGATGATGTTCTTTACAGGAAATACTCAATATGTCCACCATCATTCCTCAACAATAGCTGTAGTCGAGGAATAATGTTGTGAACAGCACTGTAAAGCATGTCCGGAGTTATGGTGATACATTGGCGTCGGATGTTGTCTTTCAGCATCCCTAGAGATGTCGGTCGATCACGATACCCTTGCGACTTCAGGTAACCCCAAAGCCAATAATCGCACGGACTGAGCTCTGGGGACCTGGGAGGCCACGCATGACGAAAGTGGCGGCTGAGCACACGATCATCGCCAAACGACGCGCGCAAGAGATCTTTCACGCGTCTAGCAATTTGGGGTGGAGCGCCATCCTGCATAAACATCGTACTTCCCAGCAGCTGTTTATCAGCCAGGCTGGGGATGATGCGCTTCTGTAACATATCGGCGTACCTCTCACCTGTCACGGTAGCAGTTACAAAACCAGAATCGCATTTCCTCGAAAGAAAAAAGGCCCGATAACGGTAGATGTGTAAATCCAACCCATACCGTGACTTTCTCGTCGTGCAATGGAGTTTCCACGACAATTCTAGGATTTTCGGTAACCCAAATTCTGCAGTTGTGGGCGTTGACAGACCCTCGGAACGTGAAATGAGCTTCGTCGGTCCACAACACGTTACTCAACCAATCGTTATCTTCCACCATCTTTTCCATCTTTTGAAACGCCCACACCGCAAATGCCCTCCGCTTCACTAAATCGCCAGGTAACAGTTCATGATGCCGATGGATTTTGTACGGATAGCATCGGAGGGTACGCCTAAGTGCCAACCAAACAGTAGTGTATGGAATGCCGGTGCGAAGTGCGACTGCACGAGCCCTGACTGCCCCGTGCATAGACGAACCCGCTGCCGTCTCCATTTCTTCCTGAACTGTCTCAGCAGCATTACGCCTTGTGCTCGGTCGGCCACTATGGGGTCTATCGTCTAAACAACCCGCGGCTTCGAACTTCGAAATCATTCTCGCCACAGCTGCATCTGTCGATGGACCTTTACCCGTTCGAATCCCCTTCCTATGGCTATAGGATCGTAACGCTGAACTAGCACATTCCCCATTCTGATAATACAGCTTCACTAAAAGCGCCTTTTCAGGTAACATCAACATGCTGTGACTGCTGGCGCATCTGATTCTCTCTCTCATTACAGCTCCTTTTATACACCATTGTCATGCGCACTCACTGACGTTTTGCTGGCGAGCGTCATCTGTCGGACAATTTGTGAACTTTCTTTTTTTTGTTCTAATAAAAACCCCACGTCATTCCAAGCATGTGTGTCAATTTTTACCTCTCTATCTACATTATTCCTTGGTTTATTAAGTTTTCAATTTTATACTGACTTTTTGATCACCCTGCATATCCATCTAGTAAAAATATGTTAGTTCTCAGGCGAAAATTCAATGAATGACGTCGAAGATTTTGATATGACTATACGGATACGTAACTCAATACAAGAGTTTTTTCTATAATAAACCTTTTCTAATGTATTGCTACCACACCATATTGCAACACGCACGAACAAATCACACAGTCATTCATTATTTGTAGTGACTACAGGTTACAATTTTTTTTAAATTTAGAATCTGAAATACGAAGATAATGAACAGATTATCAGGAAAGTAGCTGAATGGTGCCCAAATTTAAATGCATTTAATCTTACCTGAACTTCCCATTCTTCTTCTGCACATGTTTCGTTGATAATATGTTTTCTTGACTTTGACAGCGTACTGACTGCTTTTGAAAGTAAACACTCAGGGGACACTGGAACTGTCAATTACGCTTTGGCTCGCTTATACAGCTGGTGACATAGGAGTTCTTCTGAGTGCTCTCAAGGATTAGCCCACAGTGGCGGCATAGTTGTTGTAAAAACAAAGCCTCGTCCCATGTTCCATATTTAAAGCAGGCGACTGCTGCATATTTCATTCCTTTTGTTTGGGGTGTTCTAATGTCTATTGATGACTCCAAATGTCGTACATCATTCCCAGAGTAACATCACTCTCTGGTGCGCTGCCTCTGGTGCCAACGGCAGCTGCAAGATTAGTTGTTGTTAAGTGCCTTATTGTTGATACTGTCCGAGTACAAGCTGTGGGATGCTGAAAATGCATATTTTTGACCAGAATGAGATTTTCACTCTGCAGCGGAGTGTGCGCTGATATGAAACTTCCTGGCAGATTAAAACTGTGTGCCCGACCGAGACTCGAACTCGGCACCTTTGCCTTCCGCGGGCAAGTGCTCTACCACTGAGCTACCGAAGCACGACTCACGTCCGGTACTCACAGCTTTACTTCTGCCAGTACCTCGTCTCCTACCTTCCAAACTTAACAGAAGCTCTCCTGCGAAACATGCAGAACTTGCCCGCGAAAGGCAAAGGTCCCGAGTTCGTGTCTCGGTCGGGCACACAGTTTTAATCTGCCAGGAAGTTTCATATTTTTGACAATTGCGTCAAGCAAGCAAGACACTGCAGCCAATAGTCATCTATTGTATTGTTGTTGTTGTTGTTGTTGTTGTGGTCTTCAGTCCTGAGACTGGTTTGATGCAGCTCTCCATGCCACTCTATGCTGTGCAAGCTTCTTTATTTCACAGTAACTACTGCAACCTACATCCTTCTGAATCTGCTTGGTGTATTCATCTCTTGGTCTCCCTCTACGATTCTTACCCTCCACGCTGCCCTCCAATACTAAATTGGTGATCCCTTGATGCCTCAGAACATGTCCTACCAATCGATCCCTTCTTCTAGTCAAGTTGTGCCACAAACTTCTCTTCTCCCCAATCCTATTCAATGCCTCCTCATTAGTTATGTGATCTACCCATCTAATCTTCAGCATTCTTCTTTAGCACCACATTTCGAAAGCTTCTATTCTCTTCTTGTCTAAACTATTTATCGTCCATGTTTCACTTCCATACATGGCTACACTCCATACAAATACTTTCAGAATCGACTTCCTGACACTTAAATCTATACTCGATGTTAACAGATTTCTCTTCTCCAGAAACGTTTTCCTTGCCATTGCCAGTCTACTTTTTAGATCCTCTCTACTTCGACCATCATCAGTTATTTTGCTCCCCAAATAGCAAAACTCCTTTACTAATTTAAGTGTCTGATTTCCTAATCTAACAACCTCAGCATCACCTGACTTAATTGGACTACATTCCATGATCCTCGTTTTGCTTTTGTTGATGATCGTCTTATATCCTCCTTTCAAGACACTATCCATTCCATTCAACTGCTTTTCTAAGTCCTTTGCTGTCTCTGACAGAATTACAATGTCATCGGCGAACCTCAAAGTTTTTATTTCTTCTCCATGGATTTTAATACCTAATCCAAATTTTTCTCTTGTTTCCTTCACTGCTTGCTCAATATACAGATTGAATAACATAGGGGAGGGGCTAAAACCCTGTTTCACCCCCTTCCCAACCACTGCTTCCCTTTCATGCCCCTCAACTCTTATAACTGCCATTTGGTTTCTATACAAATTGTAAATAGCCTTTCGCTCCCTGTATTTTACCCCTGCCACCTTCATAATTTGAAAGAGAGAATTCCAGTCAACATTGTCAAAAGCTTTCTCTAAGTCTACTAATGCTAGAGACGTAGGTTTGCCTTTCCTTAATCTAGCTTCTAAGATATGTCGTAGGGTCTTTTGTATATGTTTTCTTTATTTCTTTTTCATGTTTTGGGTTTTCCCGAAGACATCAAAGTTTTGAAAAAGAGTTTGCACCACAATCTATTATTATCAAGAGTAGTAAAAGATTCCTAAGTTTCGCATTTCTTAGGTGCCATTCTGCCTGCAGATTCAATAATTCTTGCGTTTAACACTAGGACTGAGGATAATAGTCTGTCTAGAAGGACCAAGCACTTATTTTGGCCGGCCGCTGTGGAAGAGCGGTTCTAGGCGCTTCAATCTGGAACCGTGTGACCGCTACGGTCGCAGGTTCGAATTCTGCCTCGGGCATGGATGTGTGCGATGCCCTTAGGTTAGTTAGGTTTAAGTAGTTCTAAGTTCTAGGGGACTGATGACCTCAGATGAAAGTCCCATAGTACTCAGAGCCAGTTGAACCACTTATTTTGGCGGGTACAGTTTTATTTGCCTTTTTTTTAAACAGTAAACAAATTTGGATACATGATAACTTGTCTCATACTGTTCATACAGTTCACCAGGATATAGTTGTGCTTTTTTCTGAAGAATTACATGCTAGAAGCAACATTTTATACCTAATTATCAGGCCAGATATATATAATAACAGAATGTAAAATGCATAACTTCCCTTAGCAAAAACACAATCTATAGTAGAAAAAACATTTATTACCCTGATTTCGCTTTGTCAAAGCCACCTGCTGTTAGCACCTGCGTTCAGCGTTGCCTAAACATGATCCACAAACATACTTGCTGCTCTTTGTACAGAAATGATTTCTCCTGTTCTTCTCTCTACATTCCCCAATTTGACAGGTCTTTCGAATATTGCTATGTTGTGGTTCTGTGCTGGCAGTTGGCAATTGACCCTAAATAATGAAAAGCCTGAGGTCATTCACATGAGTACTAAAAGGAATCCGTTAAACTTCGGTTACAAGATAAATCAGTCAAATCTAAATGCCGAAAATTCATCAAAATACCTAGGAACTATAATTGCGAACATCTTCATTGGAAAAAACAAACAGAAAAAACGGGGAAAGTGAGCCAAAGACTGTGTTTCGTTGGCAGAACACTCAGAAGATGAAACAGATCTACTGAAGAGACTTGCCTACACTACGTTTGTCCGTCCTCTTTTGGAGTACTGTGGCAGAGTTACAGTTTTAGGTAGACTAAATATCGTGCAGAAGAACTGCTGTGGGCTTACTCGCAGCGGTTTGTGAGAAATGGGCGCACAATTACCAGAGAGTAATAATAATGGGCATCCTTTCAAAGACGAAATTTCTCAAACTCCACATAATCAAACTGTCAGATTTAAAGCCTTCAGAAACATTGTATAGGACGGGTGTTGGGGTCAGCACAGAAATCCTACAACTCTCTGCAAGATTTTATGTTATACCTACTTTGAAACTAGATTATGTTCCTCTGATTTAATACCAACTGGTAACTTTGTTTAGTGTTATTTTGATTATGTTTACAGGGGGCCGAGTTTGGAAACTATTTTTCAGTCTCGCTAGTGTAAGATTCTTGAAAATAATTTTTCCTTGTATTAACTCTTCTTTATATTCTGTAAGAGTAAAATGTAGGTGTTCTATAATATTGCAAGGAAAATATTTTAAAACATGTATTTCTCTATTTTCACTTTTTTTAACAAAAACAAAATGAGATCCATTTTTGGGCACAGATAAGGACACCAAAGTAGTTGTCCTTGGTAACGACCATAGAGTAAATATCTCTGGAGTGAGCATTCACATGCGCAGAACAGATTTTGTGTTGTCATCATACATTGCCGGTCTGGTCACGTGTTCTCGGGACGTCGTGCGTTTGTCCGTGTAGCGCCCTGTATATTTAGAATGACACTACATCCCTAGTACAGACGGATTCTTTTCGTACGTGTCGTGGATTATTTATATATGTTGCGCAGACATTTTAACAGTATCCATTTGATACCGGGAATAAACCAGCTACGTAACTTTTAAGGGCAAGTGATATTGCATTTTGCTTCTCTGCGATAGGTGTCACATTTCAGATGGACTCGATTTTTGGTACCGTAGTTTTCGGTACGATACGGCACTTTATAGTATTACAGAGCCTGACGTACATTTTTGCAGTGATAGTCTTGCAAAACGACTTGACAGTACGCTAGTACTTTTGCAAGTGTCCGAAAAACACCGAATTTGCCACACATTAGTGCTTATATCCCTGCTAAATCGTCCTTTTTGCTGATAATTCTGGTTATTTATTTTCTCGTTTTGTGACTTAAAGCACAATTTTTCTTACTTGTGAAACTTTTTTATTTATTTATTTAACGCATTGAACATAATGGCTCCCAGTTTATTAAATAAATAGTAGACTGAGTAATCTACACACATAATCGACAAGTCACTGATAAATGCATGGAGGTTAGTATTTGCTGAAACAACTAACCATTCCCTTTCCTGTTCCACTAGCAAATTTACGAGAGGAAGCGATTGTTTGTAAGCTTTTGTACGAGCCGTAATATCTATTATATAGTCATAAAATTGTTGAAAAATAGGTCTACAGAAACAAGCCTTAATTATAATGCGTCTCGAAATTATTAACGTATACAGTGTCTCTTACTAATATGATAACTATAATTAGAGCTACGTGGTATGTACCCATGAAAAGTTACTATCCCTCCTTCCACATATTTTTCTTTGCATCCGTAGCAACAACAGTAATCCACCATCGCTATTACACTATCAACAAACGGTGAAAACACAACAAAAACTCTTGATATTATAAACTTCAAACGCTGCGGAAAGCACACACGCACAGCAAAGTCCCGAAAATACGTGACAATCCGGGTTTAATGCTGACAACATGCGCAGAACGCAATGCTCACTCCAGAGATATTTACTCTATGGTAACGACTCAATGTTTTGCTTCAGCCAGTAAACTCACTGACTCAATCTCGTAAGAAGTGTAAGCAAATTTTGTTCATGTTTTAAAATAACTTTAGCTGTGGAACGAAATATTTGTTGCTCCCATATATCTTTTGGAGAAACAAAACGCTCACAAGATTTAACCATTGTAGTAAAAAGAATCTTTATTGAAAATAGTACATTTACAGTAAAAACAAATTGAAAAGTATTTCCGAAGTTGCCTGCAAATGAACGACGCCACTAGCCAGCAGATGCAGGTGTGACTTCCAAAGTAATGACGTCTTGTGCTGACTACAGCGTTGCCAACCCCAGAATATAAAATTATCTTTTGTATTTAAAATTATCGTTTTTTATCTAAAATTATCGTATATTGATAATCTTAAAAAAACAAAAACAATAATGCTGATAATATGACGTACACAATATTTGTTTTCAATCGCGAATGGCAAAGTCTTCTCATCTTTTAAAATTTTTATCCATAAAACCTCCTAATTACGAACCAAAACGTCTCTAATCGCGATGCTAAGTACTAAAAATACGTTCAGAACCAGATAAACTCGGAATTGTCGAAAGCATCACAGATTTTTTGCAAGGAAAATTCGCTAACCCCGATGGAAAAGTAGCACTGTGTACGTAATATAATTAAAAATAATAACATAATTAAACTCACCCTAATAAGCATCGTTGTCGAACTCCATATCGACGAAATCGGCGTCACTAGCACGATGAGATTCCTTCTTCTTATCATAAATGTCGACGTGTTCATTGATGCAGTCATTGCACTGATTGGTTCGAACTGTACACAATTTTTCACACGCTGGGAAGTGAGCAGTAATGCGCTGACTGTACCCGAATGTAACTTATTTCTCAATGGTGTCTTCACTAGATTCATTTTTGAAAAGACTCGCTCACAATCAGCACTAGAATGTGCTAAAACTAATATATCTAGCACAAAGATTCCTATTTGGAGGAACTCTTGTTTATCATGAAGGTCCCTAGCGTCCTTTATGAACACCCAAAATTCGTCCACCTCTTTAGACCGTAGATTTTCGGGAAGTTCTGCATGTGGTAATGCTCTCCACTGATAATCAATCATTTGCATAAGCCTTTTGTCTTTTGGAGAAATCCTCTGAACCGACTTTATAAATGGAACAAGCGTTGACGGCCTCGCAGCACTTTTTGACAATGCTATTTCTGGTGTTAACCAACTCAACGTTTTTATAACAGAATTGTTGAAATCATACCGCTTTTTTATCTCACAACAAGATATTATAAGAAACTTGCACTCTGTAGTAGAAATCAGTCACTTTAGATTTTTGTGAGATGTTTTCAGATTGGCTCATGAAATCCATCACACCTACGGCTAAATACATTTGCGTATAAGGCACAAGTTGGGCTGGGTTTGCTGGATCTATGTCTGTCAAATCAGTTTTATTGATATAAGCAGGAGACATATAGCAGAGAAGGATTTCTTTGTACGTTTTGCACATTCTATCATGCAAAGAGCAAATTACTAATTTCTCGCTTTGAAAATATTGATTCAGAAACACAAATTTCGGTAGAATCCACTCGAGAAATATAA
This sequence comes from Schistocerca piceifrons, assembly GCF_021461385.2. Taxonomy (NCBI): domain Eukaryota; kingdom Metazoa; phylum Arthropoda; class Insecta; order Orthoptera; family Acrididae; genus Schistocerca; species Schistocerca piceifrons. Next base: position 68,572,149 of record NC_060146.1, on the reverse strand, counting down.
AAAATACACGTACAAAGTTGTCCCTGAATGCCTTTGTTAACTGTTGAGCTGCATACAGTCTTTCTTCTTCCCACTTGCAATCATCATCATCATCATCATTTAAGACTGAGTATGCCTTCAGCGTTCATTCTGGAGCATAGCCCCCCTTATAAAATTCCTCCATGATCCCATATTCAGTGCTAACATTGGTGCCTCTTCTGATGTTAAACCTATTACTTCAAAATCATTCTTAACCGAATCCAGGTACCTTCTCCTTGGTCTGCCCCGACTCCTCCTACCCTCTACTGCTGAACCCATGAGTCTCTTGCGTAACCTTGCTTCTCCCATGCGTGTAACATGACCCCACCGTCTAAGACGGTTCGCCCTGACTGCTACATCTATAGAGTTCATTCCCAGTTTTTCTTTGATTTTCTCATTGTGGACACCCTCCTGCCATTGTTCCCATCTACTAGTACCTGCAATCATCCTAGCTACTTTCATATCCGTAACCTCAACCTTGTTGATAAGGTAACCTGAATTCACCCAGCTTTCGCTTCCATACAACAAAGTTGGTCGAAAGATTGAACGGTGCACAGATAACTTAGTCTTGGTACTGACTTCCTTCTTGCAGAAGAGAGTAGATCGTAACTGAGCGCTCACTGCATTAGCTTTGCTACACCTCGCTTCCAGTTCTTTCACTATGTTGCCATCCTGTGAGAATATGCATCCTAAGTACTTGAAACCGTCCACCTGTTCTAGCTTTGTTCCTCCTATTTGGCACTCAATCCGTTTATATATCTTTCCCACTGACATTACTTTCGTTTTGGAGATGCTAATCTTCATACCATAGTCCTTACATTTCTGGTCTGGCTCTGAAATATTACTTTGAAAACTTTCAATCGAATCTGCCATCACCACTAAGTCATCCGCATATGCAAGACTGCTTATTTTGTGTTCACATATCTTAATCTCACCCAGCCAGTCTATTGTTTTCAACATATGATCCATAAATAATATGAACAACAGTGGAGACAGGTTGCAGCCTTGTCTTACCCCTGAAACTACTCTGAACCATGAACTCAATTTACCGTCAACTCTAACTGCTGCCTGACTATCCGTGTAAAGACCTTTAATTGCTTGCAAAAGTTTGCCTCCTATTCCATAATCTCGTAGAACAGACAATAACTTCCTCCTAGGAACCCAGTCATATGCCTTTTCTAGATCTATAAAGCATAGATACAATTCCCTGTTCCACTCATAACACTTCTCCATTATTTGCCGTAAGCTAAAGATCTGGTCCTGACAACCTGTAAGAGGCCTAAACCCACACCGATTTTCATCCAATTGGTCCTCAACTAATACTCGCACTTTCCTTTCAACAATACCTGAGAAGATTTTACCCACAAGTGCAAGTGAAAAATAATTGCAATGCATTCCATTGTTCTAGAATACGTGAAACAACAGTTAACAAAGATAACCATCTTGTTTGAGACGGATGCAGTATCTTGTGAGGTTCGACATTACAAAACTGTTGGAATTCCACAAACTGGGCTATTCTTTTTGAACTATTCTCAAAGAATGAATATGTACCCCTTGCTGTGTCTTCACATAGTCTTGGTAATTGTTTGCAAGCCTCACTTGCACATAGGTGCAATGAAAGACATATACATTTCTGTATAAAAATACCAGGAAAATCTCTAATTATTCGACTAGCAACAGAATTATCTTTCCCCATCATTGTGTTGCACCCACCCGAAGCAAATCCTACTAAATTTTCAGGAAGAATATTATGTACTGACAAGGCTTTACTTACGAGATCGTACAAACGATTAGCAGTGGCACCTTCATGAGCGGCCTCTGCATTTTTCTCGTCAAACAGCTGTAACAACTGCCAAAATTTAATATGTATTTTGGAGCTATCTTCACCAAAATACCGCACACACACAAATTTTTCGTAGCGGAAATGTCGGTAGATTCATCAATTATGAAACTGAACTTTTGTCTCTGTAAAACTTCATTCAGTTCATCCAAATGACATTTACCTATGACATTCCTTATCACCCCTGTGGCTTTTGTTCTATCCAGCTGCAAGTTCTCAACTATTTTAGAATCGGGAAAGGCACTTTTAATTACATCTGTTAAGTGATTGGCTCTGTTAATAGAGATGTTATGTTCTGCCAAAAATCCACATAGCAATACTTCAGCCCTCTTGCCCTGATTATCAAATGTATCAGACGATTTTGATTGTGATGAAAAGTTAAGTTTCTTTTGTAGAGGCCCGACACATTTTACGGCACTTAAGTGTTTTTACCCTTTAGCGTGATTTTTCACTACAGTCAACTCAGCACTGAATTCACACCTACAAACTTTACACCGAGCTTTACATGCATCATCACTAACAGGTTGTAGCCAATCCTTGAAAGATAAATCAGTCAACCATTCCTTTCTGAACTTTTGTTTCAAACGTTTTAATTTCAACTCACCACGCAGCCTCAATTTCTTCTGTGGGGTCCGCAGAGAATCTACATCACTGTTGTCACTTTCCATTATTTATATTTGAATACACTACTACAGTATTTATTTAAAGAACACCACACTTTTATTTCCCTTAAGAACAAAAAATTAATACTCTTTTAAGAGCACAAAGACAACTTCCCGTGCATTCATGTCCCAGTTTCACCAGCAACTGATGACAGTGGCCTAGCCCTTACAGCCCATATTGTTGTGAAACAATATTCGTTAGGCGGTAAGGGTATTCCCCGGAAGCGAATATACAGTGTTAAGAGTCGTTGGACTGTTGCGGGGAGTGGACGAGAGAAAAAGAGGAAATTGCTTATATTGAATGGAGTATGGACTTAAACATATGAAAACAGATTATTAACGTATGAAACTACTACAAGTATCAATTTATTTTCATTTTAAATCTTCACAAAAATTATCGTAGATTCCGCAGTTATCAGCAATGTACTATCGTATATCGTGTTCACGTTGTAATTATCGTATATCGCGATAATTTATCGTATGGTTGGCAACGCTGGCTGACTACATCATTCACGGTTTAAGGATCACAGAATATACACATATTTCAGTTCAAAGCCTCCATTGTTATCGAGGAAACGCGGTCGGTTGGTGTCGCACTTGGCGCCAAAGAACGTAGCTGTCGCAGAGGCCGGAGCGAGCGTAAATTACACGACCAGCTCTCCTTGGAGGGGCCGGTAAACAACGCAGGCCGCCCACACGAATTGCACAGCTGGTGGCGGCTCGTAGCGGAAATTCCAGCAGTGGAAGTCCTTCTCCGTAACGAGGATTAGTGGCGCTTCTCGGAAGCGGCTGGAAAAGTCTTTTCACAATCGACAGTTAAGTAGCTCCGATGGCGTGGCTCATTTTTGCTCTTTTGCACATCGCCGGACGTTGCCCTAAAAAGGCCGATAACGCCGGGCAAATCTTTACATATATTTTTGTGTTCCGAGCCTACTTTTTCTTAGTTTTAAGCATCTAGCAGACAACTCGTCGCCTGGACAACCTAGACAACTACAAAGCGGTATTATACTAAATATGGCCACCATACGTCCTACTCAGTGATGATCAAAACTGAAACAGGAATACATGGCTCCTCCTTTTCTATCGCTGTAACGACCACGTCAGTTTTACTTTTGATAAAGTTGTGAGACCATACGCTGAGAGATTAAGGTTTTGCTTCGCCTCCAGCCATAGCGCCATATACGAGCGACTGCTGGCATGATACATCGCATGCGATATCGCCTGCAACCTGACGCTCGCAATAGCGACTTTCCAAGCAATTTCAACCAGTCTTACGAACGCCACTGAGTCGAGAAATTCTACTATGGAAAGTGTACTGCTGTAGTCGGCACTTATGACAGTGTATCTCCGTGTACCCACGAATACTATAGATCAATTCTTTTACCTTGGCGGCTCGCGCATGCCCGCCCAGACGCGGGACATTGCTGCGTTGCCAATTTCAAACGACACACACGCCAAGAGAAGTAGCGCCATAGTATAGTATAGTTCGCAAACGTACTTTTAGGGGGGAGCGCACGGTTTATGAAGTAAAACCGCCACGGATGTGTTAACCCTTTCGCTGCTGCAGAGACGTGCTCCCCGCATTCCACGCTGTGCGCGATTTTGTCATCACTGCACTGCTCGCCTGTGCAGACACACGGTGTTCCGACTGCTTTGACACACTTATCATTCGATTTTACAAAAACTATTAGGCCCAAAAATTTGATTTTTACATATCTTCTTGACTGATACCTTCCCCCCATAAACGACTTAATTTTGTTTCGATGTTCTACGCAGTTATTGTGCAGCATTAAATGTAGTAAACCATTGCACGAAATTTTGAAGAGTTTGCGGAGGTAAAAGTCCATAGCGTATACTTTCCGTATGGTCGATTTTAGTTGCCACAATGTTGAGAAAGAAATGTGGACAAGATACCTAAATTTCATATAAAATTTACTGTATAACAATATCTCATTTAATTTAAGTACCAGATAGGTATCGTATGTAATATTGAAAAATATTCCGTCTTTCGCGACTGTAATAAAAGTTTTATTTACATCAGGCGCGTTTGGCTTTATTTTAAAAGCACTTCAATCAATCAAAAGGAAGTAGACAAAATACATTAAACAAAAATGTGGACTTACAAAAACATTAGGACTTGAATTTCTGTGTGTCAGTGAAGTGCTCTGAGCTATGTCAAATATAATTTTTGTGTGTGGCACACACAAATAGCATTTATTTGCTAAAACACTGATCATCCGACACAAAAGTTGAATATTGTGTTACCACAGCACAAAACTACGTAAGGTTACTTGGCAATGGTGTAGACAAAATACTGTCCACTGAAGATGCTTCAAAAGAGAAAAACGCGTCTGGTCTAAATAAGCCGCTTATTACAGTTGCAGAAGAGGAATATATTACAAATTCTGCTCTAAATAATACTTTTAATACTGTCGCAAAAGAATATATCTCAATATGAATAGTAAAACAGGGACTGTGGAAGAGAAGATATACAAACAAAACAGATAACATGAATATTGTATGTGTGGCTTTTCATTGTTTTTAATTGCTGTGAAAAGAAATATTGGAGGACAAAATTAGAAAAACCGGACACCTATTATGGTTATAATGAAGAGATAAAGCACTAGAAATTTCAAAAAATTACACTCAAACGAATGAAATTCAATTAAGACTCTTCGATACTGTTTTTGAATGAAGAAAATATTGAGCCCCAAACAAGGATTGAACCCAGAACCGTTCACTTTGCAGACAAACACTTTAACCATTACGCTAATGTAGTTTGTCATTCAATAAAATTCCTGGAGGACTGTAAAACATTGTTGGTATGCCTAAGAATTACTCACGTTTCGTCGAAGTACAACAGGAAATAAACAATTACCGCTGTTCTTTACTGCGAAAAAGCGGTTCGTGAGAATGATACAAACACCTTTCCTTGCTATCACCTGAATTAGGAGGCTTATTGCTTGTTTGGTTTAATTAATTAATAGAATGTGAAGCAACTGGTATAAAGAATGTTTTTCCCAAATATATATAAAAGAAAGTCTGCTATCAAGACATTGCCTTTGTTCTATTACTTTATTTATGACTGAACGTTTCTAAAACTGAAGACACTCGTCCATGCTCTGCACTGCGGTCAAGCTCTGGCAATGTCGTTCTCTGTTCATTGGCTGACTGTGTTTTGTGACGTCAGATGCGCAGAACGAACCTAAACTCGGCCGCCGTCGTAAATGACGCGCACTTTAGCAGAAAATAATTTTAAAAAGATAGGATTTGATATTTATTAAACTTCCTTTGAAACTCTTTTCTTGTGAACTGTGGGTTACTGTACGGACTATATTACTCTTTTCACTGACACCAAGTATGAACAATTTTCTAATGCGCTAATAGCTTTCGTTTTTAACTTATTAGCCCTCAATTCCTTTTTCTTAGGTTAGTTTTATAGGAATAGCGGAGGCACGTACACATGATCCTTGATGAAGCCCCAAAGGAAAAAATCGCATGGCGTTAGGTCGGGTGAACGTGGAGGCCACGGAAAGCAAGCTCTGTCACTGGGCCCCTAGCGGCCTATCCAGCGCTTTATGTGTGCCGTATGACAAATGGTGCTCACATTGAACATTTATAAGGTTCTTGGTAAAACTGTTGGAGTTGCTCTTTCATTTGGCATATCATTTATAACTGTAAGTTCAATATAATAAATATTATAAAGCGTTAAAACCCCGATATTCGTTTATAAACACCCTGTACTTACACAATTTGTTTTCCAATCCCGATGAGTGAATAAAAGTGTTCTCAACAGCCGCACTGCAGATCGTCATAATTCTTCGTATAAATTGTGTAAGGGAGAGTTGATTGGGTATGTAACACAAGGAACTTAGGAACAGCGGTGTAATAGAATTGGCCTGAACGTTTAGATTAATATATCCATTTAATATTATAGAATGTCAGTCTGTTTAGAACCTAAAAACTTCTACAATGCATGTAACTGTTTCATAACAGGTCCTGATGGGATTCCAATTCGGTTTTACAGGGAGTACTCTACTGCATTCGCTCCTTACTTAGCTTGCATTTATCGCGAATCTCGTAACAAACGTAAAGTCCCGAGCGAATGGAAAAAAGCGCAGTTGACGCCTGTGTATAAGAAGGGTAGAAGGACGGATCCACAAAATTACAGACCATTATCGTTAACATCGAATTGTTGCAGGATTCTCAAACATATTCTCAGTTCGAATATAATGAATTTCCTTGAGAAAAAGAAGTTGCTGTCCATGCATCAGCACGGCTTTAGAAAGCATCGCTCCTGCGAAACGCAACTCGCCCTTTTCACATGATATCTTGCGAACCATGGATGAAGGGTATCAGACGGATGCCATATTCCTTGACTTCCGGAAAGCGTTTGACTCGGTGCCCCACTGCAGACTCGTAACTAAGGTACGAGCATATGGGATTGGTTCCCAAGTATGTGTGGCTCGAAGACTTCTTAAGTAATAGAACCCAGTACGTTGTCCTTGACGGTGAGTGTTCATTGGAGGTGAGGGTATCATCTGGAGTCCCCCAGGGAAGTGTGGTAGGTCCGCTGTTGTTTTCTATCTACATAAATGATCTTTTGGATAGGGCAGATAGCAATGTGCGGCTGTTTGCTGGTGATGCTGTGGTGTACGAGAAGGTGTCGTAGTTGAGTGACTGTAGGAGGATACAAGATGACTTGGACAGGATTTGTGATTGGTGTAAAGAATGGCAGCCAACTCTAAATATCGATAAATGTAAATTAATGCAGATGAATAGGAAAAAGAATACCGTAATCTTTGAATACTCCATTAGTAGTGTAGTGTTTGACACAGTCACGTCGAATTAATATTTGGGCGTAACATTGCAGAGCGATATGAAGTGGGACAAGCATGTAATGGTAGTTGTGGGGAAGGCGGATAGTCGTCTTCGGTTCATTGGTAGAATTTTGGGAAGATGTCGTTCATCTGTAAACGAGACCGCTTATGAAACACTAATACGACCTACTCTTGAGTACTGCTCGAGCGTTTGGGATCCCTATCAGGTCGGATTGAGGGAGGACATAGAAGCAATTCAGAGGCGGGCTGCTAGATTTGTTACTGGTAGGTTTGATCATCACGCGAGTGTTACGGAAGTGCTTCAGGAACTGGGGTGGGAGTCTCTAGAGGAAAGGAGACGTTCTTTTCGTGAATCGCTGCTGAGGAAATTTAGAGAACCAGCATTTGAGGCTGACTGCAGTACAATTTTCTGCCGCCAACTTATATTTCGCGGAAAGACGACAAAGATAAGATAAGAGAGGTTAGGGCTCGTACAGAGGTATATAGGCAGTCATTTTACCTCGTTCTGTTTGGGAGTGGAGCAGGGAGAGAAGATGCTAGTTGTGGTACGAGGTACCCTCCGCCACGCACCGTATGGTGGATTGCGTAGTATGTATGTAGATGTAGATGTAGATAAATAACAAAATCACCAGATGCAGGCCTTTGAATTGTGACTACTGTATTGTTATCGACTACCCATCAGTCCTGTTTCTACAGCACAATCTCTGCAAATTTGGAGAGTGTATTTTCTTTTAAACTAAAAACTCTGCCTGAACAGTCCTTGAAAACCCAACCGTACCGACCGACCGCCGTGTCATACTTAGCCCACAGGCTCACTGGATGCAGATACGGAGGGGCATGTGTCTGCACATTGCTCTCCCGGCCATTGTCACTTTTCGTGACCGAACGCTACTTCCTAATCAAATAGCTCATCCATTGGCCTCACAAGGGCTGAGTGTAACCCGTTTGCCTGCAGCGCTTGGCATATGGTCACCCATCCTAGTGCTAGCCAAATCCGACAGCGCTCAACTTCGGTGATCCGACGGCGTTACCACTGTTGCAATGCCATTGGTTGTATTCTCTTTTGTTTCTTTATAAATGACAACTCCGGCCTCCTCAGAGCTGTTTGTGCTCCCTGGATAACTAGGCCAAAACGAAACCAAACAGAACTACACTGAAACGCCAAAGAAACCGGTATAGGGATGAGTATTCAAATACAGAGTATTTGGAAAGAATTCAACAGTATTCAGATCAAAAATGCCAGTAAATCTGAAGATAGCAGTAGTTGATCAATGCATTCTTCCTGTGATTACGTATGGCTGCGAGACATGGACACTGAACTCATTTACAAAAGGGAAACTTAGGACAGCACAGAGAGCCATGGAGAGATCAATGCTGGGCTATACAAGAAAGGATAGGAAAAGGGCAGATGACATCCGGTCTGTGACGAAGCTTAAGGACATCTTAGAGACAGTAGGTTCCTTGAAACGGCAGTGGGATGGCCACGTCGCAAGAAGAAAAGACAACAGATGGACGAAGACAGTACTGGAGGAAGTCCGAGAGAGCACCAGAGGCCTAGAGGAAGACCGCCAGACAGATGGGACAAAGACATCAAGAAGATAGCTGGTAACATCTGGCAGAGAACTGCCCAAGACCGTCCCACTTGGAGAAGACTGCTGAAAGCCTACCTGAATCCACAACTCGGCCACATCATTTAATGACTGAATTGGCTGATGATGACGATGATGATGATGATGATTCAAATACAGAGATATGTAATCAGGCACAAATCGGCGCTGCGGTCGGCAACGCCTATATAAGACAAGAATCTGGCGCAGTTGTTACATCGGTTATTGATGCTACAATGGGAGGTTATCGGGATTTAAGTGAGTTTGAACGAGGTGCTATAGTCGTCGCACGAGCGATGGGATACAGCATCTCCCAGGTAGCTATGAAATGATTTTCCTGTACGACCATTTCATGAATCTACCGTGAATATTTGTAATCGGGTAGAACATCAAATCTCCGACATCGCTCCGGCCGGAAAAAGATCCTGCAACAACGGGACCAACGACGACTGAAGAGAATCGTTGAACGTGACAGAAGTGCAACCCCTCCGCAAACTGCTGCAGATTTCAGTGCTGAGCCACCAACAAGTGTCAGTGTGCGAACCATTCAACGAAACATCATCGATGTGGGCTTTCGGTGCCGAAGCCCTACTCGTGTACCCTTGATGACTGCAGGACATTAAGCTTTACGCCTCGGCTGGGCCCGTCAGTACCGACATTGGACTGATGATGACTGGAAACATGTTGCCTGGTCGGGCGATTCTCGTTTCAGATTGTATCGAGAGGGTGGTTGTGTACGGGTATGGAGAGAACATCATGGGTCCATGGACCTTGATTGTCAGCAGGGGACTGTTCAAGCTGGTGGAGGCTCTGCAATGGTGTGGGGTGTGGCAGCTAGAATATGGAACCCCTGATTCGTCTGGACGGGACTCTGGCAGGTGACACATACGTAAACAGCCTGTCTGATCACCTGCATCCATTTATGTCCATTGTGCATTCCTATGGACTTGGGAAAATCCAAATGGACACGTCCGAAATTCTTACAGAGTGCCTCCAGGAACACTCTGTGTTCAAACAGTGGGCACATTATTGAGCATGAGTCGGATGCCTTGCAACGTGCTGTTCAGAAAAGATCTCCACCTCCTCGTACTCTTACGGATTTATTGACAGCCCTGCAGGATTCATGGTGTCATTTCCCTCCAGCACTACTTCAGATATTAGTCGAGTCCATGCCCCGTCATGTTGCGGCACTTCTGCGTGCTGTTGTGGGCCATACACGATATTAGCCAGGTGTTCCAGTTTCTTTGGCTCTTCAGTGTATATATAATTAGAAAATGTGTGCTTTCAGATTCTAAATATAGAAAAATAAGTGAAACACATTCATTATGTACCTACGTACCGGCACGGCATGTATTTTTATACTTACGCCTGTATACCACAACACATACAAACATGTTGTAAAATTACCGGCTTACCAACTCACCATCAACGTTTTATTAGTGCCATCTACAGGCCGTTTCCGAAAAAAAGTAGAGACATTCAAACATAGAATACGAACCACATAGATAGTGGTCCATTGATAGTGACCAGGCCAAATATCTCACGAAATAAGCATCAAACGAAAAAACTGCACAGAACGACACTTGTCTAGCTTGAAGGCAGAAACCAGATGGCACTATGGTTGGTCCGCTAGATGGAGCTGCCATAGGTCAAACGGATATCAACTGCGTTTTTTTTTTTTTTTTAAATGGGAACCCCCATTTTTCATTACATATTCGTGTGGTACGTAAAGAAATATGAATGTTTTAATTGGACCACTTTTTTCGCTTTGTGCTAGATGGCACTGTAATAGTCACAAACGTATAAGTACGTGGTATCACGTAACATTCCGCCAGTGCGGACGGTATTTGCTTCGAGATACATTCATTAACCGTGCTAAAACGGACCGTTTACCAATTGTGGAAAAGGTCGATGTCGTGTTGTGATCAAAATGCCCAACGGGCGTGTGCTATGTATGCTGTTCGGTATCCTGGACGACGTCATCCAAGTCTCCGGACCGTTCGCCGGATAGTTACGTTATTTAAGGAAACAGGAAGTGTTCAGCCACCTCTGAAACGTCAACCACGACCTGCAACAAATGGTGACGCCCAAGTTGGTGTTTTAGCTGCTGTCGCGCCTAATCCGCACGTCAGTAGCAGACAAATTGCGCGAGAATCTCAAAATCGTCGGTGTTGAGAATCCTACATGAACATCGATTGCACCCGTACCATATTTCTATGCACCAGGAATTGCATGGCGACGACTTTGAACGTCGTGTACAGTTCTGCCATTGGGCACAAGAGAAATTACGGTACGATGACAGATTTTGTGCACGCGTTCTATTTAGCGACGAAGCGTCATTCACCAACAGTGGTAACGTAAACTGGCATAACATGCACTATTGGGCAACGGAAAATCTACGATGGCTGCGACAGGTGGAACATCAGCGACCTTGGCGGGTTAATCTATGGTGCGGCATTATAAGAAGAAGGATAATTGGCCCCCATTTTATCGATGGCAATCTAAATGGTGCAATGTATGCTGATTTCCTACGTAGTGTTCTACCGATGTTACTACAAGATGTTTCACTGCATCACAGAATGGCGATGTTCTTCCAACATTATGGATGTCCGGCACATAGCTCGCGTGCGGTTGAACCGGTATTGAATAGGATATTTCATGACAGGTGGATTGGTCTTCGAAGCATGGCCCGCACGTTCACCAGATCTAACGTCCCCGGATTTCTTTCTGTGAGGAAAGTTGAAGGATATTTGCTATCATGGTCCACCGACAACGCCTGACAACATGCGTCAGCGCGTTGTCAGTGCATGTGCGAACATTACGGAAGGCGAACTACTCGCTGTTGAGAGGAATGTCGTTACACGTATTGCCAAATGCATGGAGGTTGACGGACCTCATTTTGAGCATTTATTGCAATAAAGTGGTATTTACACGTAATCACGCTGTAACACCATGCGTTCTCAGAATTGATAAGTTCACAAAGGTACATGTATCACATTGGAACAACCGAAATTAAATGTTCAAACGTACCTACGTTCTGTATTTTAATTTAAAAAACCTCCCTGTTACCAACTGTTCTTCTAAAATTGTGAGCCACAAAGCGAAAAAGTGGTCCAACTAAAACATTCATATTTCTTTACGTACTACACGAATATCTAATAAAAAATGGGGGTTCCTATTTAAAAAAAAAACGCAGTTGACAACCGTTTGGCCAACGGCAGCGCCATCTAGTGACCCAACCATAGCGCCATCTGGTTTCACCCTTCAAGGTAGACGAGTTTCGTTGTTTGCAGTTTATTCGTTTGACGCTTATTTCGTGAGATATTTTGCCCTGTCACGATCAATGGACCACCCGGTATAGTGATCTGGATACCGTGGACTTCTGCGTGTTTATTTGGACTGAACAGTCCTAACGCAGGAGAGCAATATCAGCAGGGGAGGGGGGGGGGGTGGGAAGTTGGTGGTAGGAGGGAGGGGGGAGGGTGCGGGGGCAGGGCAGTCCGTTGTGTCAGCTCGTGGGTCTGGTCTCTCTTTTCTTACTGCTAAACCTCAGTTTTTAAACCGCGAGTTCCAGGAAGAAGCTCAAAGAAGCTCGAACAAAGCTCGATTTCTCGCTGAAACTGAGTGGGTAGCATTTCCCACTTGATCTGGGCCAGCGTCTGACTGTCGCCAGGAACCTCTCATGTCTGAAAAGTCTATTCCGCATTTTCGTTTACTGTCATCTCCGACCTGCGACCCTCCCCTCCCTCCCACTACCGCATTAACTTCGCCGCCCCTGAGTTAGCCAGAAGTAATGACGACAACGGTGATCAGCGAGAAGAGCTGTCGGTAGCTGACGCGAGACAACGACCTCTGGGAATGCCACGTGCTCCGGCTGTGTGCAGAAGCTGTTACTGCCTGTCTGCCAGTGGGGGAGGGGAGGAGGCGTTTATTAGCTGTGCACACACACAGCAAACACTCCACCCCCACTCCCTTCCTCCAGGCTCAGCCGCGAGTCGGCGCAGTTCATTACTCCCAGACTGCGAGTGGATGATGTCGCTTTAAATGAGCCCTGCGAAATGTGCGCCGAGAGGCGGACGAAGAAAGCTCGCACTAATCCACCTGTCCCAACTCCTCAACGTGCCCGGCGAATAGAAAAGCCGAGTTCTTCACGGGTTTACTTATTATTATTATCGTATGCATCAATTACAGTAATACACATTTAGCAAAACAAATATATATAAAAATGAACATGCGAAATTATATACAGTACACAAGTGACGCTGAGGGTATTAGATTAGGAAATGACACACTTAAAGTAGTAAAGGAGTTTTGCTATTTGGGGAGCAAAATAACTGATGATGGTCGAAGTAGAGAGGATATAAAATGTAGACTGGCAATGGGAAGGAAAGCGTTTCTGAAGAAGAGAAATTTGTTAACATCGAGTATAGATTTAGGTGTCAGGAAGTCGTTTCTGAAAGTATTTGTATGGAGTGTAGCCATGTATGGAAGTGAAACATGGACGATAAATAGTTTGGACAAGAAGAGAATAGAAGCTTTCGAAATGTGGTGCTACAGAAGAATGCTGAAGATTAGATGGGTAGATCACATACCTAATGAGGAGGTGTTGAATAGGATTGGGGAGAAGAGAAGTTTGTGGCACAACTTGTCTAGAAGAAGGGATCGGTTGGTAGGACATGTTCTGAGGCATCAAGGGATCACCAATTTAGTATTGGAGGGCAGCGTGGAGGGTAAAAATCGTAGAGGGAGACCAAGACATGAATACACCAAGCAGAAGGATGTAGGTTGCAGTAAGTACTCGGAGATGAAGAAGCTTGCACAGGACAGAGTAGCATAGAGAGCTGCATCAAACCAGTCTCAGGACTGAAGACCACAACAACAACAACACAAGTTTTAAAACGGCTCAGACTATACTCGGATGTTGATGGACTCGATCCAGCAGAGTGCCTCGTCGGATGCTTGATGGAGCTTCTTAATGCCACCAGGGAAGCGTCTGATTGGACAATCATTCACAATGTGGCTCATTGTTTGGGTGTCACCACAGTCACACACACTGTCACTTGAAAAGCACCACTTGTGCATATTGTATTTGGGTGTACCCTCTCCAAAAATTGTTCAACTGGCTGTGAGCACTATGGGACTTAACTGCTGAGGTCATCAGTCCCCTAGAACTTCGAACTACTTAAACCTAACTAACCTAAGGACATCACACACACATCCATGCCCGAGGCAGGATTCAAACCTGTGACCGTAGCGGCCGCGTGGCTCCAGACTGCAGCGCCTAGAACCGCTCAGCCACCCCGGGCGGCTACCCTCTTCGGTTCGATATCTGTTTAACTGCACCCACACCTCCCTTGGTTGGTGGAAGCCTGGAACTGGAACTGTCAGATTGTCTACAAGTTCGTGCTTTTGGGTTCTTCTAGCTTGCCACTCACGTTTCCACTCCTGGTCGAATCCTGTGGATAGCATTTGGACTCCCATTTCATATGCTGGTCTTCTAGATTTGAGGCATTTCATGGGCAGTGATAGCAAATCGTCATGAAGAAGGATCGAGTTGTTTTCAGAAACTTGCTGACAGAGGTTGTAAAGAGCAGCCTTTCAACGGAGGTCTGGTGCACAGATGAGTTTGAAAGCACTGGTAGCCAGCAGTTAGGTGTAGACTGCACTGTACCACTAATTACTCTCATAACTGAGTTGTGAGTTGGACGCCTGCTTTCACTACGTGGGCGCTTCGGAGCCAAACTGGTGCACAGTATTCTGCTGCAGAGTATACCAGTGCAAGGGATGCTCCTCGGAGGACTGATGTGGTTGCTGCCCATGTACTGCCTGCCAACTTTCTCACAAGGTTCACTCGTGTTTGTATCTTCTTGGCGAAGTAGGAAAGGTGTTTTTTGTATGTTAAAGTTCTGTCCAGAGTGACTCCCAGGTATTTTGGACTGTCCCAAGAGGGCCGAACTGTGGGCTGATCTTTGCTGATGAAAGGCGATTAGAAAGGTGGGACAGTCTTACCTCGGTTTTAGAAACAATTAGTCTCAGTCGCCATGGCTAATGGTATACATGAAAACTAAGCCTGGTAGGGTTTGCGCTTGGTCAAGAATGTGTGAAATTTGCGCCCAGTATTCCTAGAATGCACCCTCTTCATTAATGAGGGGACCACCAGACGTTATAACGTCTCCAAGTTTGAACATTTTAGACTGCGTGACTTTTGTAAGTTATTACTAAAATGTCTAATCAGGGACATAGTCTGAACAATATAGCTACCATCGTTGACAACTGTAATTACAGATGATAATATTTGTTCTTGTTCTATGAAAGAAGCAGTTGTAAAAGATAGTGTCATCAGAAAACAGAAATATTTTAGAATTACCCGTAATACTACGGGGCATATCATTTGTATAAATAGGGAACAGGAGTGGCCCCAACACTGATCCCTGGGGCACCGCCCACTTGACTGTACCCCACTGAGACCCCACAGCAGAGCCATTCTCAACCTTGTGAATAATGACATTTTGTAGTCTGTTGCTAAAGTAAGAGGTAAACCAATTGTGACCTACTCCCCGTATTCCTGAACTTCTGGAGCAATATTTGGTGATGAACACAATCAAACACCTTAGTTAATTAAAAAATACCTAGCGTTCGAAATCTTTTTTTAACCCATCCATTACCTCGCAGAGAAAAAGGGAATAGCATTTTCAGTTGTTAAACGAAGTGTACATTTGATAGCAAATCGTGCGACATAAAATGATCAATTATCCTTACATACACAGCCTTTCCATTAACTTTAGCAAACACTGATGCTTTGCTTGTTCCACTTGTATTCTGACGAACTGTAGAAGGTTTGTTGTTGACAGCGTGTAAGATCAGCCTGTGAGCTGAATGTGAGCCTTTAATGTCTCAAACGTGCACCTCAGTAGCTGCGGTGTCAGAGTGGCTGCATGCCAACCGAACCGTCTCAGGTTCGATTCCGGGCCGGGTCGGGGATTTTCTCCGCTCGGGGACTAGGTGTTGTTTTCTCCTCATCATAATTTCATCGTCACCGACACGCAAGTCTTCTAGACGGCATCAAGTAAAACGACTTGCTTCCAGCGGTGTAGCTGCCACACGACATAGAGAGAGAGAGAGAAAGAGAGAGAGGGAGGCAGAGAGAGGGAGAGAGATCTCTCTCAGAGAAACCACGAAGACAGTTCTCAACACGGCTCGTTCCTAGAATTTATTGTCATTTATCAGGCTAAGACATCCTTAGAATTTGAGCTGAAAAATCTTGCAATTAATACGCAGCGTGTCCATATGAAATCTCCCTGATTCACTTTAAAAATGGCGATAAGTGGGAGCGGGACTCGAACACCGTGTGTTTCGCATTATTATTATGTATATACATAGTTCATTGATCCCGAGAATTGAGAAGCCGGTACCATGTGGCCGAGCGGTTCTAGGCGCTTCAGTCCGGAACCGCGCCGCAGCTACGGTCGCAGGTTCGAATCCTGCCTCGAGCATGGATGTGTGTGATGTCCTTAGGTTAGTTTACGTAGTTCTAAATCTAGGCGACTGATGACCTCAGATGTTGAGTCCCATAGTGCCTAGAGCCATTTGAACCATTTTCTGAGAATTGAGAATTTCGACGATTTATGCCTCCTATCGTCTTCGATGGTGGCAAGATATCAGAACATGTGACGTAAGTGGCCGTATCTTTTCACGAGACTGGCTTGGAAACTTAACGTCTTTTCAGTGCCAAGGGGCCTGACATTTGAGTACATGACATATAACTTCCTGGCAGATTAAAACTGTGAGGCGGACCGAGACTCGAACTCGGGACCTTTGCCTTTCGCGGGCTAGTGCTCTACCAACTGAGCTACCCAAGCACGACTCACGCCCCGTCCTCACAGATTTACTTCTGCCAATACCTCATCTCCTGCCTTCCAAACTTAAGAGAAAATCTCCTGCGAACCTTGCAGAACTAGCACTCCTGAAAGAAAGGATATTGCGGAGACATGGCTTAGCCACAGCTTGGGGGATGTTTCCAGAATGATATTTTCACTCTGCAGTGGAGTGTGCGCTGACATGAAACTTCCTAGCAGATTAAAACTGTGTGCCAGATCGACACTCGAACTCGGGACCTTTGCTTAGGTAGCTCAGTTGGTAGAGCACCTGCCCGCGAAAGGTAAAGGTCCAGAGTTCGAGTCTCGGTCCGGCACACAGTTTTAATCTGCCAGGAAGTTTGATATCAGTGCACACTACGCTGCAGAGTGAAAATCTCATTCTGGATACATGACATCAATTTTAACTTGATACGTTTATGCGTTCCTGATAAAATGGGATCTTAACAGATGGACGCACAGACGGACAACAAATGACAAAAAAGTGTATTTTTATGTGATACAACAACAAATTAACACCTTTCTTATTTTTTACCTTGCTTCTCCTGTGACACCTTGCTTCTTGCCAAATTTCGTGGGTCTAGGTCAGCAGAGAGTACCATACAAGTTTTGATGAGTGAGTTTGTGAGTATCCAGATATGACATAAATTACAGTATCTTTTAATATCATTAATGTAGAAGCTAAACCAGAGGTTGTTCAGAGTTTCAGGGAGAGCATAAGGGAACAATTGACAGGAATGGGGGAAAGAAATACAGTAGAAGAAGAATGGGTAGCTTTGAGTGATGAAGTAGTGAAGGCAGCAGAAGATCAAGTAGGTAAAAAGACGAGGGCTAGTAGAAATCTTTGGGTAACAGAAGAAATATTGAATTTAATTGATGAAAGGAGAAAATACAAAAAATGCAGTTAATGAAGCAGGCAAAAAGGAATACAAACGCCTCAAAAATGAGGTCGACAGGAAGTTCAAAATGGCTAAGCAGGGGTGGCTAGAGGACAAATGTAAGAATGTAGATGCTTATCTCACTAGGGGTAAGATAGATACTGCCTACAGGAAAATTAAAGAGACCTTTGGAGAAAAGAGAACCACTTGTATGAATATCAATAGCTCAGATGGAAACCCAGTTCTAAGCAAAGAAGGGAAAGCAGAAAGGTGGAAGGAGTATATAGAGGGTCTATAAAAAGTCGATGTACTTGACGACAATATTATGGAAATGGAAGAGGATGTAGATGAAGCTGAAATAGGAGATACGATACTGCGTGAATAGTTTGACAGACCCCTGAAAGACCTGAGTCGAAACAGTTCCCAGGGAGTAGACAACATTCCATTAGAACTACTGACGGCCTTGGGAGAGCCAAGCCTAACAAAACTCTACAATCTAGTGAGCAAGATGTATGAGACAGGCGAAATACCCTCAGACTTCAAGAAGAATATAATAATTCCAATCCCAAAGAAAGCAGGTGTTGACAGATGTGAAAATTACCGAACTATCAGTTTAATAAGTCACGGCTGCAAAATACTAACGGGAAGTCTTTACAGACGAATGGAAAACCTAGTAGAAGCCTACCTCGGGGAAGATCAGTTTAGATTCCGTAGAAATATCGGAACACGTGAGGCAATACTGACCCTACGACTTATCTTAGACGCTAGATTATGGAAAGGCTAACCTACGTTCTAGCATTTGTAGACTTAGAGAAAGCTTTTGACAATGTTGAATGGAATACTCTCTTTCAAATTCTGAAGGTGGCAGGGGTAAAAGACAGGGAGCAAATGGCTACTTACAATTTGTACAGAAACCAGATGGCACTCATAAGAGTCGAGGGACATGAAAGAGAAGCAGTGGTTGGGAAGGGAGTGAGACAGGGTTGTAGCCTCTCCCCTATGTTATTCAATCTGTGTATTTAGCAAACAGTGAAGGAAACAAAAGAAAAATTCGGAGTAGGTATTAAAATTCATTGAGAAGAAATAAAAACTTTGAGGTTCGCCGATGACATTGTAATTCGGTCAGAGACAGCAAAGGACTTGGAAGAGCTGTTGAACGGAATGGACAGTGTCTTGAAAGGAGGGTATAAGATGAACATCAACAAAAGCAAAACGAGAATGATGGAATGTAGTCGAGTTAAGTGGGGTGATGCTGAGGGAATTAGATTAGGAAATGAGACACTTAAAGTAGTAAAGGAGTTTTGCTATTTGGGGAGCAAAATGACTGATCATAGTCGAAGTAGGGAGGATATAAAATGTAGACTGGCAATGGCAAGGAAAGCGTTTCTGAAGAAGAGAAATTTGTTAACATCGAGTATAGATTTAAGTGTCAGGAGGTCGTTTCTGAAAGTATTTGTATGGAGTGTAGCCACGTATGGAAGTGAAACGTGGACGATAAATAGTTTGGACAAGAAGAGAATAGAAGCTTTCGAAATGTGGTGCTACAGAAGAATGCTGAAGATTAGATGGGTAGATCACATAACTAATGAGGAGGTATTGAGTGGGATTGGGGAGAAGAGAAGTATGTGGCACAACTTGACTAGAAGAAGGGATCGGTTGGTAGGACATGTTCTTAGGCATCAAGGGATCACCAATTTAGTATTGGAGGGCAGCGTGGAGGGTAAAAATCGTAGAGGGAGGCCAAGAGATGAATACACTAAGCAGAATCAGAAGGATGTAGGTTGCGGTAGGTACTGGGAGATGAAGAAGCTTGCACGGGATAGAGTAGTATGGAGACCTGCATCAAACCAGTCTCAGGACTGAAGACCATAACAACAACAACAATGTAGAAGCTAACATTGTTTACATCGCGAAGGAACCAGAGATCTTACAAGGGACACTCCTCCCCCCGGCCCCCACAGATTTAGTGGTAAGATTTTACAGTGAATTGTACAAAACGTGAACATAGATCAGACTTGAGAGAACGGTCCAAGCTCAGGATGTACAACAACATCGAGCGAATTGCAAGAATTGCGGTGTCGTGGTCACGATCTCGGACTGCAAACCGGGAGATCCGTGTTGAAGCCTTCCTCGTTGCCCGTAATGCTTATTTTCCTAAAAATTGTGAACTCTCCATCCGGTCGTTGACGTGTCTGTTTGCTGTATTCAAATATGTGTCTGTGTCATGTTTCAACATCCGTTTACAACAGCGATGTGTAGGGAAAGCACCAACAGACTTACGAACCTTCTATTTGTTCTTCACCAAATACCACACGTTATGTGTCTTCCTTTCCGTTTTGGATGTTGTGACTCTTGAATTCCTTCGTTGGCATAGTTCACACACGTTTATTCGTTACTGTGAGAGGTCTATGTGACATCTCGTTTGCTCTTACTATTCATCACATTCACTTGAAACTGAAATACATTGTTACCACATGACCCATATTCTAAAACCAATGTATAGTACGGCAGTTGCCAAGATTACAGAAACACAACCGACACGGCAGAAACCGTACGGAAAGTGCATAATTTGTGAAAAAAATGGGGCGCGAAGGAAATTTGAAAACGGATGTAATCCAATAGCGTGCCTACACAAGCACGACGTCGTGGTTCTTGCAGTTCGCTCGATGTTGCACGTCTTGAGTTTGAGCTTGGACCGTTCACTGTTTCCATTTTGTTCACTACTAAATCTGAGGGGGGGGGGGGGGGGGAGGGGAACGCGATAAGGGAGTTTCCCTTGTTAGTATGGGACATTCGAGGGGCGTTTGAAAAGTCCGTGGAAAATTAAAAACTACTTATGTGTTTGGGGTAAACCTTTTCTATTTTTCGACGTAGTCTCCTTTTAGACTTATACACTTCGTTCAACGCTGTTCCAGTTTGTTTATCCCTTCCGAATAGTAGGAATTGCCCAAGTCTGCAAATCAGCTATTAGTTGCTCCAATCACCTCCTCGTTTGAATAAAATCTTTGTCCCGCCAGCCATTTCTTCAAATCGGGGAACAAACAGTAGTCCGACAGAGTGACGTCTGGAGAATAGGGAGGATGTGAAACGAGTTGAAATCCTATTTCCAATAATTTTGCGACCACAACTGCTGAGGTGTATGCTGATACATTGTCGTGATGGAAAAGGACTTTTTTGTGGTACAATCGCCTGTGTTTTTTTTTGTATCTCGGTTTTCATAAGCTCCAATAACGATGAATAATATGCACCTGTAATAGTTTTACCCTTTTCGAGATAGTCAATGAGGATTATCCTTTGCGAATCCCAAAAGACAGTCGCCATCACCTTTCCGGCAAAAGCAATGGTCCTCGCCTTTTTCGGTGCAGATTCTTCCTTGGTAACCCATTGTTTAGATTGCTGTATCCATGTTTCATCCACAGTGTCGAAACGACGCTTAAAGTCCTTCCTGAACAGCTGCAAACCATCCTTGCAACACTTCACACGATTCCGGTTTTGGTCAAGTGTGAGCAATCGCGGAACCCATCTTGCGGATAGCTTTCTCATGTCCAAATGTTTATGCAAAATATTATGTACCCGTTCAATCGAGATTCCCACAGCACTAGCAATCTCACGCACCTTAACTCTTCTCTTATCCATCACCATATCATGGATTTTATCAATGATTTTTGGAGTCGTAACCTCCACAGGGCGTCCAGAAGGTTCAGAATCACTTGTGCCGATAAGGCCACTCCGAAGGTTTTGAAACCGCTTATAAACTGTTCCAATGGAAGGTGCAGAATCACCGTAATGTTTTTAAAGCTTCTCTTTAGTCTCCTGAGGCGTTTTGCCTTTCATAAAGTAATTTTTAATCGCCACACGAAATTATTCTTCGTCCATTTTTTGACAATCACTCGACTTCCTTGCTTCACACGAATGCCAAACACAAAGAAATAGACCAATATGGCTGAAACTTGGAGGTTCTTTCCAAAGATACTACTTACTAAACATGACCTCGATACGCGCCGGCGGTGCCATCTTTCGGACTTTGCACGGACTTTTCAAACGCCTCTCGTAAATTTCGTTTTTTCATCCTGAGAAAAGGGGGTTTAACAGCGTACATATAGACAGGCAAGCAGACAGAGAGCTGGACAACGAAGCGAACCGATGAGGGTTTCGATTTTACAGAGTGAGGCATGGAACGCAAAGGTGTCACATAAGTACTTCCAGTCATCGCGTAAAGCAACTTGGTGCTCAGTCTGCGCGTTGTTTGCTTAGGATCACAATATGAAATCTTCTTTATGCTTTTACAAAATTAGCTGCAAATATTTTATTTTTTGACGTTTTTATATAGGTACATTTATGCCACGTTCAAATGTTCGTATTGACATTATATTTGCAAAGCATTTTCTTCTACATCTATGCAACGATATTATGCGACTTTTATCCTATATTTACTTACATCTAGATAGAGTGACGTCCATAAGAAATCTTGGAACGTAATTTCTTTTACCTACTTCGTTAGGTCACGTATTTACCTTCTATAGAAACTCTGTGTTACTTTTTGACAGTTGTCATGTAACAGATGTTGTTTCGTTTGACGCATTATGTTTATAAGTAAATTATATCTTAGGTAGATTTTTTGGCAGAGATAGTTTTGCATTATGTAAATGTGCGATCGTAAAGTTGTGCATTGTGTTTTGTTTATCATGTCGTGTTCATCCGTTTTCTGTTCCTATTATGCTAATAAAGTTTCCCGGCTAATTTTTATGTTTGAGGTCTATTTGTACGTTTAGTATGTCATTCAGATATCTATTTGCATGCGTATATATTTTTAGTTCTTCCAAAATGTTCATGGTTCGATCTTTTGCTATCCTACGTAGAATTTTCAAAATGTTTCCGATTGAGTTCACTTTGTGGTTTTTATTTCTTAAGTGTTGGTAAAAACTTAATTGGTTGTTTTAACAATCTCTCGTGTGTTCTTTAAATCTTATACCAAAGCTTCGTCCTGTTTGTCAAGCGTAAAAACTACTGCAGTCGACACAGGAAAGTTTGTATACATCTGGATTACAAAAGATAAGTATGTCGCTTTTTCCTGATCTCAATTCAGTATGTAAGTTGTTGATAGTTCGAAATGCTAATTGTACTGTCGTCTTCTTTAACAATTTGTATATTTTGTGTGATATGTTGCCTATATATATTGCTTGTACATATATTCGTCTGGCTCTGGTTTTGTCATCTCTTTTCAGTGTTATTTGTTTATTTATGTTGCCTGCTTTAGGTTTAGTATGATCTTGTAGATTTTGAGTGTTATATCTCTCGTCGAAATTATTTATCTGTGCTACATATTGTAGTGCTGTAATTTTACTTTTTATTACTTCTAGCGCTAAATTCATGATTCTATTTAACATTGATTTAAAGTATACATATTTATACGACCTGGCGTGGAATGAATTTTTGTTGATGACAGTGTCTGTAGTTGTAAGTTTTTCTGTAAATTTCTGTGTGATGGTTATTGTGCTTATTTTTAGGGCTAAGAAACTGATGAATTTTTTGTTTTTAATGTGAATTTCCTTTTTTGGGTGTAGGTTGTTTAACTGCTGGTGAATTGTTTGTATATCCTTGTTGTCTGCACTTTTTAGTGATAATGTATCATCCATATACCGGTAATAGTAGATAAATTTGCTGAGGGACGGAGAACTGGAGGTGATAATCTTTCTTCCAGTGCATTGACAAAAACGTCTGGGATAGTACCTGCTATAAAATTTCCATTGTTGCCCCATCTTCCCGTGAATATTTTTTCTTATCGAATTCAAAGTAATTTTGCGATAGAGTGGGTTGTAGTAATTTTATGATTTCGTAAGCTTCAGCACGGTTTGCTATTCTGTATCTGAGAATTGTGTATTTTATAATTTCAATTATTTACTGGTATATTTGCACATAAATTTGTTATATCGAATGAGATGAACTTTCCAGTTTGTTTTATATGGGCCAGTGTTCCAGATTTTTTATAGTGTATACGTATAGTTTGTTCAATAATGTCTTCAGCTCTCTCTCTCTCTCTCTCTCTCTCTCTCTCTCTCTCTCTATATATATATATATATATATATATATATATATATATATATATATATATATAAAGTGGCCTTGGCGCAGTGGAAACACAGTTTCTGTCAGGCTGCCGAAGTTAGGTGCTGTCAAGCTTGGCTAGCACTTGGATGGGTCACTATCTGGTTCTACCCAATGGTGTTGGCAAGTGGAGTAAACTCAGTGCGGTTGCTTTCCTATATGTGAGGATGTTGTCTTTTGTAATTTCAACTGTCTACCAGTACATTTGTATAGAAATTTTACATATCAAACGAGATGAACTTACCAGATTGTTTTTTGTTTTATGAGCTAGTGTTTGAGAGTTATTGTAGAGTATTTTCAATTTTATATGTGTAGTTTGTTCAAGAATATCTTCAGCTTTATATATTCAGACTGGAGAAAAATTGTGTCACGAAATTTTAACGCCGGATAGCTGATGTCAGTAGCAACGAAAATTACTAATGCTGTGTAGATCGACAACGCACCACTTTTAAGCTATGAAAACTTGGCGCCACGGGGTCCGATTAGCCGTGGGATTGCGCTGTTGCCATTCGTCGGTTGATGGTCAGCGCTATGGCTATCGGTTCACACACACAAACGTTCCTCGCCCCGTCACTGCCCCAACGTGATACGCACACGTGTCGAATACGTCTTGCTGTTTGTCCCACGGCCAATCGGAGCGCGTGGCGCCTAGTTTCCGTAGTTAAAAAAATGGTGTATTGTCGACTTACACAACATTAGTAATTTTGGTTCCTACCGCCATGAGCTATGCAGGGTTAAAATTTCGTGACAAAATTTTTGTGCTCCCTATATATATAGGGTGGAGAAAAACAGTCACGATATATATAGGGTGCGGGAAAATTGTGTCACGAAATTTTAACACTGCATAGTTGATGCCGGTAGGAACCAGCACCAACGGCCTTTGTGCAGTGGTAACATATAGTTTTATGTAATTAATTAGGAGCAGGCATCATCAAGAGGGCATTAATCTCAAGTATTGCCTGTGATGTGCAAAGCTCTTGTTAATACGCACCAGGTATTGTGACTGTAATATAAAAAGGTAGGTAGCATTAAAAAACGCGTGTTATATACGAAGTGTGCTTATTTAAACAAATTATCCTTAAGTATCTCCATCTCCTCATTACCTGAATGTTAAACATTTTGTATCAGTTTATGTCCAGAAATTACGATCACGCCGATGGAGCGAACGCAGCACTGAGGCAGGAGGAACATTATCGTTTTCCTATCATTTCTGAAACAATCCTTCTCAATTGTGTAGAGTTGATTTTTTTTTAAGTCAGTAAATCTTTTGGTCCCTTAGTGTCGATGGGGGCGGCCGGGTTGGCCGAGCGGTTCTAGGCGCTACAGCCTGGAACCGCGCGACCGCTACGGTCGCAGGTTCGAATCCTGCCTCGGGCATAGATGTGTGTGATATCCTTAGGTTAGTTAGGTTTAAGTAGTTCTAAGTTCTAGGGGACTGATGACCTCAGAACTTAAATCGCATAGTGGTCAGAGCCATTTGAACCATTTATATATTGCCAAACATCCACCCGCTAGGAGTCTAGTCGTAGTTTCTGTTGGATATTTTCCCTGTAATTTCTCTAACTTCAGCACTTAGTTTGCAGTCACGGCGCGCGTTGTGCGATAAAATATGTCAGAAACGGCCGCACTGGAGGCTGTGCAGCGGCAGTAAACAGCAGCGGCGGCTGAGCTCGGCCTCGGCAGGTCCATCAATCTCTCTCGCTCTCTCTCTCTCTCTCTCTCTCTCTGTCTTCCGGCGCGATTTCTGGGCGTGACCGGGGCACAGCGTGAGAGGGGGGGAGGGGGGGGGGTGGTTGTGGCACTGAGTTCTCTTTTCGTGCGAGGCCGCGCGGGGCTGTGACGACGCGGAAGCGACACTCTTTCTGCAATGCCGGCGATCTTAACTCTACACTTGGATCCTGCTGGCCTCCGTACGCGCTGTTCTCTTTCAAGGCGCCTCAGATGCCGTAGGCGACGGCAAAGCAGCACTGCCAACTACCACAGACTGCAGGCCGATCAAAATTACCTCGCGTTTGACATTTCACGCGTCGTACGAGGCGTACCCAAAAAAACCGGAATTACTTTTTAAAAGTCTTAAACATAGCTGCACAACAGCAACGGTTCCACGTAATAAAATTATAGCTAGCCGACCAGTTGCAATGGATAAAGAAATTCTTTACCTAGGTTTCGACAAATATATATTTGTCTTCTTCAGAAGGTAGCAATTTTACATTAGTAAGGACTAATGTACTATCGCCGTTTTTACAATTGCCGGCATAGATCCATTTGTCAAAAATGAAATATAGCCCTAGAATTAGGGTTTGTCACGTAAATATAAAATAGTTCATGGATCTTGCAGAGCTCACAACCAGTTGAACACCAGAATGATGAAACTTTTACAGTACAATATTACACATATTTAATACCATGTATCATATGGATTATATTTTATTTGGTGTTTTTTGGGAAGATATTAATTATTTTGTTACTGAAAATAATTGACACATTTTTTGGCGTAGTATCTTTGAAATAAAATCTGTTATTAATTATGTATCACAAAAAGGCTATGATACAAGGTGTATATTGGCACTGTTTATATGACTTGAAAATTTTAAATCTTTATCTCTAATAGTTTAGCAGAAAATGTTCCTTATATGGCAAAAAAGTGAACTTGTGCAAAACGAGTTTCGAAGTTTCACTAACATTTTAATGGAGTCCAGCACCATAAGAGGGGTTTTCACTGTCACTACACATCTCCCCATCTAGCCTTCTTTTCACACCCTTCATTCTTTGTCTGGCTTGCCTCTCACACTCCTTTTCTTTCCTTTCAGCATCCCGTTTCCTCTCATCGTCTATCGACATCATTGCACTCACCATGTTCTTCCTGGGCATCACATCCAACTTCTGCAGCACATTGCACTTTATAATGTTACCTTTGTTGTACGTAGAAATGGCATCATATACTCCAAAATGAAGAGTATGAATTTCTAAAAACACATTTTTTGGAATTCTGGTCCAAATTACATTATTTACACTCTCATTTTGATTTTGTGTACGTCCATGGAGACATTTCTTCAAAAGTTCAGTTGCAGAAAGATCTCTGAAAATTGGTTGTATAGCCTTCATGACAGTTTCTGGTAGACTGTGATGATGCTTGTATACACGTTCAGATCCCTGATATTTGTTGTACTTGCATCAGGAATTGGGTCCCTGTGGGCATAGTCCATGTAGTGGTTCCTCGTCAGGCGATAAGGTGTGGTAGTAAAGTGCCATTACAGCCTTTTCCATTGCATCAGCACTGTGAGTATTTTGTCTTATTGCCAGTCCATAGTCTCTCTGCAATCTGTTGATTACCTCGTCTGTCAATCTTTTAGCTCCACTCAAAGGTTTTCCATCACTGAGTACTTGACCTTTCATTGAGGTCTTCAGTCGACGCAGCCTTGTTCCCATATGTTTCTGAAAGTGACCTATGCACTCCTGTTTAGTAATGATAACATCATTTCCATAAGGTTTCAGCTCAGATACAGCAGCAAAAGACTTGGAATCACCATCATCCAGGAACTGTAGGTATCTGACCTTGTACCACAGAAGAGAGAGACTGAAAATGTCTTTCACACTGGAAACTTCCATGGCCCCACTAGACCCACTGTAATTCCTTCGACAGTTTTCTGCATGCTCATCCTTCACTCTTTTAGGACACCTACAGTGCTTGGATTTAATTACAACATCTATAACTTTTGTAGTATCAGCACTTGTTGCCGTTATTACTCCATTATGTGAAGTGTGCCCGCGCTTCTGCCACAGTCAGGTCCCGAGGATTCTGAACATCTGGAATTTCTTCATACACCGCCACAGCCTCCTCCACTGCTTCTTTCACGGATTCTTGGGCAATATCTTCAAGACAGGATCCAACAACCGAGTTATATTTTGAGAATTTCGTTTGTGGTGATGGTAGATTCATTACACCACAAAACATTTCACCAGCAGAGTATCCCTTACCGATTGACCTTAGAGCATAAACACATATAACATTTACACCATAGTACTTGCTTTTCTCACTATCAGTTTCACCTTGGCCTATTTCGACATATTCTGAGTTCCAAAATTAAACACTGTAATGACAACTAGTACAATGGAGACAGATTTCTGTTGCAAGTCCTATGTGTCGAATGAAATTTACTGACATACTCAATTTGCAACATTCCTTACACAGTACTGAACTCTCAATCAGCTTTGAGAGCAATGAAATGTTAATTATTTCATTCACATTATCCTCACTACACTTCTCCAATAGAATGCAGTATTTTTCAGTTGATCCATGCAACATCTTGTTTGTGCTAGAGACAGGAGTAGATTTCACTTCATTAATAACCTCACTGTTTTAAGAATAATTTCCTAATGTCGGAGAAATTGTCACAGTTCCACTAGTGTACCTCGGAGGAGTCGGAGGAGGCATCTTCCTCTTGTAAACTCTGTTATTAAATCGAGGCATATTTGATAAGTTCCAGTTACGCAATAGAAATACAACACAAATCGTGCAATAATCACCAAATGCTCAATTTAAACAACAGTATCCAAAGACTACAATACGCAGACAAAACAATTGCCTATTAAATCGTGTTACCAACATAATATAAAGTCTTTGGAAAGACCGGAAGTTTTGAAAAACTATGTTTTCAGTGAACATGTATCCATGGAAATTCAATGTCGCGACATGCCCTCTACAGCACATTATTGAAAATAATAATTTCAATACTTTGAGTTGAGCTACAGGTAACATTAATATGTCATTTTAAAGAGGAAGATCTGCAGTATTTTATTTCACAATAAACTGAAAACGCAAAATTTCACCATTTTTGGGTTCCGGGTTCCCTTAAAACGTACAAAAATGAACAAACTCTTTGGTACGAGTATGTTGTCTGATATGTCACATACTAATTCTACGAAAGACAATCAAAGAGTTGTACATGCAAGCATACATATAAGAATCGAAGCAACTGTAAATAGTATATAACCAGCAACTCACAATTAGAATGTCTCTCTGTTGATCTTTCTTGCTTGTCTGGTTTTGATCTTGTTGCTCGTATGTAGTATCGAGCTACTTTTGTTTCACTCGATATAAGAGCGATTGTTCTTATCTGTAGTTACAGGTCGGCATTGTGGTAATTGTATAATGGTTCAGTTTTTAATACATAGTGGCAATTTTGACATTAACTTCTGAACGGTTTGCGTTAGGACGTTCAAACTGCATGGTTGGCCGCTTTGTTGTTGTTGGCGGCCATTTGCACTTGAAAATATCACGATACTGAGCGTACAGCGCTTGTGAAGGCCTATTATGCGAACAATAACAGTCCAACTGTGGCTCAATGGAAGTTTGCGGCCGAGTTCAAACTGAAAACAACCGGTTCAAATATGCTAACAATCAACAATTTAATTCGCATGTTCGAGAGAACGGTTAATGTTCGTTATGACAGTGTTGGCAATCAATGTCGGTCGTCAAAAAGGGTGAAAACGCCTGAACACATCGAGAAGACGCGCGCTGTTTTTCAAACCAGCCCCAGGAAATCGATCAGACGAGCTGCACAACAGATGTGAATCAACCAGGAGACACTGTGACTAATTGTTGTTGAAGACCCGTATCTCTTCCCATACAAAATTCGAACACTGATGGCCCTAATCTGATCAGGTTAAATAAATAAATAAATTAAGTCCCATGCCATGGAACAGCGGTTGTGTTTCGTCAACACTATTGTCCACAGAATTGACGAACAGGATATGAATATGGTTCGATTTAGCGACGAAGCCCACTTTCATTTGGATGGATTCGTCAAAAAGCAAAATTCGCACATTTGGGGGCCTGAGAATCCGCATTTCGCGATCGAGAAGTCTCTTCACCCTCAACGAGTGACTGTGTAGTGTGCAACGTCCATGCACGGAACAATCGGTGCGATATTTCTTGATGGCACCGTAACTACCGAACGGTACGTGAAGGTTTAGGAATATAATTTCATCCCCATTATCAATAGTGGCCCTGATTTCGTCAAGATGTGATTCATGCAAGACGGAGATCGACCCCATCGAAGCAGGAGCGTGGTTGAAGTCCTGGAAGAGCACTTTGGTCATGCATTCTGGCTCTAAGGTACCCAGAGGCCACTGGCAAGGGCCTCGATTGGTTGCCACATTTTCTTTTGCGCAGTCATATATACACACTACTGGCCATTAAAATTGCTACACCAAGAACAAATGAAGATGATAAACGGTTGTTCATTAGACAAATATATTATACTAGAACTGACATGTGATTATGTTTTCACGCAATTTGGGTGCAAAGATCCTGAGAAATCAGTAACCAGAACAACCACCTCTGGCCGTAATAACTGCCTTGATACGCCTGGGCATTGAGTCAAACAGGGCTTTGATGGCGTGTATAGGTACAGCTGCCCATGCAGCTTCAACACGATACCACAGTTCATCAAGAGCAGTGACTGGCGTATTGTGACGAGTCAGTTGCTCGGACACCATTGACCAGACGTTTTCAACTGGTGAGAGATCTGGAGAATGTGCTGACCAGGGCAGCAGTCGAAAATTTTCTGTATGCAGAAAGGCCCGTATAGGACCTGCAACATGCGGTCGTGCATTATCCTGCTGAAATGTAGGGTTTCGCAGGGATCGAATGAAGGGTAGAGCCATGGGTCGTAACACATCTGAAATGTAACGTCCACTGTTCAAAGTGCCGTCAATGCGAACAAGAGGTGACCGAGACGTGTAACCAATACCACCCCATACCATCACGCTGGATGATACGCTAGTATGGCGATGACGCATACACGCTTCCAATGTGCGTTCACCGCGATGTCGCCAAACAGGGATGCGACCATCATGATGCTGTAAACAGAACCTGGATTCATCCGAAAAAATGACGTTTTGCCATTGGTGCACCCAGGTTCGTCGTTGAGCACACCATCGCAGGCGCTCCTGTCTGTGATGCAGCGTCAGGGGTATCTGCAGCCATGGTCTTCGAGCTGATTGTCCATACTGCTGCAAACCTCGTCGAACTGTTCGTGCAGATGGTTGTTGTCTTGCAAACGTCCCCATGTGTTGACTCACAGATCGAGACGTGGCTGCACAGTCCGTTAGAGCCATGCGGATAAGATGCCTGTCATCTCGACTGCTAGTGATACGAGGCCGTTGGGATCCAGCACGGCGTTCCGTATTACCCTCCTGAACCCACCGATTCCGTACTCTGCTAACAGTCATGGGATGTCGACCAAGGCGAGAAGCAATGTCGCGTTACGATAAACTGCAATCGCTATAGGCTGCAATCCGACCTTTATGAAAGTCGGAAACGTGATGGTACGCATTTCTCCTCCTTACACGAGGAATCACAACAACGTTTCACCAGGCAACGCCGGTCAACTGCTGTTTGTGTATGAGAAATCGGTTGGTAACTTTCCACATGTCAGCACGTTGTAGGTGTCGCCACCGGCGCCAACCTTGTGTGAATGCTCTTAAAAGCTAATCATTTGCATATCACAGCATCTTCTTCCTGTCGGTTAAATTTCGCGTCTGTAGCACGTCATCTTCGCGGTGTAGCAATTTTAATGGCCAGTAGTGTATATTTTTGCAGGAGGAGAATGAAATTTTTTTGTGAACGTACTTGGAACATTTAGCTGTAAGTTGGTATATGAAAGTATTTTCTTTTATTTACAGGTGAGCCATAATGGACCGTGAAGTAGATGTCAGGTTGCGACAACAGTCGGTGATGGAGTTCCTTCTCAAGGGCGACGTTGACGCTGCCACATCGACTCACAGGAAGTTGTTCCCTGTTTATGGGGAGGACACAGTGGATCGTAGCAGTATCCAGTGGTGGTTGCACAGATTTAAAGAAGATGATTTCTCTCTACTGGACAATCCACGATGCGGTAGACCATCGACGGCAGTGAGTGATGTGAGTAAGGAGACCATTGATCAAATCATCCAAAATGACAGATGTGTGACGACACGACAGCTTGCTGAAATGACTCGTTTGTCATTGGCTAGTGTGGTATCACTGTGTAATGTCCCCACAGCAAATACCCTCTACCACGCACCAATTAATTATTTTCAATCAAACCATCCACATTCATTCACTTTGGAAAAGTTATCTGATCTGATTATCTCGTAATATATGCGGCGACAGCTCGTCGACGCCAAAGTATTTTCTAGTGCATTTATCCTTTGAAATAACAGAGATGCATATATGCATTCTCCATGGTTGTTAGAGTGGTAACTAGGACAGCTTGTGGAGTATCTGTTGAGGGATTTACGTGTTTCTGAGAGATACATATGCTGCTTTTCTTCTCGCTAAAGCGAGCCAATTAACATTTGTGCCGCTAGCGGTTTGTTTTGAAGAGAAAGAGATTGTAAAAGGAAAATAATTAAGGCGTGGAATCACCGGAGATCTGGACATGTAATGGAGATGGATTAAATACACCATTTCCTCCATAAATAATGTTTGTGACTTTTTTGTTCTGGAGTGAATGAATGAATGAGTTATTTCTGAATCATTTGTTGATGACGTTGGCCCTGTAATTAGTGGGGAAGTTTCAGCTGTGTCGAAGAGAGCCTGCAATCACTGAGTCTGTGTTAAATCGTCCAAAAAGGCTTCGTACACACCTGGAGTTCGCAATCTTTCGTAAAAGGAACAAATTGTCCAAACGATTGATTCTCCCGACTGACTGCAGTGTTTAACAGTCATAATAAATGTAAAGATCTCTTACAGCAAGCCAGCCGCTGATTACCAAGACGAAGGACTCCACCAAAGATTCTATTTGGCTGATTCTTTTTATCACCATATCACGTAATGAAATCTTATATTAAAAACTATACACAGATAAAGGAGAGACAGAGAGAGAGAGCGAGTGAAAATACAGATAATACTAATAATCCTCCATTAGTCTAATTTTTCGCCAATCACGGATCAGCCAAGAACTGAAAGGGCCTTGCTTTACTGTGTGGACTTACGTTTGAAGGTCAAGGGATCTTGAAGACAACAGATACACGTCTATACAGACGAGACATTACACAGAGATAGCGGATAGCTGCATTGATCATCTATTCTTAGATTAAAGAAACGGCAACTTATTATCCGAACATTAAAACGTTAAAACTGGTAGTCACTAGGGTACAGAAAAATCTGCGTACGTTTGATGCTTTGATTATTGACAAGAGAAATGAAAACAATGAGGAACAACGCGTGTGAGGTTCTCATGAAGACCTTAACCGAGGAGTGGAAACAGTGTTTTGATGGTGTCATTACCCAGGATGAAACATGGTTGTTTCCTGAGACCAAAACCCAATCCATGACGTGGCGTCATCCATGTTCCACTCGGGAGAAGAAACCAAGACTTTTACGGACAGCAGGCCGAAAGGTGATGGCTTCCTTCTTCTGGGATCAGTGTGGTGTAATTTTCATTGACTTTTAGGAACCTGGCTCCACAATTAACCAGGACCGTTACTGTTTGTCATTGGACAAGCTGTGACGTGCCATGAAGACCCACAGGTTCAGGGTTAGCTCAGCAGATTACACCACGACAATGTCAAACCTCATACAGCCCTCATGACGCAGGAGAAAATCTGGAAAATGGGATGGAAAATTGTTCTTCATCCTCCGTAATGTCCGGAATTGGCTCCGTCTGATTTTTACCTCTTTGGTCGTCTGAAGGCCCAGGTACGCAGTAAAACATTTGATAGTGAGAAAGACCTTCTTTCCTGTGTAAAGTGATGGTGTAGAAGTCAGTCCCCAGAATTTTACCAACTGCATTTACATCATGGAAAGAACGTTGAGCCAGATGCGTCACAGCTGATAGAGGCTACATTAAGTAGGCTCAATGTGTAGCTGAATGTTCCAATTGTGTTCACAAAAAATTTCAATCTTCTCCTGCAAAAAATAAAAAAACTTAGAGACGACTATGCAAAACTTTTTGAACGCCCTTCGTATTAAAGACAAGGTGTACGGCAATAACCCCAGAATCATTGCTGAGATAAAAACAGCCATTCATGAGGCCATCGACAGCATCGATGTTAGGACACTTCAGCGGGTCATGCCATTTGTCGGCGCCACATCATCACCAATGATGTCAGGCAAATGGAACATGTCATAACCCAAATACGAATATCTTTAGTGACGTTTACATGTTGAATAAAGTGCGTGCACATCGTAGTTTGTAACTAATTTACGTATCTAATTTACGTTTTTTTATCATACAGTTCAGTAATTATCACCCTACACATTTTAAAGCAATATCGAGCGTACATGTAATCATTTATTAGATAATAACCTCCATTTGCCACTGACTTGAGATTTTCCATTAATTTATCACAGCTGCTGCAGAGGCGAAGAGGATTCTCGCTGATGACCATTTGATCCGCCATTACGCGGACTTCCAGTGCGTTTAAAACCAGAAGCGCACTCTAAGCGGCAACAAATGCTTAAAATACGGAAAACCAACAGCGCATTCTAAGGCGTAACGAATGCTTAAAATATGGAATAAATGCTCCTGACGGGTATTTAAACACAGAAACTTTGATTTAAATACCAGAACTTGACGTAAGTACAAAAAGGGTAAGACATACGATCCTGGTTTGACTGTGCGAAACTGCGTAAGTAATTGACGCTTAATTTCCAGTTGAAGTGATAATGAGGAGTCAGTCATTTTACGACACTTCTTGCAAATCATTTTATTGCCTCATAAGTAGATGTGTTTTGTGGTAGATTTATACACTGAAGCGCCAAAGAAACTGGTATAGGCATTTTCAAATAACTGACGGGTTTGCTGCCAGGTGACGTCGTCGACCACCGCCGATATTTCGACAGAAGCACACCCTGACATTCTCGAGGCACAAATGCAAGGAGGAAGAAATGTGCAAGGTAATTTAATACCTCGGTTCACAGAGGAGAAACAAGGAAGATACCACACACACAGAACAAGTGTCAACGCAAACAAAGATGACCAACACCAGAAATATCGATATTGACTAATCAACTGGTGAGGTAGCACTAATTCTGTCCCTCTGTTTTTTGATGAGAGACAGAGCCGGATTCCAAGCAGCATTTAAACAAAATCCACCATCTCTGTTAATAAGGTTGCCCGATAGTTTGATTTCAATAGCTTCTTTAATAACACCCAATAGCTGGACGTGCAAGCCAGAATCTCCGTGTTGTTGTATTCGATAAGATGACCGGTGTCAAGGAAGTGTTCTGTAATAGCGGATTTGCTCGGCTGTTGTAAGCGTGTGTGACACTTATGTTCAATACACCGGTCTTCCACAGTCCTGATTGTCTGACCAATATATGACATGGCACAACTGCAACGAATACGATCGGCATGCGTATTCAAATACAGCGATCAGTAAACAGACAGACCACGGCGATGCGGTCGGCAACACGTATATAATACAACATTTCTCTGGCGCAGTTGTCAGATCGGTTGCTGCTGCTACAATGGCAGGCTATCAAGATTTAAGTGAATTTGAATATGGTGTTATGGTCGGCGCAAGAGCGATGGGACACAGCATCTCCGAGGTAGCGATGAAGTGTTTTCCCTACGGCCATTTTACGAGTGTACCCTGAATATCATGAACCCGGTGAAGCCGGGCGGTTCTAGGCGCTTCAGTCTGTAACCGCGCGACCGGTACGGTCGCAGGTTCGAATCCTGCCTCGGGCATGGATGTGTGTGATGTCCTTAGGTTAGTTAGGTTTAAGTAGTTCTAAGTTCTAGGAGACTGATGACCTCAGATGTTAAGTCCCATAGCGCTCAGAGCCATTTGAACATTTTTTGAACCCCGTAAGGCATCAAATCTCCGAGATCGCTGCGGCTGGAAAAAGATCCTGAAAGAATGGGACCAACGACGACTGAAAAAAATCGTTCAACGTGACAGAAGTGCAACCCTTCCGCAAATTGCTGCAGATTTCAGTGCTGGGCCATCAAAAAGCGTCAGCGTGCAAATCATACAACGAAACTTCATCGATATGGGCTTTGGGAGCCGAAGGCCCACTCGTGTACCCTTGATGACAGCACGACACAAAGCTTTACACCTCGTCTGGGCCCGTCAACATCGACATTGGACTGTTGATGACTGGAAACATGTTGCCTGGTCGAACGAGTCTCGTTTCAAATTGTATCGAGCGGATGGGAGTGTACGGGTATGCAGACTTCGCGAATCCATGGACGCTGCATGTCAGCAGGGGACTGTTCAAGCTGATGAAGGCTGTTTAATGGTGCGGAGCATGTGCAGTTGGAGTGATACGGGACCCGTGACAAGTCTAGACACGACTCTGACGGATGACACGTACGTAAGCGTCCTGTCTGATCACCTACATCCATTCATGTTCATTGTGCATTCCGACGGACTTGGGCAATTCCAGCAGGACAATGCGACACCCCACATGTCCAGAACTGCTACAGTGTGGCCGCGTGAACACTCTTCTGTGTTTAAACACTTCCGCTGGCCGCCAAACTCCCCAGACATGAACATTGCTGAGCATACCTGGGATGTCTTGCAACGTGCTGTTCAGAAGAGCTCTCCACCGCCTCGTACTTTCACAAATTTATGGACAGCCCTGCAGAATTCAAGTTGTCAGTGGGCTCCAGCAAATATTAATCCGTTCATGCCGCATCCGTTGCGACACTTCTGCGTGCTCGCGGGGACAGGTGTACCAGTTTGTGTGGCTCTTCAGTGTATATTACTTACAGAGGCCACGTATATCGAGTGCAACAGTACAGCTTATGTGATCGTTTCTTTTCGTTATTAGATGCTAACAGGTATGAACCAATTAGTCTGAGAAAGAGAGTTAGCGTGGCATTAGTGTAAACTGTCACCACTTGATGGCGACATTAATACGAACGACGCATACAGCACGGACTTTGCACTTTTAACATCTGACCACAACTTTTTTTACCTTATACACCACAAAACAGTAACAGACGCAAGTAATCTATGTTCTCATGGTTGTTGTTGTTGTTGTTGTTGTTCTTGTTGTGGTCTTCAGTCCTGAGACTGGTTTGATGCAGCTCTCCATACTACTCTATCCTGTGCAAGCTTCTTCATCTCCCAGTACCTAGTGCAACCTACATCCTTCTGAATCTGCTTGGTGTATTCATACCTTGGTCTCCCTCTACGATTTTTGCCCACCACGCTGCCCTCCAGTACTAAATTAGCGATACCTAGATGCCTCAGACCATGTCCTACCAACCGATCCCTTCTTCTAGTCGAGCCACAAACCTCTCTTCTCCCCAATCCTATTCAATACCTCCTCATTAGTTATGTGATCTACCCATCTAATCTGCAGCTTTCTTCTGTAGCACCACATTTCGAAAGCTTCTATTCTCTTCTTGTCCAAATTATTTATCGTCCATGTTTCA
Source organism: Schistocerca piceifrons (assembly GCF_021461385.2). Taxonomy (NCBI): domain Eukaryota; kingdom Metazoa; phylum Arthropoda; class Insecta; order Orthoptera; family Acrididae; genus Schistocerca; species Schistocerca piceifrons. Next base: position 68,534,942 of record NC_060146.1, on the reverse strand, counting down.
CTTCCATACATGGCTACACTCCATACAAATACTTTCAGAAACGAAGTCCTGACACTTAAATCTATACTCGATGTTAACAAATTTCTCTTCTTCAGAAACGCTTTCCTTGCCATTGCCAGTCTACATTTTATATCCTCTCTTCTTCGACCATCATCAGTTGTTTTGCTCCCCAAACAGCAAAACTCCTTTACTACTTTAAGTGTCTCATTTCCTAATCTAATTCCCTCAGCATCACCCGACTTAATTCGACTACATTCCATTATCCTCGTTTTGCTTTTGTTGATGTTCATCTTATATCCTCCTTTCAAGACACTATCCATTCCGTTCAACTGCTCTTCCAAGTCCTTTGCAGTCTCTAACAGAATTAGAATGTCATCGGCGAATTTCTTCTCCATGGATTTTAATTCCTACTCCGAATTTTTCTTGTGTTTCCTTCAATGCTTGCTCAATGTACAGTTTGAATAACATCTGGGAGAGGCTACAACCCTGTCTCACTCCCTTCTCAACCACTGCTTCCCTTTCATGTCCCTCGACTCTTATAACTGCCATCTGGGTTCTGTACAAACTGTAAATAGACTTTCGCTCCTTATATTTTACCCCTGCCACCTTTAGAATTTGAAAGAGAGTATTCCAGTCAACATTGTCAAAAGCTTTCTCTAAGTCTGCAAATGCTAGAAACGTAGGTCTGCCTTTCCTTAATCTTTCTTCTAAGATAAGTCGTAGGGTCAGTATTGCCTCACGTGTTGCAATATTTCTACGGAATCCAAACTGATCTTTCCCGAGGTCGGCTTCTACCAGTTTTTCCATTCGTCTGTAAAGAATTTGCGTTAGTATTTTGCAGCTGTGACTTATTAAACTGATAGTTCGGTATATTTCACATCTGTCAACACCTGCTTTCTTAGGGATTGAAATTATTATATACTTCTTGAAGTCTGAGGGTATTTCGCCTGTGTCATACATATTGCTCACCAGATGGTAGAGTTTTATCAGGACTGGCTCTCCCAAGGCTGTTCTCATGGTTCATCCACGCATATTCGAGATAAATGCCTCGATAAACCGTACAATACGTAGTAGCCCGTGGCGCTCGCTTTACACTCATTTGCGGGGCGTAGAAGCAGATGGAGGAAAACGTCAGTTACAATGTTTATTGACAGCAAGCAGTAAGAGTGTTAGTTCAAACTGTAAGATACGTACAGTTCTTGTTCGTTAACTGCTGGATAATTGGCGTGCCTCGCTGAACGGCAAATGTGAAACACGCAGCGTTCCTGAGCATGCGTTACGAGGAGTTAAAACTGCCGATGTGTTCTGCAGTCTGGAACGCCGTTAAAACAGCTGCTGACGGTCATTTGAATGCGAGTCTTCACCGACTGAAAATTAACGCCCGTGTCTGCACATTAAACGGCGAATCCCAACTGGAGGTTGGGCTAATTGCAGAACACGCTTTAATGCTAGTACAGGTCGTCAGCGGGTGCGGATGGACACGGAAGCCCGCAGAAACAAGTGCTTCGTGGCTGGAAGTCAAAGGATAATATCATTTTTACAATGTGTGTTACTGAACGGCGAAATTGGTAGCCTAGTCACCAATTACCTGTTACAAGGCGCATTTCTGACCGTCTCCAAACGAAACAAAAATTAGATTTTAAGTCTTTATTGCAATTACGGACCACATTTAAAAATGCTGAAAGTTGTCATCGTCTACTGATTAAGGGGTACAGTAGCCAGTGTAACCATAAAGTAAACGCAGTGAAATTACGGAAACGAAGAGCTGAAATGGTTCTACCATTTATTTATATTGACAAATACAGTGAAAAGTACATTTATAGAAGATGTTGAAAGGGATCTCCTGCGTCATGAGTACACAGCTGTGCATGTCTGAAGTATAATCAGGTACAACCGGCTTGAAGTTCGGACATCGATGGCAGAGACTTCACGTCTGGCGTCTTTCTATTGTGAGTCCATTTGTTTCACGGACCTTGCTGTTCAAGTGTCCCCACAGGAGAAAATCACATGTTGTTAGATCCGGCGAACGTGGTGGCTATAAAAATTTGCTAACAGTTCATTCCTCAGTGAAAATACCGTAGATACAGAAGTATGACATGTTGCCCCATACCGTTGGAAGAATCAGTTTTGTCTTTCACATTCAGTGACTTGAGCACAAAATTGCGATGCTAAAACCTGGAAAGTTACCAACGGATCCGAAGAACTTGAGGCCAATATCCCTCCTTTGCCATCTCTATAAGATCCTAGAGAGAATGATTCTTCACCACTTAACTGCGGTAGTTGGTCCACTTCTTATCTCGCAGCAAGCTGGCTTTAGACCAGACAAGAATTGCACCTCACAAATCCTTTATCTTCCTCAGTTCATAGAAGATAGCTTTGAGCAGACAAAGATAATGCTTACACAAGTCTACGACAGCTTGGTACTTACAATTAAAAGAATCAACTCGCACCCAATCCTAACAAAACGCAAGTGTGTTCATTCCATCTGAAACATAAACAAACTGACAGGAAAGTTGAAATATTCTGGAATGGAGATGCACTAGAATATACACTTCTGGAAATTGAAATAAGAACACCGTGAATTCATTGTCCCAGGAAGGGGAAACTTTATTGACATATTCCTGGGGTCGGTTACATCACATGATCACACTGACAAAACCACAGGCACATAGACACAGGCAACAGAGCATGCACAATGTCGGCACTAGTACAGTGTATATCCACCTTTCGCAGCAATGCAGGCTGCTATTCTCCCATGGAGACGATCGTAGAGATGCTGGATGTAGTCCTGTGGAACGGCTTGCCATGCCATTTCCACCTGGCGCCTCAGTTGGACCAGCGTTCGTGCTGGACGTGCAGACCGCGTGAGACGACGCTTCATCCAGTCCCAAACATGCTCAATGGGGGACAGATCCGGAGATCTTGCTGGCCAGGGTAGTTGACTTACACCTTCTAGAGCACGTTGGGTGGCACGGGATACATGCGGACGTGCATTGTCCTGTTGGAACAGCAAGTTCCCTTGCCGGTCTAGGAATGGTAGAACGATGGGTTCGATGACGGTTTGGATGTACCGTGCACTATTCAGTGTCCCCTCGACGATCATCAGTGGTGTACGGCCAGTGTAGGAGATCGCTCCCCACACCATGATGCCGGGTGTTGGCCCTGTGTGCCTCGGTCGTATGCAGTCCTGATTGTGGCGCTCACCTGCACGGCGCCAAACACGCATACGACCATCATTGGCACCAAGGCAGAAGCGACTCTCATCGCTGAAGACGACACGTCTCCATTCGTCCCTCCATTCACGCCTGTCGCGACACCACTGGAGGCGGGATGCACGATGTTGGGGCGTGAGCGGAAGACGGCCTAACGGTGTGCGGGACCGTAGCCCAGCTTCATGGAGACGGTTGCGAATGGTCCTCGCCGATACCCCAGGAGCAACAGTGTCCCTAATTTGCTGGGAAGTGGTGGTGCGGTCCCCTACGGCACTGCGTAGGATCCTACGGTCTTGGCGTGCATCCGTGCGTCGCTGCGGTCCGGTCCGAGGTCGACGGGCACGTGCACCTTCCGCCGACCACTGGCGACAACATCTATGTACTGTGGAGACCTCACGCCCCACGTGTTGAGCAATTCGGCGGTACGTCCACCCGGCCTCCCGCATGCCCACTATACGCCCTCGCTCAAAGTCCGTCAACTGCACATACGGTTCACGTCCACGCTGTCGCGGCATGCTACCAGTGTTAAAGACTGCGATGGAGCTCCGTATGCCACGGCAAACTGGCTGACACTGACGGCGGCGGTGCACAAATGCTGCGCAGCTAGCGCCATTCGACGGCCAACACCGCGGTTCCTGGTGTGTCTGCTATGCCGTGCGTGTGATCATTGCTTGTACAGCCCTCTCGCAGTGTCCGGAGCAAGTATGGTGGGTCTGACACACCGGTGTCAATGTGATCTTTTTTCCATTTCCAGGAGTGTAGATGGATCAGCTGCGGCTACCCGAGTCACCAAGTGGAAAGAAAGATGCCAGCACCTGTCAAACTGGATGACACCACAAGAATCCCTGCCGCCTGGACACACAGGGAAGAGGGTCATCTGGAAGTCCTTGAACAGACTACGGACCGAAGTCGCAATATCGAGGGACAATCTCCTTAAATGGAACTTCCAACTGCCAACACAACACTGCGCGAATGCGGTGATTTCCAGCCAACCTTGCATCTCTTCAAATGTAACTCATGCCCAACCAGCTGTAGCATGAAGGACTTAGCGTCTGCAGCACTCATTGCTATAACAGTTGGCCAGTTCTGGGTGAACACTGTATAGTTTTCTTTGTATGTTTTGTGTATGTGTTCGTTTTAGTGTACCTCTGACACAAATAAAGAAGAAATCACAAAATGTACCAAAAATTTGTATGTATGCAACCGTGTTGAGGGTATTCTCCAAAATTGTCGGTGCAATGATGCGCGTCCCTTCAGATGTACGAACTCAAGGAATTCTTTGTCGTTTTACCTTTTGCACAGATCCATAAGTGCGCCTATTTTTGTACAGATTCTGCATTGCTCCCATTGCTGGAGTCCTCTGTCCAGATACTTGACTCCGGAAATTTTGCGAGTGACAAGTGAACCTGTTCCCACAAATGCTTCCACAATTTTAATTCTTTTTTCTATCGAGAAACCCATTTTGCAGACCGCAGATTGTAACATCTAACTCCACAGAAGAAATAAAATGGTACGCTGACAAAAGAAGGCTAACAATCGATTATAGCATGAAACTAACCACTGTTGTTGCTCTTAACTCTGTTACAGAAGTCGAAATATTGCATTCATATTCAAAGTGGAGGTAGGCTCCTTTCTACTGCGCCACCCTTCCTAGTCTTATGTTAAAGCTCTAAGACAATAAGTCAGCTATCAAAGTTAGAAACCGTGTAAACGTGTAGAGGCAGCATAACCCATGGGGCGCGGTTACCCAGACTATGTTCCTGCAGTATTGTGCATCAGAGCACCTAGCGTTTTCCAATAAACTTTTCAAATGATATCAAGCCTTTTCGAGTCTTTTTCACGCTGACAAACCCTACCCCGACGCCACCACCCTCAACCAAGCCCTGTCCACCGTCCCCCCCCCCCTCGTCGCCAAGTTATGAAGGGAAAAAAGTTGTAAGATGGCAAGAACTATGCCCCTTACATGAAGTCATTAAAGATCACCCAACTCACGTTGAGCGAACAGTAAGGCTGAACAAAAATGACTGACAAGGCACAATGCATCTTGTAGAGGGTATAGTATGGATGTATCGGAATAATTAATGTCAGGTGATGGTTTTAAAGTCATTCACACGCCACGAAAACTTTGTGGAAACGCGTCGATTTACTGGAGGCTAGTTTATCCCAGGGAAGTATTCAGAGTTGACCGTGGCCGGGTGGGGAGCAGTGAAGGGAAGCGACAATAGGCAGTTTAGGGCGGCTCGAGCTCTGAGAAAGAGGTAATGGGGTGCGGCCTCCAGCTGCCTTAAGATGAGTGACAGTGAGTGGGTGGTTGACCCCATGCTGGTGTACCGGGAAGCAGATGGAGAACTTGTACACCTGTTGATAAATGTCCATCATTCCGTTTTCAGTGAAACACGCAAGTAAGCCGCACAAAGCTATGGTGGAGCAGTCAACAGAGGCCAAAATATACGTGTTCGTGACTGTAGCAACTTCACGCTGAATTCACGGTCCACAGAGTCTGAAGTAAATCAGGTGAAGAGTGACAGAATGAAATATGCCGGCCTCCGATGGGAACGTAGGACCGAGGAATTTGAAGTACTCTCCTGGGAGTCGAAATTCCGGAAAAATTGGTGTTTTGTGCAGATGCTAACCTTAATGGATGGTCTGGGAGGAGCTAAATAGCAGAAGTTGAGAGGAAGGGAAATTTTGTGGGAATTTGTTCACTTCCCAGAGCAGGCATTGGTCGCCGCTGGGAGGCGACGCATAATTAACGCGACTTGCGCTGCAATTGGCGTAAGTGATTTTGCTGGAGGGGAAACCGAGGCGAACAGTGGACTGTGAGAAGTCCCTGTAGAGGTCTTCCATTCCCAGCTTGCCTAGAGTGCGGACGTGGCATTCTTTACTCAGCTTGCCTGAGAGAGAGTGAGCATCTCTGCAGTTTAGGACTTAGCAAACGGAACGATTGAGCTTGGAGATAGGAAGTTTTGGTTCAGCTATGTGCTGAGCAAGATAGCGAGAAGTGAATAGACGAGCGCAGCCTTGCAGCACCACGAGGTTGGCCGATGTCCACACAACGACGCCGCTCCGCCACGCTGTATTCGGTGATACTGCGCCCGCTCCGGCCACTGATTAACTTGTTGGATCACGTCGGAAAAGTTTCCAAAAGGGTTTCATGGGCCGTGTATTGTAGAATTCTTCTCGCCCTTCAGATTGCGCCTTGGTCAGTCGATAGGAATTACTTTTGATTTATCGCGCTTTACTCCACGCAAACGCAATTTATTACCACTGCCTGTTACGAGAGTCATGTAATGTGATGATTGAAGGTCGTGAGTTAAAATAAATCTGTGCTAATCGACTGCATCTGTTTTCAATCAAGTAGTTGAAATCCCAAGTCACTTTCTTAATTAATTTTATGTTCAACATTTGCGTCTGGTGCTCAATACCTGAATATAACATCAATGTGCACCCCTTTTTAATTAAAAGGGATCAATTCTGAATCAATTAATGTCAACACTGCCACCGCCGTTCAATCAGGACTCACAGGGCCTTATCACTTTCTTTGTGTTATCCGACATTGTGGCAGTTTTGCACTCTCTGTTGATCTGTTAGTCAATTACCTGGGGTGAACACACACCAAAACCAGATAAGTGACGGGTGGACTGTTACAAAGTTTATCCATTTTTGCTGTTTATGCAGCAAAAATTCCGCATCAGGCAGGACATTTTGACCTGTCAATTCTTTACTACGATTTCTACCCTGCACACATTTTGCACAGAATCGACATATAGTCCTGAACGTGTTGTGCCAGACGAAAATACACTCCCCAGTACAGTGATGGGTACTTCGGCTTGCTCCTTGCTCCGGGAGGGGATCGAATGGAACTATAACACATGAAATGCTAGTTCACTTTATTACCATATTGGTGAGAATGTCCCAGGTGCACCCGTGGACGAGGGGCAACGTCTGATTATTAATCAAGACGTCGAACCCCACCACCCTTTAGGTTTCGAATAAAAATCATCACTAATGGCCGAAGACTTCCGGGCTAAGAAGTCATCCTCATTCTGGAAACGGCTTTGTCAAAGAGGGCGGAGGTTTAGAACACTCTCTTGTCCTAGGGGTGGGAAACTGCCCCTAAAGGCGGAGGAATCAGGAATGATCGACGGCATGAGGATGCATAAGGCAATGGCATCCACTGCATTAAAGACAGTTACAGCTTATCCACAGGACACGTGGCTCGTAATTGAAAAAGATTCATGATGACCTCTCCACTGGCAAACGATTCCGGAATACTCCCCCTTTCGGAAAACAGCGAGGGGATTTCCAGGAGGAAGGTGGCTATGAAAAAAAGATTGAATAACCATGTTGTTGTACTTGTTGTCTTCAGTCCTGAGACTGGTTTGATGCAGCTCTCCACGTCGCTCTTTCCTGTGCAAGCTTCTTCATCTCCCACTACTTGCTGCAACCTACATCCTTGTGAATCTGCTTAGTGTATTCATCTCTTGGTCTCCCTCTACGATTTTTACCCTCCACGCTGCCCTCCAATGCTAAATTTGTGATCCCTTGATGCCTCAGAACATGTCCTACCAACCGGTCCCTTCTTCTTGTCAAGTTGTGCCCAAACTCCTCTACTCCCCAATTCTATTCAGTACCTCCTCATTAGTTATGTGATCTACCCATCTAATCTTCAGCATTCTTCTGTAGCACCACATTTCGAAACCTTTTATTCTCTTCTTGTCCAAACTATTTATCGTCCATGTTTCACTTCCTTACATGGCTACACTCCGTACAAATACCTTCAGAAACGACTTCCTGACACTTAAATCTATACTCGATGTTAACAAATTTCTGTTCTTCAGAAACGCTTTCCTTGCCATTGCCAGTCTATATTTTATATCCTCTCTACTTCGACCATCATCAGTTATTTTGCTCCCCAAACAGCAAAATTCATCTTATACCCTCCTTTCAAGACACTGTCCATTCCGTTCAACTGCTCTTCCAAGTCCTTTGCTGTCTCTGACAGAATTACAATGTCATCGGCGAACCTCAAAGTTTTTATTTCTTCTCCATGGATTTTAATACCTACTCCGAACTTTTCTTTTGTTTCCTTACAGCTTGCTCAATAGAAAGGTTGAATAACATCGGGGAGAGGCTACAACCCTGTCTCACTCCCTTCCCAACCACTGCTTCTCTTTCTTGCCCCTCGACTCTTATAACAGCCATCTGGTTTCTGTACAAATTGTAAATAGCCTTTAGCTCCCTGTATTTTACCCCTGCCACCTTTAGAATTTGAAAGATAGTATCCCAGTCAACATTGTCAAAAGCGTTCTCTGAGTATAGAATTGCTAGAAACGTAGGTTTGCCTTTCCTTAATCTAGTTTCTAAGATATGTCGTAGGGTCAGAATAACCAACGAAAAGGATAACATTCTACGAATCGGAGCGTGGAATATCAGGAGTTTGAACGTCATAGGGAAACTAGAAAATCTGAAAAGTGAATTGCTTCGTTGCGAGGAGCCAACTTGCTTTAGCATCTCGTTGTTCGGACGACACCAGAGAACATACTTGCAAAACGATATCGCTGCACGACTAGAGATATGTCATAGACATTTAGATGTGTGAAAAGCTATCTTTTGCGTATTACCCCTGACTATATTCGTCCAGTGTTAGATGATGAGTGCACTTAACTAGTTCCGACAAACTTTACGTGTAACACATTAACTAAGCACACGTTTTAACCTCATGCGAGTTAGATTCTTTAAAGAACGGAGGATGAGGCATTACTGGTTTTTCGTTTTAAGTAATCATTTACACGATTTACGTTATTACTATTTCTTCCTCGTCCGTCATGAGGAGGACCCAGGTTCAATTCCCAGTAGTGCTAGGGAGTTTGTTTCTCGGTGGGAGGACTTTGACGGCGTTCACTCAGTCTGTTGAGGACAGTTGAGGAGATACTTTATGGAGCTGTAGCGGCTGCAGGTCACTAAAACTGACAACGTCCGTGAGAGCGGTGTGCTGACCACATGCCCCTCAACTACTCCGGTATCATCGGGTAGTTTAGTTGTTTTCTTTTAGTGTTTATGGGCTAAACAAGCATCCAGCTGTTGTCAAACTTTTGGCGATCATGGGAGCGCGTTGCAAAGCACGCATTGCCGTTCGTAGTGATCACACAGCATACCAAAATCCACGTTCCGCCTATTTTAATGTCCAGTACACCATCATAAATCGCGATGACATCAGTGTAATTATTGTCTTTGAATAAAATTGTTATTTCTCTTTGCCTCATTGCTTAGTTCTTTTACACTCATGCTCATAAATTAAGGATAATGCTGATACAAGGTAAACAACGGCCTGCTGGGTAGTTTACGGGTTTAAATCACCTCGGAGTATGACCATGCGGTGCATCTGACCTGCGGTCGTCTCACGGTGCCGGTGGCAGCAGTCCACATGTCAGAGTACGATGCAGCGAGTAAGTGTGCTGACGTTTCCAGACGTGCTAATGGTGACTGTGTGTTGAAAATGGCTCAAAGAACACATTTTTATGATATGTGATAGAATACTAGGACGACTGGAGGCTGGTCAAACACAGCAGGTCGTAGTATGGGCCCTCCGTGTGCCACAAAGTCTGATCTCAAGACTATGGCAACGATTCCAGCAGACAGGAATCGTGTCCAGGAGCTACAGTACTGGACGTGCACAGTGTACAACACCACAATAAGGCCGATATCTCACCATCAGTGCATGCAGATGGCCACGGAGTACCGCAGCTAGCTTTGCTCGGGACCTTACCGCAGCCACTGGAACAGTTGTCTCCAGACACACAGTCCGGAAACGCGTAATGTGCATTCCACTGACCCCTGGTTACAGGAGAGCTCGTAAAGCCTGGTGTCAAGAACACAGTACGTTATCACTGGAACAGTAGCGCCAGGTTATGTTCACAGATGAGTCCAGGTATAGTCTGAACAGTGATTCTCGTCGGGTTTTCGTCTGGCGTGAACCAGGAACCAGATACCAACACCCTTAATGTCCTTGATAGGGACCTGTATGGAGGTCGTGATTTCATGGTGTGGGGTGGGATTATGATTGGTGCACGTTCGCCCCTGCATGTCTTTGACAGAGGAACTGTAACAGGTCGGGTGTATCGGGACGTCATTTTGCACCAGTATGTCCGCCTTTTCAGGGGTGCAGTGGGTCGCACCTTCCTCCTGATGGATGATCACACGCCCCACCACGCTGCCATCGTGCAGGAGTACCTTGAAACAGAATGTATCAGGCGAATGGAGTGGCCTGCCTGTTCTCCAGACCTAAACCCCTTCAAGCACGTCTGGGATGCTCTCGGTCGATGTATCGCTGCACGCCTTCAAACCCCTAGGACACTTGAGGAGTTCCGACAGGCAGTGGTGTAAGAATGGGAGGCTATACCCCAGCAGCTGCTCGACCACCTGATCCAGAGTATGCCAACCCGTTGTGCGGTCTGTGTACGTGCTAATGGTGATCATATCCCATACTGATGGCGGAGTACATGATCAGGAAAGAGTGACGTTTTGTAGAACATGTGTTTCGGGACGGTTTTCTCAACTTATCACCAGTACCGTGAACTTACAGATCTGTGTCGTGTGTGTTCCCTATGTGCCTATGCTATTAGCGCTAGTTTTGTATAGTGCCACGCTGTGTGGCACCACATTCTGCAATTATCCTTAATTTATGAGCATGAGTGTAGTTACCTTCTGTACTGTACGCTGAGTTGACAAAAGTCGTGGGATACCTCCTAGTATCGTGTCGGATCTCCTAGAGAATCTAGACGCGGCATGGTCTCAACAACTCGATGGAAGTCCCCTGCAAAAATCTTGAGAAATGCTGTCTCTACATCCGTCCACAACGGCGAAAGTGTTGCCGGTAAAGGAATTTGTGCAGGAACTGACTTGTCGATTATGTCCCGTGAATGTTAGATTCATATCGGACGATCTGGGTGGCTAAACAATTCGCTTGAATTGTCGAGAATGTTCTTCAAACGAATCGCGAACAACTGTCACTCGGTTACATGGAGCAGTGTCATCCATAAAAATTCCATCGTTGTTTGCGAACACGAAGTCTATGAATGATTGAAAATGATCTCCAAGGAGCCGAACATAACCACGATCCGGTACATTCCATGCAAACACAGCCCACACCTTTATGGATACACCACCAACAACTTGGTTGACAGCTTGGGTCCATGGTTTTGTGGGGTCAGAGCCACACTCGAACCCTACCATCAGCCCTTACTCACTGAAATCGGGACTCACCCAACCAGATGACGGTTTTCCAGTCGACATGGTCACGAGCCCAGGCGATGTCGTGCTGTTAGCAAAGGCACTCACGTCGGTCGTCTGCTACCGTAGCCAATTAACGCCAGATTCCACCGCACTGTCCTAACGGATAACGTTCGTCGTACCCGCAGTTTTACGAAGCGCATTCAAGTTCTAAGGCCTCCGATTTTTTTTTCTAATTAACTACTCACCCGAAATCGATGAAACTGGCGTTACTTCTCGACGTAATCGCCCTGCAGACGTACACATTTTTCACAACGCTGACGCCATGATTCCATAGCAGCGGCGAAGGCTTCTTTAGGAGTCTGTTTTGACCACTGGAAAATCAATGAGGCAATAGCAGCATGGCTGGTGAATGTGCGGCCACGGAGAGTGTCTTTCATTGTTGGAAAAAGCCATAAGTCACTAGGAGCCAGGTCAGGTGAGTAGGGAGCATGAGGAATCACTTCAAAGTTGTTATCACGAAGAAACTGTTGCGTAACGTTAGCTCGATGTTCGGGTGCGCTGTCTCGGTGAAACAGCACACGCGCAGCCCTTCCCGTTGCAGTGCAGGAAGGAATTTGTTCTTCAAAACATTTTCGTAGGATGCAGCTGTTACCGTAGTGCCCTTTGGAACGCAACGGGCAAGGATTACGCCCTCGCTGTCCCAGAACATGGACACAATCATTTTTTCAGCACTGGCGGTTACCCGAAATTTTTTTGGTGGCGGTGAATCTGTGTGCTTCCATTGAGCTGACTGGCGCTTTGTTTCTGGATTGGAAAAATGGCATCCACGTCTCATCCATTGTCACAACCGACGAAAAGAAAGTCCCATTCATGCTGTCGTTGCACGTCAACATTGCTTGGCAACATGCCACATGGGCAGCCGTGTGGTCGTCCGTCAGCATTCGTGGCACCCACCTGGATGACACTTCTCGCATTTTCAGATCGTCATGCAGGATTGTGTGCACAGAACCCACAGAAATGCCAACACTGGAGGCGATCTGTTCAACAGTCATTTGGCGATCCCCCAAAACAATTCTCTCCACTTTCTCGATCACGTCGTCAGACCGGCTTGTGCGAGCCCGAGGCTGTTTCGGTTTGTTGTCATACGATGTTCTGCCTTCATTAAACTGTCACACCCACGAACGCACTTTCGACACATCCGTAACTCCATCACCACATGTCTCCTTCAACTGTCGATGAATTTCAATTCGTTTCACACCACGCAAATTCAGAAAACGAATGATTGCACGCTGTTCAAGTAAGGAAAACGTCGCCATTTTAAGTATTTAAAACAGTTCTCATTCTCGCCGATGGCGGTAAAATTCCATCTGCCATACAGTGCTGCCATCTCTGGGACGTATTGATAATGAATGCGGCCTCATTTTAAAACAATGCACATGTTTCTATCTCTTCCCAGTCTGGAGAAAAAAAATCGGAGGCCTTAGAACTTGAATGCACCTCGTAGCACTGGCAACTCTACCCAAACGCAGTTGCTCTCGGTCGTTAAGTGAAGGCCGTCAGCAGTGTTGTCCCTAGTAAGAGATAATGCCTGAAAGTTGGTATTTTCGGCACGCTCTTGACTCTGCGGATGTTGGAATATTAAATTCCATATCGATTCCTGAAATGGAATGTCCCATGGGTCTAGTTCCAACTACCATTCCCCGTTAAAAGTCTGTTAAGTGCCAACGTACGGCCCTAATCACGTCGGAAACCTTTTCAGGTGAATCACCTGAGAACAAACGACGCTTCCACCAATGCGTTGTTTTTTTATAGCTATTTTATACGATACTACCGCCATCTCTATACGTGCATATTGCTGTCAAAAGAATGTTGTCCCCTCTGTGTACTGTATTGTACGATTTCATTGTATGTATTGTCCAAGTTTGATTGAACGGTGTTGCTTCTCAGTGACGCATCACTTTTGTCCTTAATTTTGCATTCCAGTGAAGTTTCACGCAACCAAAGAGCGGCGAGAAAAGGGACAATGTACTTCTACGTGCAGCACCGAAATTCATAATGTTGCTTGTCACAAATATTTGGCTATATCTTCCGAATATGTCGCGATTTTGGAGGTAGTGATTAGATCGGCACCTAATCAAAAGTCAAAGTCGTATTTAGGAAATAAGCGCAAGGGTGCGGAGAGCTTCTGTAAAGTTTGGGAGGTAGGAGACGAGGTACTGGCAGAAGTAAAGCTGTAAGTACCGGGCGTGAGTCGTGCTTCGGTAGCTCAGATGGTAGAGCACTTACCCGCGAAAGGCAAAGGTCCCGAGTTCGAGTCTCGGTCGGGCACACAGTTTTAATCTGCCAGGAAGTTTCATATCAGCGCACACTCCGCTGCAGAGTGAAAATCTCATTCCAGGTCGTATTTTGCTGTCGGCAACATCAGTCCTTTCTTACCTCCAAGGCAGTATGGTGAATCACAACATCTGACCACATGCCAAGACCAAAGAGGGGTATGGGAGGAGGGGGAAGGGTCCCCTATACCCACCCACACACCCCCACTCTCCATCATGGTACCAGTTTCAGTACGCCCTGTTCACAGAAGTCCATTTCGTTGCAGTATAATCATCTGTGGACTGCTGATTTCTCTTCCACATCTGCCGCAAAGTTCTGGATGGCCAGGAATTTCTTCTTGGTACCAAACGTCTAACGGTGCAAGCTCCAGATTGTATTATGGATACTGGTGCAACACCCACCCAAATTTGGCGATTTTCTCACGACAAGGAGCAGCAACATGGGGGTGACCATTGTCATAAAAAAATCTAACACCGTCCGCATTAATGTTGTGCCGTTTGTCACCAAAGTTTTAATGTAGGCTGTAGCATTCACAGTGTTCAGCGAAGCCCGCCAATGACACATTGCGTGTATCCCAGAACACTGTCACAAGCACTTTCCTAACAGACTGAGTCCCTTCAATTTTTTTTCGTACTGGGAAAACATCTTGTTTCCCCTCGAAAGAGGCTTGCTTGGTTTCAGGCATGTAGTGGTGCGCCCACAACTCATCACCAGCGACGCGGTTACTTTCAGGAAGTCACGTCCTTCTGTGGCATAATGTGTTAAGTGACTCAAACTTGTCAACATTCGCTGGCCTTTGTGGTTGTCTGTCAGATTCTCAGGCACTCGGTAAGCAGTAACTCGACGAAATTTCCACGTGTCATGAACAGTACCATACACCGCACTATTGGAAATCGTCAACTGCTCTAATAAGATTCGTAGTTGCATACGCTGGTCGTTTAAAATGGTTGGGTGAATGGCTTCACTGTTCTGCAGGGCTGAAGCTGTTACTGGCCGCCAGAAGCGTAGCGAATCACTGAGGTTCACTTAGAAGAATACGCACCGCCTGAAGACACAGGAATGGTCCATACAGTTGTCCCCACACAGACCATGCATACCCCTGTATATTTCACTCTGTTTATGCCATTTCGCCCACAAATATCGAAATACACTTCGCTGGAGTGACGAGAGTTGCATAGGCGCCATTTTTGTTCCGTAGTTCAGGCTTTTCTCGCTAGAGCAGCACATGAAAACAAAACTCCCTCTGTTAGCGCAAACTTCAAACTATATCGTCGTTTATCTTCAAACTTCCATCTCCAAAACCGGGAGAGAAAAAAATTATTATGTGTTACTTTCCAGTCCTCCCTTTTATTATGTCAATCCACCTCTAATTCTTAATATTATTATTCTGCATGTGTGTATACTTCATTACACTTGTTTTGGTATTATTGTTACAAACTGTAATCCAGTGGTGGGCTAGATCATGCGGTCATTAATAATTAGAGGTTAGACGTCATACATCCAAACAGACGTCTTCTTCACAACTGATCACTGTTGCTGCTACTGCTGTCGGCGCTTCATGCTGGACAGCTAATGATGACGCTCACTCATTCACATTATCATAAAGATAAGCTTAAAAGGAGGGGAGCAGAGCCTGCACATCATTGGCTGCAGAATGGTGGTGCTCGAGATGGGAGGGAGGGGGGTGCTTCTTGTTGACAACACGCTTGCGAATTGAATGTCACTGGCTGCATTGAAACGTCCCCTTTGTATGTAAAGAATGACAGTGCTGGAACATTCCTACGTTACTTGATTTTCAAACAACTGAACAAAACTAACGTAGTCAGACAGTCCTCTCATTACTTATTCTGATCATCACTAAACTGCCACACAGTACTTTTAGCGTAACGCAAGCTGACTTTGAGTAATCCCTACAAAAGAATAGCCTTACTTAACAATGATGTATACCTTCCATGAATCACTTACCTCTCAAAAATCTTCGTTACTCCAACTACTGCAATACAGCGAGCGTCACTACTGCCAGCTAAATAAAAGATTCAAACTACTGAAGGCACTAACTACTGATAGGCATAGTCAGCAAATGAAAGATTCTGATAGAGAACGAACATTGTATTTACCTTAATAGTGTTCAAAAGTCATTATATCAGTTCATGACATCCAGTCTTTCAAATTTTCTTTTTCTGACAGACACACGTCCAGATCGACCGTTCATAGTAACCTCTCAAAACTCTGGCATCTCTCTCCCCACTGCTAGTGGCTCACCTCCAACTGCCCAACGCTACGCGCCGTTCACATCCAACTGCGCAACACTACAATAGCGAATATTCCAACAATGAGTCCAACCAGCCACAGACTGCACACACTACAGTCAGCGATTTTCATACTGAGCACTACGTGGCGTTACCAACATGAAAACCTAAACAGCCTACTAACAATGTATTGGAGTGGGGATGCTGAGAATGGGGGCGCAAGGGCCCTCCCCTCTCCTCCCCCTCCCATACTTGGTACTGCACGTGGTCAGATGTCAGGATTCCAGGCATAACCTTGGAAATGAGGAAGTTCCGATGCTGCTGTCAGGGGAATATGATTTGCACAGTAGTCTCAGCTATAATACAGGGTGGCGCAGGGGAACGGGAAATTTTGAACGTTACAGTTGGCAGCACTGTAGCGCCGGCAGATGTTCGAAACTTTGCACACTTGATGTGAGCGCATTGCCATTTAGTAATCATGGAGAATTGGACTGGTGCGGAACGTGCAGTAGCTGTGAGAGCGTTTTACAAAAATGGTGATAGTGCGACTGCCGCGCAGAGAACATTTCGACAGCATTACCAGCTTGGACGTCATGGACGTTGTGATGTTACAAAATAGAAGTGATGTTGCTATCCAATGGAAAGTTGGAAATTGAGATTTAACTAACTGTTTTATCAATCACAATTGGCGTAAGAATCATGGATTGACCATTGTCATAAAATATTGCATTATGAGATGTGAATAGTTTTTACTTGCGGTTTCACGTGGCTTGAGGCAGTCACAACTAGCGTGCTATTGATTAAGAAGTTGCGTTATCGTCTTTCTAATTACTTCATGATCGTAGATACGATCATACCCGGTTGTGAAGTTATTGTTATGACAAAAAAATTTCCTAAGGGACCAGAAAGTTCTTAAGGGCGCAAAAACAACTGTAACATCACACAAAAGAGAAATTCAATATTAAAGCTGATGCAAGAAGACGATAAAACAGTTTTCTTTTTATCCATGTAACACGCACATTGGACTGCTGATCTTGGAGCCTGTAATATTAGCAAAATGCATAATTAAAATGAAAATAATACTGAGGAGATAATAGGAATGAGCACTGCTAAATGATTCAGTATTCCCAGAACAAATATTTATTATAACTAAAACATATATCGTACCTTAAGCTTAATACTACAATGACGGTAGATTTTTATGTCCATATCATGTCCATTGAGCGCTCTTTTATATAGCCATTGTCCTCTTGAGTCGCTCGTGCTTCGTCACGGTAAGTTACAACAGTTCTTCTTCCTACACTTCACTCAAAACTTAGACGGAACACGTTTTTATTTATTTAGTAAAAATAATTAGATCAGACCGCCACAAATCTGCGTCCGTCTTACTCGAGAAAAACAGTGAAAGTCTTTTTAGCGCTCAAGGCTTCATTTGTTCTCCAGCGAACAAAATAGTGAAGGATCGTATATCTATCCGTATTTTTCTGTTTTTATTGCCGCCCAAAGACGACAAATTACATCACTAGAAAATTCCACCGTCGCTATGCGACGCCTCATTATACATTAATCATTATTTACAAACTAGTATTTGCCTTCTGGCTGAAAGTATTAACTACTCGTATTTGCTGTTTTAATGAAGTCAAAAATAGCGAATATCACATTGCCTCCCATGAGGAGAGAGGGAATGCCGAAGGATTACCTCGATCCTCATGTCCTCATGAGATATTCGTGATTTTTGGTGTGACATTTACATAACGTTACTGGCGTACAAAGTACATAAATTGAAATCACATTTATAAACATATATCAGATATTTATCATTTTTCAAATTAAAGTTTTTCATTCTTTGTTCATCAGTCACTTCATTCCATAATACCAAGACTAACATTTATGTGCATTTTTAAGTTTGGTCCATATTTGCTTATAACAATAAGTGAACGTTCATTTCGCTCTTCAGGGGATAGAATTCAGAAATTACTTTCTCTTGAGCTTAACAACTAATATATGAGTACAGTGAGTGCTTATTTTCACTAAACTAGAGTGGACAATGTTCGAGCATCTGTTGACTCATTGTGGTTCAATTACAGTTTAATAACGTAGCACTACACTTCGTGATGCTTTCACTTTCTGTGTTAGCTGTCTACGGCGTTCATCATGCAGTACATCTGTCCTTTCCGCTGTGGTGCCAGGAATTCAAGTGGCTTCCCGGGTTTTTATTTACAATATGAAACAGAAGAAGTGGAAAATTATTAGTATGACTTACAAGCTACTGGATACATTTGTTAAGGATCGGGACTGGTCTGGAGTTTAGGGTCTTCCTATAGTGCACATTCATTTTCTTTGTCCATCAAGAGACAGGATTATAATTCATTTTAGCAGTGTTCAGGAGTGCCGGTATTAATGGCTTTAAGGCCTGAGTAATCTAACAATCTACTTCTCACTCATCTTAACTTCAACTCAAGAAAATTGCTTAATTTACATATGAAAATGTAGTCACACAAGTGTACAAATGTCTTTCCTCCAGTATGTACGATTGAAGTCATGGCGGTTAGCAGTTTAAAGTTTGGATTGTTTCGTCACCCACACGTCAGCCACTCACAGCTGCTGCACAGTGTTGCGTGAGCTCCAACACTCAGTATCCGTTCGCGCTCAGGCTGTAACAGAGCTGCTGGTCGTCGAGTGCTCCTTTCTTTTTTTTGTGAACTTCGTATCACACGAGTGCATCGATACAAACACCTCGCGCGCGTTTTCCATCGGAGGAGCCAGACACTGAAGCTGCCTCCATACTTCTCTGTCAACTGCCTCCCATGAGGCTCACAGGTAAGTGACGACGAATGTTTTAGCTGTCGCTGCACTTAGAACAACACTGAACTTTGCGTTGCACCTGTTGTCGTAGCCTTGACTTCTTTTTACACTTGCAGTACAACACTACCACTAATATACAGTGAACAGTTACTTTTATTATGCACGTCGCACTTTAGTGTGCATCTTCACACAGCATTCGTGCTTAGTTCCTTCGTCGATAGCGTTCATTTACAAAACAATCAATTTTTCAGGTTTCCTCCATTGGTACAGAAAGACTTATATTCTACTATTTACAAAAGATCACTTACGAGCTAATATTTACAATTAATGGCCACTCCTTTTGTTAAGTCCAGTGAACAACTACTTTATGAATGGACTCTTTATATCTCAAGGTTTACTTTCACTAGTGAACCTAAAAATATTCTTTCAAACTTTCTTTTAAGGGCTCATCTCCTCATTATGAGAACTACAGGCTTCGCAACACTCGTTGCATTTATTCTTTAGTGCACCCAAGATCATTTTCTACTGCCACGCAGCATATCTACTACATAACGAGTGCGCATTTAACGCTGAATCTTTTTTTTTTTTTTTTTTTTTTTTTTTTGTGCTTGCCAATTTTTTTTTTATATATATTTGAGGGCAGACTGGATAACAATAGGTCTCCCTCTTCGCTTCATGTACTCAGCAATCGTGCTCTGTTAAAAAAAAAAATAGGGTAACGCGTGTCTACTATTTTTCGCATGAATAGAATTACCGACACTTCACTGGGTTTACGCAACCGGTCCATAACAAACATCACCAAAGCTGGCGAAGTTCATCACGCTACGTGTCTCATTTCTCATAAGCACTGCTTTGCCTCGAAGCACACGTGCCTTTTACAAGTCGACCCTTGGTCTGGGTTAATGAACCAGGATCAAAAGGAACGGGCACAAGGAAAATGGATTTCATAAGAGGAGTGTCTTAGGAGACATTTTTGCAATAAAATCTGCACGTAAATAAAATTATCGTAATAAACATAGGCACATATATAAATTTCAACCTCTTTCATTACAGCATACTTTGCTACTTCTACGTCTTACTCAGGTTATAGTCAATATTAAGTTTAAATATCACTGCATTGCATGTTCTTTAGATTAGCCTTCAATTAGGGTATTGAGTGGTCGCTAGATTACACTACAGATCTTCTGAAGATCTTTACTTGGACTTATTTATGATACAGGTGGCTTGCTGGGTGGTTATTTAGTACCTCGATTCTACTGAAATCAATTCGTCAGCTAACATTCCTCATATACTCTTTACATTGGGCTCAGATCACAGGGAAATAGTTTACTTTCATAGCAATTAGTGGCCTCGTGGAGTACTTACGCTACATTATTGATGCTTCATGGTTTGCCTCTATTTGTACTGTATTTCACCTAACTTAGTTTACTACAGCTTATTGTCTCCTTGCGTGAACACATGTGGGTTACCACTTGTTTTTCCATTTAACAGCACGCTTTAACTGAACTTTAAGCTATTTCTTCTACTCCTGTCCACTGTCTGGACTGTTTGAACATGTACCCTTTTTTTTAAGCAGGTAATTTGGGCTTTTACTACAGAACTTCAAGTACTTACATTACTAAAAATAAATCTATAAATCTGCTTGTACCTTGAGAGAAGTGCTTATTTACGCATCCTTCTCCATTTCTCACCTTTACATATTTATATAGCTCCGGGCAATCGCCTCGCAAGCACTTTTTTTTTCTTAATACTAACTCAAAATTAAATTGAAATTCTTGGTGCAACCTCAATTTCCTGCTTCAGCTTGTTGAAGAAATATCAGTTCATGTCCATCACTATAAACAATTTTTCCATACATAGCATTTAATACTTAAAGATGACATGTAGTAGCCGCTACCATGTAGTCAGTGCGCTGTTCAACACAATACTTATCATTAACAGTTCACACAAGGAAATTTCCAGTACGCAAGAGGTAAGAAACCAAAACAGATTCTATCTGCAGTTGAGGCTGTGTCTGTAAACCAACTCTCTGTTTCAATGGACCAATCGCTCCCAATATGGAGCAGCCCTGAATCGGCAATGATAAAACTTTTGAAACAGAAGACACCTGTCTGAAGAGACATGGTGACATGACATTGATGTTTGCTCCTGTATCAACAACGGCTGTGAAAGGAATGTTGGCAACAGAAATCTTAATCGAAGCCTGGACCTGTTCATCATAAATGTTGTTAATGTCTTGAGCTTCTTTGTCAGGTGCAAGGTCATCTCGTAAGTCGGTCTCATGGTCGTACCGTATCGCATTAACATACTCAGAATCAGAGTATTCGTTAGTACCCCCACTGGAACCGGCAGCGACCTCTAGGAGGCTGAAAGGTGCTGCCTCTAATTTTCCGCAGGATGTTTAACCTGTTTGTCATTCATGGCCTTAAGTGTTTGTTCCGTTTCATATTGGTGCTGGTTATGTGGTACAAATGCCGGTGTAGAGGGGTAAAATCCACTGGGTGCATTCACTTGTGAATAAAATACTTGAGACATCTGCTGTCGCCCGATCTTTTGGTTGCCGGCAGAATCATTTCCTTGTGAAGGAAAGTTCGCATTTGGTACCGTTTGAAAATTGTTCCGCGGTCCTCTATTCTGTGAAAAGTTGTTCTGATGTGCTGGGTGGCCTCCGCCTTGCCCATGCCACTTGCTATATTTCGACCTATAACTTTGATTGTACACTGGCCCATTTGAAAAATTACCACTAGTTTGTGGAGAATTTCCATACTGCTCAGGCGCAGAATTAAAGGGTGGGTTTCCGTACTGATGTTGTACCTGGTGGTTGTAAATTGGGTGGTATCTCTGCTGATTACTGTAATTGGTTTTCTGCTTCCATTTAAAGTTATTGCCATTTGCGTTTTCATAGCGGCTGGCAGGTTGGCAACAGCGGTCGCAGTAGCTCGCTCTCTCCTTCGGCGCATTGTTGTCCGCGTGCGATGCATTCTGCTGGCTGCCAGGGAAGAATTTGCCGCTGCCAACCTTTGAGCGCACATCCTCGCTAATTAAATCTAAGGAATCCAACACAGAAAGGAATACATCCGTGTCTTCTTCGGACACATTTACTAGTTTCTCTCTAATAGACACAGGGAGTTTGCTTTTGAGAATCATAATTACGTCCTTGGAAGAAATCGGAGAATCCCAGAATTTAATTTTTGCTAGATACTTCTCAAAGTATCGCCGGAGACTTCCATGCTTCTCATTGAAAATTTCCGCACCATACACCTCCTTCCTTAATCTTTGCTGTACCCCATTACTCCAAAATTTTGCCAAGAACATTTTCTCAAACTCTTCATAATTCCTACACGTGTCTACCATTTCCGTTCCCCATAATGCTGCATCACCAGAAATAAAGCCAGTGACGAACTGAATACGCTGTCTGTCTGTCCAGCTCCTGGGAAATATGCCGGAAAAATTCTTTAGGAACACGATGGGGTGTATTTCTCGCTTCTGCGGATGAAAAACAGGAAAAGTGCGATGCTTAATCACACTTTCCTCTTGCATTAAACTCACGATTGTGGGCGGATCATTTATTTTCCCTACTCGGGACTCAACAGGACTGTTGTTTTGCATGTAATCAGGCGGTGAACAATAAGGAGTTGACTGACATTCGTCACCGTCTAAAGAGTTGTTCCCTATAGTTTGCGTATGCGTGTGCGGATTTTCTACCCAGTTTCTCAGCATTCTGACTTCGTCCACTACTTGCTGCTTCCACTCGGGAAGATCCCGTGAAAGTGTCCTCCGAATCTGTCCCAATTCAGAAACTACTGTGTCTCCCGACTTACCAGGAGCAGCTAAGATTTCATAAGTTACATCCTTGACAGTCTCCCTAAGCTCCTCCCTGACCTTCTTTTCGATAAAAATATCTTTACCCTTTATCCATTCACTGTAGTGTTCCGACAATGCCTCCGCGTGTGCTTTCACGTTGCTCTTAACCTGTTCTTCAATATTGACTGAGTCTATCTGCCTCGACAGATCCTCTACTACACCTTCAATGTCAGATACTGCATTTCTAACTGAGTTTATTTCTTTGGTAGCTGCCTGAATTTTTGTGTTTAATGTTCCAGATACTTCAGCTATTTCACTTTTCACCTGTTTCTGCATTTTCTGAATTTGATCACTGATCTTAGTTTGCACCTCACCCAAATGGGTATTTAATTCAGCCGTAATTTCTTTATGCAGATCTGTTTTGATTGTGCCTAGCTCTGTTTTTAATGATTCGCTTACAGCATCTAGTCGGGCGTTAACAGTCTCATTTTGTGTTTTTATAGTCTCATTTTGTGTTTTTATATTCTCATTTACTGCGTCAAACTGTTGTTTCAGCATTTCCATTAACGCACCGAGGTCATTTGTAGCTGCAGCGGGACGAGTTTGGACTTCAGGGTCACTTTCCCCTGTTACAGACATGGTTAGTTCAGTTTCCACACGGGAACCTACCGTTCGCGATCGTAAAGGGTATGGAATACTATTAACGTCTTCACTCCCGTCTCCTGTTGTCACCTGTCTCTGTTTACTATCTGCCATTTTCGTCAGTAAATCAGGTGCTACGTAAGGCTTTCGTCGTTTGTCAGTGACGTGGTGAGTCCGCTAAGAGCACCACTCTCGCGTGAGCAACAAATGAAATTCTATCTGGCGAGAAGAGAAGATGGAACCTAACCGTTTCAGACAAATGAATGAAGATGCTCTTCACTGCAAATTGCGCACACTATCCACCATGTTGAAAATGCAATACAGGTATACTAACAATGGGAAGAAATAATTTCTATTATCAGACTACGAAGAATTTTACTTTGAAAGATAAAATAAAGCAGATTTTCTATAGCGGGAAGGAGATAGAAAGGATGTGGATCGACTTGGAAAAGCAACGTTGCTACTGAAGCACGACACTGCGTATGCAAAATTCTGACTTACTTTTTGATGGCTTGAATACCGCTATGTTGTCTCAGCAAATTCACATCTCTTTTCTTTTCTTTTCTCTCGGTAATTAAACTGCATTATTGACCGTTATTCTCACAGAGAGACGATGTGTACATGAAACGACAGAACATTTATTAACACAAGCACATAGAAAATTTTCCAAGAATTTGAACTAATTTTTGGTCAAGTCCCTGTTCGGGCGCCAAGTGTGATGTTACAAAATAGAAGTGATGTTGCTATCCAATGGAAAGTTGGAAATTGAGATTTAACTAACTGTTTTATCAATCACAATTGGCGTAAGAATCATGGATTGACCATTGTCATAAAATATTGCATTATGAGATGTGAATAGTTTTTACTTGCGGTTTCACGTGGCTTGAGGCAGTCACAACTAGCGTGCTATTGATTAAGAAGTTGCGTTATCGTCTTTCTAATTACTTCATGATCGTAGATACGATCATACCCGGTTGTGAAGTTATTGTTATGACAAAAAAATTTCCTAAGGGACCAGAAAGTTCTTAAGGGCGCAAAAACAACTGTAACATCACACAAAAGAGAAATTCAATATTAAAGCTGATGCAAGAAGACGATAAAACAGTTTTCTTTTTATCCATGTAACACGCACATTGGACTGCTGATCTTGGAGTCTGTAATATTAGCAAAATGCATAATTAAAATGAAAATAATACTGAGGAGATAATAGGAATGAGCACTGCTAAATGATTCAGTATTCCCAGAACAAATATTTATTATAACTAAAACATATATCGTACCTTGAGCTTAATACTACAATGACGGTAGATTTTTATGTCCATATCATGTCCATTGAGCGCTCTTTTATATAGCCATTGTCCTCTTGAGTCGCTCGTGCTTCGTCACGGTAAGTTACAACAGTTCTTCTTCCTACACTTCACTCAAAACTTAGACGGAACACGTTTTTATTTATTTAGTAAAAATAATTAGATCAGACCGCCACAAATCTGCGTCCGTCTTACTCGAGAAAAACAGTGAAAGTCTTTTTAGCGCTCAAGGCTTCATTTGTTCTCCAGCGAACAAAATAGTGAAGGATCGTATATCTATCCGTATTTTTCTGTTTTTATTGCCGCCCAAAGACGACAAATTACATCACTAGAAAATTCCACCGTCGCTATGCGACGCCTCATTATACATTAATCATTATTTACAAACTAGTATTTGCCTTCTGGCTGAAAGTATTAACTACTCGTATTTGCTGTTTTAATGAAGTCAAAAATAGCGAATATCACATTGCCTCCCATGAGGAGAGAGGGAATGCCGAAGGATTACCTCGATCCTCATGTCCTCATGAGATATTCGTGATTTTTGGTGTGACATTTACATAACGTTACTGGCGTACAAAGTACATAAATTGAAATCACATTTATAAACATATATCAGATATTTATCATTTTTCAAATTAAAGTTTTTCATTCTTTGTTCATCAGTCACTTCATTCCATAATACCAAGACTAACATTTATGTGCATTTTTAAGTTTG
Organism: Schistocerca piceifrons; assembly: GCF_021461385.2. Classification (NCBI taxonomy): domain Eukaryota; kingdom Metazoa; phylum Arthropoda; class Insecta; order Orthoptera; family Acrididae; genus Schistocerca; species Schistocerca piceifrons. The sequence goes on along the minus strand of NC_060146.1, from coordinate 68,509,639 downwards.
GTCCATATTTGCTTATAACAATAAGTGAACGTTCATTTCGCTCTTCAGGGGATAGAATTCAGAAATTACTTTCTCTTGAGCTTAACAACTAATATATGAGTACAGTGAGTGCTTATTTTCACTAAACTAGAGTGGACAATGTTCGAGCATCTGTTGACTCATTGTGGTTCAATTACAGTTTAATAACGTAGCACTACACTTCGTGATGCTTTCACTTTCTGTGTTAGCTGTCTACGGCGTTCATCATGCAGTACATCTGTCCTTTCCGCTGTGGTGCCAGGAATTCAAGTGGCTTCCCGGGTTTTTATTTACAATATGAAACAGAAGAAGTGGAAAATTATTAGTATGACTTACAAGCTACTGGATACATTTGTTAAGGATCGGGACTGGTCTGGAGTTTAGGGTCTTCCTATAGTGCACATTCATTTTCTTTGTCCATCAAGAGACAGGATTATAATTCATTTTAGCAGTGTTCAGGAGTGCCGGTATTAATGGCTTTAAGGCCTGAGTAATCTAACAATCTACTTCTCACTCATCTTAACTTCAACTCAAGAAAATTGCTTAATTTACATATGAAAATGTAGTCACACAAGTGTACAAATGTCTTTCCTCCAGTATGTACGATTGAAGTCATGGCGGTTAGCAGTTTAAAGTTTGGATTGTTTCGTCACCCACACGTCAGCCACTCACAGCGGCTGCACAGTGTTGCGTGAGCTCCAACACTCAGTATCCGTTCGCGCTCAGGCTGTAACAGAGCTGCTGGTCGTCGAGTGCTCCTTTCTTTTTTTTGTGAACTTCGTATCACACGAGTGCATCGATACAAACACCTCGCGCGCGTTTTCCATCGGAGGAGCCAGACACTGAAGCTGCCTCCATACTTCTCTGTCAACGTGTCCCATCTGTGCATGCGATTACAACGTGGGTGCGTAATTTTGAAGAAACAGGATCTGCCTTGAAAAAGAAACCTCCAGGTGGCATTCCAACGGTACGTACCCCAGAGAACATTGCAGCTGTTAGAGCTGCAATCGAGAGAAGTCCTCGCCGTTCTGTTCGACAGCATGCATCTTCGCTAGGGATTAAGCGACGAAGCTTACAAAGAATACTGCACGAATTAGACTCCCATCCCTATAAGTTGCAGATTGTGCAACACTTATATGAACGAGACCCAGCGTCACGTATGGAGTTGAGTAGCCAGATATTGGCTAAAATCAACGAGGACGCGAATTTCCTTGGTAACTCATGGATATCAGACGAAGCCCATTTCCACCTGAACCGATTCGTGAACAAACAGAATTTTCGTTATTGGGTACAGGACAATCCATGTGTCTCGCTTCCCACGCCCGGGATCCCAGGTTCGATTCCCGGTGGGGTCAGGGATTTTCTCTGCCTCGTGATAGCTGGGTGTTGTGTGCTGTCCTTAGGTTAGTTAGGTGTAAGTAGTTCTAAGTTCTAGGGGACTGATGACCATAGATGTTAAGTCCCATAGTGCTCAGAGCCATTTGAGCCAATCCATGTGAGTTTCACCAGAGACCACTAGATAGCGCCAAGGTCACAATATGGTGTGCTGTGTCATGTCATGGTGTTATCGGCCCTTATTTTTTTGAACGTGAGGATGGTAGTGCAGTGACAGTAACATCCGCTCGATATGTTGAAATGCTTCAAACATTCTTTACACCGAGACTGTACCAGCTTAATCTTAACGTCGAAAACACGTGGTTTCAGCAGGACGGAGCCACGTCACACACGGCTCGACAATCGATGGCAGCAGTTCGTCAATTGTTTGGAAGACGCATTATTTCACGTAGCGGTGACATTGCATGGCCTGCGAGATCCCCTGATCTTAGTGTGTGCGACTTCTTCCTGTGGGGATATCTTAAAGGCAAGGTGTACCGTACACATCCTGCAACAATCCATGAACTGAAGGAGAACATTGAAAACAAAATCACTGCCATTCCCCAAGATTTGCTACACCACGCATTCCAGAGTTTTCATAACAGGCTGTTAGAGTGTGAACGCCGAATGGGAGCACATCTTTCCGATGTCATCTTTAAAAAGTAAAGAGACACTTTTGGACATTTTGATTGTAAAGATATACTGAATAATGGCATACTGAATACATTCATTTTCGTTAATTTATTCATGGAAATGACGTTATTTCGAAATTTTCCATTTCCCTGCGCCACCCTATATGAGAGCACAGATGATAAAGTGCTGATGCTTACGTCAGCAGTATCCCTACTCGTACTGGCACTGCCACACTACTGAGGTGGTTTACCATCGCCTTCCTCTCATCTGTTATCAAGTTTCATGTCTGTATGTGTGTCGTGTGGATGACTGTGATGAGCTGTACTGCCGGCCGAAGTGGCCGTGCGGTTAAAGGCGCTGCAGTCTGGAACCGCAAGACCGCTACGGTCGCAGGTTCGAATCCTGCCTCGGGCATGGATGTTTGTGATGTCCTTAGGCTAGTTAGGTTTAACTAGTTCTAAGTTCTAGGGGACTAATTACCTCAGCAGTTGAGTCCCATAGTGCTCAGAGCCATTTGAACCATTTTTTGAGCTGTACTGCACGGTGTTACGGTTTTGTTGTTTGTTGGCAGTGAGAAAATGGAGAGGGTGGAACGTAGTGCCAGCACTTTCTTTACCTCAAGGAGGTGGCCGAGCTTCACGTCCCCACCTGACGGAGACACCACCATCAGAAGAGCCGCATGCCCTCACTTCAGGAGACACTCCAGAGAGGTGTGGAATTTAATCCGGGACTCTGGCGCTAACGTTGGTGGTCAGGAAGTTTATTCCATCAGCTGTCCCCTCCTCGCCAGCCAAATACCGGGCAGTAAAAATATCCCAGCACCAGGAGTCGAACAGTATGGATCGATTTGCCACATATGAAAGTATTCCGTTGTTGTTGTTGCTGTGGTCTTCAGTCCTGAGACTGGTTTGATGCAGCTCTCCATGCTACTCTATCCTGCGCAAGCTTCTTCATCTCCCAGTACCTACTGCAGCCTACATCCTTCTGAATCTGCTTAGTGTATTCATCTCTTGCTCTCCCTCTACGATTTTTACCCTCCGCGTTGCCCTCCAGTACTAAATTGGCGATCCCTTGATGCCTCAGAACATGTCCTACCAACCGATCCCTTCTTCTAGGCGTGTTGTGCCACAAACTTCTCTTCTCTCCAATTCTGTTCAATACCTCCTCATTAGATATGTGATCTACCCATTTAATCTTCAGCATTCTTCTGCAGTACCACATTTCCAAAGCTTCTATTCTCTTCTTGTCCAAACTATTTTTCGTCCATGTTTCACTTCCATACATGGCTACACTCCATACAAATACTTTCGGAAACGACTTCCTGACACTTAAATCAATACTCGGTGTTCACAAATTTCTCTTGTACTGAAACGCTTTCCTTGTCATTGCCAGTCTGAATTTTATATCCTCCCTCGGCTGGTCCTGGCGGAGGTTCAAGTCTTCCCTTGGGCATGGGTGCATGTGTTTGTCCTTAGGATAATTTAGATTAAGTAGTGTGTAAGCTTAGGGACTGATGACCTTAGCAGTAAAGTCCCATAAGAATTTCACACACATTTGAACATTTTTTATCCTCCCTACTTCGACCATCATCAGTTATTTTGCTCCCCAAATAGCAAAACTCCTTTACTACTTTAAGTGTCTCATTACCTAATCTAATTCCCTCAGCATCACCCGAGTTAACTCGACTACATTTCATTATCCTTGTTTTGCTTTTGTTGACGTTCATCTTATATCGTCCTTTCAAGACACTATCCATTCCGTTCAACTGCTCTTCCAAGTCCTTTGCTGTCTCTCACAGAATTACAATGTCATCAGCGAACCTCAAAGTTTTTATTTCTTCTCCATGCATTTTAATACCTTCTCCGAACTTTTCTTTTGTTTCCTTCACTGTTTGCTCAATATAGAGATTGAATAGCATCGGGGAGAGGCTACAACCCTGTCTCACTCCCTTCCCAACCACTGCTTCCCTTTCATGCCCCTCGCCTCTTATAACTGGCATCTGGTTTCTGTACAAATTGTAAATAGCCTTTCGCCCCCTGCATTTTACCCCTGCCACCTTCAGAATTTGAAAGAGAGTATTCCAGTCAACATTGTCAAAAGCTTTCTCTGAGTCTAGAAATGCTAGAAACGTAGGTTTGCCTTTCTTAATCTTTCTTCTAAGACAAGTCGTAGGGTCAGTATTGCCTCACGTGTTCCAACATTTCTACGGAATCCAAACTGATCTTCCCCGAGGTCGGCTTCTACCAGTTTTTCCATTCGTCTGTAAAGAATTCGCGTTAGTATTTTGCTGCTGTGACTTATTAAACTGATAGTTCGGTAATTTTCACATCTGTCAACACCTGCTTTCTTTGGGATTGGAATTATTGTATTCTTCTTGAAGTCTGAGATAATTTCCCCTGTCTCTCTGTATGAGACAGGTATTCCGTATGTATCACTATTTCCGAGATGGTTGCTATGGTAGAAGTTGCGATTGCAGCTGTTTTTTACCGAATCGATACCGGGTTTCACATCTGTCTATATTCGCGTGAGAAAGAGACAACATTCGTTCATCTCATGCTCCTAAATGACTCGTCCGCCCGCTGCTCTCTCTCGTTGGTTGTGTACAAACAGCGGCTTACACGTCCCCTTTCGGCTTCTTCGTACCACCACCAACGACGAGAGTTTACGGCATTGCTCCACGAAACCTGTTAGCACGCTGCTGGCTCAGCTTCTCTTAAGAAGCCGGCTGTGCTGCTGGCCCCACACATTCGAGACGAGGTGCCCGACGCTGGTTTGTATGCGCGCTACCCTTGGGGTGGTAGATGAGGTTTTAACATCTGGAAGAGCCTAAGACGGCACCTTGGTTTTGAGCATAATAAGATGTGCGTTCTGCTTTTTCTACTGTATTCGTTTACGTCAACAGATGTCGGTCACTCAAGTACCTAAAAGTGCTACAAAGTGACATGAATGTTCTTCTAGGCACCTCCATTTCATGGCCTAACGCCACTTTCTGTTTCGCATGGTACACAAGTAATGTCCATGACTAAATCAGTGAATCTAACAACGATACTGCAATGTTCCTGGCACTGCGGTGACTACAGCTGTTAGGAAGAACATCGCAGCTGCAAATGTAAACAAGCATCAGCTGTGTAAGAAAATAACTGCAAGGAAAATTTGTGCCTGATCGGGACTCGAACCCGGATTTCCGCTTTAGTCGAGTAGTCGCCTTACCCGCTTTGGCTGCCCGTACACGACTCACGACCAGACACAAACTTCCATATGTCGCCGTAAGTATTTTACGTGGAAGGACATTTTTAATTGAAAGTGACTACCACTTATCGGCGGATAAATGCGATATTGCAGTTCCTGTGTTGCTAAGAGGAACGATGCAGTGTTCGTTCAGACATGCATATGTTTGCAAAAACGCGTGAGGTTATTGCCGATACTGGTGGCCAGTCATTTATATACACGTGAACTGCAAGGACCCCAAAGCTCTTCCCTGAGACATACCTGATGTCTCCAGAATGAGATTTTCACTCTGCAGCGGAGTGTGCGCTGATATTAAACATCCTATAAGATTAAGACTGTGTGCCGGACCGAGACTCGAACTCGTGACCTTTCTTTCAGGAGTGCTCGTTCTGTAAGTTTCGCAGGAGAGCATCTGTAAAGTTTGGAAGGTAGGAGACGAGATACTACCAGAAGTGAAGCTGTGAGGACGTGGCGTGAGTCGTGCTTGGGTAGCTCAGTCGGTAGAGCACTTGCCCGCGAAAGGCGAAGGTCCCGAGTTCGAGCCTCGGTCCGGCTCACAGTTTTAATCTGCCAGGAAGTTTCTTGCCTGATGTCTTTCCATCTATATTTATTTATTTAGCGCATGGCATTACATATGAACAGCGCCTAGCAATTGTTAATTACATAGCTTTGCAAAATTTTACAAAAATACATTGATTTCATAATTTAAAACTTAAAAAATAAGTCTAGAAATTAATATCTAATTTGTCGATCCATTCAAGGGCTGCCTGTGTCACTTCAGAGAAATCTTCCAAGTTCCCACGGTAGGCTCTTCTGCTACAGCTTGTTACAATGTGATGCATCGTCTGGTGTTGATTTCCACAGTCACACTTACAAGATGAAGCCCTTTCCCTTGGTAGAGGTTTTCAGCACAGTGCGGATCCGATTAATTGTTTTCCAGGCACTTCGCGTTAGTTCCATGCCGGCTGATCTTGTGTCAGGTCTTTGGAGGATCTGTCGTTTCTCATGGGCAATAGTGTTCCACATTTCTGTCTACTTTTTGTTGATACTGAAAGTTTGCGGCCTGTAGCGATTCTGCCAGTAGGACAGATGGCTCCCTTGATTTTAATTGGTTCATTCGAAGTGCAGGAACGTCAGAGTGCATTGGAAGCTCGGGAATTTTAAGTAATTTTTGGTTTTCCTCGGGGAGGGCGCTCTGTCTTCGGAATGTTGCTTAGAGGTGGTAACCAGTATAGAGGAATAGATTTTATGCAGGCTGTTATTGTCCTCATTGCTGCATTTAGCTTGTAATGACACATTCCGACTCAGAGACATACAATATCTTAAAGGCTGCGCCAAAGATTAAATTGAGAGGGATGTAGAATATAATCTCTGTAATGTGTATATTGGATTCTCTTTTGTTCCATACTCCTAGAAGGAGCTAAGAGACACTTTTGATTGTTGCCTTGTGGAGGATGGACGCAATTTTTGGAGTGTGCGGAAGGGCAGCCATCTTGTTAGTATTTATGGTTTGTGCGACAAGCAGAGAAAGTCTTATTGTGTTGTGAATAAAAAATAGTGAGAAGTATCTAAGTTTTACGAGATTTATTTAAAGCGACGTAGCATTGTATTCCTTGGTTTTCACCGTCTTCGTGAAGTGAACCGATGCTGTCTCAGGAAGATACACACCGTCAACAAAGAGAAGAACATCGATGGCGACTAATGAATTAATATTGTGGCAGAAGGACTAACTCTACGTCTAAGGTGAGAACTCTGATTAAATCAACAATGGCGTAGAATTCAAAAATGTAATTAATCGGAATGGTAAATTATATTACAGGCAAATTTCACGCAGCACTGAATTTGTCCGCATTCATGCCGGTCAATACAGTCCGTAAAAAAGCCTTTCAAAAATTCTAAATTTACAGTTCCATATCCATAATTTTTTTCTTCTTTTTTTAAAAAAAATTAATTTTTTTTATTTATTTCGCCACAAGCTCCACGTCAATTTTTCTCACATGTGTGCTATTGAGGCACACTGGGGCACAGTATTCGGCAACAGAATAGACCACCCTTAGGCAGCGCATCGCAGTGTCATAGCTCTTGCGCCCCATGAGGTACCAGTCATCTTCTGTACGATGTTATCGCGTTTGTGTTTTCTATGTGCCTCCTGTAAGAGAGGGTTCTATCAAGTGTCAACCCTAGATATTTTGGAGAGTCTTGTTGTTGAATGACCCGACCATTAAAGGTGATATTCAACTCCGCATTGGCCATTCTGTTGTTAAGGTGAAAGCGGCTGACTTCAGCCTTCATTGGATTTGGTATCAGTCTCCACTTTTTGAAGTATCCATCTGTTGTTCTTACAAGGGAACCTCCCCATCGCACCCCCCTCAGATTTAGTTATAAGTTGGCACAGTGGATAGGCCTTGAAGAACTAAACACAGATCAATCGAGAAAACAGGAAGAAGTTGTGTGAAACTATGAAAAAGTAAGCAAAATATACAAACTGAGTAGTACATGTGCAACATATGCAACATCAAGGAGAGTGCGAGCTCAGGAGCGCCGTGGTCCCGTGGTTAGCGTGAGCAGCTGTGAAACGAGAAGTCCTTGGATCAAGTCTTCCGTCGAGTGAAAAGTTTAAATTTTTATTTTCAGACAATTATCAAAGTTCAGGCACTCACACATAATCAACTTCACTCTCCAAAATTCCAGGACATGTTCAGATTTACTTGGACATATGCAGGATTTGACGGTCTACACACAGAAAAATTTGAAAACGTTAGAAACATATGTTTTGACAGAGCACAGGGAAAACTGTGCGGCTGTGTAACTGTTGCATTCATTTATTGCAGTTTATGTGACAAACTCTTATGTTTTCATCTCTTTTTTGGGAGTGATTATTACATCCACAAGAAAACCTAAATCGGGCAAGGTAGAAGAATCTTTTTACCCATTCGCCAAGTGTACAAGTTAGGTGGGTCGACAACAGATTCCTGTCATGTGACTCACATGCCGTCAGCAGTGTCGTATAGAATATATCAGACGTGTTTTCCTGTGGAGGAATCGTTTGACCTATGATCTTGCGATCAAAGGTTTTCAGTTCCAATTGGAGAGGCACGTCCTTTCGTCTACTAATTGCACGGTTTTGGGGTGCGGTCGCAAAACGCAGACACTAAACTTATTACAGTGAACAAAGACGTCAATGAACGAACGGACAGATCATAACTTTGCAAAAATAAACTTTTCACTGGAAGGAAGACTTGAACCAAGGATCTCTCGTTCCGCAGCTGCTCACGCTAACCACGGGACCACGGCGCTCCTCGGTTCACACTATCCTTCATGTTGGCTATCTTCGGGATGGACTACTCAGTTTGTGTATTTTGCTTATTTTTTTCATAGTTCCACACAACTTCTTCCTGTTTTCTCGATTGATCTGTGTTCAGTTTTGCAAGGCCTATCCACTATGCCAACTTATAACTAAATCTGAGAGGGGTGCGATGGGGAGGTTCCCTTGTTAGATCTGCGGATATGATCTCCTCACCAGCTTCAATAGTTCTCTGCTGCAAATATCGCTCGATGTCCAATATGACTGTTCTTCCGGTGAAAAGTCGTGATTTTTCTCGATACAGCACATCGTCGGGTCATGCTGTCTTCACCTCAGCCAGTGGGACCTAAGTAAAACCTCTATCGGCGCTTGAGGTAGAAGGGCAGTGCCGACTCATTGTAAGTGAGCCACAGTCGAACTCAAGTAAGAAGTCTGAAGGCTAATGCCAAGGCGTGTAAGTCGGGCGAACAATTCACCTCCTCTGACTCAAAACGGCCAAGGTTCTCAACCGACTGAAGATAATCGATTTCACTCTAAGCGCTGTTGCTTCCAAACCCGACACGTCTTCTCTGCCTACTCTTTTGATTCTAAAGTCCTCTCTCATGCACATCCAGTTCAGCAGACTGGGTCTATTGTACAAATTCTCCGCATCCAAACGTTCTATAATCTTGCTTTCAGTCAACCAACGAAAGTGTGCTCTAAAATACTGCCCAGCATATAGCCGCGATTTTCTTCATTCTATGCACTGTACGAGGTTTGTTAAAAAAAATTCCGTAACTTTGTCCACAAAATTTTTCAACGGTTACCGTTCTGTGCATGGTGACCTTCGAAATCCTCTCGTCCACAGTTGATACACCGCTCCCAAAGCCGTTTCCACTTCTAGAAGCAGTGTTGGTAAGCCTCTTCTGGATCGCGTGAAGCTGTCTGCCAATTTCTTTTATCTCGTATATCGTTGCAAATCTGCAAGTCTGCATGAGCCGGGACTGTAGAGCACGGAAGATGAGGTAGCACGGTGATTTCGTTTCTTATGCAACAGTCGCCAGTCCTGACAAAACTCTACCATCTCGTGAGCAAGATGTATGAGACAGGCGAAATACCCTCAGACTTCAAGAAGAATATAATTATTCCAACCCCAAAGAAAGCACGTGTTGACAGATGTGAAAATTACCGAACTATCAGTTTAATAAGTCACGGTTGCAAAATACTAACGCGAATTCTTTACAGACGAATGGAAAAACTAGTAGAAGCCGACCTTGGCGAAGATCAGTTTGGATTCCGTAGAAATATTGGAACACGTGAGGCAATACTGACCCTACGGCTTATCATAGAAGCTAGATTAAGGAAAGGCAAACCTACGTTTCTAGCATTTGTAGACTTAGAGAAAGCTTTTGACAATGTTGACGGGAATACTCTTTTTCAAATTCTAAAGATGGCAGGGGTAAAATACAGGGAGCGAGAGACTATTTACAATTTGTATAGAAACCAGATGGCAGTTATAAGAGTCGAGGGGCATGAAAGGGAAGCAGTGGTTGGGAAGGGAGTGAGACAGGGTTGTAGCCTCTCCCCGATGTTATTCAATCTGTATATTGAGCAAACAGTGAAGGAAACAAAATAAAAGTTCGGAGTAGGTATTAAAATCCATGGAGAAGAAATAAAAACATTGAGGTTCGCCGATGATTTGTAATTCTATCAGAGACAGCGAAGGACTTGGAAGAGCAGTTGAACGGAATGGACAGTGCCTTGAAACGAGGATATAAGATGAACATCAACAAAAGCAATCCAAGGATAATGGAATGTAGTCGAATTAAGTCGCGTGATGATGAGGGAATTAGATTAGGAAATGAGACACTTAGAGTAGTAAAGGAGATTTACTATTTGGGGAGCAAAATAACTGACGATGGTGGAAGTAGAGGGGATATAAAATGTAGACTGGCAATGGCAAGGAAATCGTTTCTGAAGATGATAAATTTGTTAACATCGAGTATAGATTTAAGTGTCAGGAAGTCGTTTCTGAAAGTATTTGTATTGAGTGTAGCCATGTATGGAAGTGAAACATGGACGATAAATAGTTTGGACAAGAAGAGAATAGAAGCTTTCGAAATGTGGTGCTACAGAATAATGCTGAAGATTAGATGGGTAGATCACGTAACTAACGAGGAAGTATTGAATAGGATTGGGGAGAAGAGAAGTTTGTGGCACAACTTGACTAGAAGAAGGGATCGATTCGTAGGACATGTTCTGAGGCATCAAGGGATCACCAATTTAGTACTGGAGGGCAGCGTGGAGGGTAAAAATCGTAGGGGGAGACCAAGAGATGAGTACACCAAGCAGATTCAGAAGGATGTAGGTTGCAGTAGGTACTGGGAGATGAAGAAGCTTGTGCAGGATAGAGTAGCATGGAGAGCCGCATCAAACCAGTCTCAGAACTGATGACCACAACAACAACAACAACAACATGCAACAGTCACGACCAACAGAAATAAAGCCGTTTTAAAGGAAAAATTCGCTATTGTTAAGTCTTAGATTGCTTGGGCCTTCAGCCTCTTTTGAAATATTGTGTAAGGATAAAACCTTGCGCTTTCTGCCTTTTGAAAATTTATTGAAGTTGGGGCCGTTTTAAAAATTAAAGAGGTTGTGCCCTTAAGCCATAAGGTTGTGTGACATATTCAGTCGATAGTTAAGGTCGGAAATTTGCGCTGCAATATTTGGGCAACTAAATAAAGTTATATGTGTTGGAGTGTAACTGACAGCCGCTCATTTTTGTCCCCTTTCCACAATTCCAACTACCTGTTCTGTAAAGGAGACGAGATACTGGCAGAAGTGAAGCTGTGAGGACCGGGCGTGAGTCGTGCTTCGGTAGCTCAGATGGTAAAGCACTTGCCCGCGAAAGGCAAAGTTCCCGAGTTCGAGTCTCGGTCGGCCACACAGTTTTAATCTGACAGGAAGTTTCATATCAGCGCACACTCCGCTGCAGAGTGAAAATCTCATTCTGGAAACTACCTGTTCTGTCCTGCGGATTTTACCAGCCGTTTCAACAACATACCATTAGCGCGAAATTACGAATTTTCTGAAATTTTTTGATCAGATTTCGTACATGACTGTCCAGCTGTCCAATCAGGGTAACAATCTAACGGTGATTAAAATAATAATACTCGTGCGAGCAGACAGACTTACGTGGTTAACTAAGCAAGTGATGAGTAATCGAGAGTCTGCGCAGGAGATTAAAGGGGAAACAAGAACTTGAATTTTGTCTAGCGAATAGAAAGCTGCAGAGTGATGTGAACCAAAAAGTGCGCAACGCTAAAATCGGCCACGCCCGCTCCGTTGCATGCAGCAAGTCCAATGCTGCGGCACTGTCGGAAAAACCTGCGCAGTGTCTGCGTTCGGAAGACGAGGTGTGAAGCTAGTTTTAAAGCCTCTGCTGACGATTCAAAAGACTTTCTCGACATCGGTCAGCGTTCTTCTTGAAACATGTTTCTACACACACAGTGCGGGGAAGAAATGCTGGGAAAGTTCTGTGAGGCGCTCTACCGAAACTACGGTTCGATACTTTTGGTACACTACGTAAATACCGTATTAAATGATATGATTGCCGGTAGTATTGGTAAATTGGTAGGGAAAGAAACAAAAATGAACATATGAGAGAGAAAATAGGGGCCGACGACTTCTCTGTGTTCTTTCGTTTGATTGGTTGTCTGTTTTCCCCACAATGAGAATCACACATATTGTGTTAGTCTCTCCGTATTGTCCACTGAGGTGGCAAAAGTCATGGGATACCAATATGCACGTATATACAGGGCGTCCCTTTTGTCGTGACCACCCTACATAACTGTTCTCCAGATGGAAATTACAAAACGTTTCAAGCAAATGTTCTTTAGCCGTCAGAGGGGCATCAATCAGCATGATTGTCTTCGTTGTAGCTATGTTTTGCAAAGATATGAACAGTGGTATGACTTTTTTTTAAATTGCGCCGTGTATTTTTTATTTGGTAATTTATTCCCTCTCCTAAAGACCCATTCAATAATGTATCACAGTGTACCATTGACTGAAACGCAACTTTATTAATTACATAACACAACATTGACTTTGAACCCGGGATCACAAATTCGTCCACTTGCTAGAGTTCTCAGAAAACAAACGAAAACCAAGTAAAAACATAACACAAAATTGACTTTGACTCTCCTGTATCATTGACCAGGAGCAGAACATTCAAAGGTGCTCAAAGTGGTGACCCTGGACACCGATACACTGGTGCTCTCGTTGAATGAAATAATTATTTACTGCTTCCAGTGTCGTCCGCTGAAGAAAATTACAAGCAAGCACGATACGTTCCTGCGTGTCCTCTGGAGTTGTTGGAATATCGCGATAGACAACGTCTTAATGCATCCCCAAAGAAAAATGTCCAGAGGAATTAAATCATGAGACCTAGCAGGACAAGTAACTGTTCCTTCTCGACCGATCCATATGGCAGGATACCTTCGGTTCAGAACACGACGCGCACGCAAGCCATTATGTGCTGGACATCCATCGTGTTGATACCACGTAAGCATTCTGGTTCATCCAGAAGAGGAGGAAGAATTCGTCTGAGGCAGTTGGTATACGCCGTGCAGTTTAGACTACCATTGATGAAATAAGCACCCCACACCAGACGTTAACTCTCCATTGACGCTGATGTTCCACCTGTCTAAGCCATTGTGGGTTCTCGCTGGACCAATAATGCATGTTCCTTGCATTTACCTGTCCTTTGTTTGAGAAGGAACATTCATCGGTAAATAGAACATTGGAGAAGAAGTTCGGGTGGGCGAGGATTTGCTGCTGTGCCCACTGACAGAACCGTACACGATTCTGGAAATCATTCCCATGCAATTCTTGATGTAGGTGTACATGATAAGGATGGAACCGGTGGCATGTAAGAATACGATGTACACTGGTTTTAGGAATGCCAGTCTCGTGTTCAAGCAGTCATGGGCTCACATGTGGATTCATGGCAACGTAAACGAGAACAGTAACGTCGGCAGCTTCCTCTGTGCGAGTGCTACGACGATTGCGTTGTCGTGGGTTGAAACTTCCCGTTTCCTGAAGCGTCGCAACAAGACGAGAAAACATCCGTCGGGAAGGTGGGTTCTCGTCAGGGTATCGCTCTCTTTACAGTTCCGCTGCCGGCCGTTGTGGCCGAGCGGTTCTAGGCGCTTCAGTCCGGAACCGCGCGACTGCCACAGTCGCAGGTTCGAATCCTGCCTCGGGCGTGGATGTGTGCTATGTCCTTAGGTTAGTTAGGTTTAAGTAGTTCTAAGTTCTAGGGGACTGATCACCTCAGATGAGTCCCATAGTGCCCAGAGCCATTTGAACCATTTTTGAACAGTTCCGCTGCCTGCGTAACATTTCGCCTACATTCAACAACACAACAACAACAGAAGCAAGCGTTATATTGACGCAGTTTGTAGGAAGGACAGCCTTTACTGTATGCCTGCTCTACACAACAGCATTTAAAAGGACTAAACTACTGTAGTAAATGTACCCGTTCAGAAGAAAACAGTATTGCAATTACTGTTCTGCAAACTTACATTCCCCATAGACGACTAGCATTTCTACCATCTCTTCGTGGGTGTACATTGTACTCACGCAACTCTTCAACTGACGAAGGTTGACGGAATGCCGGGTCTGCATTCTACTTATGTTTACATTTGTCCTCTGTCAACGACAGCACGTGGATGTGTTCCATTACCCCGAGTACCTGCACTAAGCTTACACTGTGAAACATATTTGAAAAGGTCTTGAGGAGAGGGAATGAATTACCGAATAGAAAATACAGGGTGCCTTTTAAAAAAGTCATACCGCTGTTCATATCTTTGTAAAAAACATAGCTACAACGAAGACAATCATGATGATTGATGCCCCTATGACTGCTAAAGAACATTTGCTTGAAAAGTTTTGTTATTTCCATCTGGAGAACAGTTATGTAGGGTGATCACGATAAATGGGACACCCTGTATATACGTGCATATTGGTATCCCATGACTCTTGCCACCTCATTGGACAATACGGAGAGACTAACACAATATGTGTGATTCTCATTGTGGGTAAAAGCAGACAACCAATCAAACGAAAGAACACAGAGAAGTCGTCGGCCCCTATTTTCTCCCTTATATATTCATTTTTGTTTCTTTCCCTACCAATTTACCAATACTACCGGTAATCATATCATTTAATACGGTAGGACAATGTATTGTCGGAGCTGTCCTTTGTTCTCAGGTCCTTCTTGTGAAAAGCTTTCCGATATGATTGTGGCCGCGAGACGGGAAATAACGGACTTTCCATGCGGAATGGTAGTTGGTGCTAGAAGCATGGGATATTCCATGTCAGAAATCGTCGGGGAATACAATATTCTGATCTTCACTGCGTGATGGGGATACCAAATTCCAGGCATTACCTCCCACTACGGACAGCGCAGTGGCGTTTCACTTAACGACCGAGAACAGCGGCGTCTGCTTAGAGTTATCAGTGCCAACAGACGAGCAGCACTGCGTGAAATAAAGGCAGAAATGAATGTGAGACGTGCAACGAACGTATCCTTTAGGACAGTGAGGCGAAACTGGGCGTTAATGGGCTGTGGCAGCAGGGAGTGTGCCTTTGCTAAGAGCTAAAGACGAGCAAACTCGTTCATCCTTGGGAACTAGTTCACTGCTGATCGTTCTTTTTTGGGAACCGTTCATTTTTACTCGTTCACCGATCATTTGTGCTTGGTATATGGTTCTTATGAAAAACTGAAAATGGTAGTGTAGGTGACTCAAGAATGGAGGGCACTTGCCTCCCCCCTGGAGTATAGAGTTTTTATTCATTACAAAATTCTTACACACTTTTAGAAGTAATTTCTGCGATTCTACAAAACCTCTCGTTTAGCCAACCGTAGCCTTGTGTGTTGATCGCAGGGAAATAATATAGGGTGGCGCACGGAAAACCGGCCCCGAGTACAGACTGCTCGCCAATTACAGACGATGTGTTGCCCGTTACGAGCAGACGCAACAAACACACAAACATGTAATAATAAGGCAGTGAAGAAATAACAGGCTAACGCAAGCAACAATTGCGAAACAATCGATGACGGTGTGTAGAGAGCTGGAGAAGAGAACATGAAAATCTCACGCGACGCGCATGGGCTACAGCTCATGTAGTCTTGTAAACCTGTTGGTGGCTGTTTCCCAACTTAATAGACCACAAGTGTCTTGTATAAAATTCTTCGTTTCGACTTCCACTACATAGCTATGCTACGTTGTAAACAATAATCGTTTACACCCTATATATACTTCACGTTGTCTCGTGAGTTCGTAGGCGAAGTAGAGACTTTATGGAAGCATAAAATAAATTGCGGTTTTCTCATACTTACGTCACACGCTTAGTAAAAATTAGGTTTTTATGTTGCATTATTAAGGTTAATTTAGCAATAATAATAATTATTAAGTTCGCAGTAGTGAAGTTTTTGGTTTGAAAGCTCCTTCTGAACAAATGTTTTTGAGATAATAAGTAAATACCATTTTTGGCAATCTATGTCTTTACAAATGGAGACGCACCGCTTTTCCTACTGAGCCAAAATGACCCACAACCCACCTTTTTTTTTTCAAAGAAACCGAACTAGCAGGTAATGCAAATTGGAAACAACCAAGCTAAAAAATAATTAGTGCCTTCCTAAATGTAATGTATTATATGTGAAAGATACACGAAAATCGTTTTATATGAGTTTTCTTACACTAAAAATTAAGCAAACTATGAAAAGTTAGCTACTAAATCAAGTCGATGAAACCAAAAAATATATGAATAACAAAAAAAAAACTTGCCTTGACATAAGTATGTCTTCTGCTGTCAATCGATATAATGAAGTGAGCTGATATGCCCTTTTGTTACCTGAAAAGACATACAACGTAATTTTTATGTAATTTACGTAACTATAAAATACATTCCTGGAAATTGAAACAAGAACACCGTGAATTCATTGTCCCAGGAAGGGGAAACTTTATTGACACATTCCTGGGGTCAGATACATCACATGATCACACTGACAGAACCACAGGCACATAGACACAGGCAACAGAGCATGCACAATGTCGGCACTAGTACAGTGTATATCCACCTTTCGCAGCAATGCAGGCTGCTATTCTCCCATGCAGACGATCGTAGAGATGCTGGATGTAGTCCTGTGGAACGGCTTGCCATGCCATTTCCACCTGGCGCCTCAGTTGGACCAGCGTTCGTGCTGGACGTGCAGACCGCGTGAGACGACGCTTCATCCAGTCCCAAACATGCTCAATGGGGGACAGATCCGGAGATCTTGCTGGCCAGGGTAGTTGACTTACACCTTCTAGAGCACGTTGGGTGGCACGGGATACATGCGGACATGCATTGCCGGTCTAGGAATGGTAGAACGATGGGTTCGATGACGGATTGGATGTACCGTGCACTATTCAGTGTCCCCTCGACGATCACCAGTGGTGTACGGCCAGTGTAGGAGATCGCTCCCCACACCATGATGTCGGGTGTTGGCCCTGTGTGCCTCGGTCGTATGCAGTCCTGATTGTGGCGCTCACCTGCACGGCGCCAAACACGCATACGACCATCATTGGCACCAAGGCAGAAGCGACTCTCATCACTGAAGACGACACGTCTCCATTCGTCCCTCTATTCACGCCTGTCGCGACACCACTGGAGGCGGGCTGCACGATGTTGGGGCGTGAGCGGAAGACGGCCTAACGGTGTGCGGGACCGTAGCCCAGCTTCATGGAGACGGTTGCGAATGGTCCTCGCTGATACCCCAGGAGCAACAGTGTCCCTAATTTGCTGGGAAGTGGCGGTGCGGTCCCCTACGGCACTGCGTAGGATCCTACGGTCTTGGCGTGCATCCGTGCGTCGCTGCGGTCCGGTCCCAGGTCGACGGGCACGTGCACCTTCCGCCGACCACTGGCGATAACATCGATGTACTGTGGAGACCTCACGCCCCACGTGTTGAGCAATTCGGCGGTACGTCCACCCGGCCTCCCGCATGCCCACTATACGCCCTCGCTCAAAGTCCGTCAACTGCACATACGGTTCACGTCCACGCTGTCGCCGCATGCTACCAGTGTTAAAGACTGCGATGGAGCTCCGTATGCCACGGCAAACTGGCTGACACTGACGGCGGCGGTGCACAAATGCTGCGCAGCTAGCGCCATTCGACGGCCAACACCGCGGTTCCTGGTGTGTCCGCTGTGCCGTGCGTGTGATCATTGCTTGTACAGCCCTCTCGCAGTGTCCAGAGCAAGTATGGTGGGTCTGACACACCGGTGTCAATGTGTTCTTTTTTCCCTTTCTAGGAGTGTACTTTTTGATTACCGGTCGTGGACGCTGAATAGCCCGAACCAAGTGCGAGAACAGTTGGGAACACATGTAAAATGGGCGAGCCCAGTGAACGAAACGAACAACTGGATACTGAACTAACTAGGAGCAGTCGGCAGTGGAACTGAGACAGGTGATCATGCGAAGAACGACGAGTGCGGCCGAGGGAGACCGAGACTGAGACGAGCACGCGACCGAGGCTGTAACGAGAACTGCCGAAGTGACCGCCGCGACCGAAGTGAACTATGAACCGATCGTTCCTTGGAAGTCGTTCCTCGGTCCTTTCGTTCATCTTGGTGAATCGTTCCTTTGCACCCGTTCGTTCGCGAACTACCCATCTCTACTAAGAGCACGACATCACGTACAGCGCCTCTCGTTGGCCTGTCCCCATATCGGTTCAACCGGAGACAACTGAAAAACCGGGGTCTGCTCAGGTACGGCTCTATTTCAACTCTTAAGACACTGCGTGAAGAGTCTGACAGAGCACTGAAAGACCTGAGTCGAAACAAGGCCCCGGGAGTAGACAGCATTCCATTAGAACTACTGACGGCCTTGGGAGAGCCAGTCCTGACAAAACTCTACCATCTGGTGAGTAAGATGTATGAGGCAGGCGAAATACCCTCAGACTTCAAGAAGTATATAATAATTCCAATCCCAAAGAAAGCAGGTGCTGACAGATGTGAAAATTACCGAACTATCAGTTTAATAAGTCACAGCTGCAAAGTACTTATACAAATTCTTCACAGACTGGTAGAAGCCGACCTCGATCAGTTTAGATTTCGTAGAAATAGTGGAACACGAGGCAATACTGACCTTACGACTTATCTTAGAAGAAAGATTAAGGAAAGGCAAACCTACGTTTACAGCATTTGTAGACTTAGAGAAAGCTTTTGACACTGTTGGCTGGAATACTCTCTTTCAAATTCTGAAGGTGGCAGGGGTAAAATAGAGGGAGCGAGAGGCTATTTACAATTTGTACAGAAAGCAGATGGCAGTTATAAGAGTCACGGGACATGAAAGGGAAGCAGTGGTTGGGAAGGGAGTGAGACAGGGTTATAGCCTCTCCCCGATGCTATTCAATCTGTATATTGAGCAAGCAGTAAAGGAAACAAAAGAAAAGTTCGGAATAGGCATTAACATCCATGGAGAAGAAATAAAAACTTTGAGGTTCGCCGGTGACATTGTAATTCTGTCAGAGACACCAAAGGACTTGCAAGAGGAGTTGAACGGAATGGACAATGTATTGAAAGGAGGGTATAAGATGAACATCAACAAAATCAAAGCGAGGATAATGTAGAAAATAGTAAGCTAGTTAAAATGATCGTAGCTTCCAGTAATTAGGCAGAGATGAAGAGACTTGTGCAGGATAGATTAGCGAGGGGAGTTGCGCCAAAGCAGCCTCGGGAGTGAAGACCACAGCAACCACAGACTACCGGCGTAATCGAAACACTGCCCCGCATTCGAACCCGACGCCTCCGCACGGCTGCAGGTCTCGCCTGATGCTCATATACAGTGTAGATTTGGCTCGTGTCTGCGCGGCAGAACAAACGGGCCCAGGTACAACGCATTAATCAGCCCTTTTCAGGCGTTCTCCATTATTGCGATAAACATCTGCAACCCTCGCTGGCGGAGAGGTACAAAAAGGTGCCGGATGTGCGGAGTGGGGCTGGAGCGACCTCTGGAGCCTGCAGCCTGGAGACGCAGACGCCGGGGACGCCCTTGGCGGTGTTTTCGTCCCGTCCCGGCAGACCGGTTCCAGAGGACACCAGCTGAACTTTCCTCCCTCCCCCCTTCATCGCCCCCCCCCCCTTCACACCAGCAAGACAGCCTCTCTGCCATGGAACGCCTTGCCGCCGCACGTGACCGATCTCCCTCACCTCACGTGACTGCTACAACCTCGCCTCGGCGTCAGTTTACGAGCACTGTGATGAAGCCCTCTCCACACCCGAGCTTTATCTGTCGCTACTCCTGCGCCCTTGCCCAGGTAGCTCGCGGAAAAGGAATTGCAGGCGTACGTCACTGCGAGGCGTGCAACTTGTTAAGCCGTTGGCACTCAGGCCGTTCTTCTGAACGTCAACGTCGACTTACACGCGCTGCTCAACACTCAGGAACGACGCGACCTGTGCGTAGATTAGAGATTAGATTAGATTAGATTAGTACTTGTTCCATATATCATGAATACGACACTTCGTAATGATGTGGAACGTGTCAGGTTAATAAAAGGTGTCTATACAAGATATTACATTACACAAAATATCACATGACACTCAATATTTTTAATTTCTTTTTTTTTTGTAGGGGTTGGGAAATTACCCACTTACTACATTCAAAAATTCATCTAATGAGTAGAAGGAGTTGCCATTAAGAAATTCTTTTAATTTCCTTTTAAATGCTATATGGCTATCTGCCAGACTTTTGATGCTAATAGTTAAGTGACCAAAGACTTTTGTGGCAGCATAATTTACCCGCTTCTGAGCCAAAGCTAGACTTAACCTTGAGCAGTGAAGATCATTCTTTCTCCTAGTCTTGTAGCCATGTACACTGCTATTACTTTTCAATTCGTTCGGATTGTTAATAACAAATTTCATAAGTGAATATATATATTGTGATGTTACAGTGAAGACCTCTAGGTCTTGAAATGTCTGCAGGATGATCTTGCATGAGCTCCAGCAATTATTCTGATTACACGCTTTTGTGCAATGAACACTCTTTTACTCAATGATGAGTTACCCCAGAATACGATGCTATACGAAAGCAGGGAATGAAAATAGGCGTGGTAAGCTAATTTACTCAGATGTATATCTCCAAAATTTGCAATGACCCTAATAGCATAAGTAGCTGAACTCAAACGTTTCAGCAGATCCTCAGTGTGTTTTTTTTTTCAATTCAACCCCTCATCAATGTATACACCTAGAAATTTTGAATATTCTACCTTAGCTACCGATTTCTGATCGAAGTCTATATTTATTAATGGTGTCATTCCATTTACTGTTTGGAACTGTATATACTGTGTATTGTCAAAGTTTAATGAGAGCCCATTTGCAGAGAACCACTTAATGATTTTCTGAAAAACATCATTTACAATTTCACCAGTTAATTATTAACTGTTGGGTGTGATAGCTATACTTGTATCATCGGCAAAAAGTACCAGCTTTGCATCTTCGTGAATATAGAATGGCAAGTCATTAATATATATTAAGAACAGCAGAGGACCCAAGACCGAACCTTGCGGCACCCCATTCTTGATTGTTCCCCAGTTTGAGAAATCACCAGTTTTTTCCAATTTATGTGAACTATTTATTTCAACTTTCTGCACTCTTCCAGTTAGGTATGATTTAAACCATTTGAGCACTGTCCCATTCATACAACAGTACTTGAGCTTATCTAGAAGTATTCCATGATTTACACAATCAAAAGCCTAGTACATGAGTATCACCGTGATGTACGTGATGGTAATGCGCTCCAGCGGGAGTTGTCGGTTGTATAGAACTTGCAAATCAAATTGTTTATGAAATGGATGGACGTAAATTCCTACGTTAGCCCTATTGCAGTGCACATCTTCTCCCTTGCTCATATGCTAACCATGTTTTTCTGTCTGTAGTATACATAAATAATATCTTCAGTGTGGATGACCATTTTATAAGCGCCCTCTCCAGTCAACAAACATAAGAATGAGGAAAAATTTCTCACAGGAACATACGTTCCAGTCGGAGAGAAGAATGCCGGATGATATTAAAAAAGGACGAAGTCAATATGGGATGAAGAAAGAAGCATAGGAAAAAGAAGTCAAGAGCATCCAGTCAACAACTGGCATAAGACAGGTACTCTAAGGGTGGTCCATTGATCGTGACCGTGCCAGATATCTCACGAAATAAGCGTCAAACGAAATGCTACAAACAACGAAACTTGTCTAGCTTCAAGGAGGAAACCAGATGGCGCTATGGTTGGCCCGCTAGATGGCGCTGCCATAGGTCAAACGGATATCAACTGTGTCTTTTTTAAATAGGAGCCCCCTTTTTATTACATGTTTGTGTAGTACGTAAGGAAATATGAATCTTTTAGTTGGACCACCTGTTTCGCTTTGTGATACATGGCGATGTAATAGTCACAAACATATGGCTCAAATCTTAGACGAACAGTTGGTAACAGGTAGGTTTTTTAAATTAAAATACAGAACGTAGGTACGTTTGAACATTTCATTTCGGTTGTTCCAACGTGATACATGTACCTTAGTGAACTTATCATTTCTGAGAACGCATGCTGTTACCGCGTGATTACCTGTAAATACCACATTAATGCAATAAATGCTCAAAATGATGTCCGTCAATCTCAATGCATTTGGCAATATGTGTAACGACATTCCTCTCAACAGCGAGTAGTTTGCCTTCGTAATGTTCGCACATGCATTGACAATGCGCAGATGCATATTGTCAGGCGTTGTCGGTGGATCACGATAGCAAATATCCTTCGGCCTTCCCCACCGAAAGAAATCAGGGGACATCAGATCCGGTGAACGTGCGGGGCACGGTATGGTGCTTCGACGACCAATCCACCTGTCATGAAATATGCTATTCAATACCGCTTCAACCGCACGCGAGCTACGTGCCGAACGTCCATCATGTTGGAAGTACATCGCCATTCTGTCATGCAGTGAAACGTCTTGTAGTAACATCGGTAGAACATTACGTAGGAAATCAGCACACATTGCACCATTTAGATTGCCACCGATAAAATGGGGGCCAATTGACCTTCATTCCATAATGACGCACCATACATTAACCCGCCAAGGTCGCTGATGTTCCACTTGTCGCAGCCATCGTGGATTTTCCGTTACCCAATAGTGCATATTATGCCAGTTTACGTTACCGCTGTTGGTGAATGACCCTTCGTCGCTAAATAGAACGCGTGCAAAAAATCTGTCATCGTCCAATAATTTCTCTTGTGCCCAGTGGCACAACTGTACACGACGTTCAACATTGTCGCCATGCAATTCCTGGTGCATAGATATATGGTACGGGTCCAATAGATGTTGATGTAGGATTCTCAACACCGACATTTTTGAGATTACCGATTCTCGCGCAATTTGTCTGCTACTGATGTGCAGATTAGACGCGACAGTAGCTAAAACACCTACTTGGGCATCATCATCTGTTGCGGGTCGTGGTTGACGTTTCACATGTGGCTGAACACTTCCTGTTTCCTGAAATAACGAAACTATCCGGCGAACTGTACGGAGACTTGGATGATGTCGTCCAGGATACCGAGCAGCATACATAGCACACGCCCGTTGGGCATTTTGATCACAATAGCCATACATCAACACGATATCGACCGTTTCCGCAATTGGTAAACGGTCTGTTTTAACACGGGTAATGAATGTATGACGAATCAAATACCCTCCGCACTGGCGGAATGTTTCGTGATACCACATACTTATACGTTTGTGACTATTACAGCGATATCTATCACAAAGCGAAAAAAGGTGGTCCAACTGAAACATTCATATTTCTTTACGTACTACACGAATATGTAATAAAAATGGGGGTTCCTATTTAATAAAACCCAGTTGATATCCGTTTGACCTATGACAGCACCGTCTACCGGGCAGCCATAGCGCCATCTGGTTTCCCCCTTCAAGCTAGACGAGTTTCGTTCTTTGTAGTTTTTTCGTTTGACGCTTATTTCGTGAGATATTTGGCCCGGTCACTATCAATGGACCACCCTGTGTATGTTCAATAGAGTAGATGTGTTTCACAGTACCGATAAGGAACTAGTGCCTATAGCTCTTAAGGTATGCATTTTAGTGCCCATGTTTACTAAACATTTGTTACTTGTTTTGGTCCACGAAGCTCCGTCTCAGAACGCAGAAACCGAAGAGTTTGCAGTAGAAGAGATGTCTTTCATTGTATGGAAAATGAATAACTGACCATAGCTCTTGTGCGCGTGGTGGTCTTCAGTCCTGAGACTGGTCTGATGCAGCTCTCCATGCTACTCTATCCTGTGCAAACTTCTTCATCTCCCAGTACCTACTGCAGCCTACATCCTTCTGAATCTGCTTGGTGTATTCATCTCTTGGTCTCCCTCTACGATTTTTACCCTCCACCCTGCCCTCCAGTACTAAATTGGTGATCCCTTGATGCCTCACAACATGTCCTACCAACCGATCCCTTCTTCTAGTCAAGTTGTGCCACGAACTCCTCCCCAATTCTATTCAATACCACCTAATTAGTTATGTGATCTACCCATATAATCATCAGCATTCTTCTGTAGCACCGCATTTCGAAATCTTCTATTCTCTTCTTGTCCAAACTATTTATCGTCCATGTTTCACTTCCATACATGGCTACACTCCATACAAATACTTTCAGAAACGACTTCCTGACACTTAAATTTATACTCGATGTTAACAAATTTCTCTTCTTCAGAAACGCTTTCCTTGCCTTTGCCAGTTTACATTTTATATCCTCTCTACCTCGACGATCATCAGTTATTTTGCTCCCCAAATTGCAGAACTCCTTTACTACTTCAAGTGTCTCATTTCCTAATCTAATTCCCTCAGCGTCACCCGACTTAATTCGACTACATTTCATTATCCTCGTTTTGCTTTTGTTGATGTTCACCTTATACCCTCCTTTCAAGACACTGTTCATTCCATTCAACTGCTCTTCCAAGTCCTTTGCTGTCTCTGACAGAATTACAATGTCATCAGCGAAACTCAAAGTTTTTATTTCTCCTCCATGTATTTTAATACCTACTCCGAACTTTTATTTTGTTTCCTTTACTGCTAGGTCAATATACAGATTGAATAACAATGCTGAGAGGTTACAACCCTGTCTCAGTCCCTTCCCAAACACTGCTTCCCTTTCATGTCCCTCGACTCTTAAAACTGCCATCTGCTTTCTGTACAAATTGCAAATAGCCCTTTGCTCACTATATTTTACCCCCACCACCTTCAGAATTTGAAAGAGAGTATTCCAGTCAACATTGTCAAAAGCATTCTCTAAGTCTACAAATGCTAGAAACGCAGGTTTGCCTTTCCTTAATCTTTCTTCTAAGATAAGTTGTAAGGTCAGTATTGCCTCACGTGTTCCAACATTTCTACGGAATCCAACCTGATCTTCCCCGAGGTCGGCTTCTACCAGTTTTTCCATTCGTCTGTAAAGAATTCGCGTTAGTATTTTGCAGCTGTGACTTATTAAACTGATAGTTCGGTAATTTTTACATCTGTCGGCACCTACTTTCTTTGGGATTGGAATTATTATATTCTGCTTGAAGTCTGAGGGTATTTCGCCTGTCTCATACATCTTGCTCACCAGATGGTAGAGTTTTGTCAGGACTGGCTCTACCAAGGCTGTCAATAGTTCTAATGGAATGTTGTCTACTCCCGGGGCCTTGTTTCGACTCGGGTCTTTCAGTGCTCTGTCAAACTCTTCACGCAGTATCGTATCTCCCATTTCATCTTCATCTACATCCTCTTTCATTTCCGTAATATTGTCCTCAAGTACATCGCCCTTGTTTAGACCCACTATATACTCCTTTCACCTTTCTGCTTTCCATTCTTTGCTTAGAACTGGGTTTCCATCTGAGCTCTTGATATTCATACAAGTGGCTCTCTTTTCTCCAAACGTCTCTTTAATTTTCCTGTAGGCAGTATCTGTTTTACCCCTAATGAGAGAAGCCTCTACATCCTTACATTTGTCCTCTAGCCGTCCCTGCTTAGCCATTTTGCACTTCCTGTCAATCTCATTTTTGAGACGTTTGTATTCCTTTTTGCCTGTTTCATTTACTGCATTTTTGTAATTTCTTCTTTCATCAGTTAAATTCAATATTTCTTCTGTTACCCAAGGATTTCTACTATCCCTCCTTTTTTTTACCTACTTAATCCTCTGCTGCCTTCACTACTTCATCCATCAGAGCTACCCATTCTTCTTCTACTGTATTTCTTTCCCACATTCCCGTCGATTGCTCTCCCTGAAACTCTGTACAACCTCTGGTTTAGTCAGTTTATCCTGGTCCCATCTCCTTAAATTCCCACCTTTTTGTAGTTTCTTCAGTTTTTATCTACAGTTCATAACCAATAGATTGTGGTCAGAGTTCACATCTGCCCCTGGAAATGTCTTACAATTTAAAACCTGGTTCCTAAATCTCAGTCTTACGATTATATAATCTATCTGATACCTTCTAGTATCTCCAGGATTCTCCCATGTATACAACCTCCATTTATGATTCTTGAACCAAGTGTTAGCTATGATTAAGTTGTGCTTTGTGCAAATTTCTACCAGACGGCTTCCTCTTTCATTTCTTATCCCCAATCCATATTCACCTGCTATGTTTCCATCTCTCCCTTTTCCTACTCTCGAATTCCAGTCACCCGCGACTATTAAATTTTCGTCTCCCTTCGCTACCTGAATAATTTCTTTTATCTCATCATAAATTTCATCGATTTGTTCATCATCTGCAGAGCTAGTGGGCATATAAACTTGTACTAATGTAGTAGGCATGGGCTTCATGTCTATTTTGGCCACAATAATGCGTTCACTATGCTGTTTGTAGTAGTTTACCCGCACTCCTATTTTTTTATTCATTATTAAACCTACTCCTGCATTACTCCTATTTGATTTTGTATTTATAACCCTGTATTCACCTGACCAAAAGTCTTGTTCCTCCTGCCACCGAACGTCGCTAATTCCCACTATATCTAACTTTGACCTATCCATTTCCCTTTTTAAATTTTCTAACCTACCTGCCCGATTAAAGGACTTGAAATTGCATCCTCCTATCCGTAGAACGCCAGTTGTCTTTCTCCTGATAACGACGTCCTCCTGAGTAGTCCCCGCCCGGAGAACCGAATGGGGGACTATTTTACCTCCGGAATATTTTACCCAAGGGGATGCCATCATCGTTTAACCATACAGTAAAGCTGCATGGCCATAGCTCTTTATGTATCCATTTTAGAGCCCGTGTTTCCTAGACTTTCTTTCGTGTTTTGACGAGTACTACCACCTCTAAAAAATTTGTCACTTTTTTTATCGTCCTGTGCAGGAAACGTGTCCGGATGGCTGCTGTCCCAGAACGGCACAAATTTTCGCGACTGCATACCCGCAATGCCCTGTGCGGCTAGGAGTCATTATTTCCTTCCTATGTCTTTCCCATCCAGTTTTCTTTCTCCCTTATTATCACTAAAAAAGTTCATTACAAATATCATGATACAAATTTACAATAGTTCTCTACATAATGTTATTTTATTATGCTCACGTTTTGGAAAATCCCTACGATCGTTCTTGGCTGACCACTGTTCCTATTCAGTATAAGAACCTTTACAACAAGTGAAATAGAAAACTTAAAACAGCAAAGTGCAAAACTCCTTACTGCGATAACTCCCAGGTCTCTTGTAGATAAAGCTAATCGAACAAACTCTCTCCTCAGAAAGATCGCACTTACATTGACATTAAATTAATGCGGAAGTATCAGCGCCTTTTAAAAAACGCGAAGATTAGTAAAAAAATATTTTTCTACAGTGACAGGCGAACCAGCGACACATGATATGTTAAAATTCTGCGTCCCTGCTCACTATGCTACACCGACCATGAATAATACACCAGCATTCTTTGCACGTTAACATCTCCTGAACGCTACATCGTTAACCGGCATTATAACAATTGTACCAAGAACAATGCGTTTTTGATGGATGCTCAATGTGCCGTTGCCTTGAAGAGGCATACTTTAATAATAAACAAGTTACAATAATTTTTTAACCACCCATGTGACGTTTCCCATAATTTTTTTACCACAAGTGGAACAACTAACGACCGGTTTTGGAGAGATCCTCTATTTGCTGGTGCTTAGAAACTACATAGATTCACGAAGAATGAAACTATTTTAATGTGTTAAATGATGGTAATAACATTAACTGATACTGTATGGATGTGTCAAATAATCTGCTTTGATTAATACCGTAGCACGCGTGAATTCATGTTAAACTGGAAAAAAGAAAGTTCTGTGTTAAGGAAGTTGTTCAGTGTACATAAAATTTCGCATCATTTTTCTGTTGAAAACTTCGTGCAATTGTCTGGAATTTAAAGAAAACAAATTGGGCCAAGTAGCTAATAAATTAAAATTTTTTGAAATTACTGCTTCTCTGGATGTTCTGGGAAACTACTGTTAATACACGTCTGGGACATGTTTTATTAGATTCATCAGATCAATAACAACAAAAATAATTGAAACCATGCTTTGCTTCCACCTCGTACAGTTTTGCGATGGCTTCATATTACGAAGTTGCTAAATTTCAGGCAAAATCTTTTATTAGCCGCCGGCCGGAGTGGCCGAGCGGTTCTAGTCTGGAACCGCGCTACCGCTACGGTCGCAGGTTCGAATCCTGCCTCGGGCATGGGTGTCTGTGATGTCGTTAGGTTAGTTACGTTTAAGTAGTTCTAAGTTCTAGGGCTCTGATGACCTCAGATGTTAAGTCCTATAGTGCTCAGAACCCTTTGAACCATTTTATTAGCCGTAACACCGCAACTAAACATTTGCGGACGTATCTTTATCTGAACTTTTTTCTTTAGTTTTACTTGTAGAATAACATACTAAAATATTTGGCTGTCTACGTGAATCGCCCTGTATATGAGTTCCAACTTAAAGCCAATATGGCGTCTGGCGACTCTTTACTGAAGAGAGATGGTGTCATGTGACGTGGCTGGTGTTCTTTCATTTCGTTGGTCTACGTTCTAAAAAACGTTCAGGATATCTGACATGCTACATAGTGCTGTGCACGTTCTGGAACATTGTCCGTCGTACATTTTCCAAGCCACGACGCGAAAACGTGGCACACTCAACACTAACGTTCTACTTCACGGTCCGTGTGCCGACGACTTTAGGAATGTGTGATATCTTGAATGGAAGGACCTCCTCGAGACCAGGCGTCTTGTAAAGTGTGCGCAGTGAAATTTTATCCCAGAAAAGGTCAAGAAAATGTCCACTAATCCCCCCTGTCGTGACACTGCAACTTTCCCCGCTGGTAGAGGAGCCGTGGACGGGGAAGGAATTCGGCTGCGCCATAGGGATGGGAAAAACAGACCGGTTAAAATCGAGATTTTTAATTCTCAATAATCGATCATTTTCTGTCTCGGTTATAAGAGGTGTTTTCTATTTTTTACCAATAACGGGATAAAATATCAATTATCCATAGAAGCTGTTCCAATTTTTTTTTGTTTTTAAATAAATATTTTTGTAAAAAAACTAGTAATTGTTATTCGTAAAATTTCCATTGCTTTAGTATATTGCGTTATTGTAGAAATGGGAAAACAGAACAGTGTCATTTTAATAACAGTGCCGACAGAAAGGGGCAGGCATTATACCTCTTACAGTATTGCTCACCCAATAATGTACCAGTTAACCATGTGACGTGGTCTGCTGGATCGCACTTGTGTATATGCAGTGTACGAGACTTCCCACATCTGGGCTGTATCGTACCTTATGTTTGTCGTCGTCCAACATTACAGAAAGGCATCATCCGTAGTCTGAAAGTATTGTAGGAATTGCGGTGTCAGTGAAATACAATGCCCCATTTGCTTTAACAGATTAAGAAAGGGAGGAACCACAACAAACTTGCGACATCATACAAGGTTAAAACCTACTATTTAACAATTAATTCATATCTACAATAAAAATAGAATGTAACTGATCTCTTGCCTGTTTTGACCGCTCAGTGTCATTCAATACGATCACGACGACACCCCTCGATCTACGTTAGCACTCGTGGTGTCACTCGCCTTCATACATGGCAGTGGACGCTTGAAAATTCTTGACGCTAGTTCAATGGTCGTTGGTTGATTTGAATGTTATTCCCGGCTGACTCTTAATTCAATTACTGCCACGGGGGTGAGGAGAAAGAACACATCCTGGTGGTACCAGCATTATGCGTATTTAGATGTTCGATTAATCTGATTGGTTTGCAATGTTCCAGCGATTCTATTCGAACTCTATGCTGATGTACCGACAAGGACCATTTTCGCAGATAAATATGCAAGTACGTAATGGATGTTCAGTTTCTCAATACAGTTCGTCGCACTGACACATTATACATCCGCTGTAAGAACAATTTCATTCATTTACATTTTTGGTGTCCCATAGTATTGGTTGGCTAAATATTATGACGATACGTTGTATACAACTTCCACAGATATTGTTTATCATGTAGTCAAGACTACGCAATGAAGCCAAAATCGTGGATAAAATTGAAATGCAGTTTGTTCATTAACACTTTTCTTTTCACTGACTAACTATGAAATATGAATCGGGATTGCAGGTGATGATCCTATCCTTCTTTTCAGTATCAGAATGGTCAATATCGTGTGCTGAATAACGCGTGTCATCTGATGTCCAAATATCGACACGACCCAGGCTATCAATTCGGCACTTAAATGTCTATTCTTCGCTCTCGAAATGTTCGATATGATTGTCTTTCACACTCACGGTTCAATTTAACGGTGTATGCACTGTTTTTAGTATTTTAGGTCCCCGATAATTAATATCTGGTAGTTAATAAGCGAACTATTTTTATGATGGCGCGTTGTTTGTCTGTTACCCCCGCAACCGTCCAAGGATAAGATTCTCTTAATGTTCCGAGCACACGCGTTTCACAATTTTAACAAATGCAGAATTACGTAAACTATAGCTTTCCGTTGCGTACAACTTTCGTGGGTTCCACAAGCATAATAGTTTCCCAAGAGTATTCATCCCAGCTAACACAAAGTTCGAATTATGTTCTCGAGATTCATTTTCACTTCACCCGACAATAAACGTCTCTGATCACTTCGTCACACGTAATGTATTTTAAACGTGGTTGAACAGTCTTTAAATAATGTCCTTAACGAATTTCGCAGTCGCGTACCACTTTTTCATTGACTAGCCCGATCGCGATAACTGAAGGTAGAGAGCTCAATAATGTGTTACATGTTCTTTTATATGTATTAAAAAACAAATGCTCCCCTATATCTTTCTGTCCCGCTTGGTCTTTGATACTTTGCTTTTTATTACTTTTCATTGTATTGCTTCTTAGTAATACTGTGCAGTTATTAAAGTTTCGTATTACTTTCCCCTTTTTAATTCTTCCAAAATAAAGTCTATTTATCCCCGATTTTAATTAATATGATGCTAATTGACACGCCTGCCCGCAAAGTACCGTTATACTGCGTCTACATAATGTGTCTGTATCTGGTTGTAGACCCTGACTAAGAACAAATTAACAAGGAAAATAAAGTTTTACAACTCAGTTTTCACCACTTAGTACTGTCTATTCGTAACGCCAAAACAGTTGTACAATCCCCGATTACAACATTGTTTTTGAGCAGACCTTCAAAATATTAGGCCAACAGCCTTGCCGCAGTGGTAACACAAGTCCCCATAACATCACTGAAATTAGGCGCTGTCGGGCACTCGGATGGGTAACGGTCGCGTCTGCAGAGCACTGTTGGCAAGTGGGCTGCACTCAGCCCTAGTGAGGCAAACTGAGAAGCTACATCACTGAGAAGTAGCGGCTCCTGACAACGCCCAGCAGAGTGGTGTGCTGGCAGCGTGTCCCTCCATATCTGCATCCAGTGGTGCCTGTCTGCTGGGGATGACACGGCGATCTGTCGTAGCGTTCGGACGTCCCAGGCCTGTACTGATCGAGTTCTGTTTCAAATAGTTAGAATCAACAGGAGAATACTTGTGAATTTTTGTAGTATTCACCCTGATTTTCGAGAAAAGCAGAGAATGATTGCCGGACTACATTTTCTCATTTGCCTGTTTAATGTAATATTTCGACTCTGTGCAGCTTGAAACTAAGAAAGCCAGAATTTTACTATCTTTGTTGGATTTATAGGTGTATTGCAGGTTAATAGGGAAAAAAGCAAATAAGGTATTCAGAAATAGGTCTTTGAGCGGTTTTAACACTGAGGTTACACTGGCCGATGTAACTGAAAAACTTGTAAGTAGGCTGTTTAGGTTTTTGTACTGGTAACGCCACGTAGTGCTCTGTATGAAAATCACTGGTTGTGCTGTGTGAAGTCTGTGGCTAGTTTGCATTGCTGGAATTTGCTATTCTAGTGTTGGGCAGTTGAATGTGAACAACGCGTAGCGCTGCGCAGTTGGAGGTGAGCCGCCAGCAGTGGTGGATGTGGAGAAAGAGATGGCGGAAGTTTTGAGAGCGGATGATCTGGACGTGTGTCCATCACAGACAGTAAATTTGTAATACTGGATATCATGAACTGATATATATATATATATATATATATATATATATATATATATATATATATATATATATATATAATGACTTTTGAAGACTATGAAGGTAAATACATAGTTTGTTCTCTATCAAAATCTTTCATTTGCTAACTATGCCTATCAGTAGTTAGTGCCTTCAGTAGTTAGAATCTTTTATTTAGCTGGCAGTTTTGGCGCTCGCTGTATTGCAGTAGTTCGAGTAACGAAGATTTTTGTGAGGTAAGTGATTCATGAAAGGTATAGGTTGTTGTTGGTCAGGGCCATTCTTTTGTAGGGATTTTTGAAAGTCAGATTGCGTTGCGCTAAAAATATTGTGTGTCAGTTTAAGCACAGTCATTTATGATTTTTCTAAGGGGACGTTTCAAACTGTATTTTTAGCGATCATCTCTACTATGGCCTTGTTGTGGGTTGGCAGGAGAGCCAACACCGGTATGAGAGGAAGCCGAAAGGCACGCGTTTTAGCTCACGCAGGCTGGCGTGAGGTCTGGAACAGGACAAGGAAATTAGACTTTAGAAAAAACGGACGTAGCTGGTGGAATACTTAACTTTAATCCATTAATGGTGAACATCGCTCTTGACGGTACATTATTCATAATCTCAATAGCAACTGGTAATGGCGCCTTGCTAGGTCGTAGCAAATGACGTAGCTGAAGGCTATGCTAACTATCGTCTCGGCAAATGAGAGCGTAATTTGTCAGTGAGCCATCGCTAGCAAAGTCGGCTGTACCACTGGGGCGAGTGCTAGGAAGTCTCTCTAGACCTGCCGTGTGGCGGCGCTCGGTCTGCAATCACTTATAGTGGCGACACGCGGGTCCGACGTATACTAACGGACCGCGGCCGATTTAAAGGCTACCACCTAGCAAATGTGGTGTCTGGCGGTGACACCACAGGCCTCTCAAAGTAATTGTCACTGCAGAGTACAGGAGCACTTCTGATGCAAGGATGATGCTGAACGTGCCTTACAGACCAACATCATAGTTTCGAGAGGGACCTCTGACTTGTACACCACCTAGTAGATGAGCCTATGCCATGTCTACAGACTAGAAAGTTTGCAACCCATGATGTTTCAGATCCTGAGATACCTGTGACCCTCTTATGCCGGAATATTTGAAGAATCGAAGCCATACATATTACATTTGAAATGTACGTAAAGATTGTTGGAAGTCGATGTCACTATAACTTCATACGCAACATTGGCGATATGTAAATGACTAAAGTTGCAATTATCTTTGGCAGATGGATGGTTGGTTCATTCGGGGGAGAGGACCAAACAGCGATGTCATCGGTCCCATCAGATTAGGGAAGGATGTGGTAGGAAGTCGGCCATGACCATACAAAGGAACCATCCAAGCATTTGCCTGAAGCGATTTAGGGAAACCACGGAAAACGTAAATCCGGATGGCCGGATGTGGGTCCGAACCGTCATCCTCCCGAATGTGAGTCCTGCGTGCTAACCACCTTGCTCGGTGAAAAGTGGAATGGCCACGAAGGTGTATTAGTGTTGTTCATGTTTAGTGCTGTTACCAATCATGGTAGGGTATACAAGGGGCGTCAACAGATGCTGAGTGATTACTGTGAAGGAGGCGGGCGGGCCGCGTAATCGTGTGAGACAGCATTATCAGCACCTGAGTGAGTTTGAAAGTGGCGTCATTGTGGATCTCCATTTGGCCAGCAGGTCGAATCGTGCAATGTCATGATCCGTAGGGCATTCGGATGTGACAGTAACCGGGTTCTGGACCGGACGGAAATATGAGAGCAAGTGTACGAGTTCCGGTTGGTCACGTCTGATCACCACAGAGGAGGATCACCTCATTGTGCACCAAGCGCATCGTCACCACTTCACACCTACACCTGCTAGCCGAGAATGGAGGATGGATTCCCTGAAAATTATGTCATGCAATCATTGGTCAGAGAGTAGCAGCAATCAGACCTGTCCAATCCATAGGCTGCCGCTGACTGCACAACACAAATAGCTCTGTCTGGAATGGTGCATGGAAGGCGTGGCATTGTGCTCAGCAATGAATTACCGTTCTGCACTACTACGGATAACCACAGTCGGAGAGTGTGGGGCGGCGACATGGGACGAGTCACCATTCGTCCCATGTTGTGGAGAGCCACGTAAGGGCAGCACGTTTTTGGAGTATATATTGTGTTCGAGGATTATGAATTACCTCGAAGACAATCGTCTATTGACACACGGGCAACACGGATTTAGAAAACATCGTTCTTGTGAAACGCTACTCACACGAAGTGCTGAGTGCTATTGACAAGGCATCTCAAACTGATTCCGCATTTCTAGATTTCCAGACGGCTTTTCACACTGTACCACACATGCGGCTTCTAGTGAAATTGCGTGCTTATGGAATATCTTCGCAGTTATGTGACTAGATTCGTGATTTCCTGTCAGAGAGGTCGCAGTTCATAGTAACTGATGGAAAGTCATCAAGTAAAACAGAAGTGATTTCTTGCATTCCCCAAGGTAGTGTTACAGGACCTCTGCTGTACCTTATCTTCTTTTTTTGAGTTATCAGTCTTCAGACTGGTTTGATACAGCCCGCCACGAATCCCTTTCCTGTGCTAACCTCTTCATCTCAGAGTAGCACTTGCAACCTGCGTCCTCAAATATCTGCTGGATGTATTCCAATCTCTGTCTACCTCTATAATTTTTGCCCTCAACAGCTCCCTCTAGTACCATGGAAGTCATTCATTATTTATATAGATGATTCAGGAGATACTGTGAGCGGACATCTTAGGTTGTTTGCAGATGATGCTGTTGTTTATCGACTAGTAAAATCATCAGACTATCAAACAAATTGCAAAAAGGTTTAGGAAAGATAACTGTATAATGCGAAAACTGACAATCATCCTTACATAATGAATGCTAAAAGGAATCCGCTAAACTTCGGTTGCACGATAAATCAGTCAAATGTAAAGCCCGTGAATTCAATTAAATACCTAGGAATTACAATTACGAACAACTTAAATTGGAAAGAACACATAGAAAACGCTGTAGGAAACCAGTGTTTTAAGAGCAGAACTCTCAGAAAATGCAAGAGATCTACACTACGCTTGTCTTTCCACTTTTGGAGTACTGCTGCGCAGTCCGGGATCCTTACCAGACAGGATTAACTGAGTACATCGAAAAAGTTCAAGAGCAGCTCATTTTGTTTGTTGTTGTGGTGGTCATCAGTCCTGAGACTGGTTTGATTCAGCTCTCCATGCTACCCTATCATGTGCAAGCTTCTTCATCTCCCAGTACTTACCGCAACCTACATCCTTCTGAATCTGCTTGTGAATTCATCTCTTGGTCTCCCTCTACGATTTTTACCCTCCACGCTGCCTCCAATAGTAAATTGGTGATCCCTCGATGCCTCAGAACATGTCCTACCAACCGATCCCTGCTTATGGTCAAGTTGTGCCACAAATTCCTCTTCTCCCCAATCCTGTTCAATACCACCTCATTAGTTATGTGATCTACCCATCTAATGTTCAGCATTCTTCTGTAGCATCACATTTCGAAAGCTTCTATTCTCTTCTTGTCTAAACTATTTATCGTCCATGTTTCACAGCCATACACTGCTGCACTCATACAAATACTTTCAGAAAAGACTTCCTGACACTTAAATCTATACTCGATATTAATAAATTTCTCTTCTTGAGAAATGCTTTTCTTGACATTGCCAGTCTACATTTTATATCCTCTCTACTTCGTCCATCACCAATTATTTTGCTTCCAAAATAGCAAAGCTCATTTACTACTTTAAGTGTCTCATTTCCTGATCTAATCCCCTCAGCATCACCCGATTTAATTAGACCACGTTCCATTATCCTCCTAGAAGTATTTGTTTCTTCTTCATGGATTTCAATTACTACTCCAAATTTTTCTTTTGTTTCCTTTACTGCTTGGTCAGCATATAGATTGAACAACATCGGGGATAGGCTACAACTCTGTCTCACTCCCTTCTCAACCAGTGCTTCCCCTTCATGCCCCTCGTCTCTTATAACTGCCGTCTTGTTTCTGTACAAACTATAAACAGCCTTTCACTCCCTGTATTTGACCCCTGCCACCTTCAGAGTCTGAAAGAGAGTATTCCAGTCAACATTGTCAAAAGCTTTTTCTAAGTCTACAAATGCTAGAAAGGTAGCGAACTCTATAAAACTCGCCAGAGGACTGATGGCTACCAGGCACACTACACGAATAAAAAAAAATTAAATGAAATATATCTTATCTTGATTGCCCTCGCATTCATGAATATGGGTTTTTCCTGTCGTCGTCATAAAGATAAATAACGCAACACGTTTTTTCTGAAAGCAGTTCGGATTCATTCAGAATTCCAGTACACCATATTGTCGCCCCCTGTTTTCGATACGTAACATTATTTTCAACATAATCTCCGTTCAGTGTGGCAGCCTTATGCCACCTTTCTTGGAGGTTCTGTACGCCTGCATACTACCACGCTATTGGTCGACGTCTTGGTGCATCAGTAACCTCCCCATCATACACGTAGTGCTTGCCGCTTAGATCCTTCATTGGGCTACACAGATGGAAGTCCGAGGCTGCGAGGTACGGGCTGTGGGGTAAATGAAGAAGAACTGTCCAGTGACGGTTTGTGGGCTCCTGTCGGGTGCGCAACATGCGTGAGCCCTTTCATAGTCATAGAAGTTCTTTTGCATTTTTGTGGCGACGAACACGCTGTCCATTTCCTAAGAGCAAAGCAGTACACTTCACAGTTGACTGTTGCACCATAAGGGAAGACATCAGAATAACTCCATTCCAGCAGACCGTTGTCATGACTTTATCACATTGTAACACCCCACCCGTCACTTATCTGATTTTGGGGTGTGTTCACCCCAGGTAACTGACTAACAGATCAACAGAGAGTGTAAAATTGCCGCAATGTTGGATAACGCAAAGAAAGTAATAAGGCCCTGTGACTCCTGATTGAACTGCGGTGGCAGTGTCGATATTAATTGATTCAGAATTGATCCCTTTTAATTAAAAAGGGCTGCACATTGATGTTATATTCAGCTATTGAACACCAGATGCAAATGTTGAACACAAAATTAATTAAGAAAGTGACTTGGGATTTCAACTACTTGACTGAAAACAGATCCAGACGATTAGCACAGATTTATTTTAACTCACAACCTTCAATCATCACATTACATGACTCTCCTAACAAGCAGTGGTAATAAATTGCGTTTACGTGGAGTAAAGCGCGATAAATCAAAAGTAATTCCTATCGACTGACCCAGGCGTAATGCGAAGTGCGAGAAGAATTCTACAATACACGGCCCATGAAACCCTAGTGGAAACTTTGCCGACGTGATCCAACAAATTAATCAATGGCCGGAGCGGGCGCAATATCACCGAATTCAGCGTGGCGGGGCGTCGTCGTTGGAGGACGTCGGCCGACC
Source organism: Schistocerca piceifrons (assembly GCF_021461385.2). Taxonomy (NCBI): domain Eukaryota; kingdom Metazoa; phylum Arthropoda; class Insecta; order Orthoptera; family Acrididae; genus Schistocerca; species Schistocerca piceifrons. Next base: position 68,472,033 of record NC_060146.1, on the reverse strand, counting down.
TCGTGGTGCTGCAAGGCTGTGCTCGTCTATTCACTTCTAGCTGTCTTGCTCAGTACATAGCTGAACGAAAACCTTCTATCTCCAAGCTCAATCGTTCCGTTTGCTAAGTCCTAAACTGCAGAGATGCTCACACTCTCTCAGGCAAGCTGAGTAAAGAACGCCACGTCCGCACTCTAGGCAAGCTGGGAACGGAAGACCACTACAGAGACTTCTCCCAGTCCGCTCTTCGCCTCGGTTTCCCCTCCAGTAAAATCACTTACGACCAATTGCAGCACAAGTCGCGTTAATTATGCGTCGCTTCCCAGCGCCGACCAATGCCTGCTCTGGGAAGTGAATAAATTCCCACAAAATTTCCCTGCCTCTCAACTTCTTCTGTTTAGCTCCCCCCAGGCCACCCATCAAGGTTAGCGTCTGCACAAAACACCAATTTTTCCGGAATTCTGACTTCCATGAGAGTACTTCAAATTCCTTGGTCCTACGTTCCCATCGGAGGCCGGCGTATTTCATTCTGTCACTCTTCACCTGATTTACTTCAGACTCTGTGGAGCGTGAATTCAGTGTGAAGTTGCTATAGTCACGAACACGCATATTTTGGCCTCTGTTGACGCTCCACCGTAGCTTTGCGCGGCTTTCTCGCATGATTCACTGAAAATGAGACGACGGACATTAATCAACAGGCATACAAGTTCTCTGTCTGCTTCCCGGTACACCAGCATGGGGTCAACCACCCACTCACTGTCACTCATCTTAAGGCAGCTGGAGGCCGCGCCCCGTTACTGCTTTCTCAGAGCCTGAGTCGCCCTAAGCTGCCTATTGTCGCTTCCCTTCACTGCTCCCCAGCCGGCCGCGGTCAACTCTGAATACTTCCCTGGGATAAACTAGCCTCCAGTAAATCGACGCGTTTCCACAAAGTTTTCATGTCGTATCAATTACTTTAAAACCATCACCCGACATGAATTATTCCAATACGTCCATACTATACCCTCTACAAGATGCACTGTGCCTTGTCAGTCATTTTTGTTCAGCCCTACTGTTCGCTCAACGTGAGTTAGGTGATCTTTAATGACATCATGTAAGGGGCATAGTTCTTACCATCTTACAAACCTATGCTTCACCACCTGTGACGATGTTCGACAAAAGATGGTCGCTATCAGCCTCGTAAAGCACAAGCAATCCTGCACAGATGCTCCTTCGTTGGTCTTGACGATCTTCTGTTAGGAACGCAAGGGTCTCACACCTCTGACTACTCCAAATGGTGGACGAGTGTGTGTGAGAACTACCTACACAGACGACCAGTTGATCAGCGAGGTGCTTCATTGTGATTCGTCAGTCAACTCGAATGAGAGTGTTCGCACGTCCCAACCCTACAGGAGTGACAGCTGTGTGTTGGCACGTGGGAGATCGGACAGCAGCCTTGTTTCGATGGTGACACAGGCCTCGCACAACGAATCAACGTGCTTTTGTTCAGTTCCAGGTTTCCGTTTACACTCTGCAAAGGCCATTGTATATCTGCGGTTGCTTTTTCGCCAATAGGAACTCCTTGCTTGGAACGCACCTCAGTTACAGACGCCATTTTTAAGGTTACGAATGGCGCCTCCACCTGTTGGAACTTCATGAAACTATAGGGGCTGAAGCGGGAATATTTCAAGATGTTGTAATGGTTCTTTATTTACGTGACCATTACGGCACTCCAACCCCAGTTCTCGATACCAGTAATATCGTACTACTTTTCTGCGAACTAACAGACATTTTTGTGACAATATTCACATTTGGTTTTTGACAATATTCACATTTGGTTTTATTAATGTATAGGTACTCCGATGTATCGATATATTACGGCGATATGGTTCTTGTGTGTATTCATTTCTGTTATACTGTCATAATCTTTGACTTACTTGTAACCGTTTTGGCGCGAGTGCGCACAGAGCAGTCTTTGTCTCACTTTGCAGAAGTTAGGTTGTTATTTCGGTTTGTAAGAGAACAGTCGAGTCTTGTGTTTGGTTAAAGTGGAAATTAAATCTATGAAGATTGATACAAAACTGTTTTCTTGATTATGTGACAATTAAGAAGAAGTAAATGAGTTTTATCCATAGTGGATGCTGTCGAACTCCGTGACTGTTCCTTTATGGGGTGTAGAAAGATATCCGCTACCAGTCACAATAAAAGGTTATTTATTTTCACACGACAGGTTTCGGGCTTGCGCCCATCTTAAGGTGTTTATACATTCATGTACAAGCAGGTTCGCAGGAGAGCTTCTGTAAAGTTTGGAAGGTAGGAGACGAGTTATTGGTAGAAGTAAAGCTGTGAGACCGGCCGTGAGTCGTGCTTCGGTAGCTCAGTTGGTAGAACAGATGATGCCGGAGGAACTGCTCCCACGCACTCTCCCGGTGTAAGACCGGCAGAGTGCACGGAATAATGGCTGAGCATATGAGGGGACGGCGGGGGACATTAGCCTATGTACGGCAAAATTAGCGACCGTACGGTCCCTTATCTACGTTGACCGCCATGCAACAAGCATATCGGATAGGGTCTGTTAACATCAATAGCATTGGGACTCCGGTAAAAATCAAGATGCTTAGTGACATGATAAAGGCTGCGGATTTAGACACAGCACTATTACAAGAAGTTCGGGTACCCCCCCCTCGGACTTTTACGGTTACGACATTTACTGTTCCCCGTGTGACGAGAGAGGCGTTGGCACAGCTATACTAATAAAGGAAGGGATACGTGCAGACGACGTAGAGTATTTGCCTTCTGCCCGTGGTACGGCCGTGACCATAGGTGGAATACGTTTGATCAGCATATACGCACCGTCAGGCTCGGATAAGAGAAGGGACAGAGCAGATTTTTACGCCCATGAGGTTACACCGTGTTCCAGGGACGATACGATGGTTGCATACTCGGCGGAGATTTTAATTGTGTCCTCGACAGAAAGGACCAACAACCTAACTATACTACCAGCCAAGGAGCTGGTCAACGGGATGGAATTCGTCGATACATGGGACCTGAAGTATCGCAACCAACCAGGATATACATTTTTTACTAGCCACTCCGCGGGCCGTTTGGACCGGATCTACGTTTCAAGGGCGTTAGCAATGTCGACGGTGGACGCAGAAATATGGCCGACAGCGTTTACAGACCACGAGGCATATATTTGTACGGTTAACCTTGATAGACAGCAGGTATGGAGACGGGGGGTAATTGGAGGACGAACGTCTCCCACCTGCGAGATGCAGAATGCCGACGCATGGTGGAGGAGGCGTGGCATGGCTGCCTCCGTCGACGAAATTCTTTCGGTTCTGTCCTGCAGTCGTGGATCGAGTGCGCGAAGCCAGCTTTACGGAGGACGTTAAGAGGTTACGGGAAGGAGGTTTCTCAATGGCAGCGCACGACCACTGAGTTTACGGCTCTCTGGGAACTGTCAGCTCAACCACCTACACCAGAACGCCAGACGGCCGTCCACCGAGTTAAGGCGAAGCTGGTACAACTTGCGACGCAGAGGATGGCAGGTACGATGATACGCGCGAGGTCGCAGGATTTCCTGCCCAACGAGGTTCCCTCTATGCATTATGGGATAAAGGAAAGACGAAAAAGACGCAGGAATTTAATACATGAGATCGATCTCGGCAATGGCCGTCGTTTTACAACACAAAGAGGTATAGCACAGGCGTTCACGGATCATTTTAGCAGATTCTATGCGAGCAAGGGGGAGGGTCAGAGGGAGCTGGGGAACGTCCTGGAAGAGATCCCAGACGCAACGAGTGTGAACGGGGAAGCGGACGGGTTATCTGAAATTACGTGTGAAGAGCTGGAGGAAGCGATTACACGAGGTGCCTGCAACAAGTCCCCAGGTCCAGACGGATTCCCGTTGGAATTTTACCGTGCCTTTGTGACCATTATGACACCGATGTGGCTATGTATGTTTAATGAGCTTCTGCGGCAAGAAGTACCGGTTCACAATCAATTCACGGAAGGGCTCATGATACCGATACCGAAGCCCCGTGGTGGCAAACGGCCTTGTGATTATCGCCCCTTGACCCTCCTCAATAGTGACTACAAGATCTTCATGCGCATCCTGGGAAGTCGTATCAAAAAGTCGCTGGAGAATCGAATACATGCCGATCAGACTTGTCTTGGCGGCATCAGTAATATCCACACAGCCTTGGGAGACTATCGTGACGTCGTCGCCCTCGCGGCTGCATGCCGCCTCCGGGGGGCGATGGTTGCAGTAGATTTCGATCATGCTTTTGATCGCGTGGATCATGTGTACCTCGCGGCGGTGATGAACAGGATGGGTGTCCCGCCATTATTGACCAATGCTGGGATGCGGCTGTTGCACGGCGCCAGATCAGCGATGGTGGTAAACGGAGGGAGAACTGAGTATTTTAAGATCTTAAGATCAGTGAGACAGGGTTGCCCCTCGTCGATCCTCCTTTATGCGATCGCCTTAGAACCGTGCCTCGCGGGCCTTCGCCGCCGTCTTACCGGGATCTCCCTACGGCATTTATCACTCAAATGCAGAGCATACGCGGATGATATTGTGTTCCTCGTACGGAATGAGAGGGAGACTCAAACAGCGCTGGATTGGCTACAGACGTATGGGATGGCAGCTGGAAGTGTGGTCAACTGCCGAAAATCACAATTCATGCATGTGGGGAGTGGACTAGAACCAGGAACGGAAGGACCCTTACCTGCGGTGGAAACCCTCCGCTGTTTGGGTATCACCTTTCATAAAGAGACAGCGAGAACGGCTGCGGACAACTACCGAAGACTGTTACTCCGAGTCCGCCCGGCAGTACGACTAAACGCCCTACGGTCGATGGATATGCTGCAGCGAGTGTTACTCGTCAACCTTTTTCTCGCGCCCATGATGTGCCACCTGACACACCTTCTCCCCTTGACGCGCACGGTGGCTATGAGGATTCAGGCGGCTTTTGGGTACTATGTGTGCCTGGGACAACTCTTTGAGGTACAGTACAACACGCTTACCCTCCCAGCGCGAGAGGGGGGCGTTGGTTTAGTGAACGTGCACGAGAAGGCGCGTGCCATGTATATTAATACTACGCTCAAACGGTGGCGCAACAGGAATCACTCGCTTACGAGGACGATCATCGAAGAACTCGTACCAACATCGCATCTTCCTCCAGTCAGTGTCGGCCATATATCGCCACCGTTAACGTATGTGCGCACGTTCATCGTGGAACACAGTTACGTTCGAGAGCGTTTACCGACGACCCGACAGTCGACATCGAAAGACGTGTACCATCTGCTTCTTCGATAGATCTCCAGGAATAGGGTGGAACGCAAACATCCAGCTGTTAATTGGCACGTGGTGTGGCGCACGGTCCACCACCCCCACCTACCTACATCAGTCAGATCAACATGGTACATTGTCGTCAACCGAAAATACCCTACAAATGATAAAAAGTACGCAATACATTTGGCGGATTCGCCCTTGTGCCAGCAATGTGGCAAGCTGGATACGGACGACCATCGGCTGGTGTGCGGCGAAGCATTGGCTGTCTGGACTCTCGCAAGAAAGATAATAGCGTTCATGCGGCGCACTATCTATACAGCAGTCTGTTCTGACATAGTATTTTTTCCAGAGGAAACGTATTTTCCGCGTCATAAGACGAACGCAGTGGCGTGGATCACAGGTATGACGGTCCATTACATCTATAAAGACACACGTACGAACTTACTGAACGTCCTGGATTACTGGCAATACTTGCAAGATGGACACACAAAACTATTACGGCTACAAAAGTACAAGGATTGGTATGCCAATTTCCTAGTAATGGTATTTGCGGACCCGCCATATACTTGGGGTGTGCCGGGTGCGCAAAGATGAGCGGCGGTGCTTTCGTTGTGCAACCGACCAAGTAATGTGATCGACTAAGAATACTATCCGAGTATGCAACCTACGAAACACTCACGCTTGAACAGTTAGCAAATGGATGTACTTCAAATTTTGTTTTCATATCCATAAATACTTTTCTTTAGGGTGCCGGAGGTGGCCCCACTTTGATTTTGTTGTTATTTCATGCTGCATGGTAGGACGGCAGCGAGGTTCCTTCCAGGACAGGACAGTTATCATGTGTCAGGACGTACTAAGTTTATTTTGTGAATAATAAAGGTTTCTGTTTCTCCTAAAAAAAAAAATTCGTAGAGCACTTGTATTAATAAAAATAAAAAATAAAAGTTGGTAGAGCACTTGCCCGCGAAATGTAAAGGTCCCGAGTTCGAGTCTCGGTCGGGCACACAGTTTTAATCTGCCAGGAAGTTTCATATCAGCGCACACTCCGCTGCAGAGTGAAAATCTCATTCTGGATTCATGTACAAGTCTGTACTTTTGGAGATCACTGTATAAATACAAAAAAATTATTTGCTGGTGACTACACAGATACAAGTGGAACAATGGTAAGTGGTAAGGCAGCATCTGACGGAAATATATCTGTACTTACATAAACATGAAGCACCATTATTAGAGTTATGCTCTGGTGATAGTTTTGCCACTTAGTTACACACTTATGATCATTTTCAAGTCTATATTTCAGTTTTACCAAGTATAGCTTCATATGACACTATTATGATGTGCACTCGTGAAATACACTATGTTTACATACAAACATGTGGGCTGTGGTCAAAGAACTTAGATGTAGCAGATGTAAAGATGTTGCTCATGCATACATCCCACATGTTTGTATGTAAACATAGTGCATTTCACGAGTGCACATCATAGTAGTGTAATATGAAGCTATACTTGGTAAAACTGAAATATAGACTTGAAAATGATCATAAGTGTGTAACTAAGTGGCAAAACTATCACCACAGCATAAGTGTAATAATGGTGCTTCATCTTTTTGTAAGTACAGATATATTTTCGTCAAATGCTGCCTTACCACTTACCATTGTCCCACTTGTATCTGTGTAGTCACTAGCAAATAACTTTTTTGTATTTATACAGTGATCTCCAACAGTAGAAACATATACATGAAAGTATAAACACCGGAAGATGGGCGCAAGCCCGAAACCGGTTGTGTGAAAATAAATAACCTTTTATTGTCACTGGTAGCGGATATCTTTCTACACCCCATAAGAAGAAGTATATGTGAATTTACAAGAACTTTAATAAAAATGTGGATCGTTAACACCAAGTCAAAAATTATTTCCACCATACCATTGTTCTGATCTGGGATTGTTTGATCATTAAGAATTTCCTGAAAAACGCATTTGTTAGGTCTTCAAATATTGCTAAAATACGGATCTGGACCTTCTAGCAGCCAACGTGGAATCACCCTAGAATCAACAAGATGAGCCATAACAACTTAGACGAAATCTACGTGGGAATCCATTCAAGGTAAGTGCCAACATTAATGACTTTTTTACAGTGACTTCATTATTTCCATTCTGACAATACCATCCACAGTCAATAACTTTGTTGCTGCCCGATAAAGCGAACATATGCTGCGTGAGCAACATTATTAATCTGATTTCTAACCTACTTTGCAAGTGGTGGCATTGTTAGAAGCTGATGGTTGTACATAATCGCAACAGAGAATACCTTTCATGTGTAACCATTTCCAGTAAATTACCGGTTCACTCCGACCAGAGGACCCATCCGATTACATGTGACTACAGCTATTGCTGAGCCAGCACCAGCTTGCACGTCCTGGGTGCATGGGTTCGTGATATCTGGGCCATTCACGGAACCTAACCGTCAGCTCTTACCACTGAAATCGGCCACTGTTTTCCAGTCATCTAGGGTCCAACTGATATGATGTCGAACCCAGGAAAGGCGCTGCAGGTGATGTGCTATCAGCAAAGTCACTTGCGTCGGTTGTCTGCTGCCGTAGCACACTAACGCCAAATTTTGCTTCACTGACATAACGCATACTTTCCTTGCACGCTCCACACTGATTTCTGCGATTATTTGACGCAGTGTTGTTTGTCTGTCAGCACTGACAACTCTACGCCGACGCCGCTGCTCGTTAAGCGACCGCCATGGATAACATTGCCTGTGGTGAGTGGTAATGCCTGAAATTTGATATCCTCTGTAGTGTTGGCAGAAGAGCCAACACTGTGTTCCTAGAGAAGGCCGAAATGCACGCGTTTAAACTCACGCAGGCTGGCGTGAGGTCTGAAACAGGATACGTAATGAATGCTATAAAGGAAAGTACGTAGCTGCTGGGATACTTAACTTTAATCCATAATTGTAGAACATCGCTCTTGATTGTACATGCTTCATAAAATAATATCAAATGCTATGGCGCCTTGCTAGGTCGTAGCAATTGACTTAGCTGAAGGCTATGCTAACTATCTTCTCGGCAAATGAGAGAGTCTTCGTCAGTGTAGCATCGCTAGCAAAGTCGTCTGTACAACTGGGGCGAGTGCTAGTAAGTCTCTCTAGACCTGCCGTGTGGTGGCGCTCGGTCTGCAATTACTGACAGTGGCGACACGCGGGTCCGACGTATACTACCGGACCGCGGCCGATTTAAAGGCTACCACCTAGCAAGTGTGGTGTCTGGCGGTGACACCATATCCTCGACACACTCCTGACACTGGGGATATCGAAATACTGAATTCCGTAACGATTTCCGAAATGGAATGCCCATGTGTGTAGCTCCAACTACCATTCCGCGTTCAAACTCTGATGATTCCGGTCGTGAGGCCAAAATCACGTCGGAAATCTTTACACATGAATCACCTGAGTGGAAATGACAGCTTCGACAAAGCGCTTCCGTTTTACACCTTGTGTACGCGGTATTAATCTGATTTCTAACCTACTTTGCAAGTGGAGGTATTGTTAGAATGTCCCGCAACAGATTCTGTAGTTTTTCGACCGAAACTGACAGACACAAAGATGTGTTGCATTACTTAGCGAACCGCCCTCGTAGTTGTGTGGTTGGAGTACCTGGCAGTACGTAGTAGCACAAGGCACCTAATATGAAAAACTTATGTTTTTGGTGGTGTCCGGATACTTTTGATCACTTAAGAGCATCCAGTGACAGATTAAGCTAAATGTTGAGAGATTCGAGCTTTATATTGGAGGCTTACCAACAGTCGTTCTCCCGGCGGATCAGCATCAGATAGCGTGGGAAGTGCACAAAGTACCCTATGCTTCACACCATAATGTGGTTTGCGGAGTGTGTATGTACACATGATGAAAATTATCCGGGAACACCTGAAAATTATCCGGGAACACCTATTACCGGACTTTTATAATGCGTGTGTCGACCCTTCGCCTTTATGACAACTTGAACTCTGCTGGCAACGTTTTCAATGAGGTGCCTGAATGTATGTAGACGAATTGCAGTCGATTCTTCCTGTAGAGCCGAAATCAGGAAAGGTACCGATGTGGGACACGCGTGTCTAAACGAAGTCAACGATCTAACGCATCCCCAAGATGTTCCGTTGGATTCACGTCGGGAGTTTGGGCAGGCCAATCGATTTCGGGAATGTTATTGTTCACAAACCACTTCCTCAAAGACGCTGCTTTGTGACAGGGCGAATTTTCATGCTGAAACAGACAACTATCACCTGTTAACTGTTGTTCTACTGCATGCACAAAACAATTCTGTATAATGTGTTCATATCTTATCATGTTTAGCATTTTCTACGGTGCAATAAAGTGACCACATTCCAACCACGTAAAACACCCCCATACCGTAAGACCGCCTTCTCCGTAGTTCACTGTTGGCAGTACACATGACAGGCAGCGTCCTCCACGCATTCTCCCAACCCAAAAACACCTTCCAAGGAATTCCACCGAGTGCAGAATAGCTCATCATTCCGAATCACTGTTTGTAGTCATCCACTGTCCAGTGCCGTCGCTCTTCACATAATCTCAAGAGTCGCTTAGTTCTCACTACAGAAATGTTTAGTTTATGAGGTACTTCTTGACCACTGCAGCTTGTTTTTTTTTTAACTATGGGTTACTACCTTAATGTATTTCAAGTCCGCCTGCATCCACGTCGACCGGACAGCAAAGTGGTTAATTTCTGGCAGAAATCCGGACCTTTCACGTCAGGCTCTCGGAAAGAACCGTACTCCGCCCCTTGTAAACTTGCCTTCCTCGTCGCAGAGGGCTCAGAATCGAGAGAAAGTGCGTCATTAAAAAAGGAGGAGAACGCAGAGCTGCTCCTAAAAATTGAGCCAGCTCCGGAAACCAGTCCGACCAGCCACCGTCTCACGGGCGGACAAAAAGAAAAGCTGGCGACGCGACGCGGTCGCCGGGGAACGCGCGATTCTCAGAATGCTCCGGCAGGGGGCGCCAAGGAGGGCTGTGGAGCACTCGAGGTGAGGGCGGGGTTGTACTCTCATAACTACAACACCTACATAGCGATTCTCGCCGCTCAGCTACCACAGATTTTTAATAGGCTGGAGCCGCTCCTCGCCCACACCGGTCTGATGGCCAACACAGTCGCAGTATGGCTACTGCCATCTCTGTATAGTGGCTGGTTTTCTGTTAGAGCTGTCTTCGCAGGATGGGGTGGGGGGGGGGGGTAGACTGCTATGTTTGCGTACGACTGGTTATGATAAGCCACAATACGCGCCCAAGTACCATCAGACTTCAAGAAGAATATAATAATTCCAATCCCAAAGAAAGCAGGTGTTGACAGATGTGAAAATTACAGAATAATCAGTTTAATAAGTCACGGCTGTAAAATACTGACGCGAATTCTTTACAGGACAATGGAAAAACTAGTAGAAGCCGACCTCGGGCAAGATCAGTTTGGATTCCGTAGAAGTATCACAACACGTGAGGCAATACTGACCCTACGACTTACCTTAGAAGAAAGATTAAGGAAAGGCAAACCTACGTTTCTAGCATTTGTAGACTCAGAGAAAGCTTTTGACAATGTTGACTGGAATACTCTCTTTCAAATTCTGACGGTGGCAGGGGTAAAATACAGGGAGCGAAAAGCTATTTACAATCTGTACAGAAACCAGATGGCAGTTATAAGAGTCGAGGGACATGAAAGGGAAGCAGTGGTTGGGAAGGGAGTGAGACAGGGTTGTAGCCTCTCCCCGATGTTATCCAATCTGTATACTGAGCAAGCAGTGAAGGAAACAAAAGAAAATTTCGGAGTAGGTATTAAAATCCATGGAGAAGAAATAAAAGCTTTGAGATTCCCCGATGACATTGTAATTCTGTCAGAGACAGCAAAGGACTTGGAGGAGCAGTTGAATGGAATGGATAGTGTCTTGAAAGGAGGATGTAAGATGAACATCAACAAAAGTGTAAGTAGGCTGTTTAGGTTTTCTTATTGGTAACGCCACGTAGCGCTCTGTATGAAAATCACTGGCTGTGCTGTGTGCAGTCAGTGGCTGGTTGGCATTGTTGTAATACTCGCCATTGTAGTGTTGGGCAGCTGGATGTTAACAGCGCGTAGCGTTGCGCAGTTGGAGGTGAGCCGCCAGCAGTGGTGGATGTGGGTTTTGAAATTTGTAAGACTGGATGTCATGAACTGCTATATATATTATGACTATTAAGGTAAATACATTGTTTGTTCTCTATCAAAATCTTTCATTTGTTAACTATGCCTATCAGTAGTTAGTGCCTTCAGTAGTTTGAATCATTTATTTAGCTGGCAGTAGTGGCGTTCGCTGTATTGCAGTAGTGCGAGTAACGAAGATTTTTGGTGAGGTAAGTGATTTGTGAAAGGTATAGGTTAATGTCAGTCAGGGCCATTCTTTTGTAGAGATTTTTGAAAGTCAGATTGCGTTGCGCTAAAAAATATTGTGTGTCAGTTTAAGCAGTCATGTGTATAATTATTCAAAGGGGACGTTTCATATATCGACCCTTAGCCGAGGATACCTCACTGTAATCTTCTGATTTTTTCTTGTAGTTTGTGTAATTAGTGTAGATTTTGTTTATTGCTAGTGTGTAACTGTAGAGAGAATCTCCTTGGTAGTTGCAGTCTTTCATTGTTGTTGTGGCATGCATGTACATTTGCACAAAGTATTTCGCAGCTGCGCTTGCAATTAACTAGATATTATTTTCAGTGCTATGTTAATATGTTCTCTTATTTTTGCTCTTCAAATTGTGCTTTTCTGTGTTATCGTGTGAAATATTGTGACAATAATGGCGTGTGAAAAACGTAACACTAGGCTCCAAAGTAAACTGAGAAATAATAGTGACGACGAGCATAGCTTATCAGCACCACTGTGTAATGAATTATCAGACATTCAAAGTAGTAATTTGGTAATTGTGCATAGGGAAATGGAGCGGGCGGCAAATAATGGTGTAGACAGTGAAACAATTAGTGAACAGGGAAGCATTATCGATCGATCGGTCGGCGACTCCTCGCCTCAGGATTCCGAAATGACAGCACACAATCTTGCAAATACTGTAGATTCAGGTTTTGCGTCCTCACCGTTTTCTCAAATAAATCAAGACACATTTTCTGCTTTTCAAAATGCGAATATTGCCGGTTCAAATGCACTGCCGAATAGCACTGAGGAACATGTTTCAGACACCAGTGCATTGTTATTACAGTTAATGCAACAAATGGGACAAAGGTTACAAAAGGCAGACACAATGGAACCAAATCTTTAAAAGTTACACACAACGCTTGAACAAAATCAGAAACAAATAGGACAAAATCTTCAAAAGTTAGACACAATGGAACAAAATCTTCAAAAGTTAGACGCAATGGAAAAACACCAGAGACAAACACAGCAACAGTTAGACGCAATGGAACAAAATCTTAACACCACACTTGAACAAACACGTGAAGATTTACCTACTGAGTTACGTAAAATCGAATCGAAATGTCAAAAAGTCTGTAACGACGTAAAAACACAAATTTGTGAGCATTTCCAACCTATTTTTTCGCGTCATGAAAATGCATTACAGAATCACGAAGCAGCCATAAAAGAACTGCAAACTATTGTTCATGAAAATCACGACACCTTGCAAGCTAAAATTGACTCAGTTGCATCTACCGATTCGGTTACGCAACTTGCAAAAACTCAGGAAAACTTAAAAGACACAGTAGATACAATTTCAACACAAATGGACACTGTGAAACTTGGTTCAGAAAAACACACAGAGGAAATAATTTCACTAACGGAAAAAGTAGCCGAACTTTCAGATCAGTTCACTAACTTATCTACAAAGGTAGATGATGATCTGAATGACACAAGACCTGTAGCCTTCACGGACACTGAAGAGTATGAACAAATTAGAAAATTCAAACAAAATCAAAATCAAATCAATACACAGTACAAAAGAGAAATCCGGGAAGTACAAGATCAGTTGGCAAAAGAAATACAAGAATTACATATTTCAGAGGACACTCGCGCTCCAGTACGGGAAGAGGGACATAGAAATACAGAACAACCACAAAATAATAACACAGGACACTTCGGAAATTATGAAAGAAATTGGCAAGGCACTTTGGATTTTGAGATGGAACCGCCGAAACGAAGTAACAATGAGCGATGTGCGACACGCCGACACGATGATTTTGACTATAAGCTGTTCATTACTACACATAAATTCAAAACATTTAAGAATTCTGACAACGACATTCATCCACAAGCATGGCTCCATCAATTCTCTCATTGTTTTCCTCCCAACTGGTCATTGGAGCACAGGTTAGAATTTATGTGTGGCTATTTAGAGAATGAACCAGCTGTAAGAATGCGATCGGTCATTCACAATTACCACAGTGAAGGAGAATTTTATCATGCCTTCCTCTCAGCATATTGGTCTCAAGCTACACAAGACAGAGTAAAACATAGCATCATAATGATGAAACGTTTCGAACAATCTGAATTTTCCAGTCTTATGAAATATTTTGAAGACATGTTGCATAAGAATCAGTATCTTTCAAACCCATACAGCCCCTCAGAACTCATCCGCATTTGCTTAGTCAAATTGCCTGAACATTTACGACATATTATTTTAGCAGGACGTTGCAAAGACGACATTGAAGCTTTTCAGGGACTGTTACAAGAACTGGAAATTGACACTGACAATCGCGGAACGCGAAAACAGGAGCACAACAATTACAGGTCACATCTGTCACAATGCCGCGATGACAGAAATAATACACGACAAGGCTATTCTTACAACGTAAATCGTGACCAAAACAGACACCACCTGTATGACAACCGTTGGCAGAGTAGTAATAATTACAGGGAAAGATCACCTCTCCGCAGTAATGACTATCACAGAGATTACCATAGAAACAGACAATATGGGAACAAAAACAATTATTATCAAGGGAGACAGAATAACTTCAGACGCAATAGTTCAGCGCGCAGTTACAATTGAGGAAGAAATTCCCCACCGCATGACTGACAAGAAAGAAACCATGGAATCTACCGACATGATGACAGACGATATGATCGTAGCGACAGACCTGAATTGCATCGGAACTGGCAGGATTCAAACAGAGCAGGGCCCTCTCGACAAGGTGAATTTGTAGAAGTCAGGTCTCCAAATCCCAATAACGACGCGCGCCAACAAAGAGACAATAGGCACTGACTCATACCGCTCGCAGCCACAAAACATACTTATGAAACGGACGACGCAGCTGCCGTAGCTAGTAATTACGTAAAAATGGAAGACATTAGGGACATCTTACTCCAGGAACACGACGTAAAACATAACAACATTGCATATCCTATGATTCACATTACAGTAAATGACGTAAAATTTACAGCAGTACTTGACTCTGGCAGTCCCATTTCAGTAATTAGTGAAACAGCCTTTAGCAAATGTAACAAATCGAACGATTGCCCCACATTTCCGTTACGTAAGATTAAATTACAAGGTGCAATCATTGGAAAAAGTGTAGATGTACGCCAACAAACCAACTTAGAATTCTTTTGTCAAAGCCACAGCTTCTCTATGAACTTTCTTATTGTTCCATTACTGTCGACGGAAATTATATTGGGAGTAGACTTTTTGAATGAATACAAAGCAATCTTAAACTTTCACGATGCTGAAATAAGTTTAGAGAAGGAAGGTAAGTCAATAGCTCTGAAATGTGGAGACTGGCTCTCAAACCATGACGAGGAAATTAATCGGCTTTACCTTCTGTTAGACAACAGTTCGGAATTTTCTACGAAACTAGACACTAACAATCACTCTGCAAGTACTGACAGGGATGATATCGACAGCATATTTGAAACTAATGAGTTAATTCAGAATAAAATTCAAACAATTGAGAATTGTAATGATACTGATAGGCAGGACCTTTTTGAGATTTTACAAGCACATTCCACAGTTTTTACTAACAAAACAGGAATAATCAAGGGATTTCAATACCAATTTCGTGTTCGTGAGCATACTAAATTTTGTGTTAGACCATATGTAATTCCAGCACATTATAGGGACCGTGTTAGAACAGAAATACAATCTATGCTTGACGAGGGCATTATTGAGCCTGCAGTAAGCTCATACAACAATCCATTACATGTTGTTGAGAAGAAAAATGGATCGATCAGGCTTGTCTTAGATTCGAGACAAATCAATACTATCATTATTCCTGAAACAGACAGGCCGCAAACGTTGGAAGAACTTCTTCAAAATTTTAATGGTGTAAAAGTGTTGTCTTCCATTGATCTCAGATCCAGCTTTTATCAGATCGAACTTCATCCAGAATGTAGAAAATACACAGCTTTCCTTTGTTTCAGCGTTTGTTATCAGTTTCGGAAACTTCCTTTTGGTTTGAACATTTCTTCAGCAGCATTCATTCGCAGGCTAAATTCCATATTACCTGAGGTCTTAAAACGTCACATCACTTTATATGTGGACGATATTCTAATAGCAGAAGCTTCATGGGAACAACATAATCGCATCCTCAACAGTTTGTTACGTATTTTTGCAGAATCTGGAATTACAGTTAACTTGGAAAAGTCTGAATTCGGTAGGTCAAAGGTGAGGTTTTTGGGACATATTATTTCTTCTGAAGGCATTCAGCCGGATCCTGAAAAGTTAGAAGCAGTCAGAGCCATTCCAGTTCCATCCACAAAAAAACAAGTCCACAGTTTTCTAGGTCTCGCATCTACTATCTCCCATCGTGCTCTGCTGTTTCCTATCATTCCTTCTAAATTAAAAGAAGTTGCTGCTGTTGATCTCTTGGGACCGCTTGTCAGAACATCTAATGGATTTTCGTACGTTCTAGTCGCTGTTGAACTTACTTCAAAATTTGTTTCTATCACACCGTTACGTAAAGCAACTGGACGGTCTGTATCCAACGCCTTTGTTAAAAATTTCTTACGTGAAGTTGGACACGTTAGTAAATCATTTCAAATAACGGACCGCAATTCAGATCTGCTGTTTGGTCTCGCATGCTTCGGAATCATAAAATCAAACCTGTTTTTATTTCACTGTACTCACCACATTGTAACCCCTCCGAACGGATTATGAAAGAAATCAATAAGCTTTGCAGACTTTATTGTCGCAGAAAGCATCAGCATTGGGACAGATATTTACACTTATTTCAAAACGTGCTGAATGAAATGCCTCATGATTCCACTGCTTTACCACCTACTCTTGTACTGAAGAATGAAGAACCACCGAACAGAATCAGAGGGCTTGTACCTTTCCCAAATACATGTAAACTTCGACACAAAGACATAATTGATTTGGCTATTATAAATATAAAATCTGCAGCAGACAAAAGGAGAAAACTACACGGTAAAGCAAATGCAAAGAAATTATATATTGGTCAGAAAGTTCTCATTAAAGCTCATTCATTGACACATAAGAAGAAACACATGAGTCACAAATTCTTTCTAGTTTACAATGGACCATACAGAATCCAATGTATACCACATGATAATTGCGTTGAAATTGAAACTCTGCGTACTAGGAAGAGCAAAGGTTTACACCACATTTCACATGTAAAACCGTTTATTGAAAGATAATCTGCTTTTTAACTTTGCCTTTGCCATATAACTCTTCACATTACATTACTAGTATGCTTGTCAGACTTAGAATCTGTTAACATGCAACAATGTTTGAAGTTAAATATCCAGTCAAGAACCAAGAGAACTTATTTAAACAGAAATTAAGAATGCATTGTTATAGTGAACAGATGTCACAGTGTTATTGTGTGTGTACATTCTTGCTTGTTAGTTGCACGATTACGTAACGACTATAAGGCTCACATACTTAGAACATTTACCAGTACTGCTAATGAGATTTTAATGCAACATTTTGGTTTACTTGAAAATACATCCTGGATTTAAAGTACTTTCTGTGAAACACCAGATGACACAGTGGTTAGTTTATGTGACAGCTACACGATTTTATCACGACGCTACTAATGAGTGACAATTTACAATGTTGCTTTTGCGGTGTATCTGTTTTATATCTGCACAGTTTTTCTGAATTCTTCTGTAAAGTAAAACATGTTTTAGTAGTAACTTTTGTGGTATAGCTACAAGGAGACAGCCTTTTCTGTAGGACAACAATACGTTACAGCACAGTATTTTCTTCATCACGGCAATAAGCGTAATAACTAAGATATCTATACGCAAAGCATTTCACTTTTGTGTATCATGAGGTAAGTACATTGACTTCAGCAGAACTTTGCTTTCGGAGGACGATACCTACGACACATCCACAGAGGTTATCTTACAATAAGACGCACAGTTTAGCGCTACAGTACACGTATTTGAGTGATTAATTTTGTTCTTAAAACATTTATTTTTAAAGATATTTGAAGTACAATGATAGAAAGGTTTTCCGTGATACATTTCATTCCATAGCTGTAATCTGTAACACCTGAGGGTATAATTATATTAATCTTCAGGGGGGTACACGCTTACTTTGTGTGCCATGTGTGTAGCAAGCACAAGGAGTCCTAGCTAATATGGTATTTGCTTATACAACTTTACACATCGGTACCATATTTCTCTAACACAGAATTACACAGCTATCTGATTATCTAACAGAGAAACAAACATATTTTTTACTACATCTGGGACACGTTTACGCAATTACACATTTGGATAATTTCATACTTATGAAATTGTATTTTGTCTGTACTTCGTGAACTGTTCATATTTTTTCGGAACCATTGTGATACTATGACAGCCTTGAATGATATATTTGATATGGGATCATGATTTTTATAGTACGTTTGAGAAAGATGACACTATTGAAATGAGCAGAGAATATTTTTTAAGTTTTGAAATTATTGCAGAAAGCTACGACGTTTTTGAGATTTGACTGGGGTGTGATGACATTATTACGGCGACGATGTGTATTATGCTGTTGAGGTATGTTTATGATCAATAAGCTGATGCTATATGAGGAATTTGATTATGCTACGTATCGGTTAAGATGAAATATTGTAGAAGTGTCGATGACATGTATATGTATAATAACGTAAGGAATAATGAGTAGTGGTTAGGGACTCTGATTTGTGGAAAAGGTTGTTGGAAACCAAGAATTGTACTTTAAGAGTAATGAAATGTGTCTAAATGCGTGAATGTATCACAATGCTGGCGAATATTTTTTGGACACTGTTATATTTATAGGATTTTGTTTCCACACATTTGTAACGTAAATTCTCAACCTGTGAATTTTTTTTATATGAGACTGCCACTGTAGCGGAAACTGCTGTCGTAAATATTTCGGTAAGAAAGTTAAGTGACCTTGACGTAATGCGTTTTGGGCGCCCAGCTGAGAGGTAGTCGCCTGACAAAAGAAAGCCATTAGGTGCAAAAAAAAAAAAAAAAAAAAAAGAGGCCATTATCCTCGCTATTGACATTTCTTTGTCGAAAACATCGCAAATACGACACGCTCAAACTTGAAAACATATGATAACACTGTGGCGCTCTTAATTTATGATATTTACAAAAATGCCTAATGAAATGATGAGCTACATTTTACATCTATTGTCTTTCTAGTTGAGAGATTGCTCATTTTGTTTAATATCTGGTCTCCAGCTGTGTTGCAGCACTGGTTTTATAAAATAAACTATGCATCTGCTAACGTGAACACTTTCTGTCAACAGATCTATTAAATAATTATCTTCTGATCCACATTCTTCGAAAAAGGAGCTCTTGGAATGGAAAGAACAATAAGAAGGGACTAATAACTGCATATATAATTTTCTTTTCCAGTACTTGATAATTTTTTTGTAGAATTAGTTTTTGTGGTGCACCACTTTAATTATATAGACATTAAGATGTGAATATACATTTCCCTTATTTGCATTGTTTCAAAAGCTAAACGAGGATTATTGAATGTAGTGGAATTATGTCGGGTGATGCTAAGGGAATTAGACTAGGAAATGAGACACTTAAAGTAGTAAAGGAGTTTTGCTATTTGGGGAGCAAAATAACTGATCATGGTCGAAGTTGAGAGGATATAAAATGTAGACTGGCAATTGCAAGGAAAGCGTTTCTGAAGAATAGAAATTTATTAACATCGAGTATAGATATAAGTCTCAGGAAGTCGATTCTGAAAGTATTTGTATGGAGTGTAGCCATGTATGGAAGTGAAACATGGACGATAAATAGTTTAGACAAGAAGAGAATAGAAGCTTTCGAAATGTGGTGCTACAGAAGAATGCTGAACATTAGATGGGTAGATCACATAACTAATGAGGAAGTATTGAATAAGATTGCGGAGAAGAGAAGTTTGTGGCACAACTTGACTAGAAGAAGGGATTGGTTGGTAGGACATGTACTGAGGCATCGAGGGATCACCAGTTTAGTATTGGAGGGTAGCGTGGAGGGTAAAAACTGTAGAGGGAGACCAAGAGATGAAGGCACTAAAGAGATTCAGACGGATGTAGGTTGCAGTAGGAACTTGGAGATGAAGAAGCTTGCACAGGATAGAGTAGCATGGAGATCTGTATCAAACCAGTCTCAGGGCTGAAGACCACAACAACAACAATACGCGCCCATGTAGAGATAGATTAGTACATTGAACATGGGGTAAGGGGTAGCGATTTGTACGGAATCGGGGGGGGGGGGGGGGGGGGAGGGGGGAAGGAACTGAAGTGCCAAGGCAAGAGCCAAACGAAAAAAACTTCTGCGATAGTCAAGTCGGGCAGTAAGAGCCGTAGCGGACTGTTTGTTATCTGTGGGTTAGGTAAGTTAGTGGTGGGTACAATGCAGGCGCATATCTTTGTCGTTGTGCGGCTTTGTGACTCGACGGATGTAGCTGTGTACGGGCGTAGACTTCTGGACCAGCATCAGCGTGTCTTTTAAGGCTAATGCCACTCTAGACAATTTTCTCCCCTCGACAATATTTGCGGCTGAAATAGTCGCTTAGGACGCCACACTTGAAACGACTGTATTCGCGGCGGATGAAGTCGCGCCGAAGAAACCGGATGCCGCACTAGCGACGAAAATAGGTGGCTTCTGCATTTGTGTTGCAACCAGCCTCGAGAGACACCATACATGATAACCTGTCGTTCAGAACTGAAGTATTTAGTTGCAATAGCATTATATGTCGTTCGACGTCGCAGAAGGCGTAACCGCCAACGAAATGGTTGGATTCATCCAATTATTATGAATCGTCCAAGTGAAGCAAAGTTTGTGTTGTATAACTGCCCACGTCGTGTTGTGCCGACTCCACTGTAGCTTGAATGGATTTTTAAGTTTGTTTTATATGCCCGACTTCTAATTTCACCACACAAGTCTCTAGGGTTGAGCACTTATTGCCCGATGACGACACGCAATACAGTTTGTTAAAGCGGAGTTTGCCGTTATTAATTATGTTTTTAGATTTAATTTTATTACTCGTACAGAGACTCAACGTTCCTTTGTTTAACAGCGCGTCGTCCAAATAAGTATGAAATGCAATACATAATGCAATACATAATGTCGACTATTGTGTTAAAGTTCGTACCTGTTTTGCCATTTTAGAGAAGAGAAACCTTAAGCGCTTCTTCTTCTATAGTCTGTTCACTAATTTCAATTTACTTCCTATCTCAGTTCAGTATTTAACACAAATTATATATCAATGTCATTTCAGAGATATTACGTGGGTTGCACAGTAATACGTAATTGTCATTTAACATCACTTTTATTAATAATCCTTTTTCTTATGACGTAAATGTTAATGATCACTATCCAGGAGGAAAGAGGGATTGATCCTAATCATGAGATAATAGCCCGCAATCGTTAATTAAATAAAAAGTCACGTTCAAGGATGATATGCGAACAACTTTCGTTACGTCCGATTTCACGTATCTGTCAAAACTAATCCTGTCGCCCACAATTCAAATTAACACTGACGTTAACCCCTTTTGTCGGAACATCGAATCGTAACTATTATCTGAAAGTTTATTCTAGTCCCCGAATTAATTCCTTTCAGATACGCGCACGACCGAACAGCACAACGAAACACAAACGACTTGTTTTAACAACGCAATGACGTTACATTACGACAATGTCGGTCCAATGATCATCTCTTTGACTTTATCTTCTCTACTCTGCTTAATTAAATTATTCCTAATTATAATTTATTCAGCTATTTAACAAAAAAATCTAACAGAAAATAAAATAAATTTATCCCAACGTAAAAGACCCGTTATAGTTGTTACGCAAGAAACTTAGATTGTTCTTTGATTGTTACCGCATGTCCGTAGCATCTTTCGACTTACTGCTCTCGAATATAGAAACCAACTTACAAAAGAAGTATTCCAAGTTACGTGACTGTGTTGGTGCGGAATAAAAGCTTGCAGTAACATTGAGCTACGTTTTCTAATTAAACAAAGTAACTTATGGACATGAACATACACTTAACATAGAGTTAACATAAACTGGGCTACAATGAAAGAGTTTACGTCACAAGTTCATGTAAGCTTCTTCAAATGACAAGATCGAGTCTTCATCAGGCAGTCTAGTGAATGGCGAAAAGTGAGTGAGTGGACTCTCAGATGTAGGGCTTTGTGTGTTTGTCGATGTCGGCGTTCCTGACGGTGCAGTTTTTATGAAGGAGTCAGTAGTAGTGCTGCTCTCTACAGTCTTTCGGCTGTAAGATTTTATTAATTGTGATGTTTTTATTTGAAAGTCTAGTTTATTTTCGGTAGACACTTTTTTTAAGTAAGGCGAAAGAGATGCCAAAAACAACTCATTAGGATTCTTTCGTGGTACAAGTTGAACTATGTATCCAAACTCTTATCAACTCTCTTTCAAATGGGTCCTGAAGTTTCCTTCCATTTGTTTTAGCAGTGGAAGGCTTTGCAGCAATGTTAGGTGGTGGTGCATTGTCTGCATGATGCTTCTCTGCTTTGTCATCCTCAAGAACAGAGGCATCTTTCATATTTCATGAGGTCCTGAAATTGAAAGAGACATTTTTGGTAAAACCCACATGCCACTTTGTGCTGTGCAAATGGTTGTGATGTGGCAAGTACACTACTGGCCATTAAAATTGCTACACCACGAAATGTAACCGACAGGAGGAAGATGCTGTGATATGCAAATGATTAGTTTTCATTCACACAAGATTGGATCCGGTGGCGACACCTGCAACATGCTGACAAGAGGAAAGTTTCTCATACACAAACAGCAGTTGACCGGTGTTGCCCAGCGAAACGTTGTTGTGATACCTCGTGTAAGGAGGAGAAATGCGTATCATCACGTTTCCGACTTTGATAAAGGTCGGATTGTAGCCTATCACAATTGCGGTTTATCGTATCGCGACATTGCTGCTCGCGATGGTCGAGATCCAATGACTGTTAGCAGAATATGGAATCGGTGGGTTCAGGAGAGTATTACGAAACGCCGTGCTGGATCACAACGGCCTCGTATCACTAGCAGTCGAGATGACAGGCATCTTATCCGCATGGCTGTAACGGATCGTGCAGCCACGTCTCGATTCCTGAGTAAACAGATGGGAACGTTTGCAAGACAACAACCATCTGCACGAACATTTCGACGACGTATGCAGCAGCATGGACTATCAGCTCGGAGACCATGGCTGCGGTTACCCCTGACGCTGCATCACAGACAGGAGCGCCTGCGATGGTGTACTCAACGACGATCCTGGGTGCACGAATGGCAATACGTCATTTTTTCGGATGAATTCAAGTTCTGTTTACAGCATCATGACGGTCGCATCCGTGTTTGGCGACATCGCGGTGAACGTACACTGGAAGCGTGTATTCGTCATCGCCAAACTGGCGTATCACCCGGCGTGATGGTATGGGGTGTCATTGGTTACACGTCTCGGTCACCTCTTGTTCGCATTGACGGCACTTTGAACAGTGAACGTTACATTTCAGATATGTTACGATCCGTGGCTCTATCCTTCATTCGATCCGTGCGAAACCCTACATTTCAGCAGGATAATGCACGACCCCATGTTCCAGGTCGTGTACGGGCCTTTCTGGATACAGAAAATGTTCTACTGCTGTCCTGGCCAGCACATGATCCAGATCTCTCACCAACTGAAAACGCCTGGTCGATGGTGGCCGAGCAACTGGCTCGTCACAATACGCCAGTCACTACTCTTGATGAACTGTGGTATCGTGTTGAAGATGCATGGGCAGCTGTACCTGTACACGCCATCGAAGCTCAGTTTGACTCAATGCCCAGGCGTATCAAGGCCGTTATTAGGGCCAGAGGTGGTTGTTCTCGGTACTGATTTCTCAGGATCTATGCACCCAAATTGCGTGAAAACGTAATCACATGTCAGTTCGAGTATAATATATTTGTCCAATGAATACCCGTTTATCATCTGCATTTCCTGTTGGTGTAGCAATTTTAATGGCCAGTAGTGTATCTCTGGTTTCGGCTCTTCAGCAACAGTCGGCTGGCATTCCTCCATAGAGATTCTGGGACCTCACTGAATGTGCCCCCAAAAGAGTGGAAGCCATCATAAAGGTGAAGGCTGGACAATCCCATATTAATGTCGGCCAATAGATGTCTTTATACTCTTGATCGGTATAAATTACCTGTTCACTTCTGACTCACGTTCTTTGGCCAGCATTTATTTGATGAGTTTTCTGACGCGTACGTACCTGTACGAGTGACTGGCATTGTCTTAGCTTCTCCCCCATTGCTGGTGCCGGACTGGAAGTCGAGCTCGTGGCCACAGGTATATGTACCTGGCGCTCCAAAGTCCAGGGGCTTCTCCCCTTACTACGTAAGACGGTCGTTCGCTACTGTACGGGGACCCTGGATCCGTTCACCCCGATGCTTTCTTCTCTTTTGTCGAAGTTATTATCATGTTTGTGTCTTTCTACAGCTTCCCTAAACAAGCTGGTGTAACAGCGCTTCCATACAGTAAGATCTTCCGCGCCGGCGAATTTGACTACCGTATGTGATCAAAAATAGCCGGACACCAGACTCAAAACACTTACAAGTTCGTGTTACCCTCCATCGGTAATGTTGAAATTCAATATGGTGTTGGCCCACCCTTAGCCTTGATGGCAGCTTCTACTCTCGCAGGCATACGTTCAATCAGGTGGTGGAAAGTTTCTTGGGGAATGGCAGCCCATTCTTCACGGCGTGCTGCACTGAGGAAAGGAATCGATATCGGTCGATGAGGTCTGGCACGAAGTCGGCATTCGAAAACATCTCAAAGGTGTTCTGTAGGAATCAGGTCAGGACTCTGTGGAGGCCAGCCCATTACAGGGACGTTACTGTTGTACAACTACTCCGCCACAGGCCGTGCATTATGAACATGTGCTCGAGCGTGTTGAAATCGCCATCCCCGAATGTAGGCGTGTGTTGTGAAGTGCCACGCAAAACAACAAGGGGTGCAAACTCCCTCCAAGAAAAACACGGCCGCACCATAACAACACCGCCTCCCAATTTTACTGTAGGCACTACATATGTTGGCAGATGACGTGCACCAGGTATTCGAAATACCTGCACCCTGCCATCAGATCGCCACTTTGTGTACCGTGATTCGTCACTCCACAAAACGTTTTTCCATTGTCGAATCGTCCAATGTTAACGCTCCTTACACCAAGCGAGGCCTCGTTTGGCATTTACCGGCGTGATGTGTGGCTTATGAGCAGCCGCTCCACCATGAAATCCAAGTTTTCTCACCTCCCACCTAACTGCTATAGTACCTGCAGTGGATCCTGACGCAACTTGGAATTCTTATGTGTTAGGGTCTCTGCCTATTACACATTACGACCCTCTTCAACTATCGGCGGTCTCTGTCAGTTCAAAAATGGTTCAAATGGCTCTGAGCACTATGGGACTTAACACCTGTGTCATCAGTACCATAGAACTTAGAACTACTTAAATCTAACTAACCTAAGGACATCACACACATCCATGCCCGAGGCAGGATTCGAACCTGCGACCGTAGCGGTTACGCGGTTCGAGACTGAAGCGCCTAGAACCGCATGGCCACACAGGCCGGCCGTCTGTCAGTCAACAGACGAGATCGGCCTGTACGCTTTTGTGCAGTACGTGTCGCTTCACGTTTCCACTTGACTATCATATCGAAAACAGTGGCCCTAGGGATGTTTAGGAGTGTGGAAATCTCGCGTACAGACGTATGACGTAAGTGACACCCAATCACCTCACCACGTTCGTGAGTTCCGCGGAGCGCCCCATTCTGCTCTTTCACGATGTGTAATGACTACTGAGGTCACTGATACGGAGTACCTGGCAGTAGGCGGCATCACAGTGCGCCTAATATGGAAAACGTACGTATTTGGCGGCGTATGTTGTCGGTCTCACACAGCGCAAGCACCACCACTGGTGATATCTCCACCTGCCCCGACCTGCAATTCGCCTTATGTTCGGTGATCATGGTGTTCATTTATCGCACAGTCACACTAACATAGACTTTTCATCATCTACTGGGTATGCGGTATATTTCCGACATTGCTAGTGGGTCTCTTTCCTTCTTTGCCGATCCGAGACACTCTTTGATTTTCCTTGTCGTTTTACAAATAGCCTTTGCACCGTGTTAGCATAACCTGTGGCCGATTCTGCTTGTCACTCTGGGAATGTACGGTAGAAATGCCATACCCGATGTTTCTTTTGTGATGTGTTACTTCACCGAGTGTTTGATTCTGTGACAATTCTTATGTAACTAATGGAGTACCTATCGCTCCACAGAACCCTTTCTAGGAGCTGTGGTTTCATATTTTCTGGCTCGGTTGGTGATTGACTGCCAACAATAGAGTGTGAAGATTTGACAGTGGTAGCCTGTAAGGTGTCAGGCAAATCCAACACCTTCCATGAAAACACTGACATGATAAGCAAATCCAGTAGTATGTCACATAGCTCCGAATAAATCGTGACATTAAATTAACCAAAGTAATACGAGTAACAAGTGAGCAAATGGAATACCACAGACTAACACAAGAATGCCTAAATGCATGTCATACCTTCCCACAGTGAGACAGACGCAGTTCCAAGAGGAGAAACGAGAACAGAAGCCGAGAGCAGAGCCGTGTTAAGCTAGAAGGCCCTACGATAAGGGACGGACATCCACATCGCCAGCTAACCGCTACGACCACACCACACGCAAGTTTTTAGCGTGAGACTTTTTCGCGTCTCTGTTACGTCAGGACCACCCCCCAGCCCATGTTAAAAGCTAGAGCCCTCCAGAAGAACAGTATAGATCTTACGATAACACAAAAAGGGCCACACCACCCGCAAGTTTCTAGCGTGAGACTTTTTCGCGTCTCTGTTACATCAGGACCACCCCCAGCCCATGTTAAAAGATAGAGCCCTCCAGAAGAACAGTATAGATCTTACGATAACGCTAAAAGGACCACACCAGCTGCAAGTTTTAGCGTGAGACTTTTTCGCGTCTCTGTTACGTTGCAAACTTTTAAAACATTGCCCCACCACGAAAAGTATAACGTTTCTCATTGGATAGACAGAATTTTCGTAGGCGGAGCTTAAGGTTAACATTGAGACCCTGATTGGTCAAATGAAAACACAGCCAGATAGTTTTTTTTAAACCAACTTCGGTAAATTATAGTAAGGAGAAGTTAGGAGAGAGTTGCTTCCGAGAGGGCGAGCTGAACGGAGCTGTGCTGGCCGCCGCCCCCTGACGAACACGCGCGATGCCGCATTTTTGAGCGCATAAAGCTTCACTCAGAAGTGCAGAAGTCTTATCTGTTACATCCCCTTTTTGCGTAATACTAGAGTTGATCGTCAATTAAAGCTCATGGTGTTCACATTTGCCACTTGAAGTAAAAATCTGAAACGCAATGATTTTTCTGTTTTCTAGTTATTGAGAAGCCACATAAGCCACTGTAATTTACGACAAGTTAGATAAGTAATTAAAGATAATTGAGGGTCACTGTAGACCATTTTGATAGTTTGCTCTTTTGTTAAACTTAATTTAAACCTATATTATAGATGTGATATGGCATAGGTCATTCTTCGATCCATTGTAGAACTTGGAAACCCATTCAGGGAATATTCATTCACATTTTTGTTGAACGCAGTTGGTTTTTACCATCCTGTACTAAACATTTCCTTTTATCAATAGTGCAATTTATAAACAATTTTTTGTGAGTGGAATAAAATTTCCAATGGTAAACTTAACTGCTTTTTCGACGTTATTTTACCAGCTAACTAAAAATAGGAAAGCCTTGAACCCCTTCCACTAAATTTAGTTAGTATTAAGATTGTTTTACAGGGAGTGCAGTGGAGCTGACGCTGAAATCATTAAGTATTTGGTTATATCATCGCTAGTCTCACTGAACTCTTCTGAATTCTACATGTCATGTGTGGTCTGGCGTCTCCTTACCAGCAACAGGTCCCAGTTTCAAACTAGTCAATTCCCTAAAAAACAAGCTCAGAGCGTCGTTGCGTGAAAATGGTAGGGAGACACGATATAGAACTAACAGACATCACGCAGAATGTTTAGAAGCCCTCATGCTTGTGAAACGTCAGAAGAATCACCAAACAAATGTTGGGCAAAGAACCCGATACAGGAGCTAACAGGCAGTTTCTCAGCAAGCCCCATCGGGGAGGGCTGGCAGCAGCACATGCGCTGCTCTTCAGCCCAAAAGACATAGACAAACAATAGAAGACATTTAAAAATATACAAAGGAGAAAATATGGTGAACATATATAACAAAAGGGGGAACATCTTGGAAGGAAATACACAAAAAAGGGGCGACTGTAAAATGGAGATAAAAACCGTAAAAAAGTAGCACACACAAAAAACCACACACTGGGACAATTAAAAGAACACAAGGCACAGTATGACTAGAGCATAAAAGCATCGACAGATGGCGTAGCACATAACAAACACTGACAGAACGTCAAGGCAGCACACAATTAAAATCACACCTCTTGACGCACAGGAGAAACAGCACTAAACACAACACTGACGTGGCACACTGATGATGATCAAAATGGAGGACCTGCCAGGTGCAAGGGGATCAGGGAGACCGGAAGAAGGGATGGACAGAGGGAGGGGAAGAGAGGGGGGAGATGGGCGGGGGCGCGCTGAAGACGGCAGGTAGGGAAGGATGTGGGAAGGAAAGAGGCAAGGATGGGGTGCAGGGTCTCAGGGGGGGGGGAAGGAGGAAAATCTGCTCTGGGGAGGGAGGGGAGAGGAAAAAGGGGGCCCTGGGGAGGGGGGGGGAACAAGGCCAGGTTATAGTTAGAAGGAAGGGTAGATGTCACGGCGAAGTTCGTCATCTGGGAGGGGGAGGCTTTGGAAATTGCCCTGATGAAGGAGATGGAGGGTGTGGAGGTGGAGAGAGGGAGGGATACAGCGATAGAGGCGCGGCAACGGGCAGGGGGTGGAGAGGAAGGAGGAAACCAGAGGGTGGGGGGGATCAAGCCCGCGGACAGTGTAAAGGATGCAGAGATGTTGGAGGAACAGGAGGAGGTGGGGGAAGGGGATCAGTTCATACAGGAGCCGTGTGGGGGAAGGAAGGCGGATACGGAAGGCAAGGCAGAGCACATGGCGTTCGAGGATTTCGAGGGCCTTGTAAAAGCGGGTGGGGGCAGAGATCCAGGCAACGCTGGCATAACAGAGGATAGGACGGATGAGGGATGTGTAGGTGTGGAGGATGGTAGAAGGATGCAATCCCCATGTCCGGCCAGACAGGAGTTTCAGAAGGCGGAAGCGGGAATGGGGTTTCTCCTGGATGGTCTGGAGATGAGGTGTCCAGGTGAGGTGTCGCTCGAGGGTGAGGCCAAGGTATCTCAGGGTTGGATGGGACGGCCATAAAGGGTGAGGTAGAAATCATGGAGACGAAAGGAGCGGGTGGTGCGGCCTATGATGATTGCCTGGGTTTTGGAGGGGTTGAGACGGAGGAACCACTGGTTACACCAAGTGGTGTCCAATCTGTATAATTTCATAATATTAATAGCCAGCAGTGTAGATTTTCTGTTGGCTATAGCGAACGTCTTTTAGGAATCTGACGGGAACACGCTGTTGGTTTATACCATCTGCCGAACAAAGTTTGCCCAAGTGTTGTTTTGCTAGTAATAATAAAAAGTATTTGAGCGAGACGTCTTCTCTTATCGGTTAGGGCCGCTGGTTGAACGTCTTTGGATTTGTTCTCCAGCAATGGTCGTCCTGCTGTCTCGCTATGGGGGTAGCTCTGCCTGCAGCTTGAAGGGATTTTAACGGCAGGAGTGGCTCCCTGTGCAGGAGTCGTTCGTTGTCTTGGTGGCTTTCCGCCGCTAACAGGGCTCGCCCAATGACAGGGGAAGTGGTCGCTGTGTTGTGGTCGGCGAATGTTTACGTGCCGACGCTATTTTAAGATTCATAACTTCCCTTTGCCTTCACGGAAGTGGATTGCAGCTGCTAAGTCGGCCAGTTCGTATTTCTGCTGCCTTGGTGGACGGATACGGTCTTGCCGTACCCCTTGAGCCTCCGAGGTCCAGACTAGAAATAAATGGCGAGCACGTCGTTCGCGGGTGATTAAGCGTTGAATGCGCTTTGTGGAAGCGCCTCCTTTGCTGAGTCCGGATAATTGACACTCCTGTTGGGATCATGCCTATAGAGGGCGTAGTTCTCGCCAGTGACCGTTATTTGGCCCGGGTTTTAAAAGTGGATCAGCTTCCTTGGTAATCGGAACGGGCCCGAGTTATGTTTAAAACGGTTGTAATGGGGGTCACATTTTGGCCGGCTCTGGTTCCATTATTACCAAATTAAGTACAGAGATTGATTCTTTAAAATTTGTGCCTGTGCGTTATTTTGAAAGCTCAGGAGTTCAAAACTTTTATTTACGTTTTGTGTTTAAAGCACTTGCGCGTTGTTTCTTTTGAATTATATCAGGCTGGCCGAAGTGGCCGAGCGGTTCTAGGCGCTTCAATGTGGAACCGCGTGACCGCTACGGTCGCAGGTTCGAATCCTGCCCCGGGCATGGATGTGTGTGATGTCCTTAGGTTTCCAGAATAAGATTTTCATTCTGCAGCGGAGTGTGCGCTGATATGAAATTTCTTGGCAGATTAAAACTGTGTGCCCGACCGAGACTCGAACTCGAAACCCTTGCCATTCGCGGGCACGTGCTCCACCATCTGAGCTACCGAAGCACGACACACGCCCGGTCCTTTACTTCTTCCAGTACCTCGTCTCCTACCTTCCAAACTTTACAGAAGCTCTCCTGCGAACCTTGCAAAACTAGCACCCCTGGAAGAAGGGATACTGCGGAGACATGGCTTAGCCACAGCCTAGGGGATGCTTCCAGAATGAGATTTTCACTCTGCAGCGGAGTGTGCGCTGGTATGAAACTTCCTGGCGGATTAAAACTGTGTGCCAGACCGAGACTCGAACTCGGGACCTTTGCCTTTCGGGGGTAAGTGCTCTACCAACTGAGTTACCCAGGCTTGACTCACGCCCCGCCTTCACAGCTTTACTTCTGCCAGTACCTCGTCTCCTACCTTCCAAACTTTACAGAAGCTCTTCTGCGAACCTTGCAGAACTAGCACGTTTGAAAGAATGGATACTGCGGAGACATGGCTAAGCCATGCTAGTTATGCAAGGTTCGCTGGAGCTTCTGTAAAGTTTGGAAGGTAGGAGACGAGATACTGGCAGAAGCAAAACTGTAAGGACCGGGCGTCAGTCGTGCTTCGGTAGCTCAGAGCACTTGCCTGCGAAAGGCAAAGGTCCCGAGTTCGAGACTCGGTCGGGCACACAGTTTTAATCTGCCAGGAAGTTTCGTCCGTAGGTTAGTTAGGTTTAAGTAGTTATAAGTTCTAGGGCACTGATGACCTCAGAAGTCCCATAGTGCTCAGAGTCATATGAACCATTTTTAATTATATCAGAACTTTATTCTTGCTTTTAAAATATTAGTATGTTAAGTTGTGTCTTTGCTTTTGTGTGCTAAACAGGTACAATTCCCTTTGTGCTGGTAACAAGGACTCGCATGTGGTCTGCAATTTGTATCTGTTATACAGGGTGAGTCACCTAACATTGCCGCTGGATGTATTTCGTAAACCACATCAAATACTGACGAATAGATTCCACAGACCGAACGTGAGGAGAGGGGCTAGTGTAATTGGTTAATACAAACCATAAAAAAATGCACGAAAGTATGTTTTTTAACACAAACCTAGTCCGCCCCGGTAGTTGAGTGGTCAGCGTGACAGACTGCCAATCCTAAGGGCCCGTGTTCGATTCCCGGCTGGGTCGGAAATTTCCTCCGCTCAGGGACTGGGTGTTGTGTTGTCCTAATCATTATCATTTCATCCCCATCGACGCGCAGGTCGCCGAAGTGGCGCCAAATCGAAAGACCTGCACCAGGCGAACGGTCTACCCGACGGGAGGCCCTAGCCACACGACATTTCCATTTCCAACACAAACCTACGTTTTTTAAATGGAACCCAGTTACTTTTGTTAGCACATCTGAATATATAAACAAATACGTAATCAGTGCCGTTTGTTGCATTGTAAAATGTTAATTACATCCGGAGATATTGTAACCTAAATTGACGCTTGAGTACCACTCCTCCGCTGTTGGATCGTGTGTATCGGAGAGCACCGAATTACGTAGGGATCCAAAGGGAACGGTGATGGACATTAGGTACAGAAGAGATTGGAACAGCACATTACGTCCACATGCTAACACCTTTTTATTGGTCTTTTTCACTGACGCACATGTACATTACCATGAGGGGTGATGTACACGTACACACGTGGCTTCCGTTTTCAATTACGGAGTGGAATAGAATGTGTCCCGACATGTCAGGCCAACAGATGTTCAATGTGGTGGCCATCATTTGCTGCACACAATTGCAATCTCTGGCGTAATGAATTTCGTACACGCCGCAGTACATCTGGTGTAATGTCGCCACAGGCTGCCAGAATACGTTGTTTCATATCATTTGGGGTTGTAGGCACATCACGGTACACATTCTCCTTTAACGTACCCCACAGAAAGAAGTCCAGAGGTGTAAGATCAGGAGAACGGGTTGGCCAATTTATGCGTCCTCCACGTCCTATGAAACGCCCGTCGAACATCCTGTCAAGGGTCAGCCTAGTGTTAATTGCGGAATGTGCAGGTGCACCATCATGCTGATACCACATACGTTTCCAGTGTTACATTTTCGAGCAACGTTGGCAGATCATTCTGTAGAATCGCGATGTATGTTGCAGCTGTTTGGACCCCTACAATGAAGTGAGGACCAATGAGGTGGTCGCCAATGATTCCGCACCATACATTTACAGTCCACGGTCGCTGTCGCTCTACCTGTCTGAGCCAGCGAGGATTGTCCACGGACCAGTAATGCATCTTCCGTAGATTCACTGCCCCGTGGTTTGTGAAACCCGCTTCATCGATAAACAGGTAGAACTGCAATGCATTCTCTGCTAATGCCCATTGACAGAATTGCACTCGATGATTAAAGTCATCACCACGTAATTGCTGATGTAGCGACACATGAAACGGGCGAAAGCGGTGACGATGCAGTATGTGCATGACACTACTTTGACTCAGTCCACCGGCTCTCGCAATGTCCCGTGTACTCATGTGTGGGTTCGTGGCAACAGCAGCTAACACACCAACTGCACCCGCTTCTCCTGTGACGGGCCTGTTACGGACCCGTTTGCGTGCTACGACCATACCTGTTGCATACAGTTGGCGGTAGATGTTTTGCAATGTGCGGCACGTTGGATGCTCTCTGTCCGGGTACCGTTCTACATACACCCTGCAGGCTTCAGCTGCATTTCGTCGACACTCGCCATAGATATCATCTCCGCCTTTTCAGAGTTCGAATACACCATGGTCACAGTTCCTACAACACTACACTATCACAGACGTCTGGTAACACGGTGTACTACAGTTGGTCTGCGTGCGGAGACGAATGCAGAATAACCATAGAAGCAAGCGCTACATGCGGACACTGCGACAGCTAGACCAAACCACAACAGTGCACTACAGCCACACTCGTAAACACGGTCGTCATCGTAAACATGTCCCTGCAGATGCTGCTCGCCGACCGTGGCCAGTGTTTGTTACAGCACGCAACTGAACGTCGAAGGTTTCAAGCGTCAACTTTAGGTTACAATATCTCCGGATGTAATTAACATTTTACAATGCAACAAACGGCACTGATTACGTATTTGTTTATATGTTCAGATGTGCAAACAAAACTAACGTGGTTCCATTTAAAAAAAACGTAGGTTTGTGTTAAAAAACATACTTTAGTGCATTTTTTTATGGTTTGTATTAACCAATTACACTAGCCCCTCTCCTCACGTTCGGTCTGTGGAATCGGTTCGTCAGTATTTGATGTGGTTTACGAAATATATCCAGCGGTAACGTTAGGTTGGCTGGCTCTGAGCACTATGAGACTCAACTGCTGAGGTCATTAGTCCCCTAGAACTTAGAACTAGTTAATCCTAACTAACCTAAGGACATCACAAACATCCATGCCCGAGGCAGGATTCGAACCTGCGACCGTAGCGGCCTTGCGGTTCCAGACTGCAGCGCCTTTAACCGCACGGCCACTTCGGCCGGCTAACGGTAGGTGACTCACCCTGTGTAATTATAATGTGCACCCTATCTTATGCTTTAGAGTCTGAGCTGAAAGTAGCAACTGTTTAACGCATGTCTAGAACCTAAGTCGGTAACTTTCCTTTGGTTAAAACATCGGATATAGATTCCCTTGCAGGTACACCGTGAATTCGTTAATCAAAACGTTGTTTTTTGCTTTGTGGTGATTTGCTGATTTAAGAACTTTCGTACATTGACAACTGTTGCTGTCTTACACCCAAATCGCCAGTTGTTAGACACTCAGACCGATACAAAACGTTGTATGTCGATAGAGTACCAACCAAAACACCGATTTATCTCGTGGTCTGTGCTGTCTTCTAGTCGGACATGCGTAAACGGTAATTGAAAGTAACATCAGAGCACCGAAATTAAGCGCTGTCGGGCTGGGCTAGCACTCGGATGGGTGACCAGCCGGTCTGCCGAGCGATGCTGGCAAGCGGGGCGCACTCAGCCCTTGTGAGGCAAACTGAGGAGCTACTTGACAGAAGTAGCGGCTCCGGTCTCGGAAACTGACATACGGCCGGGAGAGCGGTGAGCTGACCACATGCCCCTCCACATTCACATCCAGAGAGGCCTGCCGGCTGCGGTTGACACGGCGGTCGGTCGGTGCCGTTGGGCCTTCATGGCCTGTTCGGAAGGAGTATAGTTTGATCGGAATGACGAAGCACAGGAGAAGCGTATCTCTGAGTAATTGTTCGTATTCTCACGTGGGTAAGTTGGCAGAGGGTGAGGTCGTGGTACTAAAGATTCCGTGTTCAGATCCCACTGACGACAATTTCTTTTATCTGCTTATGCGTGAAACTGTTACATCTAAAGTGCTTCACACACTTCTTCGTGTGCGAGCATTAATGTGAAGCCATTGTTCATCAATCAATGACATTGTGTGTGTGTGTGTGTGTGTGTGTGTGTGTGTGTGTGTTGTCGTGTTTGCATTGATTTTGAATGTCATGTACTAATTATTCATCTGAAACTTGCTGGCAGATTAAAACTTGTAACTGGACGGTAGGTTCTCTGATTAACTTTGCTCTTTGCTTGAATATAGGTTTAGGCCCATTTAAAATTTAGGAAACAATCCCCTAACAGATTGAGTTTGAAAAGGTCGCAACGGATAACAAAGTGATTTACTATGGGGCAGTCAGAGAACACTACGTCCCGTTAGCTACACTTGTCCCAAGAACTACGTATTATAGTAGCACGATTATCAAATAAAAAAAAAGTGACACTATTTTTTGCCGTATAGGAAACAATAAATTAAACGACCACGGAAATACGAGGGCAGTTCAGAAAGTAACATCCGATTGGTCACAGCGCGGGTTGTGGGGGGAGTAGCGACGCCATCTGTGCGTTCACGCACTCAACAGGTCAGTCGGCATCAAGCCGTGGTCGAGTGAACGTCGTACCTGCGCTAGTTTAGTTTTTGTGGCAGTTTGAAATGTGTGCTGCAATAGAAAACCCCGCCAAATGTGAAGTGCGTGCTGTCATAAGGTTTTTTACAGCCAAAGGATATTCTGCAGCAGCTACTCATCGTGAGCTTTGTGCCGTGTACGGACCAAGAGTTATGAGTGAAGGAGTTGTCCGTGAATGGGCACGTTTATTTAAAAGTGGACGAGAAAACGTTCATGATGAAGAGAGGAGTGGTAGACCATCATTGGTGACTGACGAACTCGTTCAGACAGTTGGTGCAAAAGTTCGTGAAAATCGACGTTTCTCAATGTCGGAGTTGTCTACTGGTTTTCCACAGATTTCTAAGACTCTCTTGAACGAGATAGTGACAGCAAGATTGGGTTACCGTAAGTTCTGTGCACGATGGGTGCCCAAAATTCTTACCGACCACCACAAAACTCAAAGAATGGCCTCTGCATTAGACTTTCTGTCATGTTATGAGGACGAAGGAGAACCATTGTTAAACAGAATCGTGACCGGTGACGAAACCTGGATTAAGTACGTGAACCCTGAGACAAAAGAACAATCAAAGATGTGGGCACATTCAAATTCGCCTACCAAACCAAGAAAAGCCTCGCAAGATTTTTCTGCCAGAAAACTGATGGCAACGGTGTTTTGGGATGCCAAAGGGGTGTTGTTGGTTGAATTCATGGAACGTGGTACGACCATTAATCAAGACATGTACTGTGAAACAATAAAAAAGTTACGACGAGCTATACAGAACAAACGCCGTGGTATGCTGACTTCCGGTATCGTTTTTTTGCACGATAACGCCCGTCCTCACTCTGCTCGCAGAACAACAGCCCTTCTTGAGTCCTTCAAGTGGGACGTTATCAACCATCCACCTTACAGCCCAGACCTGGCGCCAAGTGATTATCACCTCTTCATGCATTTGAAGAAATGGCTCGGGTCACAGCGGTTTGATGACGACGAAGAGCTCAAAGATGCGGTCACAGGCTGGCTCCAGGCACAAGCGGGTGATTTTTATGCAGAAGGAATTTCAAAGCTTGTGAAGAGATACGATAAGTGCCTCAATCGCTGTGGAGACTATGTAGAAAAATAGTGCAAAGATGTAGTTGTAAGATGTATATATTAAAATATTTTTATTTTTTTAAATCAACCGGAGGTTACTTTCTGAACGGCCCTCGTAGCTTCAAATGATGAAATGTTTATTTTGGCTAAGTTTTCGTATGTTAACAGTAGTCTTTTGTATTTAATAGATAGACAGAACATTGTTGATACTTTTGTGGACTGGCAAGACAGCCAATCCACTATGACAGGAAGCCGAAAAGCACGCGTTTAAGCTCACGCAGGCTGGCGTGAGGTATGTTTTACAGCATCAATAGTAACGGGTAATGGCCCCTTGCTAGATCGTAGCAAATGACGTAGCTGCGGCAAATGAGAGCGTAATTTGTCAGTGAACCATCGCTAGCAAAGTCGGCTGTACAACTGGGCGAGTGCTAGGAAGTCTCTCTAGACCTGCCGTGTGGCGGCGCTCGGTCTGCAATCACTGATGGTGGCGACACGCGGGTCCGACGTATACTAACGGACCGCGGCCGATTTAAAGGCTACCACCTAGCAAGTGTGGTGTCTGGCGCTGACACCACAGATACATTTTTATAAACGAGCCTGTGGCCTCACGTTCACCTTAGACTAGCGAGTCCTGTGGGGTGGAGATATCTGGGGAGCACGTGGTCACTGCTCAGTTTCGAAACACACACACTCAAGTGCACTAAATACACATGCCAAACAAAATGTTGACAGCATTTTTGTAAGAAGTATTGTATGTACCTTGTGGTTGGCATCGAGCAGGATTTTGGGTGGTTGCATAGGCTTGCGTGAAGCGCTTCGAATTAAATCGTCTCATTCTTTGCCAAATGTACGCTCGATACAATTTTACCGATAATTTAAAAGTCCACCACAAATGAAATAATACCGCAAGCTGAAATTGTTAAGGCTTGGGCTACGATTTGAGTCTATAGACCGCGTGGTCGGGCCTAACGGAAATCATCTTATAATCCCACTGATTAACTGAACCAAAAATCGTAACCAGAACCTAAATGGTAATACAAAAACAACTAGGAAAAGAAATTGATGAGATTAGAAACTATTAACACACTCATATACCTCTTTGTCCTTCGTTCGACACAGACGTTCTGAAGGAACGTCCGGTCGCTTACCTGTCTTCAGAACTACTCCACCTGTAACCGTCGCGCGGAGCTTTGTCCGAACCGCCCGAGGTGGTGGGGGAGGCCCATGACCAACCTCTGCTACGTAAACGTTTTAGCTTTGCTCATCTTTGGCCAAGCCCTCCTGTTCCTGCTCTCTGCTTTCCACCGACACCGTTTAGGTTGGTAGAAGATTAAGAAACCCACCACTTACCTGCTTCGTCTGCTACTTCATTTAGTTCATTCACACTTGACCACACAAATTTGTATGTCATGTAGTATGTTGTTTTGGCACTCATTTAGTCATTGTGTCACACCTATTGTGGTGTTACAAACTGTGTGCCGGACCGAGACTCGAACTCAGGATCTTTGCCTTCCGCGGGCAAGTGCTCTACCAACTGAGCTACCCAAGCACGACTCACGCCCCGTCCTCACAGCTTCACTTCTGCCCGTAGATCGTCTCCTACCTTCCAAACTTTACAGAAGCTCTCATGCGAACCGCTGCAGAGTGAAAATCTCATTCTGGAAACATCGTCCAGGCTGTGGCTAAGCCATGTATCCGCAATATTCTTTCTTCCAGGAGTGCTAGTTCTGCTAGGTTCGCTGGAGAGGTTCTGTGAAGTTTTGGAAGGTAGGAGACGAGGTACTGGCAGAAGTGAAGCTGTGAGGAGGGGGCGTAAGTCGTGCTTGCGTAGCTCAGATGGTTATCCTGCACGGTAGCTCAGCGTGTACGGTCAGAGGTTTAGTTGCCGTCTGTAATAAAAAAAACTGAGCGAACGGATCAACGAAGAACTTTAGCACGTGTCATGGGACTTCGCCTCGAACATATCCAACGAACAACTACAAACGGAAAAAAAAGGGAAATGTCCCGCCGAGTTCGATCCGGCACCCAGTTTTAATCTGGCAGAAAGTTTCATGTTAGCGCACACTCCTCTGCAGAGTGAAAATCTCATTCTGGAATTATTGATCTTATTATTTTGTTTATTATTCACTTCTATTGTGGCTCTGAGCACTATGCGACTTAACTTCTGAGGCCATCAGTCGCCTAGAACTTTGTGGTGTCACCGCCCGACACCACACTTGCTAGGTGGTAGTTTTAAATCGGCCGCGGTCCATTAGTACATGTCGGACCCGCGTGTCGCCACTGTGTGATCGCAGACCGAGCGCCACCACAAGGCAGGTCTCGAGAGACGGAATAGCACTCGCCCCAGTTGCACGGACGATGTAGCTAGCGATGCACACTGACGAAGCCTCGCTCCTTTGCCGAGCAATAGTTAGAATAGCCTTAAGCTAAGTCAATGGCTACGCCCTAGCAAGGCGCCATTAGTAACATTGCATGTATCTAAAGAGTTTCACCTGTATCGCCACAAGCTCCAGATGTACCAAAAGGATGGATTAAAGTTAAGTATTCCAGAAGCTACGTACTTTTCTTTATAGCATTCATTACGTATCCTGTTTCAAACCTCACGCCATCCTGCTTTAGCTTAGCGCGTGCCTTTCGGCTTCCTCTCATTGTGTCTAGGCTGTCTTATCTAGACACAACAAACTTAGAACTAATTAAACCTAACTAATCTAAGGACATCACACACATCCATGCCCGAGGCAGGATTCGAAGCTGCGACCGTAGCGGTCGCTCGGTTCCAGAC